>NC_080706.1:13632500-14320416 GCF_943734765.1 Anopheles ziemanni
CGACCGTGGGATGTTCCCGTACCGCGAGGGAACAATGACATCGACGCGGGCTTAGAACACGAACCCGCCAGGCCGCCCTCCAGGGGATGAAGAAGAGAAAACAATAGAATTTTAAGACATCCTCACCTTCCGAAACGACACCTCTGTTTGCTTCCACCGAGCAGTGGCTTTCACCGAAACAGAACACACACTCTAAAGTTCTACCTTTTCCGGGTTGCGCTTGGAAAACATGAAAGATTGCCGCTAGGTGATACAACCGAACTGCGGTCATTTACCGCAAACCCGTCTAATGAGGGACGGATTTACGGTTAGCCACTGGTTGAAAGTAACTAAAACTGTTCTATAGTTTTGTGTACTCTTTACAACCAAGAAAAATGTGGACTAAAAGGAACGATCATGTTAACATATTTCGCAGATAAAGCTCAATTTTTGTCAAGAAAAAGGTCCGACTTATTTTGGTGTTTACCAAAAGACATTAATTAAAAAACATCTAAACTATCTCAGAAAATTGTTTTAATTGCCTTCTAGGTTTCATAGGATTGAATTGAATATGAAACTAATATAGTACATCACAGAATGTATTCTCAACGTTTTCCGCTCTGCTGCACAGAAAGTAAGAAATCGAAAAACCTTCAGCCGAAAACGCGTTCCATTGATTCTCATCTCCACTCGCGCGCACACGTTCTCAAGGTTGTCAATCTGCTGGCCACAAGGACGGGTGGGGTGGAAAACTCATTACCACCAGCTTCCCGTGCAAAGGAAAATGATAACGGAAAGAGAATAGATTCGATTAGTTGTGCCTTCCACTGAAACAGCAACGAACGTTCTGCGGTTTTGCTTCGCCATACGAATTCCCCAGCGTTTTTCCACCGTCCCGAGCAGAAGATGGGCGACCGATGCGTGCGGGAAACTCCAATCTGTGCCGCCCGATCAAGTATCGATCACGTCCGCCAGCCGTTTTCTACCCCTTTTTTCCGGCCCACGCGTGAAAATGAGTATATCGAAAATTTAATCTATTCTTTCGTAATTTTCTACCCAACCCAAACCTTTCCAACCTGAACCTTACCGAGCTCGGGGAGATGTTCTTGAACAAAATGGCGCCGTAATTATGCCACCCCAGGTGTCGATTTGGCACACTCATCTCCGGGGCCTTCGTTTTCCCCGCCAGCCGGCAGTTCAGCGATCTTGGTCACGCACACTGAACCTTACCGACTCCTTTGGCGGCCTGCCCGTCCCTTGCTTGCTCCTCGTTCCTCCCTCGTACCGCGGTGAATGCGAAATGTGGCTTAATTTATACACACATTTTTCGGCCGGGCCGCGTTCGTCACGCCACGTGATTTCATGACTCGATGGAAGATGATGGTCCAGGGAGGTCGATTAACAAGTTGCACAATTTGCACACATCCCCGTGCACCGCGGAAAGGGCCGTTGGGGTCAGTCGATGGAAAACGATGAACCGTTTAGAAGCCTCCCTCCAGCGTGGCGTCAATCGATTGATGGAAACGATGGACCAATTCTTCTTCCAGCCGCGATGACGCGCAATGGGAAAGCGTGGCTCCGCACCCCCGCTGTTCGAGCCCTCGCGCACGTTGCATCATAATTGTTGCTCCAAAAGTCGGACCCGTAACACTTAACTAATTACCCCATTCGCCTGACGCTCGGTCCCGGGCCGGAGAAGCGAAGACAGAGGTGGGGGAAAGAAATCCGCCATAATGTGTATCGAAACGTGGTAAATGCAAAGTATCCCATATTGTTTAGTAGCGTGGGGTTTTCTTCTTCTTCTTTTTTTTTTGTTATTTTTCCTCTTCTCCATTTCGCACACTCTCATTCACACGGTCAGCATACGTGATTGCACGCGGAAATCGAGCCGAATCGATCACCATATCATTACGCCATAAACGATGAGTCAAATTCAGCTTCCGATGATTAATTTACCTGCTCGGGTCGCTTTATGAGCGCCGCCCGGTTGGAGAGGGGGGAAACCGGGGGAACACAAAATGTTGGAAAATCGGTTTTTAAAATTCAAAACACCCCGAACGAGCGGAGATCGGGTTTATTGGCCAATGTAAATCAATTTGCCTGATGCCCGTCGACGTTCACTCCCGATAGGTCGCTTTCGTTTCGACTTTTCCCCTTTTATTTCGGAGCGACTATTTGCGGGAAGCGCCAACGAGCATAACCGATCATGACCTGCGTGAGATGATGCCGCGCTAATGAAGCATACCGGAGCGTATGCACACTTTCCACGGAAGTTTTCACACTGGAGGAAATAAACGGTATGGAGCTGAGGAACAGAAATACGATAAAAAAGGTGAAATAAGTCTCGGAACATGGAAATGTGATATCGGCTCACCGGTTTGTGGGTCACCCGGCCGAACCGGGTAATAGGATGCTGCTATAATCGCATTAAGCGACTGGAGCAACAATGCGTGGAAAATACCGATCCGCTTGAACGGGTCTGCAAGGTGGGATTTTCCTTCCTTTTTTGCTTGCTTCATTGATGTATCTAATTGTCACAAATTAAAGTTATCTTGTTGTGTCGAGAAAAACAATTCCGTGTTGAATTAATTGTTTGCCCAGGAATGTGTGCCTTTTTTTTGTCAAATCATTTATTGAAACAAACAGTCGTCGATAATCGGTATTGAACATTGGTTTGACATTTGGTTGAAAATAAAATAAAGACACTGAGGCAGTAACGTTATATTAAACGATTATTTTATTCCCAATGAATTATGTCTTACCTCACATTGGTACCTATCGCGAACCAAGTTAACAACCGGTCGATAAACATATCGACCGATATAATGACAGTAATGGCGGAATGGTATCGCAACGCATCAAATTTATCAACCCGTAAAAACGCGTGTACAATTGCCATGGCTACCGTACAAATCGTGGGGAAAAAATCGAGCAGTTGTTAAAAAAGTCTTTAATTTGCATCGCGAACGAAACATTTTTTTTATATCGACCGATATATTTAACTACTGCCTCAACCCATCCGATATACTGAAAAGAGCTGTTGACCGTGGAAAGATTTATTTTAAAAAATGTAAAAATGTTATTCTGTGTTAATTTTTTGCTCTCTTATTATCTTTAGCCCATCAAAAAATTTATTTTTCTGGTGAAATTTTTTTTTGTTTTAAAATTTGTTTTTTTATTTAACTGCCTACACGGGTAGTTATTGTAGTTTTATATTCAAAAAACAATTGATTGGATTGTCGTATCGGCGTGAAACTTTTAGAATGCCTAGAAATAGTAATTTTCTACCGTTTTGCTAAAATAAACGTTTTTAAACAAATTTAAATTATTTTTATTTGCCGTTGTTGGTCGATACCCCTCAAACGTTCCGTATTTCTCGTACTTCGGACCAATTTTCATTTTATAGTGATGTCGGATCGATTTTATAATTTCAAAAATTCATTAAGTATATTAATTTGAGGTTCCAAAAAATTTCAACGGTAAAAAAAAATGAGTATTTTTCTTTTGTACAGTTATGCATTGTGTTCCCTGTTCTTATAGATTCACGTATTTTGTTTTTTGGTTCCTGCATTAGCGCCCGTATCGTGGAAGGAGACACCGTTTTCGCAATTTCCGTTCACTTCCTTCTTGCCAAGAACATCTCTAACTGTTACACCACTTCGCCTAAGACAAAGTTTTGTGATTGCCCAGTATTTTTCATTGGGGCGAAGCTGTGGGAAATTTGGTTTTGGTACAAAATGAATCTTATTGGCCCTGTACCACTCTAAGACAACCTTAGAACTATGGCAGGTCAAAAACTTGATAGAAAAAAGTACGTGAATGTATAAGAAAGAAATAGAAATATTCGTTGCTTAATCATCCATGGTTTTAAAGGATAAGCAGAGTCCCCTAAACAACAATTTAAAAAAATCATTAATATTGGGTACAAGAATGTCATATGTAAATATACAAACCCAACAGCTTCATCGTTCGGTCACCACTGTTTCATTTTTTTTCTAAGTATGAAGATATTGGGCTTGTATTGTATTATCTACAAATAGGATCATTTGCCTGTGGTCACATATCGAGTAGATCATTATCATTAAGCATTTTATAAAGAAGTGTTAAATTTAATATTTACCATTAAAGCGTTTAAACTGTAAACCCCTTTTCTATTCAAATATTCAATTGGGTTGTCGTAAAGTGCGACAATTCTGATTTGAGTTCCATCGATGCACATCACTACACAAGGACAGGTAATTTTTTACAAAAAAATCTCCTGGCGTCTGCTTTTTCGTCGGCAGTCAAATAACGTTATGAAATACGCTATGTCACGTTCCAACGCGGCTAGAGTTTGATCTAGCGTTTTAGAAAAAGTAGATTGGGCAACTGCCATAGTAAAATCGTTACCAATACCTTGTTGGTACGACCCTTGTGCAAAAAATCACAGTTTTGTTCCCAATTTTTCTTCCGCCGATAACCCACGCTTATGCTTATGCTAGTTCCACTATGGCAAGAATTTCTTCAAACAGCCTCTTCGGAACTCGGTAATTGTTAATGAAGCTGAAAAAGGAACATGTTAAAACAGTGGCAACGATTGTTGAGCCAATACGCTTACGTTTTATCCGATAATTCAAACGGATCAAAATCCTTCTTCAATCGCGTACGGTATGCTGCTAGATTTATCTCCTCTTCATTCTCCGCATCATTTAAAAAGAATAATAAATTTATTATTCAAATGTTTTGGATGCTTCACGAACTAAAATGCTTCTCGATAGGATAGAAGTCGCACTAATTGTAACGTTGTTAAAAGTAAACAAACTCTAGGTTTCCATGGTAATTTGACAGACGGCGAAACTACTCGATAGGTATTTTTATGGGTTGTTATAATTTTACCGACTGCTCAGATGAATACATTCGCGATACCAATTCGAGTAGATAAATTTATCGGTCGATATAATCAAACGGGTTGGTAAATTTTATCAACTACTTTCGCGATAGGTACCATTACGTGTCACGCAAAGAAGCCCGACACAAATTCCCGATTCTCTCCAAGACTGTTTTGTTAGTCAACATTGTTCTTGGGGTTGAATGGCATAAAAATTCCACCGGCACCACTGCGTCCCGGTTCCCATCCTTCCGCGCACGGTTTTCCGTAATTGTAATTGATGTAATGAGCGGTTGCACACAAGAAAACAACACGCCTGTCGAAGACGGCCAACCATTTCTACCGCACAAGACGCTAACGACACAAGGCGATCGACGAAGCAACACACCAATAGCGCCACGGTAGCGACGAGAAGATGTGCCCTCGGACGAGTCGCGCCGTTGCATAATTCCGGCCCGACATGTTTTACACGTCATGTACACGGGTCTTCATAGGTTTTTTTTTCCTACATACATCCTACGAACATATGCTTCCTACTTCCATGGGGGAAAAAATAGTGTAGTGAATTACGGGAGCATCATCTCTCGGCAAACACAATAAAACACGACGCTTATCTTGCCCGATCAAACATCTTGGGTGGTGGTGGTGGTGGGCGTGGGAACCGGTGTGCAGGAGGTGTAAAGCCAAACGGGTTCTACGGATCATGCTGGCGTCAAGTTTTCTTTTTTTCAACAGCATACCATTCGTTGTGAACATCACGCGGCATGCATGGAGGGTTTTTTTCCGCCTGATTAGAAACACCAACCAACAACCAACGGAAAACAAACATGAAAGAAACAAGAAACCACGGACAGAAATGTAAAAACCAAACCAAACCTAGAACAAACTCATCATAACGCAACATCTAAAGCAATTTCACTCGATCAATCCACATTTGTAGCGAACTAAGAGAAGTTTACGCACGAAAAGTGAAGCTAACGGAAGTGGCATCGAGCCTTCGATATTGATCGCGGGGAAAATGAGCTTGCCTTGTGGTGTCTCCGATCTCGAATCCCATGTCCCACTTGTGCAAACACCCGTTGTGGTGGTGGTGTTTGCGGATGGAATTATTGTGATTGATTTACTCGCTTGTCCACGTTCCCTTTTCCCCCATTCCATTCTAAGTGCCCGGTACATCATAAGCATTTTATGACTTCTCCCGACACGTTCCACCCCGTCGTCCGGGGGGTCGTGTTTTCCCAGGGAATTTTCCCTGCAATAATTCTCCCATTCCGAAAGTGGGACAATCTTCTTGCGTCGTTCCGACACCTCCGCGGTTCTCTTTCTCCGGCTCTCCGAGTTCGTCCAACTTGCTTGAGCTCTTGATACTTGTTGCCATAGTTCTTGGCCTCCGGTTGGCGTGCGATGGAAACATTGATTGCGGTAATTGTGAACAATTTAATTAAGGCATCACTGGTGCCGACTTACGCGTGCTTAAATGGGTCTGGGATCATGTTGACTGAGTCGATGGGAACTGGTTCAAGATCGGCGGCGACTTCTCGGGCCCTCAAACATTGCCCGCCAAGATCGACACACGATCGATCTTTGGTTTGATCGAATGTGCAATCCGTTTGCACCCGCCAGTTCAATACCCTCACCAGCAGTCACTTAAGTTCGGTCACGACCACGGCGTTTTGCGTGGCGTGCATGTTGAGCGTGGCCGCAAGCGGTAAGGAATGCGCGCGCGTGTGGCTTCGGACGAAGACGACAAATGAGACAAATCACCTCCATTTGGCGCGTGTGGTGAGAGGTTCGTTCCGGCGCGTTGCGTTGATGGTGGCAATGTAATCGAGCCGAGAGGCATCTGAAATTCCAATCTAGTGATTATTTAAAATAAGAAATAACGCGATCTGATGCGTGGCAATTTAAAACTAGACCATGGTGAAGGAAACGTGGAACGAAATGGAAAGAATGTTTTTGCAACTCGATACAAATTATAGCACTCAAAATAGATGTACAACATAATAGCTTATCTTCTGTATAATTTTTGATAAATGTGTTACTTGTTCGTTGGTTTTAGCTATGCGTCTCTTCTTTTTCTTCCCTAATATTGCTTATTGTTGTCTATATTCTACCTGTTCATACCAGTCTTTGAAATAAAGATAACGAATAAAAACTGTCTTAGTTTACCATAAGCTATTACCAACTTCATAAAGACAATCATAAATTGCTTGCCAATCAGGAATCATTATAATGCCACACATTACTTACGCTAGTTCACAAAATGTTTAAAGTCAGTACAAATATTCTAATATTCAAATTATAAAGTTATTTTAAAATTTGTATAATTATGCCAATTTCTATTGTTTCCGTTCATTTTTAAAGTTTTTTTTAATTTAGCATTTAGTGTGCAGTAACAATTTTCTTAACCTTTGTGTAAACATTTGAATAATCAAAGTGATTCAATGAAGAATTCGGAAGAAATGTTTGAACTATGTTAAATTTTATGATGAAAGGGAAATTTTTCGTTTCAATTCTTTACGTATGACAGACAAACAAACTAAACATTGGCGAGAAAAAAATCTATGTAGAGAAACATACCCGCTTAACTCTGTAGCCGATTGTACGTACTAAAGAATTATACCATCTGACTAACTTGTAATGTTTATGGTTATTATCAAAATTACCAACCGCCAGTTGTCTCCATGACTGGAACATGAAAAAACTTAAAAGCTATTATCAAACGCTTATACAACAGTGAGATATAATTCCGTGTCACTAAGGCAGACAAGGCAACTTCACGTCCCGTACGGGATGCGACTTCCTCCATTAGACGCCGAGCCTCTCCTCAAACTCGGTGACCCCATTGTCTGACGGCCTATAATCTCGGCAACAATGGCGCACTCTCCCGGAGTTCCGAAGCATTTTCTTTTCGGTCCCTTCGGTTAACTAACAAAATTTTTCCTATCACACCCACCCATCGGTCGGGTGCAAACCGAAAACAAACCGTTTTTTGGTGAAAACAAACGTCTTTCCAGCGTCAGCTGTCCGGCTTTCTCAACAATTTTCCGACTGATTCCACTGTTTTTGTCTTTCTTTCCTCTTCCAGCGCAGTGACATCGTGCCACGGCATCGTATCGGTATAGTAAGCGTGGCTGGCGGACCGGCAACTCTCCGGGGCACTCTGGAAATCGATTTTCCGTGCCGATCCACCCCGTGTTCCGAAGGTCCAAAAGTGGGCCGACAAATTCGTTGATGACATGTTCGTCGCCGGCGTCGTTGCGGTAACATCCAGCGTTTATCGGCGTGATTGTGACCGTTGTGTGTGTCGCTGGGCGGAGCTGTGAAGGATTGAATCTTCCACCACAAGGCTTTCGCGGCGAGAGAAAACTCGACCGAGGGCAGCAGCAGCGGCCGAAGTGATGTAATGTTGTCGGTGAATTTTGTTAGCATAACTTTTCGCGTGTCCATCCGTGCGGTCGGTGGAAAATCGGCTCCGTTTTAACTTTTTATTGTTTCTTCCCGCGTGAGAACTGAACTGCATCGGACAGTGTGTGTGTGTGTATGTGTGTTTGTTTTTTGTATTTGTATGTTCTTCCAACACCAAACCGATCCGTAAAAAGTGCCACCGGGGGGAAAGGAAGCGATCTCTTCCTTTCGCGAACATCGGTCTCGGGTGAAACATCGGAAACCGTACAATCCCCGTGGCGCCGCATAACTGTAAACGGTCGTATTGTGTCGAGCCCAATCGTATGGGTGTGTTGGTGCAAGTGTTACCGCAGGGTGCAACCTTCACCCGTCCCAGATGCAGGTGCACGTAGATCATTCGGATGTAACGCATCGTCGTGTGTTTAAAGACTAGAGTAACTTTGGCGATCGAGCCACGAAAAGTGAGAAGTGAGAAAACCTAAAGGAACAACAGCGAAGTGATGGCGGATAGTCGCGAGCGGATCCGGGCACCGCCGCGGGACGGCCGGGAAGGTTTCACCAGTCCCCGGCAGGTGCTGAGGCGGCTGATGCTGCTGTCCGAGGGTCGCCAGTATCGCGAGGCCGCCACCGTCGTCGGACGTCTCGGGCCGTCCGTGTTGCGCTCGGTCGTCGCCGAACTTCCGATGGACATTCTGATCGAGGCGCTGCCCCACAGCACCTACCTGCTGGAGTCGTTCTTCAACCGGTAAGTGCCACTTCCCGGGCTTCGTCGGCAGCAGCAGAGTGGAGAAAGACGTCTCATTTCCGAGGATGCCCGCCTGCCGACGACGAAGCTAGCGATTTCTCAATTCGATCCGATTCCGCGGTCAGTACTTTCACCATTCTGGAATCGCTGCTGATGCCCTTTCCTTTAGGAAAAATGCCCTCCCTTTTCGAACTGGCGAACCGCGGGCCAGCGGGAAGACAATAATGAAACGAATCGCCCTCGGGAGTGTCCAAAACCGGCAACGGCACATACGCACGGAGCAAAAGGAGTCGTAGAATGGCAAATTTCGCCAATTTATTATCGATCGTCGGACGTTTGATTAATGGAGGCTGAAATGAAAAGTTGTTTTTCTTTGGCCACTTGCCGACCCGCCGTGCCGAGTGTGTGTTAAGGTCAAACCAGTTCTCGGCACCGGAAGGTTCGACGACCCCCAGCAAACGATAAAGATATGCTAAGCCAAAAGAAAGTGTGCCCACGAGTGTGTGTATGTGCGTTTCTATCTGCGTCGACATTCCGCGCAGATTTTTATGACGGTTTTGTGTCAGCAAGCGAACGTCAGGACTCCGAATCGACTCTGGCGGTGGCTTTTGCAGCCTCTCTTTAACGTAGTGCGGTGAAATGTTTGCAGACGATAGGGATAGGTCCACTCAACCGTCGGTTAGCATCTCACCAAAAAAGTTAATGTTTAAATGCCTTTGCATACACCGGCCGCTACATGGACAGCTTTCACTTGTCACGATCATCGGACCCGTTTAGATGACGGTCGACCCGAAGGAAGCTGGCGGGGAAATTATTTAGCAAATTTTGGCACCCCAGCTTTTTCATTGGGATTCCGATCCGACCCAACACCCCGGTGCGGGGATTTTTGGCCGCGCTCGTTGGACAACTGTCACCCAACGGGAATGTTTGAATGGCGCGAGTGACAACGAATTGAAAATAATCAATTTCCCTACCGACACCTGCTGCGTGAAAGCATTAAGATGAAAAAAAATACGCACCAGACAAACGGACAAGGGCAGGAAAAGAGACGACTTGCTTGAGAGCTCGAGGGAAAAGTGCGACACGATAACGGTATTGATCGCGAGAGATGGAAGTGGAAGCTGAAAAATTTACATGCGGAATCGGTGTCCACAATCGGCGCTCGTTAGCGGCGGTCGCGAGCGCCAGTTTTGTCCACTGGACATCGCACTTCGTACGCGAGTTGATTTTATTTTAAACTCACAAACAAATTAGGACAGCGCACACAATCGCGTCTCCATTGACTGACTCCATCCCTATTCGAAATCCGGCCTATATTCATTAGTTTTTAATCAGAGGAATGTAACGTGATCGAATCGAATAAACCGAGCTGCAAGTACTCCGCACCGCCCGATTGCACTTGATCGACCCCCGAGCCGGGAAATAGGCCACTGGGCTCGGAATAGTTCGAGCATTCAAATAGTTTAAAACCTCACTTTAATTACGGTTGCTGCTTGCAGTAAACCAATCCATCAGTATCGGCCTGTAGGCCCTCGGATTGACCTTAATTACTTTTCGAAGCTCTTTTTGCCACGATATGTATGATCGCAATGTAGATCGTCGGCCATAGCGGACAAAAGAAAACAAAACTCCTTCCTTCCCGAGAGGCCAAAGTTTAATCGTTCGCTCGAGCTCCCGAGGGAAATTGGTTTCTGCTCTCTGTTCCCGGGAAGGAAATCGAACGGGATCCGTTATCAGCGATCTCGCATGACTTGTTCCAAAGCCAAAGCTTGTGCAATGCTGTTTTTGGAAAGGTAGGAATGTACGGCGCTAACAGTATTGCGTAGAAAAACAATATCTCTCGCACACGCAAGGGTACTAACCGTAGCTTCATACTAAGTATGCTGTTAATTGACCTGCGCACGGGAACCTAAATGCGGTCGGTGAAATCATTAATCATCGCGTGGACGAGCCGGAGAAAATTAATGGAATTTCTGTCGGTGTTTGCCCCAACTCCCTGAAGCACGCTTAGAACTCATCGTTAGACATCGAGACAGGTCTTTAAAATTTCTGCATTCTACTTTTTCTTTCACAGACTTAATGCCGTCGTGGCCACACCGCGGCCGGATGTCCCATGCGAGGCCATCATGTGGCATATGGTGAAGCTGTTCAGCAACCCACACGAGACGGGGCTCAGGCAGCGGTGCACCAAGCTCGCCCAGGCCATCGGAATATGGCAGCCGTCGTTGCGTGACTCGCTGCTGGCCCGCCGAAAACAGCTCGACCAGGCCATCCAGGGGCTTGGCGTGCACGGACTGACGGCGGACCAAACCGGTAGCCTCATCTCGCTGCACGTGGCGCTGAAGAACGAGCTGCAGCGGCACATCGACACGTACAAGACTGCCATCCACAAGCTGGAGGAGCTAAGCCCGGTCACGGCCAACCAAGACCCGGCCCAGTCCTCCCACCAGCGCCTCCTGGCGATCAACTACGGTGACATCCAGCAGCGGCTGATCGACAACAAAACGCTGCTGACCATGCTCGACAAGCCCGCCCTGAAGCAGCTCGGGCTGCTGGTGGAAAATCTGTCCCAGCGCGTCCAGAACGACAAGGAAGTGCTGTTCTGCGTCGGTCAGATCCGGCGTACCGACACGACCGCAAACACCGAGGAGCGCCCGGCGGCCGGACTGCTGATGAACTACTCGCGCGGCTGCGAAACCGTGCTGGGTCTGATGGGACCGCTGGCGATGCCTCCGGCCAGTCCCACCAGCAACAGTCCCGGATGCAACAGCAGCAGCGGCGGAAGTGACGGTTACCACTCCGACTCCGATGTGGACGAAACTAAGTATGGTCCAGCGGCAGTTTCTCGCTTTCGCACGACCCTTTTACTAATGATAGCCTTGCGGCTACGGTTTCTTCCTGTTTTCGCCCTCCGTTTCGAACAGCTCCGAATTGGTGCGACAGTATAGCGTGATGTACAGCAAAAACAGAATCGACACGCTGGACTCGTTGAATGCGCTCCCGCAGCTCAAGCACGCTCATCAGCTGAAGGCCAAGATACTGTTCTCCATCATCGTGGTAAGTGTTGTGCACAATAATCAATTTTTCGGGGAACAATCTGGAAGGAGCCGGAACCTCACATTCTGTTTTCATTCCATTGCAGCTAGCGTTCCGTGCATGCCACGGTCTAAAAGAACGCAAAGTGCTCGAAGTACGGAGAACGTTGTACGTGCTGGATGCCAACGATGACGCCACGGCCGCCCTGGATCGGGCCGTGCGCCAGCAGCTAAAGGAGACGGCGGACCGCTTCCCGATGGGTGACGTCGAGCGGCAGGTTGCCAATCAGGTCCTGTCCACGCTGCACGAGTACCCTTGCCTGGAGGCCTGCATACCGCTGATACACTACATCAGCGACTGTGTGCGATTAGCGTGGCGCATGGTCAACCAGACCAACCCGTACTATCTCGACACAGACTTTACGCTCGGTAGGTTCGACGCCATGTCCAGCTCGTGGTTCTTTGACTCACCAACGTTCTCCATCCATTCGCAGGA
This sequence comes from Anopheles ziemanni, assembly GCF_943734765.1. Classification (NCBI taxonomy): domain Eukaryota; kingdom Metazoa; phylum Arthropoda; class Insecta; order Diptera; family Culicidae; genus Anopheles; species Anopheles ziemanni. The sequence goes on from NC_080706.1 coordinate 13,645,031, forward strand.
CTTCTACAACCGGAGAAGCACGAACGGTACCCGATATCGGAGAAACGGTCCGACATCATCCGTGCCTTCCTGTGGCCAGCTCTGATGCAGAATGGACACTGCGTGTATAAAGCCGTCGTCGCCACCTGAAGTCCGAACCCAAGCGGTTGGCTTTAAACAGGCCGTTGTACATAGAAACTCGTTGTCTTTTAAGAGGTGTCTTTTTAATGTGGAAATATAATTTTATTAGCATACTGGTCGATTCTTCTCTTCAATTCAACTCGCCATTCTTAGGCGCTAAGTCCGAAAGCTGAAGAGGGATCAGCTGGAGTTTCACCGTCGTTGTCGCGCGGGTGCACTCGAGGGCATGCAGTTGATAGTAGCGTACGATGTCGGTGGGAAATTTGAAGCGCTTTTCCGGCTCCTTTTCCAAACCCAGCGCGTACATGCCGTTGAGGCCGGCGTGACGGATGAACAGATGAAAGTATGTCCCACAAGCCCGAATCGACAATATGTAACGAATGTGTTCGTGCTAACGAGAGGTAAAAAGTAATCATACATCATTAATATTATTTTAAAGTCTTAGAAACACGCTTACTTACTTTTAACTTAAACGGCCGCACCAGGCAAGTTCCTGCGGGGCGATCCTTAAGCAGGAGTTCACTGTAATGGCGATCGATATCGTAGAAGAAAGGCTCCAGCTCGACGGTGTCGTTAATCACAACGTACCGTGGTTTATTTGCCAGTGAGAGCGTAGGACGGACGCTCGGGTTAGTTGACTCTTCCACTGCAGGGTTCGGTTGCACTGATTTGTACTGCTCACTGGCTTCCGATTGCACTTCTAAATCCTTCCTGCACCGGCAATACACAATGTCCCTGATGCTTTCCGAAAATCGATCGAACAAATTGACGATCAGGTGGTACGAAACGTGCAGACAACAGCAGCAACCCATCCCGCAATCCCGAGAGAGTAGTTGAAATTGAAAGCAAAGAAAAAAGATCGCAGACACAAGAGACCTTTGCACCGTCGACCTTACCAGACTAGGATAGAATCACAACTAACGTGCCTGAGAACCGGCGTTGCATTGAGCAGTTACAGGCCTTTGCCAGGGAACCGTAGCACACCATGTGTGTTTTAAAGTTTTTGTTACGACGGTTGTCATTTGTTACAGAATTGTCGAGCAGCAAACGCCAGGAAAGTGTGCAAATAGTAACGGGCCGAATCAAAGAAGAAGCGAATGAACTCGTTCGTGGGCTCCATCCCGGGTTACCAGATGTTTTGCGAGATTAATTTTCTCTGTGCTACCAATACATTTAATTGCATGCAGTTTCATAACTGGTTACTTATTCGGTTTCTATGAATGAAGATTTTATTTTCTAACAATTTATTGAAATTTTATTGGTATGGTAATAAATAATATTTAACTTATCCGTCGTATCCAATATCATACCCTTCGCAAGCTCGTAGGTGGATCTTACAGGTACAGAGAATGAAGAATATGGTAGGTTATTTCAATCTGTTGCGACGTTTTCCGCTGTGAAAGGAATGCATATTCACTGTTGCTTGGCACTGAGCTGGATATCGATGAAAATTATTGACGAAATATTTTTCCAACTTTCAAAAAGAAAGAAACCCTTCACTTGCACACGTTTTTCTTGCAAAATATACACCGTAAATTGAAAACTATTAGTTTTTTAATGCACTTACGAAAGCTGGCAAATTTTTTTCTGGCTACATAATGCTCTTGACATTTGAAAATAATTAATATGGCGGTTTTTCGTCTTACGCCATCAAATGAAGCATTAAAAATCAATTATAGTCCATCAAGTGAAGCATATGATTTGAAGTTCACCACTTTGGCAACGTTTTGAGCCACTAAGAACATTTCAGTATTTATCTGCCAGAGCCTTGTTGAAGCATAATACGGAATAAAAATCAATGTAAATCCTACATTACATGTTTTTATTATGAAAGAAAGTAAAACACACAAATTTACGATTGATTGTTGCAGTTACCTGTTTGTTTTGCATCTCTTTTGCATACATGCCGGCGACAAAGCAATGTAGCAGAAATATTTCAAAGCAACGGAAATATTTCAAAAGTCGTTGCAATTCGTAATTTGGAACAATCACGCACGTGCGCTTCATTTTGAAAAACAAATTCAATAAAAAATCACGGCTTTAGCAACTGATGAGTAAGTATTTACATTTCTTTTTTTAAGTGGCACAACATCCCCTAAGGCCCCCGAAGAGAATTACTTTGACTGCATGAAGGTGTAGTAAATTACACATCGATGGCCAGCCATTCGCAATACCGCGAGGGGCCACAAGCCTCTAACCTCGCACTACTGCTGCGCCATGGACACTTCCGTTTATGCTTTTCTTTACCATTTACCAAAATCAATTCTAAAGTGGTTCTAAGGGTTATAACTTGAAGAATAATCTTCTATTTTATTCTATTTCCAAGTATAAAATCTGAATATATACAAAATCTAAAATAAGTATCACATCAATCTTCAAAAATTTAACCTTTTCATATTTGCTAATAATTTATGAATATTGTCACATATTTGAGGGACAAGAATATATAAAGACTCGTTTTCTGCCCAGATCACCGGTTGTATGTAAAGCAAAATCTTAATCGTAGCGTAATTTGCGCTGCAATTAGAGCGGATAATTATGCTGCGACACTAATTGACTCTTTTCTTTGTTGACATAGGGAACTCCCTCACACGGCACCCTTCTCCAATTCCGCGGGCCGACTTCTAACATAACCCCTCCCTCTCGCTTGGCGTGAGGTGGTGCCAAGCTGATAACAAGTTGAATATTACCGCCCAGCAGCACCGCGCAGTGTTTAAATTGTATGAACCCCGCTGTCCACAACATCAACTGGCCTGCGAAGCTGTCCACTTTGCCCGACAATTTGCTTCCCTGGCAACGATGAAAGTGAAAAGCCCCCGCGTTTGCGCTTATAGCAACCGTAGCACGGTCTTGAGCTTTCGATCAAGGAACGGTCAATGTCAGGTTAATAACCACCACGCTAAACTAGCTCGTATTTGCGCAAAGGCCGGCGTACCTCCTGAGGCTATGGCTTCTGATCTCTTTACGCGGAACGAGCTGAAACGAACTGGCAACAGCCGTGACACGAGCCGGTAACTATCGGTTTTGCCAGCCAAAAGCGGGTTGGAGGGTAAAAATGATAATTTAACAACTGTCACGTCACGTGAGCATACTCGCATCCGACAGCTGATGAGTGATAATCCGACAGGCTGTAGTAATGTCCGGCAGAGTCTGTACATTAAAACACTCTGTGGACTCACTGAGCACGGTTTACAAGATTAATTGATTACATCTATAATGTATCGATTAGGAATGTCGGTAATGGCACCGTTCCGATTTGTTTACATGAGTTCGAAAAGCTGCAGTTTCCATTTCTTTCACCTCCACCGATGATGTAATGCAATGCATCTACGCCATGGGGGGGCTCATGAAGATTGATTTTACTGTACTAGAACTTAGGTTATATCTGTTTAACAGTACAGGTGGACTGCAAAAATATATAAGTAGTTAAATTAAACATTTCAACCTCGTTTTCATAATCAGTAAGATAGCAACATAAAGAAAACAATTAAAATAAAGCGTGTTTTTTCCTCTTTAAGGATGATTTAAAATTCATAATCACACTTCTGCTTGCCCCAATATTTTCCTTCTACATAAGTATCGAAATAATATCTTTATGTTGATCCCCGGGAACAACCTAAAGCCCCTAAACATAGCGTGCTGTTCGCTGTTAAATCGAGCCCACGCCAAGCGTGGCGTTTGACTGTAGCGTGTAGTTCCGCGAAGTGCTGCACGTGCCCAGAGATGTCTTATCAACCATTCAACAGTGGCTTCTAACGGTGCATTAATGTAATAATGATCATATGCCTGTCTTGCAATGGTTTTAACGAGCCGATTACAATTGACTGCTGATTCTCGACGTCGGTTACTTATTCGTGTTTAAGTTTAAAAACAATTTAATCGTGTTGATTCTACTTGATAACGGTACATAAACGTGCCATAAACAAGCCCACTTCTTGCCAGTTTGTTATTGTTGCTGTCTCGGTCGTACCTGTTTCCGAGTAACATGGGAAAACCCGACGTGCTCGAAAATTTCTTTCTCTTTCCTGTTCCACTGGGAAAGCTCGCTCGACCCAATATCGCTTGCACCCTACGGATGACCGCAGGCGGCAATGACACCATAACTGCACCACCGACATCTGATGCAAGCCAAGTGATGGGTTTCATCAGCCATTAAACCTCCCCGTTCTGGAGCGCATCGATCCACCCGAGATTGTGCTCACGTCAATAGCGAACAACAACACACCGCCCAAAAACCAGAGCCAAAGTTCAAGATTTCCCCGCTCGCCGGTCGGATAAAATCTCGAGTCCATCTCCAGACTCTGCAAGACTTCATGGCGCCGCCACAGATGACGCACCAGTTAAAGGTCGTACCGGATGAGTCCGGACCGGTTTGGTGCGGTTAGCGGCGTCGCCAGTACTTTTTCCATCGCCAAGGCAGACTGATAATTGGCCCCACGGTTCCCGACGGGAGACAATAATTTGTTGATACGCACGTTCAAAAATAAACAAAGATTTTGTCAGACGAAATGTGAGTAAACCTCTTCAGGGCTATCAGCGGTCAGGGAGCTGCAAACCTCCGAAGGACGTTCCGTCCTCCCTTCCCGGGACCACTTGCTGCCACCGCCGGTAGCAACGACCCACCCCATAGGGGGCCGTTATCAATCAATCGTGTTGGTCAGAAGCATAACAACCATCCCTGTGAGATGAGATGACGTTGGTTCAAGTGGATGGGATCTGTTTCCACCCTTCGAACGGCAAGCGACGTCAAGGGAAATCGGTGCCATGTGACTCCACGCGGATCCACAGCTTCCACAGAGCATGCGCCTGATTTTCCGATGGCGGGGATTTCCCTTGCACCCGTGTACGTCATCGGGGAAAAGGTATTGAATCGTACGATGCTCAGAGAAAATTCATCCCCGCAAACCACCCTGTCCCGGAGCAGGATAACGGCTCGTCAGGACTTTCGTGCGTGCATATACACACACACATACAAACAATCATCCGTGAAGTACACGTCAGAGCCAAACTCTGCCACTTCCGCTGAACGCTCGAAGTCATTCGCTTCGGAAAACGCCAACGGTGAACATTCGCTCCGTTCGTGTCTTCCAATCTGCAAACCTTCCGTTCGGTGTGAAAAACATTAGAAAAAGTATCAACGCCCTCCACAAAGTGTGAATAGTAAAACTAGTACGTCGCCCAAAGGTGTGTGCCCATTTTAAAGCCAGGTAATGGTTGATATTGACGAAGGTCAAGAAGAAAATTTCCCTCTCGGGTTTCGGTTTCTATCTCGAAAAACGTGCTGCGTATCATTTTTTCGCACCGAAGCGAAGCGAGGAAATCGTGAAAATCAATTATGCTACCGTCAGTGGAAGTGTTTGTCTGCAGCGATGTTTAGCAGAAAAGAGAAATGATGACTGCGTTCGACAGAGTGCCATTCATATTCCGCGAGATATGATGAGCTTGTTGTGTTGGTTGATGAAAATGGATTTAGTTCGGTTCGGTTATGTTTCTCGCTTTCTCGACGTTAAATATTCATCTCAAGCGCACTGCGACTCCTCAAGGTGTCACGTGACTGGTGTGATGTTTTTTTTTATCCCCCCCAGAGGTGACCGGTTCGATGGGTGCCAATGCCGTGGAAGGAAAAACCCACCACATCAAGAAATACCCAGCAACGTCACATTACGCCTACACAGTGCGTTTTACCTTTAGGGAAGAGGGCAAGAAAAAAGTCAGATAGATGAACACAAAAAGTAATAAACCCACCCAACTTGTGGCTACTTGTTGCACAAAAGCTATTTTCACTTTCATTATCAACTTGGCTGGTGCAGAAGAAAACACAGAAGATAAACCACTCGCTAGATAAACTCAGTCTGCACCAACAACGCCTCACGAAGATCACGTTTATTATTTTATTATTCGCTCGCAGATTGACGTCGTGCCGAGTGATAATTAAAGGTGAACAATTTGGGTTTGTGAAAGGGTACTATACTACTGGGACCAACCCGTCGAAAAAGGCTCTTGGTATGATTCTTATTGCAATACCCCGAAAGCCCAATGTGGCGTTGAAAGTTGATGAGCCTTGGTGATGCTAACGATCTGTCAAGGTTAAACCACAGTGCAGAAACGGTCAAGCGGTCGTGCTAAACAGTTGCCATGAAGTACGGGTGATTAAAAATGATTAAATTTACATGATTTATCGTAGCATATAACAATGAAGCTATTCATGCAACTAGACACTAAACGGTTCTTGCCTGGATTTCGCCTCCTCCTAGAGGTTAGATTTAAGGCAAAATATATGGAACGTGACTCAACACGTTTGAAAAACACCTTGGAAACAGATGAATTGTTTTTCTCCATCACCTGCGGAGCTACGGAGTGGGCGCCAAAAACACGCCGGACGGTTACGTACGAAAAACTCGTTCCGAAGAATATTCGAATATTCGGAACCTGCTGGCAGAAAATAACAAACAAACCCACAACGCAACCTCGGTTCCACCGGACAGCGTCGGGTTCGATGGAAGACGTCACTGCGGGTCGCGGATCGGAGCGCGGACGCGAAATACGTGAGATTACCTCCCTTTCCCTTCCCAACCTGCCGGCTCGATCGTTTTCTCGCTGGCGCGTTATCAACCGAGGGGGGATGGAGGAATAGGCCGCCCCAACAATCCACGCCATCCCGTTCTCTCTGCCCCTCGCGGGGTTGTTTTGTAAAGGGGTCGAAAGATTCTGTTCTGAGAGTCTTGCGTGCGGCGAGGCGGCTGAGTTCTTAGGATCGCACGCCGTACGATGGCGCTCTCGTGCGGCCGTTTGAGTGGCCGTTAGGAGCCGCACGGCGGCACGGTCTGCCAGCGTTAGACGGTTTCGCCTGGCATTCGAACGTCGGCCGTCGTACGTGGTGGAACGGAAAGCCCGCGAAAACCATTCCCCGCTTGTGGAACACCGGAGCCTTTTTTCCCAAGGCTCATTCGTGTGGACTGTGTGAGTGATAGTGAATCGTTGTGGAAAGCGAAATTTTATTTCAAAAATCCTTTCCGGTGTGCTTCCCACCGTGAAGTGCGTAGAAAACAACCAGTGAAGGTATGTGCGCGGTAGTTCTGGGGGAATGTTTTTAAAAGCCCTCCTGTTCCTCGTGCGAAGCGATGAATAATCGTTTCGAGCCGACCCTTTTCTTGTGCTGATGTTTTAAGATGGCCTTGAAACTTCCCTTAATTCAACGGTGCACGTCGCGACGCCTTCCTTTCCCCACCCCGTCGTCTACCGTTGACGCCGTTGATCCTCGTTTGTGTGCATAGGGAAGGAAGTCCTGTAGTCGGGACCGCGTCTCCGGTAGGAAAAACCGTCCGAAAGGATGTTTGGTGCGAAATTTAAATAACCTGGCAAATACTTGGACGCGAAACTATCGCACACGTGTACGGACGGTTCCGCGAAACGCGCGTTACGCACATGTGGGGTTAGATCGGAGATTTCTTTCTCATCGCGTGTTGCTCTTCCAAAGAGCCGGTAATGGTGGTTCCCGGTTACCTGCAAGTCGATCAAAATATCCCCGACCAGCGTGGCGTGTCGAAGAGGTTTCGGAAATGAATGCTTTTTTCTTCTCGCTGTTGCCAGGTTGATGGCTGTTTAAATAATGCCTCCAACCATATGTTCTTCCTCCCGCCATGCGGCTCTTCGAATCGTGAATAGAACAAACTCCTGGCCCTAACTCCACTCCGGCAGTGGATGTGGCGAACCGTCACGTTGCGTTTAGCGACGTCTTTTTAATTGGTCGAAGTTTTCTCGTCCATCCCGCCGGGAACTATCTCGAATTTCGTGCACGTATAGAGGTAAGGCACAATTGAACGACTCAAGCGTGGCGTCATATAAAGACAAGTGTGTCTTTCTGAAAATGCAGTCAGTCATTTGAAGGTGGCGCCTTATCCAGACAAAGAATGATCGGTGTACGTTCTATCGACAGCTGTTTGTGAAGGTCGGGGAGTATTCGAAACGAGATGAGTTCAATAGAACAGCCTTCCTGGTGATAGAGTTTATGGCCGCCCGACAAATAAGAAGTGTAATCAAGTAATGTACAATCGAATCCATAATGGAGCAGACCGTCGGATTCCTAGTGTGACGTCAAAATCCACGTCTATAAAAACAACATCAACACTACTGGCTATTTTCTGAGCCTCGTGGCATTGATAATCTGTTTAGTTTGTAATTTTCGGACATATTTGTCTTGAAGTTGCTGGATGGATTTCCTTCAGCTAAAAATAATTATTTGATTGAAAATTGAGATTTTAATAGATATCGGTTGATATTACTCTTTTGGGCAAATATTTGTCATGTTGAACAATGTCATTGTAATAAATTTTGTTTGAAAAAGATTTAATTTTGTAAAATTAATCTTGAATCATTTTCTAAATATTTGATTTTCAAATTTATTTCAAATAATAAACATTCTCAACTCGGGTGAGATATTTTTCTTGTTTGAAAACTGCTGAAGGGGCACTTTTTCGAAGCTTTTGAAATCAAATACTTTATTTATTTTATTCATTCGAAAATGGAGGCATAAAAAATTATAAAAATACCAAGCTAAACACAACCCAACTAATTTTCCAGCGATTGACCTCATCGATTTTTTTCTACAATCTAAATACTCCTTACAAATACATGTCTCCATCCTAAAAGCGACCTTACATGTCAAAAAAGGGAAACCCAACGTATCCTTTCTGCGAAAAACTTCAAAGGCTCGATCTTCGTTTAACGGTGAAGGCGGGAATCGGAGTTGTTTACGAGCTCCGGGTACGGTAGAACAGTGGGGCTAGTTTGACCGCACTTAAATTGCATGTAACAGAACCGACGGTTGATTTTGTTATTGCTCACACCTCCTGTCATCAGTGTTTGTTTGATTAGTGGCAGAAAATTATAGTACCCGAGGCCGAGTGAATAGATGGGGCGTTCAATGGCACCGGTTATCACGATATAATAATACGCTCGGAGGCTGCGGCTGGCAACAGCGAGTGATACACTGCTGTGCCGGTCCAATCAATCCGGCGGTCCTGTTTTGGCTTGGATAGTAATCCATGCGGTTTGTGTATTTTATCGCCCAGTCAACCGTTTGCTGTTTTTGGTGTTTCCGGATCGAGAGCCCCGACAGTGGATAGTGCAGCAAGCAGGATGGAGGACGAGGCACTGAAGAAGGACGAGCAGCGCAAGGACTCGCTGAAGAATGGTAAGGAAAATGGGGCGTCGGGCGGCGACGGTGGCGATATAGTGCTGAAGCCCAAAATGACGCTGGTCAACGGCATCACGGTGATCGTCGGGTCCATCATCGGGTCCGGCATTTTCGTCTCGCCAACCGGCGTCCTCATCAACACCGGCAGCGTCAACATGTCGCTGATCGTGTGGGTTATATCGGGCCTGTTTTCGATGGTGAGTATGCTTCCGTCACGGATCGTGCGATCGCGGACCAGATGCAAAACAGCTTTTTAATGATTTGCTAAACTTTACCCAACCGGTTTACGATGCCGTACACAAAAATCATCCGATCCGGAGACGGGTAGAGCGGTGCGAATGTGTGTGGTGGGGCAGCCCGCAGGCAGAAACTGCTACACCACAGGACTAATACGATCACAGGCGCACCGTTTATGGCACGGGCATCGTTTGTCTGCGGTCGCATCGGTTGGGCATAGGTTGAACGATAGCGAAATAGGGCAATATACATCGATGACCCTCGGTGGCGTGAGTCGCTCATCTATTCGCTTTCGATGCACTTGCAGGTCGGTGCGTACTGCTACGCCGAGCTGGGTACGATGATTAAAAAATCCGGCGCCGACTACGCGTACATCATGGAGACGTTCGGCCCCTTCCTGGCCTTCATTCGACTCTGGATCGAGTGCATGATCGTGCGCCCTTGCTCGCAGGCGATCGTCGCTCTCACCTTCAGCGTGTACGTGCTGAAACCGTTCTTCCCAGAGTGCCAACCTCCGGAAGACGCCGCCCGACTCCTCGCCGTGTGCTGTATATGTAAGTGTGATCTTGCCTCGGCGCGTAGAAGAAGAAAATAGCGCTATTTTAAGGATACGTCCCCGGGGGCGGGAAATTATAGACGCAAAACAAAACAATCCCATCAATTCCGGTTCACTTTACGGCGCCGACAAATGATAAGGGCTCCCATTCCGGTAAGCTTCCGCTAATATGGGAAACAACAAAATCCTACGCTCGCTTTCAAAGCGTTTATGCAAATCGCCGTCCCCGAAGCGGCAACGGTTTTCGTTTAACATTTTTTTCTATTTTGAACGTGGTAGCTATTTGATCAGGGTTGATTTTATTTTCCAATATATGTATCTCCTGCCCATCTTGTTTTAATACTGATTTATTTGTCTTGTCCTTCTCCAGTGGTGCTAACGTTCATCAACTGCTGGGACGTGAAATGGGCGACGGCCGTCCAGGACATCTTCACCTACGCCAAGCTGCTGGCGCTGTTCGTCATCATCGGAGCCGGCGCATACTTTCTGTTCCTTGGTAAGTTCTCACCCTTATCGACAACCTGTTTCCGTCGTGCGCGAGAACACCTCCACTGCATAAATCATCGACCACTGGTCGCCAGGTGCATCGGATCCAGCTTCCCGGTTCCCGCAGCAAACTGGTCGCACTCCCGATGCGCTCTGGTTGACGACAACAGCAGCATGGTGGTTACGAAGGCAAGCGACTTCGACGTCGCGAACTTTCACAAACTCCACGTGGAAACAATATCGCCGCGTGCGATGGGCCGAGCGAGATTTATTTGTTTGCTTTGCCCAACGGTTGATTCGGTTAAGGCTTTTCCGGATGAAGGTGGGGATTAGTGTTGACTTATTGTTGCCCACATGCCTGCGGCAGGGGTCTCCCATGACAACCGATACAATGTTCCGCATGTATGGCTATATCCCACCGGCGATCGTTGCTGTTGCCTAGCATTAGGCCAAGTAAGCTTTGATGTTCTGGGTGCAACTTTTATGAGACTTTATTGCATCAAGAACCCCGGTGGGTCACCGTTCCCCGTCCTTTCCCAGTACTTTTCTCTTCGGGATCCGGTACGTGAATTAAATTTAACACCCGCTTTATTCGAGGTTGCAATCCCATCGTGACTGAATTCAGCCGGACGGTTAAAAGACGCGTGATGGCGAGCTCTGAATGGAATCTTCGGAGGATACATTCGGTTTTTTTCCTTTCCTTCTTGATGGTGTCTTTCAAAAGAAATTGCCAAAATTGAACTAACAAATCTGAGCGGTCGCGCGTCTCGCGCATTCATTCCTTTGCGTGATTATGCCCCAGCTCCAAGAACCGACAACGCGTTGCAGCATATGCACTCTTCTTCTTCATCTTCTTTAGCGGTCATATTCGGAGTGACTGAACTGGCCCACCGTTCACCAATGCCTTCATCCTGCGTGCCGCATCGTTTATCTAGCCCACGTTCAATTAAGCTGATCTTGCTACCGTCGGGTTTCCGGCAGAAACGTGGCCATCGTTCTTTTCATCGGTTGGATTTTTTTTTCTTTTGATGTCATCTTTCGTTCAGTGCTATCGTGAACGCTAAATTTGATAATGACGACGATATATAGATCACTGTCTTCGTCTCGTGTGCCGCGTGATTTCATTTACTTCCAGTTTTTCAATGTTGGTTTCTTTAGTTAAACAATTTGTATGCATTTTTTTATTATTAGGATCCGAAGCAAACGTATCACCACTTCTGGCTATTTGCTACACGGATAGTATATCGGATAAAATCTTTCTTGTATGTACAAGACGTACGTGTACAACCAAAACCTCCTCTATTTATTTAAATTCCTCTCTCAGTATGTTTGTGCGATTATGAATGAAAACATTATACTTTAAACCGTCCATTCCTGTGTTGTTTTTTTCTTCCATCCAAAAGTATTGCGTAGATGCGCATCTGCCATATTCCAGCTGGAGCTGCCATTCCGGTATTTTGCGATTAAATTATCCACGTCCTCCTCTCTCGCCCCCAGGCAACACGGAGCACTTCACGTTCAATAATACCAAAACCGAGGTGACATCGCTGGCTTTGTCCTTCTACTCCGGACTGTTTGCGTATAACGGCTGGTAAGTTTATTTGTCGTCGGTTTCTTCCTATTTCTATTGTGATTTGTCGTGGGTTTCTTCCGATTTCCACCCTCGCCTCGGTAATGTTGTTGTGTCCTGGTTTTTCGCAACGAGCTGCAAGGACAAGGACTGGGGCTTCCGACGCAACGTTACGCGGGCAGCAGAAGCGATATAAAAATATTGAAGAAAAAGCGCGCTAGGAAGAAACAGAAAGCAACCAGCAATGACACTAATCCTCTTTTCCACTATCCCTTCGTCATGCCGACGCACGCAGGAACTATTTGAACTTCATCATCGAGGAGCTGAAGGATCCGGTGAAGAATTTGCCCCGCGCCATCGCCATCTCCTGCACGCTGGTGACGGTCGTGTACGTGTTTACCAACGTGTCCTTCTACACCGTCCTGTCGCCGGAGGAGGTGCTCGGCTCGGAGGCGGTCGCCGTCACGTTTGCCGACCGAGTGTTCGGCATGTTTGCCTGGACGATACCGGGTACGTTTCGCCGCGTCATTTCCCGGATCGAATTTCCCTTCCGCGTGACGCACAGCACACCATAACCTTTCATCGATGCTTTTGTTTGATCCTTGTTTCCTCCACTCCACCCCGCACGCACACTGCAGTGTTTGTCGCCCTCTCGACGTTCGGAGCCGTGAACGGTATTTTGCTGACCTCGTCCCGCCTGTTCTACGCCGGCGCGTGCGAAGGCCAGATGCCGGAGATCCTGACGATGATCCAGATCCAGCGCCTCACGCCAACACCGGCCGTGCTGATTATGGCGCTGCTGTCCATGCTCTATCTGACCGTGTCGGATATATTCGCCCTAATTAATTACGTCGGATTTGCCACATGGGTAAGTGCTGACACTGTCATCCAAGGCCGCACCAGTCAATTCTAACAACCCGGCTTTGTGTGACCTTTTGATTTCCCTAGTTGAGCATCGGTGGAGCTGTCCTGTGCCTTCCGTGGCTCCGGTGGAAGCAGCCCAACCTGGAGCGCCCGATCAAAGTGAATCTCATCTTCCCGATCCTGTATCTCATCGCCACCGTGTTCGTTACCGTCGTGCCGATGATTGCCAGCCCGGTCGAGACGGGCTACGGTTGTCTCATGATCCTGTCCAGCATTCCCGTCTACTGCATATTTATCGCGTGGAGAAACAAACCGAAATGGTTCAACCGTTCGATGGGTAAGAAACGCCGACCTCGAGTGTCGCCCTTGGCAGTCCGCGCAGCGTGACATTTAGAATCAACTGTTTTTCCAATCCAAACGTCCCCTCCCTCGCCCTACGGTCCTTCCACAAACTCCACATCCTCATGCCCAGAACGAGCTTTTTGTAGAAGCTTCTTTCTCTCCCCAGAGGGCATCGAATCCCTTCCCGTTAATTTAAACTTGATTGGCATTAGAACGTACTTCGTCTTTAGTGAAATTGATTACTGTCTTCGTTTGCATCGCCCCACCTCTACCAACCACTCTATCTCTCTATCAAATCTTCTCTTTCTCTTTTTTCTTTTCTTTTCTGGAACAAATCTTCACAGGTGGATTTACGCAGAGTTTGCAAAAGTTAATGATGGTGGTGCGGCCAAAACAGAAATAAAATGCGAAAAGGTTTTTATCTTTGTTTTTAAGTTAACTCCTACGTTTAAGTGCGGTATTGTTTGTCCATTTCGTTATAACTTTTGCCCCGCCCTGGGGGATACTAACCTAGCCTAAGATACTGGTGAATCTTTCGGAATGGTTTTTGCATTTTTCTACTTTCATTATCGATACGTTTGCATGGTTCGAGAAAAATGAACGTATCTCGTAAAGCGTTACCAATCAATGCAGGTTGGCATTTGTGAACACTTAAACGATCATTTTTCTCATTTCTTTATATTATATAATATATTTACAATACTATTCAATCAAACTAAAAATTCAAAAGAAAATATGCACCAGAACAAATTTTCTTCGACCAGTAGCACGCACCATGATCAAAACTTACGATGTTTCAAGCACCATTTTATCTCTATCAACTAACTATAAAAAAATGCATTAAATTTTCGTCCAATACTAATTGATTTATTTTTACTCCCGTTTTTTCGTTTCATCCTACGTGCGCAGTGGCATTGACTCGGTTCCTGCAAAAAATGCTCATGGTCGTAGGAAAGACCAAACCAGCTCAGGTTTAAACATGTATGCACATCCTCACGGTCTTGCAAAGAGTTTGTCTTCATAAATCCCTTCACCCGTCCTCTTCCATCAAACCCACGTGCCGAAACCAAACCATTCCACGCAAACATTCCAAGTTAGAGTAGTCAGAAAGGGTGAAGGGTTATGTAAGGGTTTGTTTTTAATGTTTTGTTTTTTAATCTATTAGCTTTTATTGTGTTTACTTTATCACGTGTGTTTGCAAAAGGCTGTTGTAAAATGTAATTGTTTTAAAATTGCTGTATTTGTTTTTAAATTTGATTGATTTCAAATGTCTGTCACATGATCGAGGAATTGATTGATTAAGAAACTTGGCATTGGTGGTTTAGACAAAATGTTAACTGTTTGTTCTTGGAAGCTTAGGAAACTTGTTTCCTGTTGTCGCAAAGTGGGTGTTTTACCATTTAACCATTGGACCTGCGAACGAATGTGCATTACTCAACTGGTTGAATATGAATATTTATTGAAAACTGTCGAAGCAGTAAGACAACGACTAGAGTTCAAGGATCAGTTCTTAACCATAGTTAAATTCAAAAGTTAAAATAAGCAAACATGAAATTTTAAATATTTTAACAATAATCCATTATCCGTATCTTCCAATTGTTTTAGTTTCCGGACCGATTCGCGTGGCGGTTCGATCCGGAAGGTGCAACATGATCATATATTATCTTTTTATGGAAAGCACATATCAACATTTCAAAACAAATGATCCTAATTTAAACGATCATGTTGTGTTGTAATCAATTTTGTTTTATGCAAGGCTCAATCGTGAACCGTAGGAAAAGTTCATTATTATCAAACAATCGGTATGCTTCGTATAAATTCTAAAATAAAGCAAACAAATTAAAAAGAAATGTATGTAAAAGCAAACGAAAGTTGCAAGAAACGTATTCAAATTATAGCGAAAAGACTTTGTCGTTCCATATTTAGTATTGTTTTAAACGGAGCTTCCAAATGGCCGCTGATTTTTAATCGATGCTAAACCCGAATCAGCCAGCATCCTATCACCTATTGGCAGAAGACGACAAGCATTGGGAAAATGTGTGATTGTATTAAGAGATAGAGAAGAGCGCATGTCGCTCGGCAAGGAAGGCGCCGAAATGAGCTAAATTATTGACAATAATATACACACAAACACACACAAATTCGCAAAAAAAAACTTGTAAAAGAAAACGCATAAAATTACCCACAGGCCACACGGGAAAAGCGCTGTCCAATAAATGTATTATCATAATCCACCATCATGCTCGAATAGAGGAATATAACGTTAGGTGTCATATAGCTATACATGTATATAGGATATACGAATGCATAAATCCTTCGCGCACGGAACGATCCTCGGGCATCTTTACAGAGAGTGCATCATACCGCCCGGCAGAAGCGATACATCGTACGAACATAGAAAACGATTTATGTATTGTAAAGTATTGTGAAATATAACATCCAGAGAAAAAGAAGAAAGTTGAGTTTTACTTCGGTTCAAGGTAAGAAACATACCGATGATTACTTTCCTTAAATTACAGTACAACTGCACGCGGCCATTCGTACGATTTGCAGCGAAAACTGTACGAATAACTTTCGACTAGTAACTATATATGCTTGGTGAAATTGATGATTCCTACCTAAATGAGATTCGTTTTGTTGATCGTACTTTCGCCGGTATATCACATCTTAAAAGACTGCTCATACAGAGGATATTCGACAGGTTTGGCAGGTTTGCGTTTCCTGAAATAATAAAAAGAAGTCGTTATGCAACGTACGGGTTTTTGTATTGCCTGCTACATCTTACCTATAGAGGATGTAGTGTTGAAACATGAACACCAAATCGAAGAGTATGGAAAAAATGCCAAGCCCAAACTTGACCGGATCACCTCCGATTGACCTCCAATCATCTGGAATGATTTCACACAAACGTTTGTTAAGTGGGTTTGCGCTATGGAAGGCATTGCCGTCTCCGGGGACATACCAAAGTTCCACGCGTTGATAACCATCTGGAGGATACCGAACAAACCCCCGGCTAAATCCAATAATCGGTTGAGAATTTCGAAACCTTCAGTACTCTTGCGCCGATAGTTCATGTAAGCTTGCGGGAAGTACTTGATCATGGTCGTGGACAGTTTGATGTAGCTCATGATGTACAAAAAATCCAACCAGTGCATAAGCCGTAACGCAGCCGCACTGAACGTGATGGTGATGATCATCATGTACACCGAGATGATAGCCTTGGCCGGCGTGGATACACTGTTGCCACCGGTGTCATACATTCGGCACTGCAGGATCGTGAACCCTGTCCCAAACACGGCATGCATGGCAAATCCGATATCATTTCCGAT
This sequence comes from Anopheles ziemanni, assembly GCF_943734765.1. Taxonomy (NCBI): domain Eukaryota; kingdom Metazoa; phylum Arthropoda; class Insecta; order Diptera; family Culicidae; genus Anopheles; species Anopheles ziemanni. The sequence continues at coordinate 13,661,731 of NC_080706.1, forward strand.
CACGGGATTTAGTCCGAATTGATGCCGCCGGTAGTACTCGTTCTGTGGGATTGAGAGATTGAAAAATGGTTTAATAAAAAACAAATCAAAACAACGGCATATAGACACTAACCTCGACATAGCTGTTCCAGTAGAGGAAGACATTGAACACGACGTAGCAAACATGACCTACGATGTTGATGTACAAGAAGTCAAAGCTCAAACCAACCACGCTTTTACGCCGATAGTTCAACCAAATCTGCGGATAGTAGCCAGCCGACCAGCAGGCGGTGTACGTCCATCCGATCAGAAGCGATACTATGATCAATGGCTGGTGCATGGCAACCTTGATCAACGCGAAAAGTCTTTTATCATCGACGATTTGCGCAGGTTCCACAAGTGGTTTCACGATGAACCGTCCCTGCTTGGACGGTTGAAACTGTATCGGTGTACTTCCATTGTGCCAACCTTCCGCGTAAGAGATCGTTTGATTGGAGCATATTTCCACCGGACGGTAGAATGTCACCTCGATCGGCACCGGGGTGTATCCGCTATTGAAAAACAACACAATCCCCCATCTTCACTCAATCCCCATTCCCATCTTTAGGACGGAGCAACGGTACTTACTTGGCTTCAACGGTGAAGGTAACATTTTGTCCGAACGTAACTACGATCGACTGGGGAACGATCGACAGGGACAGATTGGCGAAATTTGCCCCAACGCCTATGGCCACCGTCAGAACCATTGACAGCCAAAGTAGGGCGCACATAGCGGTGTAGGCGATCAGCTTCTAGCTGTGAAGAAAAGTTTATCACTGAGTTGGCGACGGCAAACCCCTATGGCATCACCTCACGGGGATGGCTGATAAGTGGAAGACTATTGTCATAGCTAAATCTCTTTCAGATGAGATTAGTGGCACGGAACGATGCTGAGGAGGAACACATGTCCGAACAAACATGATGTCAAGTGATAAATAGAGCAGCGCGATAAGGAGCTGGTGCTGAACCATATTGAACCCTTTGAGAGTTTGCTGCTTTTCATATGAAAGCTAAGTGGATTTAGTGTTTATTCGGCGCTAGCTAGCTACTGGGTGTCTTGGCGAACTTCTTTCCGATTGTTGTAACAAATGTAATGTTGCACCATAAAAACGACATCGAAGAAGATTGAAACGAAACCCAACCCGAACTTTACCGGGCTTCCGAGGATGGATTGCCAATCATCTGCAAAACAAAAAGGAATGGACAATATGAGCAGAAATTTACAAGTAAACATAAAAGTGTTAACTCTTACCGAAATTCCAGCCATTCAGTATCATTTGCAGCAAGCTCAACAGTCCACCGGCCAAGTCCAGCAATCGGTTAGAAATAGCGAAACCTTCAGTACTCTTTCGCCGGTAGTTCATAAACACCTGGGGAATATATTTCACCAAATTTGTCGAAAGCTTCACGTAGCTCAGCATGTAAAGAAAGTCCAACCAGTGCAGCTGACCAGCGAGTGTCAAAGCGCAGAAAACGGCGACCAATACCACGCATCCGGTCATGAACATCTTAACCGGAAGTGACACCACGTTTCCATTGCTTTGGTAAATGTAGCATTGGACAATAAGGACGACGTTCCCGAAGACGGCGTGTACCGCATAGGCGACATCGTTCGCTATCACTGGATTCAATCCGAAAGGGTTTCGATTGAAGTATTCTGACTGAAAATTCACATTAACATGTCACAACCAGGCCTTCCAGTGTATGTATACCTCATTTACCTCAATATGACTGTTGCAAAACAGCAGCACATTAAATGTAGCGTAACAGCAATTTCCTACCACATTTAAGCACAAAAAGTCGAAGCTTAACCCAACGACGCTTTTACGTTTGTAGCTGGTCCACGCCTGGAAGTAATCGCCGATTGTCCAGCACACCGTGTACGTCCATCCAATAAGCATTGATAAGATTATCAGCGGTTGATACTTGGCCACCTTTAGCTGTGCGAATAGCCGGCTTTCGTCGACCAGTGCTGGTGGTAGGACTAAAGGACGGATAAGGAAACGTCCTTGCAGTGTGGAAGTTGCCTGCACCGGAAACCATTCTTCAAATGGTAAGGTTCGGTTCGATGGGGATATTGTGATACTTTCTGGCAGAATCTCGATAGCTTCATTCCATTCCCAGGTAATGGTAACGTTTGTATCAGTCGAGAGGAAACCACTAAAAAAAGCCATTCAAATATTATTGCACTCATTGGAACTAATCATCAGTTTTACTTACTTTGCCACAAGCCAAAAGTGTGCTGGTTCTTCCAAACTGGTAGTTATTGCCTGTGGTTCTATTTTTAAGCTCAAAGAATTCAACCGCTGGTTGCCAAGGCCCGTTGTGGCGTCATTGATTCCTAAGTACACACTCAGGACAATAACCAAGCACTGGAGATGCATTGCCACTAACGAAAGATACTGGAGCAACTCTACAACCAGCGGTCATCATTGCCCAAAACACAATTCTTTAAGATAAGCGCAATCATTGTATGTGTTGTCTTACCGCACATGAATCTGATTAAACGAGATGTTAGCTGGTAGGAAGTGAGTAACTCCGTCGGGCGGTTGTCTAGTCATTGAAACTATCTTTCCGTGTTTAGTTTACCGTTTACTGTTTTTTTTATTACATTCTAAGACCCACATTCATTTTTGGAAGAATAGTAAACGAAATAGAATATTTTAACGGTTCAGTCAAAAGTCTAGGGAATCTGTTTGACACTTACAAGACCATCAGTACAACTTGGAAGGTTAATTTATTGCCAACAAATCGCAAAAAAATTTTGGGTTTCTCCGTAACCATGAATCCACCAAATTGGGAAACCCATGAGTTTTGTATGGAAGTTTGCTTCTGTGCGATTATTATTAATTAAATATCTATTAACCCGCTTCTTATATTTAATTAATATGATATACGATGGTATTCGTTGTGTCAAAACTTGCAACCGCGCGAATTTCAAAGTAGATATACTTTGACACATCAGATGGTAGGTAAACAATGGCGATGCTTGCGGTTTAGTTCTAGATTTATGTAACTGCCCGGCAACAAATTATCCTTTTAGTTAAGAAGCGTACAGTATGCTATCCACCGTGGGGCGTCTGGCTAGGATCGCAAAGTCGTGCGGCACTACTTTCTCTACAGTCCGGCATGTACACCGTGCGGAAACTCTCTGTGCCGGTCATTCAAAATGGCAAAACATTCGGCATATCAAAGCATTGAACGACGGACGAAAGGCAGTGCTATTCATCAAATTGGCTCGGCAAATTCGTCTGGCCGTACAAGGTACTGTTAGTGCAGGCTACCGAAACCATCGATCGTGTACAAATTGTTTCTTTTTTTACCAGCTGGCGGAGCAAATCCTGGAGTCAATAATGTGCTCCGAGCAGCGATCGACGAGGCGCTGAAGAAAAACATGCCCAATGCAACCATACAAGGCATCCTGAAGAAATGCTCGACACAGTCGGTGGAGCTGAAAAAGTACACACTAGAGATAAAGGCACTTGATCAGGTCAATGTTATCTGCGTCCTGTACACGGATCGTTTCGCCCAGCTGAAGATGGACATGGCTACCATATTAAGGAAGAATTTGTACGTTTCTTATCCATCGGCTGTTTGGGTACAATCTTTTAAAGACTCTCCTTTTAATACTTGCAGTGCACTGTTCTTTAACACTATGCATGCCTTCGACGAGAAAGGATTTGTTGAAGCAGTCCCACCGGAGGAGATTAAAGTGGATGATTTAGTATCGGTTTGCACGGACCATGCGATTGAAATGGGTGCTGAAGATATCGAAATAATGGACGATCAGACTCGTCTGATAAGGGTAAGATAACGTTTGGGCTCCTACGATACTCAGTGTTGCTAACATACGCGTTTCTCCTTTTTAGTTTCTCTGTGAACCAAGAGATTTGGATAAAGTGAAAAAAGAACTGGAAAAGTTAAACTATTCCATTGAACATAGTGAGCACGCGTTCTTTCCCAAAGCAACAATCAAACTAAACCCGGAGGCAATGGAGGCTTACGAAAAGTTGAAAGAAAAGCTCAAAGCGATGGACGGAGTGGAGGACATTTACGATAATGTCGAAGTGAGCGGGTAATTGTGCAAAATACAGAATGGCCAACGTGTATGTAATTCACTGAAACATGCCTTTATTGAAAGAATGACTTTTAGTGTTGGTTCTTAACGTAACAATTTGTTCATTGCATGTACAATGAGTAGTGTTGGGTACTTAACATAAAACGAGATGTGACACCTTTAGACCATTACGCGTGTTCCGTTCAACCGCATCCGGGTAGTTCGACGACGAAACAATCTACTGTCTGGCGTTGACGATTTGAATAAATTCCGGCTTAAGAGATGCACCGCCGACCAGGAAACCATCAATGTCCGGCTTGGCTGCAAGCTCCCGGGCGTTTGCTGCTGTAACGGAGCCTCCGTACTGAATGCGGATGGCATTGGAAACGTCGGCCGACACGTTCTCGGTAAACCATTTTCGCAAGGCGGCGTGAACCTCCTGTGCCTGCTCCGGTGTAGCCGTCTTGCCCGTGCCGATGGCCCACACTGGTTCGTAAGCAATTACAACATTGCTCCAATCCTTCACCTGGGCGGCGATGGCCTTCGTTTGGCGGAAGCACACCGCCTCCGTCTGACCGGCTTCACGTTCCTGCAGCGTCTCGCCAATGCACGCGATGACCTTAAGGCCCTCCGCAAGGGCGTGTGCTACCTTTTCGGCAATTAGCTCATCGGTTTCACCAAAGATAGCCCGTCGCTCCGAGTGACCGAGAATAACCCAGCCGAGACCAAGATCCTTCAGCATGGCCGGGGAGATTTCTCCCGTGAAGGCACCCTTCGGTACCTTGTAGCAGTTCTGTGCGGCCACTCCGATCGTTTCCGGAAGCAGGGAACGGGCGAGCGTCAGGTACGGTGCTGGGCAGCCAACAACCACCTCGGTGTTGGGGTCGAGCGGTCCAGCCGACAACGTTTTGGACAGCTCGGTGATGCTGGCCTTATCGCCGTTCATCTTCCAGTTTCCTCCAACGCAGAACTTACGACCCATTTTGTGACTAGTGTGACGAGTTGTTTGTTTCACGTAAAATTGTGTAACGGCTTGCAGCTGCAAACGGACAGAAACAACCGGTGAAAATTGCACGATTATACGTAATCTTAAACTACGAAGGTGAATTTAATAAGTTATCAAATACTAACAACGCCGGCTTGTGATGAAAGTGAAATTCACGACTGACCACTCGAGATTACGCGAGATCCGGAATCGGAGAATCGTCTGTGACCTTCAGATAACCTTCGATGGCAAAATTTTGACAGTTGTTCGTGAGCCATCATTTCAAGATCAGTAAAAAGAGAGGTCGGATCAAAGCTATTTTTTGCTTCGCCATTGTCAGTTGCTAGGAAAAGTGTTTGCAAACACAAAAATCTCTTAAAAAAACGAAATAGGTGATTGGAAATTCTGGATCACAGTGTTCATGGTCTCGCGAATAGAAACTGTTCTTCTGTGTGAAGTCATGGGAAATGGATCCTATTGGTCGCCATGATTATCGAAATTTAGTGTGATGGTCCCCTTACGCAGCCTTCCTCAAGAACAAATATCGAACTACTTAATTACTTACTCTGTTGATGAAACATACTTCTTCTTCTTCTTTCGCTATGCGAGTCGGGGTATATCCTCCTACGCTAAGTCGAACGTTTGTTCCCTTACTCGTAATCAGAGGCGTACCGACTCTGTCCGAACTCCTATGAAGGGGCTCGTCCTTTAGGACCGGCTTTTATAGCCATATGTCCACCCGCCGTCCACGGGAGGGATAATTCCTTCCGTTGTCAGGACACAAGAACTCGTGGTCCGCTTGATTGACTCAAGCAGTACGAGATGTGCGGCAGCTAGGATTTTTCTGACCTGAGCTCCAGCTCGGCGTGACCACGCGGTCGTGCCGTAACCTTACTTTTCCGCTAACCCTTTCAGGAAACTTGTGCACTGCTAACCTCCGCTCTGATTCACTACCGAACTGGAACTGATGAAACATACCAAATATGCAGTTTTAGTCCGCTCCTGGCTGTTAGTAAGAAGTAAACAAAATTTTAACCAACTGTCAAACATTTCCCACGGTTTTTGGCTCGTTACATGATATGCTGCGACCTCTTTTCCATTGATCTTGATGGTGAGTACTCACCACTTTTTGGTGAGTTTATTTCGAACTAACCGTTTCTTTTTAATGAAAACAAAAATCATCAATAATTGTTGGTAACAAATGCTTAAATTTTATTTAGTTTCTTAGATTTAGTCACCCACCGCAATCGCTGCCCGGTTGACAGAAATTGACATTGTTGCTGGTACTATGTAGTTCCAGCAAGAGTCCCAGCAATCTGCCATGGAAAAACTTGCTGGTACTACATGACAGCTGCAAAAAATTTGAATTTTTGTCAACCGGGTGAAATCTTGCTGGCTGTCAAACTGTGTTGCGTAGACGGATCGTACTAGATCTAGATCAGATCAGACAAACACATTGAAAAAACAAGCGCGAACATGTTTCCATTGATTAAATGCCCTGGTGACTGATGAATGAAGTCAGCTTGACAACCGTTATTCTAACCATTCATTTGTTCTGTGTCGTCTGTCCGTTCGTCCGTCTGGCGGGGTAACTGCAGTTTGCCGTTTTTTATCAATTGTTCTGACTCTTTAATCGTGCGGATTTTAAACAAGTCACCATGTTCAGTGTAGCAAAGGATACGTTTGATATGTTGGAGAAAATGTACAACGAACAGCCGGAGCATCTACTGGCCAACGAACGACTTGTTTCATCAAAATTAACGAACCAGCTTGTGCTCCCCGCTCGAAATGAGTCAAGCTCGGTCGATGCCTTTGGCGAGGACGATACTCTCCTCTACGATTGCGAACAATCGATGTCTCCGCCGGTTTCGGAAGGTTCTGCGAACAGCACTTGCAGTGGCCACACAGCTGTCTCGTCGTGGAGTTCATCGGGTTGTGGGCAGGGGTCCATGAACGGGGGACCGATGTCTCTAGGATCCGACAACGGCTCCCAGCTATCCGATAAGGAAAAACTGTCCAAAGTGTTTGATGTATTTCGTTCTATCAGTGATGAGAACGAAAAAGTGCCACCCCAAAGGTAATGCTCGTTACAATAACTCTTACGGATTTGGTCTGTGATGTGGTTTCTTAACAACCGGCTTTTTACAGTGGACAGTATCAGGAGGATAAAATGTGTACCAATAAGCCGGGGAAGTTCGACTTGGCAAATGTGCAAGCTAGTACCTGCAAAAAGTGTGGACGAGAAGGACATACATGGTGAGTGCTTGATTTTTTGTTTGCTCAACTTTTTTTTTACATTCTTGTATGCTTTACTCCACAGGGAATTTTGTAAACCACAGGCGCCAACAAGAAATTATAAATCCTACAACCGCTCCCATAAGAATTGCAATAACCGCGAATGGAATCGAAAGATCTAGTGACAACAAAACATTTTTAATGAGAAGATTTTTATAATAATTTTGATCTAATTTACTTTTGCATTGATAATAATTTATTTGTGGGTATTACTATAAACTGTTTATTATATATATTTTTTGTGAAACGTTAGGGAATGAAAGATCTGAAAAGATTCTTGTGGACACTCACATTGTTCTTGTGAAGTTTAAAGTTCACAGTTCCTATCGAATTTTAGTTTTATCAACTTTTATAGACTTACTTTTAACATCTGATCACATCTTAACCCCAATTTTTGTAAGACAATTTATTCAACATAGTTTAATCAAAAATATTTCCCTTATTTAAAGTTGGCTACTTTTGACAGAAATTTTTAAATTATCTTCATTGCATGTCTCTAATTTAACAACATGGAAGAGATAATTCGGATGGTTACCAATAAAATACAAATATCCCCGATTGTAATTTTGTTCTTAAAATTATTTATTGGTTATTGCATTATAAGTAGTAGAGTACAAATAGAATAATAAAAACTAATTCATTGTTTGATTCTTTGGTAAAAAAAAAACATTCGAAAACATAGTGAAATGTAAGAATACATTTCGTTAGCAGTGAAAGAACGACGCTTAAAACAAAATTTCGGATTAATGCATCGGCATAATGAGACTTGCAAAGGGATTTGCAAGATTTAACACCTTTTATCTAACTGGTGCAGCTAACGGTAAAGTGCAGCGAATGCACAAGTAGACCCGATGGAGCTATGCAAAGCGAGCAGTTGGTGAAGATCTACAGCCCGGTTCAGTTCTCCCGTAAGATGCGCAACAACAGATGGATAATCCTGGTTGGGGTAATACATTCTCCGATCGTCTACGTCGTCATGGGTTCCTCGATGCCAGTCGAACGGCAGGAGCGTGCAGCATTGGCATTTCCCGTTGGTGGATCCATGGGAGTAAGACAGCACGCCTAGACGCACCGGAGTGGTTAGGATAAGTAACACTAATGGTGATTTGCTTTCTCCAGTATCTCCTTGCCATTGCCATTCCGTTGCTCGTGCCTGACCGAAACATCTACCTTTCCCACAACTTCGAGGCAAACTACGGTGTTCCGACGAACGCCACACAATACTCCCTCTGGTACCAGCGCTTCAAGGATAACAGCTTCAACCTAACCAAAGCGATCGAGACGAACAGACGCCATCGTAGGCAGGCAGGATTTAGCAGGACTTATTTCTACGGCCAGCTGGAGGAGCGGATGGAGCTGTACGGATTGAATTCGTCTGGGTGCATGCAGCGTATCATCTGCGAATTGACCGAACTCCCCCTCCCCGAGCATAATGGTGTGGTTGGGGATGTGATAAGTGTGATCTTCAGGTAGGAGAAATATTTTAAAGTGATTCAACTTATGACACCTTCTTTGCTACCATTTCTGCACTCTTGCAGTCCATCGTCATCCATGGACGAGGATCTGCCGGTGGAGTATTTCAAAGCGGAAGCGAGCGGTGCAAACGATGGATGCGAACGGTATCGGATGTTTTGTAGCACCAATCTGCTCCGCCTGATATCCACCGTGATTGAGATGTGACTTCAACACCTTTTTCCAGTTTTGGTCATCGCCACTATCTTGTGACTCTCTTGCTGCTGCTGCTCTCTCTCTCTCTCTCTTTCTTTAGAGATATACTGGAAGAAAAAAGATAATTAAATTAGACCATCAGTTGGTCGATTGACTGGAGCATACCGATTGTTTTACATTTCCCATCCGAAAGCAGTTCGATGGGGAGTTTGTCCCCATTTCGCCGTTAGTCGCATCTGGAACCGTTCCTCGAAAAGATGTTAGCCTGTCGGAGTTGCTTTATCGTGCTAGGAGTATGCGTGCTCACAATGGCCGTAGGCCAAACGAATCCAGCCAACGACGTCGTCAAAAGTCGTCAAAAACGTATCGCATTCCCGCTTAATGCAGCGATGGGGGTAAGTCGCAGTGAAAAGGGGAAAAACCGACATGAACATGTGATTAGTTTGTCGTCCCGGTTTTTAGATTATTTTCGCCATTGCCGTACCGCTCGGCATACCGGATAGGAACATTTTCATGTCGTACAACTTTGAAGGCAACTATAACAATCCCGCGGATGCTAACATTTTCTCCGAGGGCTTTGCAAACTACGTAAGTTTCGTCTCGTCCGATTGAGGTGTGTGAACTATGAATGTGTATGTTGTGGTCTGTAGATCAAAGGTATTGTGGAACCGCTGACGGCACCATCGCGCCCCGTGGAGTCCTACGGCATCAGGAAGCGAAGTGCGGATAAACGAGATGATCTAATACCGGTAACTGCACAGATAACACGTCGTCAGATTTACAAAATGTTACGAAAGCAGCTAAAGGGGTATGATGAAGAATGCAAGATCGTGCCATACATTTTTTTTCATATGATTTATTTTTATACAGCCAACATTTTCACGGGAAAAAGTGCCTACTGCGAATGATCTGTGACGCAGCGCTGCATCCCTTCCGGGAAACGAATGGAGTGATCGGTGATCTAGTGCAGATCATGCTAAGGTGGATATTATATGAATTGCAGTCAACCAGCACTTCTTTTAATCACAGTTTTTTGTTCTTTGTTACAGTCCTTCCTCATCAATGGATGAAAATCTACCCAAAGAGTACCTTCTGGCGGAGGTGGCGGGAAGTAATGGTTCATGTGATCAGTACCGAACGGATTGCCCAAAAGACCCACTTGAGTTCGTAAGTTTTTTGTCGGAATAAATGTTAGGTACAGGTTTGAAAATCTAAAACAACTTTTGTAGATCAATCCAAGAATTATGTTACATTTATGTTAATTACCATCTGAACATTAAGCTGCTCGAGAAACTATTTGGATCCAGTTTAATTATTTATGGCGTAGCTTCCCAGACATATTGGCCTACTTAGAACAGAAATGAACTATTTTCATCCAACTCATCGATCACCGGGCAGTTCCGTCACCGAAACCAAAAGGTGCCAGATAGAACAGGTAATCCACGAGTGAAAGGTGTGAGATAACCATCGGCGCGTGGCCAATAATTAGATCACCTTCGCTGAAAAACACAGGAGGAATCATTCTCAGGGTTTATGGGGCACTAGAACGATTCGTTTGTCGTCAGTAGTCGCTTTTGTCTTCATCTGTCCACACACGCACGACCGGTGATCATGTTGGTGCTGTTGTTTGTGTCTCTGCTTTCCCTGGTGCTTCCATTGGCGTGCCAACAGACGGTAGTGGTAGAGAATTCGACCAGCACTTCGGGCGCTACGGACGAGGGACGTTTCTTGATTCGAGGCAAACCGATCCTAGTGTATCCGCCGACAGCACCGACTCGTCACCAGCTGATCTCAGGCGTCGGTGTGCCCGTCGTCGGCCTGCCGCACTCGGTGGTAATGGGCTGGGTACTGAAGGCCCAGTACTATCTGCCGAGTCTACCGTCGGACTATGAGCCGGTAAATGTAGAAAACTGGAACGACAGTCGGCGTGCTATGCCCGACCGTTTCCGCCGTGGTACGGTCGAACGGTACGAGGTGGACAATGTGTCGATTCGCGTTGAGCCGTTACCGGCGGAGGAATCGCAAAACGCACAAAAGGCTCGAGAGGATGATGATGATGATGATGATGAAGACGACTTGGCAGAAAACCTTCAGAGTTTGAAGAACATGTGGCTAAAAAGTGACGCTGAGCAGAAGGAAAACGAAAACCACAAGGAGTCAACGAAATCTGGTGTTCCTCCACCCGCTGGAGCGTCTTCTTCAGATGGATACTCCGCGGCAAACAGTAGATGGAATGTTTACAAGTCAATCGAATTACTAAGTAATGGCTACGGATTCGGAGGCCATGTGTGTGTATTACGCAGTATATGTGAGGCGGCCGAGGCACAATTTACCCACACGGGAGGTGTGTTTGCTGAGCTTTTGCATATCGTGTTTAGGTAAGAAGCACTGATGCAGGAGAGTTTATTAAAGCCTCATAGTCAAAACCGTGTGGCAATTGATGAGCTAAATTAATATTTTTTATCTGTTTATTTATCCCCTTAGTCCCTCTACGACCAACGAACCTGTATCCGAACATCGAGACAACGAGTATTACCGTGCGGAACAATTAGGCCGAAATGGGGCACCTTGTGCAGACATATTCCGCGAATGTTCCACTTCTCTGCTGGACATGTTCTCCGGCGTACACGATTTACATTCCGATGCGTCATCATTCTTCACACAACTGCCACCATCATCAATATTTCCTGACCCCATACTGTCCATGCGGTAGTCTACCAGAGGTCTAGCTTCTGAAGTGCTGATACGCGAGATTCTAGGTCGCCCCGGCGGTTTCCAGCAGCTCGCGAGCAAACTTTCACTCAACGGAGTAGCACCTTTTTTTGTTCAACATTTATCATCCCATAAGAAAGTCAATAAAAGTTTCAACAACTTATAGACGAGTCGTTGAGTTGCGTTTTCCTTACGCTTTGTAGACCCATTCCGACCGGAAAACCAGGTCAAGAAACGGGGGAGCTGGTGAGTTCTACCGTAAGGTGCAACCAGTTGCCGGAAGGTGCTAACAGACGTTGTAAGTACCTGTTAAACCCCAGAAGAGCGATCGTTTGCTTCATGGAGCAGACCGTGTACGACATTACAACGATTTGCGTCCCTAAACTTCTTGGCGCACGTTGGGACTTGACCTTCCGGAGGAGGATCTTTTTAGTGCGCGTGTGTGTGAAGTATCCTCAGAATGTCATTTAAGGTGATCCTTCGTGCAATAAGTGTTCTCCCCCTAGCTTCCATGGTGGTGGGTGATTTCATCCCTTGGTTAATCGTACCGGAAACGGCACCAACACGTCACCAACTGATCAGTGGCATCGGTATCCCGGTGGGAACGCCGGAATCCATCACAAGCGGTTGGGTAATGAAGGCGCAATACTTCCTGCCGACCAAAGTGGACGACCTGAAACCAGAACTGTGGGAAAACTGGAACGACAGCAGGCGCGCTCTGTCCAAGCGTGACCTATCGGGGATCCTACCGGGAGCCATTCCGGTGACTCAGCTTCCGCCTCAGGTACGCGGATACGAACGGTACGAGGTGGACAATATTGCGATCAAACAGGAATCGCTCGATAACGGCAACGATGGTAGCGAAGAGTTTGATGACGGTGACGATAGTTACTGGACGGACGAGGAGGATGAGCAGGTACTGGGTCAACCAGAACACGATGGTGTGCTGTGGCCTGCACCAAAGGAGATCGACCCGGTCCAGTTGGACGGATACAGCGCCAAGGAGTCCCGCTGGACCATGTACAAGGGGTTGGAGAAGCTGAGCGAAAACTATGGCCTCCCGGGGCGGCCCTGTGTGCTGCGGAGTGTTTGCGAGGCCGCGGAGGCACAGTTTACGCACACGGGTGGCATATTTGCCGAGCTGCTGCATATCGCCTTTACGTGAGTTTGTGGAAAGTGGTTCCAATCATACGATTTTACTGAGACCATTCGTACACTTCCATTCTAGACCGTCGAGCACCACCGAACCGTTGTCGGAGCATCGGGACAATGAGTACTTCCGGGCGGAGCAACTCGGCCGAACCGGGGCCCCTTGTGAGCGAATCTTTCCCGAGTGTGCCCACTCGCTGTTGGACATTTTCACCGGCGTTCACGACCCTGAGACTAACAAGATGAGGCTGCTGCACGATGAGGTGAAAGCTTTTCTCATGCGGAAATGAGATGGAGGAACTGACCGGTCCAATGTTTGCAATGGGAAACATTGAATAGATAAATGTAATGCTTGTTAGTCACGCAAAGGGTATCACAAAATCGATGATAACAAACACGTTGACAACAAATCAATCTCTTTGTCAGTTTCATGATTACCTTCAGTTGTTTAAGAATACAATAGTTCCATATCTTAGAACTGTTTTTAAAATGCACAAAAACGTCTCGGATTATATTTATAGCACATCTATGCAATGTTTTAACATTCCTGTTTATAGATTGGTAAATATATAGTTCAGTTAACAGTTATATCTTTTGTCCTCCAGTCGATTCCCAAATCCTTTACTTTTTCGGTCGATTGCCTGTAAAAGTTTCCTCATTTGATTATTTGATTTAAATTCTCATTTGATTATTTTCTCCTTCTTCTCAATTGATTATATCCATTCAATTGATTATTTTCTGCTTTAAATTGAACCGAATAAATTTTTGAAAACTCAAAAGTGTGGATATTGTAGAACATTGTTTCGCATGTTACATATTATAATGCGGATCTTTTCAAGTAGCAAAGATATTGCTACAAAACAAAACGTTAGGGAAAACTCATAAATTCATTTGTTCTATTTTATTATATGCTGACACCTGCCTTTTTTAAGTCTAACTACTTTTATCTTTAATTCTTATATACAAATACTGAGGCTATACCAATTGAGCATCAAAGCAAGAATTTACTTTATATTTTAATTTTTATATTCTAAACTGTTTTAAACAATGACTCTCTTAAATTTATCACAAATTACAATTGATCAGATTTAAATGAAAAAACTGATTGCCGCTAGTGGATCATGTGGACAATGTTTCGTGTACTTGACACAGTTTTGCTGTTGTCCCAACTCCTCCGCCAGATAGAACTCGCTCGGAAGCTTCTCGCATTGTGAATTTGACGGTCTGCAAGGCAAGAAAAGGATTCCAATTAATGGCACATCTCCGAGTAACACCTTGAGCTTATTACACGCACGTGAAAACTAGTTGCAGTAAGTCTCCAATGACCCCGTTAGTTTCGTTCACCGGCCAGCTGGCCAGCTCGCAGATCATTCTCAGGATGCACTTTTTCCCGTCGTATCCGTGCCGGGCCAGGTTGAGTTCGATCGTACGGTATAGCTTTTTTCGCGTGAACCGGGCTACCGGGGGCTGTCCGGACGTCGTTCGGATGGCACGATCTTCCGATCCGCCGGCCTGTGTGTCCTCCTCCTTGTTTATTTGATCGTTGTCGACCTTCTTCAGCACGCCTTGCGTGAAGTCACTGGCATCACCCGGCATGCCGTAGTTGGCCTCGAAGTTGTACGCCAAAAAGATGTTCCTTCCCGTGATCAGCAGCGGCACCGAAAGAGCGATCAGGATCTGCCAAAAGAAGTCACATACGTTGGTGGCAGTCACAGTTTCCATCCGGCCACCGAAATCGTTCCCACACTTACGCCTGTTGCACTATCCTCGGTAAACACTAGCGTGCGCTTGTGGCGTCCCAGCTCACCGTGCAGCAATTCGTTCCCGGCCAACGAATGGACGACGGAAAGCCCCGCCAGAAGAAAGAGATACGGAAGTGCCACGTTCGAAAGCATCGCTTCCTGCTGGTCCCACGGCGCGCTCGCGGGAAGTAGAATACAACTGACTGGCCTGTTACCATTTTCCACCTCGTTAACTGTGCCTCAAACGGTGACGTCGTTTCTGTCACGTCGTTTTCCTTTTCCCCGCTATTTGTTTGCCCGCTAACCGTTGTTTGTAGTGCTCGTGACGGGTCTACTTCGGGAGCTGGCAGAAGAATTTTTGGAAACCCTGATTCGATAAGAACTTAACACCTTGTTAACAGAGGATGGATTCCGCTGCCTCGATAATTGACCACTTTAACGAGGAAACTTGATCCCTTGACAATCGAATCCGAGGAGATCGGCATTTGGGAAATGATTTTACTGAACGAAACGATCTCGTCTGAAAAATCAAAATTATTATTGTCAGATTGAAACCAAGCCGTTGTTATTTGTTCAACTGATGTAATTTAGATTAAGTTAAATCAGCTTAAAAAGAAAAATCTCATCACCGCTGTTCTTATAAAGGTTCCAGGTTCTGCCAAAAGTGTCGCTTACTCTCACCGACAATGTTAACTGATCTTTACTCAACCAAACTGCAAAGGTCACTGTGGCCCATCGGAATGGTTCGATTTCATTCCAACTCCTCCACGCCCGAGAGATGCCGAAAGTCGTCATTTACCACCCAGGGAGAACAGGTGTTGTTGAAAAAATCATCCAATGAAATTCCAATGAAGTGTTAATTTTCCCGCGGAACATCTGCACGAAAAAAAATTAATCTCCCGAGCGCGCGTGATCTTTCTGGCTGCATTCGAAATCCCGGGCGCTACAGGCGTTAACAAGCATCCACCTAACGGTAACGAGGCTTGTTTACGACCGGAAATCACGAACGGGGCGTACTGGTACCCAATCTAATTTTACCCCCCTAAATTTATCCTTCAATTCCATACAAAAAAAGATCAATATTCAAATAATTTAATATTCTGCAAATCAATCGTAGATCATACTCTATTAATAATACTATTAACATCCTTAATTTAACACTAGAACTACCGGATCAGTCATTTTGACTGGTAAGGTGATTTTTCAATCATATTTATTTCTTAAGGTTTAACAATGCTACCAAATGTTAATGCATGACTTTCGCACATCTAATGGAATGTTTATTTTTATGTATTCAAAAATAAAATTTTCTTCCTAATTTTGAACATAAATAGCGGAAAAGTCCCAAGCGCGATAGTTTTAGTGTGAATATTTCTTTTGCGACGAGATATTTGTGGTGATATTTCTGCTACGAAATTAAACTGCCAACTATAAAACAAAAACACGTACATTTTTTACCAAAAAGTAACCCAACGGTTCGTCATTCCAATTTAATTCTCAGTATAAAATAAATAATGAATAAATATAACATAATGAATTTCATCATCCGTTTTAATCTACAGCACGAAGCTTACTAAGTCGATTGGATTCGAGGGGCAATGTACCCGATATTTGGAACAGTTTCTATCGTTGCGGCCCAGCTCCTCGGCGCGGTAGAACTCAACTGGCAGGTTCTCATCCCTGGACATGGATGGACTGTGGAAGAAATCAAACAGAGGGAAAGAGAATAAGAACCAGTCAAAGCGATCACTTCAAAGATCCCGAACGAGACACTTACGTGAAAATCAACTGCAGCAAATCACCCAACACGCCGTTCTCGTGTTGGAGCGGAGTCTGCGCCAAATCGCAGATCATCCGCAGGATGCACCGTTTGCCGGCGAATCCGTAGCGCTGCAGGTTCACGTCGATCGTACGGTAAAACTTTTTCCGACTGAAGCTCGATCGTCCCCGGGGAGACGCCACCGTCGTCGTCGTCGTAGTCGGTGTCGTAATCGAGCGACCAACCTTCCGTGCCGTACCGCCCTCTATCTGCTCGTTGTCGCCCTTCTTCAGGATGCCCTGCGTAAAGTCCGTACTGTCCGTGGGCATGTTGTAGTTCGCCTCGAAGTTGTACGACACGAAAATGTTTCTGCCCGTCACGAGCAGCGGTATCGACATGGCGATCAGGATCTGACGATAAATCCGGGACGCGTGAAAAATGATCACTCATATCCTTAAGCGTAGGTAAATTCGAGCACTTCCGTACTTACCCCGGAGCAGCTATTGAAGGTGTACACCAGCGTTCGCTTCGAGCGACTACGATCGGTCCGTGGTTCGGTAAGGATCTGCGCCGCCTCACCATTGCTTCGCGATGTCAGCTCCTGCTCTAACGTGCCGAGAACGAGCAAACCTAACAGAAGTAGCCCACGCTCCAGAAGTAACTTCATCGTCTGCGATCTACCATCGAGAAATGAGGTGCAGATACCCTCGATCGGCTCATCGACGGTGCGAGCCAATGCATGTTGCCCTCACCTTCGCGCGCGTACCTGTTTTTCTTCCGATCTGTTTATTCATAAGGTAAATGTGCACCCTTTTGTGCATCAATTTTCACCTTCCCATAATGTCCGCATGCCAGCTATCGGCGGGGGAACCAGCCCCGGCCTAGAGGTTGCCCTCATTTAAGCGTGCATGTCCTCCTTTTGCAGTTAGTCATTAGCTCTATCACGCTTCGGTTAGGTTACAGCTTTCGTGAAGCGAATAATTTATTTCATTCTGTGATTTAAACATGCGCGAGTGTTTTCGGCTCGAGATTGATGAGGTGCCTTCCGTTGGGCTTCTATAGTTAATATCCGCGGCGCAACACAAGCACCGATCGTTACAGTTATTTCATCGTGTATACATACTGTTTCATTCAAATATAATAGTTCACTATTCTATCCTCTCTGATCCTTCAGCTTCTAAACATAAAAATATATATTCTAGTGCGCGTCTCCGTTTGGTAATTGGAAATGTTTGATCTTACGTTTAATCGACCACACGGGGTTTGCTTTTCCCGGTGGACAATAAATATAGGTAAGGCGTAGTAATAATGCATTCGGGTATGGAAGCACAGAAAGAGAAAATATATTAATGAGTTCGTAGCGCAAAAAGTGGGACATGCTAAATATTCATAAACCCTACAAAAGCTAACTCGTGTTAACGAAACTACTACTGGCTGGAATCTCTATCTATGATACGTCACAAATATAATACTTGGTATGTAAGGTCACGATTGCGGTACGGAAAAGATCAAAAGATAAATTCATCTGGTTGAATGATGTTTCGAAATTTCATTCTTATAGTCGTTAGAGGTGAGTTATATATACAACGACCCTCGCAAAAAACTTCTATCAAAAATGTAATAATGGTTCTTATTGCCTTCTTCCTATCTCTCTACTACTATTTCGTCGGAGTCGGTGTCAGTGGCAACGGTGGCGCCGTGTCGAGCGGGGAAGTGAGCGTTGGAAATTCTGCCACTAGACTTTGGTTGGAGTTGAGCTGGGAACACTTTTCGACAAACTTGGCCTCATCCTCGGTGCACTCGCCGCTGGCCAGTGGTGTCGTGAGGTGGCTCCGGTAGGCAAAGTGTAGCTCCCGCTCGGAATCGGCCCCATCTACGTCTGCGTCCTCTTCCTCTTCCTCCTCGGCGTGATAGATTTCCGTCGCGTAGATATCGTAGCCGTAGGTGTCGAGGAATTGGCCCTCGTCGAGCGGCTCAACTAGCTCCATATTCGCGCCCATATGGTTTAGCCCCTGGCAGAAGTCATCATCGATGTAGAGGTCTTCAGTTGATTTCTAAAAAAGGGTGATCGACGAGCAGAGATATGGGTAAGATTAATTAAAATTTCGTAAGATGCATTCCATTCATTAAATGTTTTCAATTGAAAAATAAGGTCCTTGATTCACGAAAATGGTACCAAAAATCATTTCTTGGAGATGCCGGGTATCGATCCCGGTACCTCTCACATGCTAAGCGAGCGCTCTACCATTTGAGCTACACCCCCTTGTTATGTATAAAACCGTTGTGTTGCGTTCAAAAGCAATCAACTGACCTACATTTGCAGGTCCATTGGAAATGCCTCAACATAGACCGAGTGACTTAACTTGGCAGTGCGAGTGCGACAAGCATTTTAAAATCCTTTCACTTTCCACTGGCGACCAACGAGCAATGTGTTATCCCTCCACAAAGAGTCGAATGAACCGCATTACGATCGAGATCACGCCCCAAGCATTGGTTCATTCCGTGTCGCTGGACGATTTAGGAAAAGGTGGGGTTAGCTGCATCCGCTTTGCCCAGGAGTCGCCTAAACAACTGTAGCTTTTATCTCGTGCAGGTAATGATGTTTTATGGTTCATTTCAGTTAAACAAAACGTGTT
The DNA here is from genome assembly GCF_943734765.1 of Anopheles ziemanni. Taxonomy (NCBI): domain Eukaryota; kingdom Metazoa; phylum Arthropoda; class Insecta; order Diptera; family Culicidae; genus Anopheles; species Anopheles ziemanni. The sequence goes on from NC_080706.1 coordinate 13,680,752, forward strand.
GGTCCTACAATAATTAAATATTATTAATTAAGTAAATTAAATTACACCAAATATTAAAACAAATATTTTAAGAAATATAAATCAACATTTAATGATTATAATTAATTTTTCCTGCTTATGATGTACTGTTTGAAACCGTCCAAATTCATTTAAGGAGAATATTTCAAATGAGGCTATGATCAGTTTTCTTTTGCTCAATTAAAATAAAAATGCAAAATGGCTCAAACAAGATTTCAAGATATAGCAAAATGTATATAGCTTAAAAATAGAGCTACTAGGGCAAACATTTGTTAACTGTCCGGTCATTTTGCACATTCTTTTCAAATCTGATAGAAAAAATGAATTTTTGAATGAAACTACGAAGTACTATAATGTGACCTCTTTACAGAAACTGTTTGTTAAGCCTTGCCCTCACAGAGAATCTGCTGTGTTTAAATGTTATCAACTGAATTCAACAAAGTTACAGTTGAAAATCTACAAATCATCTCACCTGGAATGGAGTCATTGCGTGAAAACGACCGGCCAGGGTGCTAGCGGACGTCGGTGTCATCGGGGGCTCGAACAGGGACGCGACGCTCTCCCGTGGGAAGGTCATGTCGCCAAAAGCGGCCGCCATACCGATGCGGCTTCCGGCGGGTACTGCATAAAAAACGGAATGGAAAACGATCGTGATGCCGATGGAGTGCGATTAAGCGCCAGTCGAACAACCTACCATTAAAACTTTCTGCCGGTATCATCGAATTGCCACAGTTGCAGCACACGAACCGATCCGCTCGACCAGCGGCCGTTAGTTGACCGGGTTGTCCGGAATTGGATGCCACGAGGTTCACGGGGGTTTGGGCCCGTGCGACTTGGGTCGATCCGTCTGCACCACTCTTCTGTCCCGGGTCGTCTACTGCCGGTGCGATCAGTCTTAGCTTCGAAAAAGCACGCAGAAGCTCGTTGCCACAAGAGTGCCTCACACCACCCGGGCAGGAAGGGGCAGATCCGGTTGGCGTGATGCACCCGGATGACGGTAGCTCCAGATCTTCCAGGTTGGCCGAGTTAGGCCGTGACGATGCCGGACTAATGTCCGAAGCACGGCGCGATATTTTACGCATGTTCACCGTGACTCGGGTGGTAAGTTTCTTTTTGCGAGCACTTCCCAACGGAACCGAGCTGCCAGCTGCTGCTGCTGCTACTCCTGTTCCACTGGCTCCAACTGGAAACGATTCGGCAATCGGAACGGATAGATCGGTGGTCGAGACAATACTCTCCCGGTATACCGTCTGCTGATGATGGATGGCCACACTGCTGTTGGTCGTGCCAGAATTAAGAGCCTTTCTGCGTAGATACAGCTGCGAGTTCGGCGCAAACCCTGTCGGCACAGTGGCGGCAACTTGTGCCGGTGTTGGCGTACTTTCCTTAATTTCGGCCTTCGTAGAAACTGGTGCCTCCCTGGGCTTTGACTGATGGCTTCCAAGCAGCACGTTCAGATGCGTTACCGCAAAATTTGGCGAATCCACGCTCGATGTCTTGTTCGATGGAGACGGTGGAGGGGCTGAGATAGGAACGGGTAACGTTGACACAACATCCTTTCGTTGCTCGGGCGCTTCCGATGCTTCCTTCGCCTCGGCCGCGTCTTCCGCCTCGAGTGTCTTTTCCAACTCGAGCACCTTCGTCGGTACAAGCAGATTTTCTTCCACAACCAGCGAACCATCAGGTAGGTTCCGGGCACCTCCGGTGGATGGTTTCCGTCCGGAACCCTCCGTTTTCCTCGCTGGGCTGTAATCGAAGCCCGTTTTCTCGAACGTCGTTTCAATCTTTTTGATCGCATCCCGAACCGATGTCAGGTGCGCCGTCACAATGCTCAGGGAGTCATCCAAGGGAGTGGCAGTTTGTTCGGTTTCAAGTTTTTCTTCTCCTTCGTGTCCTTCCTGCTGTTCCGACTCTTCCTCCTCACCGGGCAACCGAAGACGACTTCGTTCGCATATGATTTTCTCCTTCTTCCATAGACTCTCAAACATTCCGTTAGCTACGCCGGGTGATTTCTCGCTCGAAGGGACAGAAGGTTGGAGCTGCGGACTGTTTTTCTGAACCACCACCGTGGTTCTGGGAGCCTCGGGAGAGCGTATAATGTTCACGCTGATGTTGATGCGCTTCGGTTTGATATCCTGCAGCGAGACGGAGCTGTTGAGGTTCGTCGAAGTGAGGAACGAACCGCTTCGGGTCGCCAAACCAGCATTGAAGAACGACTTGCTGCGACAGTCTTCCGGTGTCATCGGTAGCGATTCGTCATTGGCCATTCTTAGCTTCTGATCGGAAAGCCACGCGTGCTTGCGTATCTTATTCTTGCGCGCGATCGGTGTATCCGGGAGGGTGAAGTCGCCGATCGTGAAGCGGAAAGAGTTGTTCAACTTTGGCGTGCCCGTACGTCGTCGCGTTCCCGGCGAACTGTCGCAAGACTTCGAAGGATGGTCGTGGGGAACGGGAGTGTGCATTTCGTCCGTATCACTACTCGGACGTACAGTTGCCAGCTCTCGCCTATGAGCGCCCTCGGAAGGTTCAACTGATCGCTTCTCTTCAAAATGTTTGTCCAACTCAGGGTGCTCTACAGATTTCGCCAATTTCTCCAGACTCCCCTTGGTAGTCGCTTCCGGTTCCTCTTGTCCGTCTATTTCGATGAAACTTTTGTTCAACTGATCAACCACCTCAAACAGTTCTTTGGCAGCCTTCTTACTGGCCCGCGGCGGTTTCTTGTGTTTCTTTACCGTGCTGGTTCGATCGTAAGCCACCTGCTTGGACGACGATTTGGGCGACAGGAACTTGTTGTTGAAGTCAAAGATCGTCTGATAGATTGCCGAGTTGGACAGGCTGAAGCTGGAACTGAGCGGTGACTTTTTGTCCGAAGGCAGCAGCACATTCTTACCCACCCTGGGTGGGCGCTGAGGCAGCGGACTCCTGCGTTCCGTCGTGGGAAGAGTACGTGGCTCCGGTTCCTCTCCGATCAACGCTTTCGTGCGATTCAATTTACGTGCCGGTTTCTTCGGTCTCGGCTGCTCCCCTGCAGTCTTGGTGGTCTTCGCCAGATCCGATTCTTCGGTGTGGAAGTAAATTTTGTCCGTCTTTTCAACGTGTGCCCCTTGCTTACGTACGTCATTTAGTTCGTTCTTGAGCCGCACCTCAGACGAGTTGGTCTGTTCCTCGTAATCCTCCGCCAGCCAGTCGTGGGCACCGTGCTTCTCCATGCCCAACTCCAGCAGCAGACAGTCCAGAAGATCAACGACATTGTCCATGCTCATTTTGCGGTTCCCCAGATCGCCCAATCCACCCTCAAAAATCTGCCGGAAGCGTTCGCAACGCTCCTTCTCAAACATCGGCAACGGTAGATCGGTGGAAGTGTGCAGCTTTTCCAGCTCGGCCCGGTTGTACACCACGAACGGCACGTACCCGTTCAGGATTTCCCACAGCAACAGTGCGATCGAGTACACATCGGTGCTCTTGCTGGGATAGACGAAGCTCGATTTCGGCACGAGCAGCTCCGGTGCAACGTAGTAGAACAGGGAGAACCGCTCTCGGTACTCCTTGCAGTAGGGTAGGAAGCGACTGGCACGGCAATCGTACTCGGACCCTTCAGAACCGAGCGACGCAAACGCGGGGTACGGTTTCGAACGGTTCTCGCACATTTCCTTCGACAGCTTGCGGTACTTATCGCGCAGAAACTGCTCATCATTCTTGATCAACCGGGCGTACGTGGTGATCTTCTTCAGCTCGTCGTTCTGCGACGAGGTCATCGAGTTGCGCGACGAAGAGGTGCTTCCGTATCGGCTCTCGATCTCACGCCGCACCTCATCCGACGCGGCGTCCGTCGTGAGCTCGAACGACGTTAACTTGACCGCGTACGGATAGCGGCGCATCAGGATGCATCCACTGGAGATGTTCGAGTGGACGTAACCACACTGCTGCAGGTAGCAGACGGCGGACGAAATCTGCTGGACGACGGTTATCGCGTGAATCAGTGATAGTCGTTTGTTCTAAAAAGGAAAAAGAAAATTAGCCAAACTTGTCCTTTGTCTTAAAAATCAACCACAACACCACGTCTTACCATCTTGTGAATGTAATCGAAAAGTGTAAAATCGAACGGTTCCATAAGCAAAGTCGCTTGGTTTAGCGCCCCATCGTACGCCACGGCCATCAGCGTTGCCATCGTCGGGTGGCGTACCTGAGACAGCACCTCAAAGTCCCGTCGGCAGGCTTCCTCGGCAAAGTACAAACTACGTTCCATGTTCAGCGAGTACTTCCGCAGCGTTACCGCCGCCCCACGGAACAATCCACAGGAAAACTCGAGTGGACTGCCAAACGCACTGCGCAAGCCTCCGACACGATAGCGCACCTCGTTCGGGTAGCACGTCGGTAGGCTCGTGCCCACCGTGCGCCGGAAGCACTCCAGCAGGTTCCGCTCGCTGTAGCGCGTTTGGAGAAAGTCGTCCGACATCTGAATGCTCTTGCTCCACTTCTGAAGTGAATCCAGCTCGAGCAGGATGTCCTGCGGGTCCTCCTGCAGCGCCAGCTGCGCCAGCTGGACATCGATCTCCTGCTGTCGGCTCTGCAGCAGCCGATCTTCCCGCTCGAGCTCCTCGTCGACGTCCTTCAGGGTGCTACCGTTGGATCGATCCAGATCCGTCACCATGCGACCCGAGCGACCCTTCAGCACGCTGATCGGTTCGGTGATGATGCTGGTCGAGTCATCCTGCAGCGCGGTACACTGCAGGAACTGGAAGTTATCGTTGACCAGCTGCTCGCAGTTCCGTATCTCCGCCAGTGTGTCCTGACCGGGAGCTTGCTGCTGCGGGGAATGCTGGACCACATCCAAAACGTTTGCTTCGCTCGCTGTCGTGTCGGCATGATCGCTGAACGGCAGTGCGTAGTCGACCAGATCCCCGTGCTTGTTCACGACCGTCTGATAGGAGAGGGATTTGTGCTGCTGCTGTTTCGTATCCTCCGCCCTACCCTTCGGCACCATCGTACCCCGGTAGGCTCTGGAGGAGATGACGTGCTCGTCGTAGACGGACGAGGAGTTCAGCTCGTACTTCCGGTACGATCCGGTCAGCGGCGAATCGGAATCACTATACTTTCGCTGCTTCGTCGGACAGCTGGAAGAAACCGGAGCGACGCTCATCGCTCCCGCCGGTGGCGCCGGAGCAGGTTTATCCTTGAACGCTCGTGGGCGTGTCTTAAGATTGTTCTGCTTCTTCGGTGTACCGTCGGAGTAGGGGCTCGAGTTGGCCTTGTAGAACAGCCGCGGTGGGCTCTGCACGACGTACGAGTCCCCGAACGTGCCGTCGAACTGATGTGCCTCAAACTCAGCCACCTCGTTCTCGTAGATTGTGTTGTTCGGCTTGGGAACGGCCTTCGGCTGCTTGTGCGTTCGTTCCGCCCGGTCGGTACCGAGAGTGACGGGAAGAGAGTGGCGCATCAAGTCGGTCGGGTTGGAGTGATTCTTCTCCACCGCTCCCAGCCCGTTGTTCCACTGGCCGGTGACGTTTTGCGTGGACACGTCCACGGGAATGCGGTTAATGTTGCGGTAGAACTCGACCGAGCGTTTCGGTTTTTTCGGGGGACCGTCCGCCTGCAGAGGGGAAGCAGTTCCGGCTGATGGTCCGGCGACCCGATGGTGGCGAGCGTATCGGGGAGACTTTGGGACTTCGAAACGGGTCGTGCTGCGGCTTAGTAGCTTCCGCTCACTGCGTGCCACCTCCACGTCGGAGCTGAAGTCATCCTCGAGGTCACTGTCGTCGCCGGACGATTCTTCCTTGATGGGACCGTGGGCCAGCGAGATGCGGGGCTGGAAGGTGCTCGACTCTTTCGTCGAGTCGCTGTGCGGAAGTTGATCACCCGGAACGATGTCACTGTTGCGCTGCTGGGCTCGCCAATCGTTGAACTTTGCCAGTGCCTCCCGATAGGCCACATCCTGGTCTTGGCCAATCGTTGGTGGTGCACTGTCGCGCCTTCGGTGGCGTTTGTCTCTGTTCGGATGATGAAAAGGATAAATATCTATAAATATAAAATCTCTAACTAGTGTCCCACCCGAAAGAACTCTTCCGAACGAACCAATGTCCGGAACGTTGCGAAACAAACTGACACAGTTTCACTCGCAACCAGCACTTTGTTGTCTCTCTTTCGGTTCGTTCCCTTCAGCCAACTTTCGTCAGGTACAGTTTAGTACCTTTTAGGTACTAATTTCCCAGTTCCTGCTAAACCCTTCCCGCGATCGGCCGTCCGATTCAGCGTATGCAAAAATCTGCCCGCAAACTGACATGTGAAGACGAACGAAAAGCAGGACAAGTGTTCGCATAAATTGTTTCTCCTCCTGCGTTTCCATTCCAACGTAAACGACCACAAAGTCCCTCACACACCACCACCGTTCGTCCCTGGACCCTAGCTTTGCATTCGTATCGGTGCGATAATGTTCCCTCTTGTCTGTGCTTATTAAATTATACTGGCCATGTGAGAAAGCCGAACTCTGCACTGGCCGGAGGCTAACAGGGCGGACGGATTCGCCAGCCGTAACCGGTGACCGGTGAAGTCCACGTTCTGTTGGTCTGCCTTTTGCTTGTGTCAAGAGAAGGAGATGAAGTCGGTAACGGCGGGTCTTGCCATGGGTGAGGTCAGGCACACCTAACCGGGCCTTCGCAGGTGACTCGTCTTGCTTTTTTTTTGTGGTCAGCGGAGATGTGGAAACGGGTGGGACGAAAAGAACCACATCGAACCAAACGTGGTTTCATGAAGCACAGATTTCACACTTTCCATCGTGATCCCGACGGCGGAGTGGCCGCTGGAAAGTGTTGCCGTTGGATGTGCTGGGCGGAAAAAAGTGCCCACACTGGCGCAAGATGACCCGGTTGGGTACAGATTGGCCACGGACGGGAACGCCAGTCTACAAAAATCAAGCCACGAATCAAGGCAGAACAAATATACCGTGCGGAAGAAAACGGTCGTCAACGCTGTTTTCCAACGTTCACTGTTACATTTATTACAGCAGGGCGGAGTAAATGTGTCGCGTCGCTGTGACTGCGTAATTTGTTATTCGCTGCTTCGGATTTTAATTCCATAAAAACAGTCCCGCCGACATTAGCTGCATTTCACGGCGAAACCGAACCGCAGGGATAGTTGCTTTCAGTCAGCATTTTATCGTTTGTTCAAGCCGATCATTGCCGATCGATTTGGTCCGGTTAAATTGCGATCAACCTCAAATCATTGGTGATTAAACGGAGTCGAAATAAAATTGTTGCTTTTCCAACAAATAAGGTGACTTTTTCACCGTTTTTTCTCCGATATTGCGTCTTATAAATCTGAATAAAATTGAAAACAATGAAAAATTGTATAAATGATAATTTTTCAGCGAGAAAAAAGAAATTCATACGTCCAGAAAACCAATTGAATATTCCATTCGTACAACCGAAACAACATGAATAAAATATGTCCGCAGCGCAATTGCAAACCAAACAAAACGAATTCAACAAACAAGGAAAAAAAACATATGGAAGCGAAAAGTACATTTCATACATCATCTTATCCTGCATCTTTCCATCTCGTGCTCGTGCGTGTTTATGGGCGTGCTTTCCTTTCCTAGCTGCCATTCGCATGAAATTGTTTCCACGATATCGGAAGTAATCGATTTCAAATCACGTTTACTTTGCATCATCCCCGTAACGAGTGGAAAGACAGTGTGTGGCAAAAGATCAGAAAAATATACCCTAAAAGAAAAGCCCGACCCAATCGAATGATCGATTTACTTTTCTCAAATCGATTCGGGTGTAGCAATTGCGCAAGCTGCCAAAGCAAAGCTTAGCAAAGCGCAGCTGCAACAATTCCATCAGTCCATAAAATCACGCAATATGGCAACGCTAGTCGGCAAAACTCTTTTCTGGGCAAATAAAAACTGATGGCCACACTTGTTAAATGAAAATTTACACATGATCAAATGTTTCTAAACCCTGTTTGTTTAGATGACAAATATAATACAGATATTATTTCATGCCCAATTCAAACATTACAGAGGAATAATTATGATAATTTAGATAATGAGAAATGTGATATGAAAGTTTGTAAAATTCAAGACGAAACGGGTATGATTGTATGAAATAATTTAATACGAGAACATTTACAGGAAACAATTAATGCAGGCATTTGTATAACTGAATAACTATACCTAGTAAAAATAACACCGACACATGACTTTTGAATATCTAACAGTATCTTCAAGATTGTAAACCCTTTTTTTCATTTTTATGTTTGCCTTTTGACTTAAGGGATAGCAAATTTGTAATAAAATTACTACTTTTTTTTAATATCGGACAAGAAATTCCCCCATTTGGATGCTGCATCAGAATGCACTATCGATTGTGGAACCTCCGGCGGAAAAATCGCCGTTGACGTGCTTAGTTTTCACGCCCTCATTGGTAAATAAATGCGGCACACGGAACCGAACACGAAGCGGTCATCCAGACTGAATAATCCGAGCTGCCCAAAAACCTTCCTTCCCTTCTGCCTCAGACATACGTTGGCCCGGAATCGGTGCCGTTTTCCACCGGAGGGAGGGTAAGAAAGTAAGGCGATTTTAAAAGTGACCCATGTTCGCACACATGATCGCTCGCCCTTTCTCTGCCTGCTCCGTCGCTTCCAACCGGCTAATGAATTGCAGCGATTTTCATGGTTTTCACTTTTCACACTGCGTCGTTTTCATCATCTGGCTCCCGAGACAGGCTCGGGCGAAGAAAAACAACAAAATAACAAATGGCGTGGAAAGGGTGGTGTTGGTTTTTCGCTTCGTTCCTTTTCCTGCAGCACCGATGTGACGGGAAGGTATCCAAACATTTATCTTTAAATGATTGTTGCAGTTTTTCCTCCGCCTGTTTTTCTTTCCTTTTAATTTTCCACTAATACCTTCTCCCTCTTCCCACCTTCACGGTCAACCCCCGGTGTCGGTTTCCATCCAGCCCAGTCGGTCTCAGTGATAACAGCGCGAAAATGCGCCGGTAAAAGTTGGCACCCCCGATATGGGTGAGGGATTTAGTGGCCGCAGCGGACTATGACGGAGCAGTAAATTCACTTTGGCAGGTAGTTTTGTTGAGTTTATACCTAACCGAGCGTGATGGACACAATGTCAAGGGGGTTCCACCAGCTGATAGTAATTTATAATTCGTCGGACGGCAGCCTCACCTGGAAGCGATCGCTTTGGAATTAATGTAAACGATATGATAGAAATTTCACTTCACCTCACAGATTGTCGAGCACTGTCGGTTGAAGTTTGGTGAGAGTGGAAAAGTCAAAGAGGAAAAGTGATTGAAATTGAAACATCCAGCATTGTAGATCAATGGGAAATTTTCTACGAGACGACGCTGTAGAAAATTCAGTATGTTTTATTCATTGTACAAATAATTATTTCTAGTGAAAACCAAACATACACAAAGGCAACGAAAAAATGTATGTATTGTATGAGTATGTTATAAAATTTAGTCTGTACGTATGTATTCAGATTCTAAAATGATGGCATGCAGCGATAATCTTCCAATTAATCCTGAGTGATTAATCAACGCCTATTTTAATTGAGAAGATCAGGATTGTTTTAATGAAAACTAGCCTTCATGAAATATGCATAAGAATGTTCAAAATCTCAACATCATCTTAAGCCAACTAACATGTGTTGTAGTTAAAAAGTCCAGAAAGCAACACAAACCGTTATTAACATGTCCGAGAGAAATTAAGATTGACCCCGTTTTTCAAACACCAAAGGCAGCACTTTTCGAGATTAAAATCTGAACCCACAAGCGCATTCTTCCACTCCACTCCCGATCGGAAATTGGACCCGGTACCGCTTGTGCGTGTCCCGAGTGTGTCAAGAAGATAAAGATGCATCTCGAGGCGGGAAAATGACGGTCACAACAATGGTGTGACGATTACAATCTTAACAACCACCCCGTCGTCGGATTCGACGGACAATGAAGTTCGTGGTGAGGAAGGTATGAAAAATAAATTTAAAAATACAACCCCAACTTACCGTGGACAGTGTAAGTGGACAGATAAACGATGTCCAAAACTCCGACACCGAAGGGGGTCCGGAGTGGAGTAGATTTAATTTAACTTTTCATTTCATCGGTCGGAGCTGTTTCGAGTGTCCGGTTAATTTAGTACCTGCGAAGGTTATTCGGGCCCCTTCAGTGGGTCTTTTTAGTACACTTGACATTGCTTCCGGTAAGTTAAAACATAAAAAAGTGAGAGGAAGATGCAGCCCAGGTGGAGTAGCAACCAGTCACTTTTCAGCATTGACTACAATAGGACCGTTATCGGGAGGAACCGGTCCCGAAACCACATAAATGACTATAATTTTGGAAAACTCATCGAAAGTGACAGTTGCATGGAAGTAGATAATTTGTTAATCTCTTAATCGTCCTCCGTCAGACTCATAAAAAAAACAAACCACCCGATGAAAGCACTTTCGGTGACCGACCGATTAACCTTGGAAATGCGTTTTTAAACATCACGGTCAAGCACGTTGTAAAGCCGGGAAATCTGGCTTACAATTATCGATGCAATTCAATGTTGCACATGAAAGCAAATCAGCTGTACAAAAGTTAGTAAGGCTCAAGTACAGTTTTCACTTTTCACTATACATTTTGACTTCAAACTACAAGCAAAGCAAAAGGGGGCAAACCAGAGAAAGCGTTCCCCAAGCGTGTGTTAAAACGATTTTTGATACTCCCAAAAATCCCATCGATCACAAAAAGCGCATTTGACACGACATTATGAATCGGCATTGATTAATTTCGAATTCATTCATTCAATTTTTCCGGCTCACATCGTGCCGCTGCTTTTCTGGGCAAAGAAAGTGCAAGCGAATGGGATCACGAAATGTCGGAAAAGATGGGACAGCTTTTGAAACGAAGCTGTAAAATCATCACCCATCGTTTGTAGGACCGTTTTGAACAAACGGTGATTCTGGTGGTGAAAAATTGATGCAGGTTGAAAGAAAAATTCGTTCAAAGCTTTAAATCAAACCGAGCTTTCCTCGTCCTCGTCGTCGTCGTCGTCGTCGTCGTCAACTTTCGTGATCAACCCAAATAACAACAAGAAGTGCGCGCCGAAGCGGTTCCGCGAAAGCATGAACAATTAAAACAATCTAAAACCAACAAAAATTAGTCCTCGATTGGTCACCAGTGGAAGTTTTTTCCACCGTTTTTCTTCTTGCTGGTTATTATGACCAATGCTGCTGACCAAACGGAACTCGAGTTTTCTCGACTTTGTCTCGTTGTGCGAATGTCGGCCAACGGATGATTTATGGAGCAACTTTCCTGATACACCGTTGCTTTCTGCCGAATGTAGCGAGAGCAACAACAAAATTTCTATGCTAAAAAACACAGAGAAAAGTGTGTGAAGAAAAAATGGGAAAATTGAAACTGATCAACGCGTTGGTTTAATCCAGCGTATTGACAAGTATACATTTGGGAAACAAATGAAATCGGTGCTTAATTGGTCGAAAAACTTCACCGTTTGCGTTTCACGCTTGGCGCGATTGAACAAGAAAATTATACAACACGAAACAGCGCAAAAATCAACCTGCCAACAGAGAATTAAAACACGTCAAACAACGCGTCAGCCAAATGGAATTATCACATTTTACACTCATTAAGCATACGCTTGAACATGCAACGCATTAAAATGGAAGAGGAGAAGGACGAGGAGAAAGAGCAGAAGGAGGTGGAGGACGGGGAAAACTGTCAAATTACTGAAACAATAATTTAAAAAAAAAATGAAGAAAATCGCATGCTTGTTTCAAGCCCCCTATTTTGCGGACTGAAAGCGAGAAGAAATCGTTGTCGCCTCATGAGTCGACAGCATTATTTTTCCACCCTTTTTCTGACCGTTTGCGTGCGAGTTTTTCCGCCGCCCCCCGCGATGCCTCCCACTGGCGCGTGCATTTCGGTAAAGGCTTTGCTTTGGCTCCTATCGATTTAGTTTTCACTCACCACATTACGCAGCACATGCTGGTGGAGTCATGATTGGATTGAAAGGATCGGGATTTGTAAGGAACGTGTCCAGCGAACCATCGTGATTCATAATTCAAAAGCTATAGCAATGGACGGAACACGAGAAGATGTGAGAAAAGTTGCGCCCTTTTAGAAAAATGCACCAGCGTCACCGGGTATCGATGGTCTTTTGTGTTTGATTTTTCTTCCTGGAAAATGATCATTTTTTTCACTTCCAAGGTAATCAACACTGTTCCGGATTGAAGCAAATGATATTAATATACACGACATTATATTTTCACCAAGCACCCCACCATCATTTCCCATTCAATGATGTGATGAAGATACTTTCCTCAAGAAATATTGACAATGTAACTAGTTCAAGCTTTTCTCCACATCGCTTCCGAGAAAGTGTAACATTGAAACGAGTGACTGATGTTCTTACCCATCTTTGCGAGAACTTTCGACACATTTTTCCTACTGCCGCATGAAAACCCGTTAATTGGTTCCGAACTGAAAACATACCATCCAGTCGCGAGATACGCCGTTCCTCCCTGTGACCGTGGGATGGAAATTTAGATTGGCAAAAAGGTATCACACACATGCCGTTATCCCTCCGTAGGCCCATTTTCCCTATCGATGCGGAAACAATAGGAAACGGAGGAAAATTACCGCCACTAGAGTTATGTTATGCAGCAAAAGTGCAGCATTTTTCAGCGGTTCGAACTGTTTCCTTCCTGTACGCAGCAGGTTTCCGATCCGGAGGCTGCATTTTTTCGCTGTTTTCTCGTTTGAGATGATCGTACATCGTAGGTATTTCTATTCTTTTTGCGTCCACCAGCAAGCGAATAGACATTTCTTACGGAGGGTGGAACCCCGTGCGTGGCCCCATTTAGCGCTGAATAACAACACAAAACCGAAAGGTTCCACCCTCGTATGTAGTCTCTTGCGGCCACCGTTTGAAAAACAGCAGACCCCATCCTCGTAAACCGGCAGCTTTTACCTCATTTTCCTCAGTTCCCCAGCAATCAACGTCGTTTAACAATCGTTTTCGAAGTCCATAAAACAAAATCTAATCGGATCTGGGTACGCCGTTTTCTTTTCCCACCCGTCGTAGTGTTCCAGAAAGACGCGCTAGTAAGGTTGGTGGCGAGGAAAACCCACGCGGCAGCCAGCCTGGTACGTCCCGGGAAACGCCCTTTGACATCTGGCGGTACTCGGAAATGGAATGTCTCTGCGGTAGCGCGGCGGCTCCCAGTGTGGAAGGGTCAAATCGGCCAGATTCGCGCGTACAGATACACCCGCCCTTTTCGTGCCCGCTTTCCCACTGGCATTAACGTTTTTCGCGCGAGGTTGAGGTTGTTTTTCCTCCTCCTGCTCCGTCTCCTCCGAGCGTCTCCTACGCAGCTTCCGAAACAATTGCCATCGTCGGCCAATGGTTGACGGATGGACGGTGCCTGCTTTCGCTCGTATTTTCCACCCATCCGGACTACCCCTTGAGTAACGCGCCGCGGCGGGAAGTGCACCACCGGAAAGACGTCCACCAATGTGGCCACACTGGACAGCTACCGCTCGTTGGCATCTTGATTAATTAAAAACATGTTGAGCGCAAGGGAAACGTTGGGCAAGCGGTTCAGCCAAACAGAAAGAGGAAAGAAAACCATGCCAGATTCATTGCAGCATTGTAGCGACGATCGGTGAACCGGCAGCGTCCCAACAAACGTCTCAGTGAGCATCAAACCGTGCGCGGTTAGGACTTTGGTTGTTTGAATTCAGGCCACACAGCGCCCCATGTGCGTGTGCAAGTAATTTTCACCCGTCTGTACGAAGCTCAGCGTGCCGGAACACGGTACGTATGTATGTAGCGTACGTCGGGGTCTGTGGCCCTACTCCACCGGAAGTGTCTAACGAAGGTGACATTAAAAAATGGTTTTTGCTCGCGCTTTACTGATGTTGCTTTTTCATCGCAAATTTTCACCCAAACCCACACCTCCATCGTAGCTCTCTCTCTCTCTGATTGCTACTCATTTTGCTTTAGATGAATAAAGCCTCTGTGGTGGAAAAGTTCTCTAAGAGCGGAGTGACATCATCTACCGAATGGTGAAATTGTGTCTATTTTCGAGCGAAAGTTTGGTGGGTTCGTCGCTTATCGACTGGTCAAGTCTTTCGATTTATTTTGTCGCACAAGCTCCAAACTCGGTAGATTTTAATTTTTATTTAAAACAAGTTGAAAAATGGAAGAAAACAACTAAAACCAGATCGATCATATTAAAATAAATGACGTAATATTATCAAGTAAAAGGCTAGTAGGCGTAGTAATACTTCCAAACTTATTATTCCCCCATTTCATTCTAAACCGAAAAGATCGTTCGTGCTAATACTTTCACTTTAAGCTCATCACTTGAAAAGGTTAAACCACTTCGAGGTGAATTTAGAATAGGTCGTGCAGATTAGCACTTTCCACCATCATCCAAACACTGGCTAGGTTGGGTTTTATAGAGCATTGTGTGTGATTGAAAACGACGGCTCGGACAACCCACTAAATTATAGCTCCCCCGATAGCGCAAACCCGGATGATTTATGGTGTCATATGATCGCCGAATGGCCAACCTGCACATCATCATCATCTGTCCGTGCCATCTCTTCTTGCTGCCCATCTGCCAAAGGCACTACTATTTCACGGTGACCGATCTACGGCGTTGGCAAAAGGATGGCCAGTGATCTTTCTGGATCGATTCCGAGCCGCCCCTTTTGGTTCAATTTTCCCTTTTAAACTTTCGCTGCCCGCTGACCGGTAAAGGTTACGTGGTTTTCGAGATAAATAAAGTGAAATAAAATGCAAAACGGCGGATGAACGCGAATGCAGCGACACGCCTGACTGCACCGTGGGGGCAGGTAGAGGAAGAGAAGGGGAGATAATTTTTCACACTTTTCCACACGATCTGACCCTCGCCCGGACTGGTCGAGGCACATCGTTGCCGCTGTGGCTAGCTTTTTCCATCCTCCATGCATTCCCTCCGGCAGCAGTTTTCCGCGACTTGGGCTGCCTTGCCTTGGTGTCATCGTGAAATGTGAAATGAAATTGCATTTGACGTTGCGCCAAAGCGAAATAAAACAAAGCAAACGATGCAGCAGCAGCAGCAGCAGTGTGGCACCGAATGCAGAACACCCGTTTTCCTCGTACACAACTGCACGATTGCGCATCAGCACTTGTTGATGATGGCGAAATGGAAGATGGCACTCTCGGGTGGGGTTTTCTGCGAGGCGATCGCTGCCCCGCCGGTCGTATTGTTTGCTCGGTGGTAATTTGATCGAAAAATGGCTTTATTAGGCAAAACCTTCACACCGTTGCTTAACGAAACCCGCCTGAGTCTAACCAACAGGGGTGAGGTTATTAGAAACGTTATATGGCACACGAAGGGCGAGGACAATGCGCAGAGTTGTGTTGTTTATTACGAATTATTAAAATAATATATTGCCTCACCTGTAAACACTGCTTTTCAAGGTAGCCTTCCTTTACAAGCGAACAACCAGCCATTTAGTAATACAACTCTTCGATGTTTCGGAAGTTGTGCAAAATGCTGCTGCAGCAACATGACACTAATCCGAAACGGATACGACTATTGCTAAATTGCACACGAATTGTTATCACTTCATCAAATGTTCCGACTACCGATCAGTGGCATTAGACGAATCATTCACGCCGTACTGAAAACCACAAAGGTGCACAATTTTACTTGCCAAAAACCGCGCATCCGGACGCAAAACGATGCTTGCCGTTTGCCGAAGAAAAAACGACATAGCACACCGACACCCTAAAAACGCTTCGCTTCAGTGAACTAGATTTTCTGTTGTATTCGCATCCGATTGTCTTATTCCGCGAGGTCTTAAAAGTCAAGTCACCGTGTCGAATCCATAATGATCTGAACCGCCACCGGTTCGCGGTATGGATGTTTTTGCTGGCGCGGTATGGAACTTCCCGCTGGTTTGGACCCTGAAGACTTCTTGCGGCTCCTTGCGGATGACCTTACCGACCGAAGAAGTTCTAGAGTGGCTTCGAGGCGCTTTTTGCGTTGTACACCCCGTTTTACACGCGCAAATGATGAAGCTAATTGATGTCAGCCTGGAAGAAACGCTACCCGCACTCGCCGGAAAGGAGAGAATGGTTCTCGACGTTGGCCTGTTGGGTTGTAATTGAGGTGTTTGCGGTACGGACACAATCTCAGCGCCGTGGGCATCGGCCTAACTGTGCGCCGGGCAGTGCAGGTGTGGCGGAAGAAAGCGGTATTCGTCAGCGAACCGCAACTACGCGCAAGAAAAACGCACCGGAAGCCGGCAGGTCGTAAATCGTTCGCGGAATGTAGCCGAAGAGGAGTGCTGCGTCGAAGTGGTTTTCTGGGTACGCGCATCGGATCTGGGAAATTGTACAACATCGCACGGTGCCGCGAAGACAAAGGAGTCGAATACTCGATGAGAACGATGAGATGAGGAGGGAAGAAAAGCGATGGCCAAGGGCGGAAGTACGGTTCACAAAATTTTCGCCTCAAAACCTCGCGCCGCTCCCAGGCGCACTCAAGGGCTCAAGGCGGGGAAAAGGCGGGGAGCAAATGGAAAATGAATGTTTGGCCATTGCCATTCGTCAAGCGTAATGGTGTACGAAATGGAGAGGGTAGCACTGGCCTCTGCGTAATCGGATGCGCAACCGCAAAAACCGCAGCAGCACGGTGTTGCATCCTCCGGACAGCGCTGCAGTTGCATTTCCGGTAACAAATCTGAGCGCGAAGCATAAGTACGTCGAACAGGTGAGCAAAGTCTTCTCACTTTCGCACGCTATTTCGACTTGATTTAGGGGATCGCTGTGATGTGAAATTTGAGAAAAATTGCTCATAAAGGTTGCGTTACATGGGAAAGATGGGATTCGACGCAGCATCCTTTATAGGTGGTTTATTAAATAAGTTAATTTTCAAACCCTGATTTAAATAGCTTTCAAGTAGTATTATTGTAAACCAAAAATTTTCAGGAATTTAACATAATTAAAAATAAAATTACCTTAATGTGCATAATTGTTACTACAATAATTCAGACTGAAATAGATCTGTTTGTGCGAAGAGTTTATGTTATTCCATCTAAATAACAAATTATAAATCTCATTAATGTTCTACATATTGGGCGGGTTTTAAATTGTCTTAAATGTTAATCACACGAACAATTGATTCTCAAAATATTGAGCACAAACATCATTCTTGTATAACACCACCCCGGTAGTTTTCCCCCATCTAGTTATAACAAGTTTTTATTACAATTCTTCTCTTTCAAGATTTTGTTTACCAAATTTATTGTATTTAAAAACGTATATTTATCGTCTGAATACCTGATCATTGCAAAATTAAAACTCTCAATCGTAACAATGGTCCTTTTTAATATGTTTAGAATTTTTTTTCCGATATTGTTAGCTACTCTTTTGTACCTTGTTAGTGCTAAACAGAAGTAAATTTGTATACTGTTCTACAAATGATATTTATTACAAGGAGACCTCACGTGATAAGATAAGCTGTAACTGTAATACCATCCCTACTTTCCGAAGCAACATTTGTAGGTGAAACAGGTGGTGTTACAGACGCTAAAATGCACTTTTTTACACACGTTAAAATGCTTGCCTGAATATTTGGATTGAAATCAAATGGTTTTACAACTTGGTCAAAATCATTCAAAACTGAAGTTTAAAAAATTATTATTTTCCTTAACTCTTCGCATGCGTAGTACGTGAACGTAAATTACAATCCCCGTGAGCGATACAAAACACACTCGTGCCGAATAATGTCGCCGAAGGGTACATTGTCACACCTGTTATCCCTGCCATCCCCGTTCCGCGCTCCACGCCGAGATCGGCGATGCGTGACGCACACAAAAAAACCATAGAAACATGCGTAGAATTGGTTCAATTGGTCGTCGCATGGTCTGCCCAGTTTGCTGGGGGGTACGGACGACAGGTTTCAGCTCTCCGCACGAACGGTATACGCACATCAGGTATGCAACCTGCAAATGGTGTGTGTGAGTATGGGGGTGGCCCACGGCGATGGGTGGTAGAATGTTGTGGGCCATTTGTGTCCCCGGGACCCCGAGCCATAGAGAAGGGTTACGGTGCCTCCGCGGGGTAGTGCTCGAAGTCTGCACGGAACTTCCAACTGCGAACGGTACCGTATGCACCCATCCCGTGCAGGTAATCGCACCAGAACCATCTGCCACCCGCCGGAATAACCCACCCTTAGTCAACACCCTCTACCTGCATTTTTTTTATTAGATTCTTTGCCCCGTTAAGTGCAGGGGAGTGTAACGCGCCCGGGGAAATGACCCACCCAGTTTTCCACATTCCAGCTTAATGTCCACGATCGTTCTTGTATTTTTGTTATACTTCCCTAAGCCAACCCTTCCCAATCAACAATGGAAACCTGGCAGAAGGGGAGGCGCGGAAAAATTGCAAACAATTGCCAGCTCGAAGCTTGGCTACCAACCAATGTGCTACCGTTTTGGCGCAGCGACCTCGGATGGTGGAAGGTTTCTGTAACCTGCTACTTCCGGTGGCAGTTACATAGAGATACGTTCGATAAGCAGAAATAGAGCCGAAACGTTTAGAGAAATCTACGCCGTTCAATGTAATCTCTATTTATTTCAAGGATAGTTGAGCCCCAGTTCGAATTGTGAAATGACATTCGACATGCAATTGATACCGAATAGAACAGGTTACAGACGGAAGATATTAATCTGGTCGTGTCCAATGCGGTTATTCTTGTTAATGTGGAATTTATCAATAGAAATTTAGTTTGAATTCTTCTAAAACGTATTCCGTAAGCACGTAGCGATTTTCAAAAAATAAAAATGACTGATAAGATAGTACTGCTTCTTTCCTTCCAAAAATATTGGGAATAGGGGAGTAGAATCACTCGGAGCAGATACAATAAGTTTTGTGACGGTCGGAGAAGACATGAACAAATTTGTGAAACATATAGCAATCTAAAAGAAATCCATGTATTTTATGAACCATGAAATTTAATTTTGATCGTTTAAAAATGTTTTGTTATTCATTTTGGATTGACTAATATGAAGATGAATAAAACATCTCTGTGCTGACATTACATATGCAATAATTCTGATAATAAAATAACAAATGAAACTCTGATAACATGGTTTATAAATCAGACGTATAGCAACAAAGATATTTGAATCATCTAATTTTCGATCGTCGACTACCGCGTTTTCTAGCCGAACTGTTAAATAAATAAATTAAATTACAAATATAATATCCATTTTCCGGCACCCAACATTATCGTTGTACAAAGCGGTACAAGCCAATCAATCCGTTGGCTTGACCTTTACCATCCGTTCCATCGAACAATGCGACGAAAAACGAGTTCGGATTGGATCATTCCCGGGATGGGAAGAGAGCTCAAATGTCCCGTCCACCCGATCGAACCTCTCGCCAAAAGGTGTACGTGTGCAGCAGCATTTGGAGGTCAGTTTGAGCGGGCAAAACTTAACCGACCGGAAATTGATCGCTCGGCTACGTTCTTGCGAACGTACGAGCTGTTCTCACAGGTGCATTGAGTTGTAAATTCAACCCGTTGTTTGGGTTACTAAATTTCGGGCATGGCTCGGCCACCACTCCGTCATCCAGTGGGAAAACGTGGTGTGAAAAGATCGCACAGTGCTGCACAAGAGCGTGTAACGTAATCGCAACAATTACCGGCGAGTCCCACGCGGGATCGGAACGGAACCGAATCGGACCGGAATCGAAGACCAACAACAATCGGCATTCCGATCTCCGGGCCAAGTGGGGTGTGTGTGTAATTTGCGCGTTTAAAAATTCATTTTAAGAAAGGTTCTCCCCTGGTGGTGTTGGAGCTTTCATGCAGTTTGCAACCGACAAACTAAAATTAGACTCTCGAGACTGGTGCGGGGTTGAGGGGTTAGGGGAGCGAAAAGTATAAAATACCACCCAAACTAACCCGGAACAATAAATAATCTTGAGAGCGTGTGTGAAAAATCTCGTTCAGTGTCTTTTTCCGTTGCGTTCCTGGGCATTGAGGAAAACCCCCTGCCGGAACAATTGCGAATAAGCAGCAGAACGAAGAAGGAAACAAAAACGCCCCAAGAACCCCCCCTAAACATCCGCGCGCGTGAAAATTAAAGAACAAATCCTACGTTAATAGGAAAATTGCACCGAGCCGTCCGCCTTACCCGTCGGGCTTCGGACCTAACGGGCACCGGCTCCGAGAACAGATCATCCCGATCGTCCCGAGCTGAGAGTTCAAGCGCTCGAACGGTCCGGGAAAAGGTATTAATTGAAAAGCAACTGTTCTTCACTGAGGCGGATTGGCAGCTGGTACGGATAAAATATTAAATCAATAAACTCCCTTTCCGTGGCCGGATCGAACCGGATCGGAAGGGGCCGCAAAGTGGACTCGGGTTCATCACCGGCACAATCGATCGTACCGGACGGCACACTGTGAGCGAAAACGATCTTCCCCCATTTTCTTCTGCAACAACCGCCAACAGGCGTCTGGAAACACTTTGCCCAGCGGATCTGGAGGAACATGCCGGGCGAGTTCATTAATCATACCCCTTTAGAAGCTCTCTTCTTTGCCGGCATGTTCGTTTACGAAAGACAGACAAAAAAACGAGAGCATCTGGAGTGTATGGTGTAAAAGAATAGAAAATCACCGTTTGATTGATTCTTTTGGCCGATAGGTTGTCGTATTAATTCTGGAGCGATTTTGGTTTTCCCTAACGCACAATCTCGATCTACGAATATCTTCTGCCCGTGGAAAAAAGAAACTTTGAAATCACCCCGCAAATTCATGAAAAATGAAAAAAAAGCCCGGTACAATGGGAAAAGAATAGATAAACCTTGTTATGGTTTTCCGCTGCCCATAACATCCCGTTCCGTACCGGTAGTTTTGCAAACACACAAATCGTCACCGTCCATCACCCAACGGTGCCACCGAGCTCGGTGCATCACTCTCTGAGCGCCGGTGGTCACCGGCATGGAAAAGGCCCGTTTGGATATTTTCCACCCAGCGCACACTCGAAGGCAACCCGATTATTTGGCATTTGCAAAACCAACCGGCGCCAAATTGCAACGCCCCGCAATCCGGCCCATCGCGTACGAAACGCCGATTGAATCCATTTGACCAGTATTAGGGAAGAGGATCGCGGACCTCGCTCCAGTTCGTCTGTTCTGCGCAGGTTTCCCCATTCGACTCATTTACGGTATTTGTGCCACACTCTCCCAGAAGTGGACTGAAACGGGCGATATGCGGTTATCTGCTGCTGCTTATGCTGCTGCTCATAAATCATGGACCACCATAAAGAAAGCTAGAGCTATGCTTTTTAACGAGGGATGATTGCCTGTCTAATGCTCTCGATAGTCAATCAGCTTGAGAGGTCTCTTCGTGCAACCATTTCTTTTATCAAGGAAATTATTGATTTAGGCAAGGGATCAGTTGCATATGTATCACAGATCTGAGGGTTCAATATCATATCTTGGATTTTTTAAATTCTATTTTACTTACTATTTCGCAAGGATAGAAGGGTATAGAAGGAAAACTACAAAGTGATATATCGTGGAACACTTGTAGCTACTGCATGTCTGCTCATCCGTTAGCAGTTAACTTAAATAAATGATGGACGAAATTACAAATTTCAATTTTTTTTTGTACTTTAGGTAAGTTTCATCACTTTTTCTTAATTTTTTGCTTTTATATTTGTATTCAAAATAAAATTTAAAGAATCGTTTACAAGCTTACAAATCATATTTGAATCGTAAAGAATAGTACAGATACTCTATTATTATTCTAATTTAAGCCAGAAATCGAGGATGAAGTTTCTAATACTGCTTACCAAAAGAAATACATATAGAAGGTACGTTTAATACTCACTTTTTGATCCATCCAAGCAGGCCCATGATGATGGGACGTCTCTCCAGATAAAACACGTGCCACAGCCACACACGTGTTCCAGATGGGTTGATTTCGGTTTCGTCGACCGTCGGCGGGTAATCACCGGTTTCCGGCTTCGTCGTTCGCAGGGTTCACCAGACAAATATGGGTCACAGCACACGGGCCGCCGATTTTCTGCGCCCAATTCCGAAGGGCACTGGCTGGAGAGGAAATCACGATCGTACGCAAAAGATTTTTGGTCACAGCACAGGTTTTCTATTCGATTCAAGTTACTCGGTTTTCTGGCTGGCGTTGAACTTTGATGGTAGGTGTGTGGACGATTCAATAGACTTGTTGGAAATGTCTTAAGAAAAACACTTGAATGTTATATAGGCCACTACGATTAAGGGTAAATAGAAATTGGTAAACCTAGCGCGTTCACGGGAAATGAAAGGGAAAACATTTCAGACACATGCACCACATTCGCAAAAAAAACGACAAATCACAGCCTCCCACCTTAGTGGCTCTTTTATAAATGTCTCATAAGCAAATCCCTCCGACAAGAAAAACCAAAACCCGGCGACTTGAAACCAAAAGTAAAGTAATTGGTGTTTTTCTGCTACATCAACTCTGGCCTGAGACGGTTTTCTCTACGTCCCCGCCATCATCACCGCGTTATTATTGGATAATTGCAAAGCATTTTCTGTGCATTTTTCGGGATCCAGGTTGTTTTTTGTTTTGAGTTTTCGGTTCCACGACTCGAGCCAGCGCACACTCGCGGTGAAAATGAGCCGGAACAGCTTTCGGTTTTGCCCTAAAACGTTTCAGTTTCGGATGTTTTAAAAAGTGAATCATAATTGGTCCACCGTCATTCCATATCCCAGCATCCCCCTGCACCATCACCATACCATCAATCACACTGAGGTACACATGAACGGTACAAGCACACAAACACACAGATGGTTGCGAAATGCCCATAATTAACAAAAAGTCGAGCCAACATGCCGGGGCCAATGTAAATGCTGCAAACGGAATCGAATTCCGTTTTTCGAACGATGTGTGTTTCACTTCTTTTTCCTTATTTTCTTTGCTCACCGGGAAAATCGAGGAAAATGATGGAAAATCGGTGAAAACCCCTACCTTGCCCGCTGGTTGACTGCTAATAAGAATAAAATATCATAAATCGAACGAAATCGAACGCATAATCTCGTAACCGAAGTTCGATTGGAATGGCAGCTTCAAGAGGCTCGAGCGTGGAGGAACCGAAAACCGTGTGCTGATTGAATTGAATAATGGCCGTTCGAACGATCGGTGGAAGTCGTGTGTGCACGTATGACGAGATGATGATGATGATGGCGATGATGGTGATAATTAACCGGGAGGATTCACAGCTAATTTTAGCGAACTTCCGAATGCGTGGAGCCGGTTGGAGGGAATCTTGATCGCATAGATGTTGCGAGGGTTTTTGGGGGGGTATTGGCAAATTAGCAAATTTTGAATGGCTGCAAAATGGTACCGTCAGAATATTTGGACCACTTTTGTCACTGCGATACCGTCCGATGCCATTTCTGTTCGAACACTAGACGCCAGGGTACATAAAGAAAACGGATTCTAAATCTTACCAACACGCACTGAACTATAATAAAATGCCGGTTCCATTAAATTTTCAGGATCATCCTTGCAGTGGGAATGAATTGACGCTGAAGGTTCACCGACATAACACCAACCTTAAGAGCCGTTCGATGGATTGTACACTTTTTATTTTTCTGTAACTTCTATTTTACCACTGACGCAACGCACCCAACACTTTAACGTAGTGACTCGCACACCCGGTCAAAAGGGAAAAAGGGCCCGTACGAGCGCGCGTACATACTTCGTCGAACCCGTGTGATCTTGCCATCCACTGCAGACAGCTGTCAGTCGACGAATGGCGCTCTGGTCGAGGATCGGATGCGGCCGACGATGCGGCGGATCCACTTGTGTGTTTTCCACCACCACCTGTGCGACGCGTTTCGGGTACCATGGCGCAGCTGAAACGGCCTACCTGTGGCCTGATGGAGGCGGAAAAGAGAGCGCTGATTGCCACGGTTCCATTGCCCCGGGTTACCATTTCTTCAGGCGGTAGCATGGTACCGTTGCATAGCAACGATGGCGCCTCGCGGTTTGGATGTTATTACGTTTTGGAGGGCACGATCAACTTGACGATTGTTTTGCTTTGTGCGAAGTTGGTTGTTTCGGTTCATCGTTCGGCTTTATGCGAGAGCTTAGCATGTGGAAGTGTGGAGCAGAATCCGCCAACTTCTTAAGCATGAAAATCAAATATAAATTCGGTCGGTTTAAATTAATGGAATGTATACTGAACGCCGTTCACACAACAAATGTCATCGGTATTAAATATCAATTTAATGTTCTCATGTTCTTCTCATGGGGAGTAGAAAAGTTTGGCCTGTCTGGAGTATGTATCTCTTCAATAATTACCTAACCCACTCTCGTCTCGGACTCTCTTTGTTTAAGTTCTTTAGACCATCGAGCGTGACCAACTTAACAGTTGTATGTAATAAAAGTAAAAACGGAAGTACACAAATTTCTACATAGTGATTATAGTTAGGAATATAAAAATAAGGAAACATAATGTTTCTGAAAGTGTTGTGATCTCCAAAACAATTGCAATTCTGTTCCAGTTTCCTCTGGTTACGTAATGATTTCTGTTTTGATTATCCCATGCCACATACAAAAATATCATCCGCTTACCAATATGTTTCCATTCCACTGTGGTCCCCAGGCCAGATCTATGTTTTCTTCTTTTCTTTTTTTGTTCTGTTTGTGATTCTTTTTATGTTCATTTTGTTTTATCTACCTCCCATTCTCACTTGCTTTCCCTCAAGTGTGTGTTTTAATTGATACTGATATCCATGCTGTAGCATGGAATGAAGTTGGAAAGAATGTGCTACGCCATGTGGTTAGGAAAAACCTCTGTTTTGAATTTCGTCAAGTGTGTTGCTGTTTTGGATGATATTCTAATAAAAAATCATCTACGGCATATCTGATGGTGTTTTTTAACTGGTCCAGTTGTTTTCGTATTTTTTTATTGTTTATCACCCACCTGCCGAATTTCACACACGATAAGTCAAGTTTCCATGCTAGCTGAACCTCATTCTTGCACGCTATCATCGTTAGAAAATTTAGCGGTAAATGTCTGGACAATCACAACTCTTTCCGTTACTTGGATATGTGATGCTCCAGTTCTCGTCGTCCCCTTATGCACCGGAAGACAGGTGTATAACATGATTTAATTAACGAGAACAATGCGATCTCGATCGCGGAAGGCGAGCATAGGAGAAAAGTATGCCAAGAATGTTCTGCAGATAAAGATAGGTTAATAATAATCAGTATGTATTAAATAAAGCTTTCAAGTTGAAACGTAGGTTTGTAACACAGTATTTCTTTTTTCGCATTTTTATTTTTTTACTTTTGTGCAATGGAAAACAGTATTTGGTCAAAATTTAACTCGATGGTAATAGAGAAGCTGAGGATATTTCACATTGCGCCCTTGAGGCCAAATAAGAGACAAACATGTTCAACATACCATTCTGGCCCCATTTTCACACATTATAAAACATTTAAAAATATACAATTTTATACCGTTTATGTGGTCATTTGTAGCCTTTATTTACTCTGACCTCTTAAAATGAAAATATGATTATTCCGGATATTTTTTAATATTTGTGTGGGATCTTTGACTAAATTTTGTAAGTTATTGATTTACTTCGAACGCAGGAATGTGGTCTCTATGACATCGGGCATTTTTTAATGATCTATGAACAATTTATTGCAATTGTTAACCACAGTGTTCCTTGGTATGTGGTGTTCAATTTTACCAAATGGCAACTTAAACCAACATGTACTGGGTTTAGTGTTGGGTCGTGTGTCACTGTGCTACCCAACACACTCAGCACAGTAAAGTGTGGCACCACACACGACACAGAAAAAATTGTGTTACCACAGTAAAGTTTCATACCTTATACCTACAAATTGTAAGAACCGTTCTATGGCTCCTTGGTATACGAATACCATAGCTACCACAGTGTAGGAATAAAAAGGATAAACCAGTCTTTGGAATGTTGAACATCTTTATCACACAATCTTTACATTATTATTTTCATAAAAAAACTGCCATATGAAAAAGGCTATGATTGATGCGCGATAAAAACAAATCCAAGAAGAAAAGCAATTCAAATGTAACGCATGTTCTTGAAATAAAAATGCAAAGTTTTTTGAACAGATTAGCTTTTAACGACTAATGATTTCTTATAAGGAACACATTTTAAACACTGGCTCGAATTGCATATTATATATTAAAGTGTTGAATGGAAGTGTGAAGGCCCAAAACCCTTATCTAGCAAACATAATATCAACGCAAATTATGCACCTTATCCAAATTGTTCCTTAAAAACTGTGTTCCAATTTAGTATTGCTCAATTCTGAGTTACTTTTGCATCCTTGTGTGTTTTTTTTGCACGTAGAGTTATAACAATCTTCATACACTTGTTGAATCGATCACTTTGGACACATTGACCATTTTGAATCGAATGGGTGTTGCTGAATAAATAAAGACGTTGTATGACCGTATGACACTTTACTGTGCTACCACAAATGAACAGCACAGTAAACTGTGTGTGGTACCACAGTACGGCACATCAAAAAGTGTTACTTGACCCAACACTAACTGGGTTGTTTCAAATGAAGGAAGTATTTTCCCTAATCCGAAATGAGGCAAGCTTATCTGGAAAAAAAAGAAATATAAATTGAAAAAAGAAATAGAAATATAATCTCCATCCATTGATGACACGAGAGCGGGAGCGATCTATAACGGGTTCAATATTTTGAATTTTCATCAATTTTATTTGAATCCAACTTGAAAGAACCACGTGCAAAGATTGGTTTGAAAAGTGAACTTGAACCATACGCTTTAAGCGCAATTGACGGTTCGGTTCGCGATAGTGATGAGGAAACTGAATCCCTACAGAGATTCTAATCTTTCGATTGAAATCAATTCTGCGATCCGGGTCTTCGAATCCGAGTCCCAATCCATCATATCATGCGTGCCTACCAAATTTACCGATTTTTCATATTATTTGATACTTTAACAATTGTATAATCCATGGTTGAATTGATTAAAAGGCTAAATCGGAATTGAACTTGTGAATGGTCCCCAGGACCATCTGGATCGCTATCGCTATCCGCTCCCAGGGCGAGCTGTTTCATTTCAGTTCCAAGGAAACTACCCACCACTCACCACTTCAAAAGAAAAGAGAATTGAAAAATCTCTCGCAAAATCGCAAAATCTCTCTTTCGAAGAGAGAATCCGCGAATCGGGAACTTTCGAAATTGGTTTTCCTGGGATTATATGAAAATGACATTTTTTTGACACTAAACAAAAAATATTTGAAACTATTGATACGTAACGGAAAATTCAAACCACGAAATGAAGCATCCACCTCTACAATCGACTCTTTGAACAAAAGCGCTCACAAAAGGCTCGGAAAAATGACTGCCACAAAAGGGTGCGGCAAACGGTCTAATAGGTGCGGCCAACGGGCAAAGTTTTTACAGTAATGTTTTTGACTGAGCATTAATTTTGAAAAGCATTATCATTTTTGACTGAGAATAATAAAAATATAATATGCTGCCGGGTGCACTTACATTATAATTATTATTTACATTCTTTCATTTTGACACAATAGTTAAATTAAAAAACGCATTGAAAACATTAATTAGTACGCCAGTATATTTATTTACTATATCAAAACTCCTTCTCATTGAACAAACCACGACAATGACCATTTTTACATACGAATAACGGTCTTTTTGTAATGTCGCAGAAAGTTGCGACAAAAGCGTTGGCCAGATCGTCCAACGCCGCGACCTGGTGCCGGCGGGAGTTTCTGCGACACTTTTGACATGCAAGATAGCCGACTTGGGCTACTTTTGATTACTTTGACACTTCCGATGAGCACAAATCGGTCGCAGAAATGTCGCAAGGCCATGTAAACGTACGGTTAGAAGGGTCTGTAATTTTCTTAATCCTTTGGATGGAGTCTCTAAACGACGCTTGCGTTATCTTAATAGCTCCGGTGATCGTATTAATGTTTTGGACGGTGTCACTAAAAGCCTTGGCCATCACGCTAAACAGTGGTAAAAGGTGTATTTTTCGATTTTAGAATCGGTCAGATGGGATTCGAATCTTTAGAATCCGTCAAAAGGGATTCGAATCTTTAGAATCCGTCTAGGGATCGAATCTTCGAATCTTCCGAATCCCGATTCTGCCAACACTAGTCTGCGAACAACCTCAATCGTTTACCAAACAACTGCCGAGCCTTTTTTATCCAATGTAACTTTTGATTTTCGTGCGAAATACAGCTTAATTTTACTATTCCGGTGCATTCGACGCCTCAACAAAAGTATAAAGTCAATTGTGATAGCACGATGAGCACTAGTGGTAAAAAAGCGGTAAGCTATGCGGCTCCACATCGTCGAGCGTTTCCTGATGTAAACATTTGTGTTATAAAATAGAGGACCGGTCGCGTCATGCTTTTATTTTCTTCTCGTAATTTTAGCAAACGCAAAGTGCCCCGGAAGCTGCCGTAGAATCGGTATCGGTCCCGCTAGCTGGCACGATGGGCCGAGATGATATTTGGGATGATAGTATTATTATCAAAAAGTACGATTCCTCGCTGGCGCTAATAAAGGAGGAAGTGGCGAAGCGGCTGGCAATGAATACTAACCGAAAAGTTTCGGACGAAATCGCAGGCACCAGCGGCAACAGCAGTAACCGCAAGTACCTGAAGATGGAAACTGATTCAAATGGCGATGCAGCAGGAGGCTCACCGGAACGCGAAGAAAAGGGCACAAGAGAGATATCTGAGCAGGATCATCCAAACACCCTACCGGGCACGTTCGAGATTGGTGATTATGTGCGGGCAACTTATGATGACGGAGTGGATTATGAGGCTAAAATCATCGGTTTTGGAAGTCACGGCGATTGTCAGATCCGATACGTTGGTTACAACAATGAACAGACCGTTCTGCTCGATGAACTGCTCCCGTCCTGGGGCCGGAAGGCACGTCGGCAACAACGTGTCGAAGCTGCCGAAGCGGAAGCAGCCGCCGCCGATTCGCAGATGGATGTTAGCGACGACGAGCGGTTCACGAAGCAGGCCAGCAAGATTAAGATCAACTTCGCACCGAACTTTAGTCGAGCGCATTCGGGAATGTCGGCAGCAGGTATGGCGGCCGGGATGGGCATGGGTGGTCGTGCGGGCATGATGGGTCCCTCGGGATCGACTGCACATATGATTCCACCACCACCACCGATGCCTCCAATGCTGGAAGATGCGGATGACGTCGAATCCGAGAATCTCTCCGCGATGCTCATGTCGTGGTACATGAGCGGATACTACACCGGACTCTATCACGGTCAACGAATGTCACAGCAACAGCAACAACACCAGCAGCACAGCCAGCAGGCACAGCAACAGAAGCGGGCGAGGCAATCGTAATGAGGACATTAACCGGGTTGATGTTGATGCTTCGCAGGGCTGTTTTAGTTTTCTAACTTCTTTCTATTCACATCATAACGGTGTCGCTCAGCTACTTCTCGCAAACCCTAGACCGCTCTTTATGCGCAACTCTTCCGGAATCGTAAAAGGTTAAATTGTTGAAGATTATTGCTACTTAAAATAACAGGTACTGGTTCAATGGTCGTGGCCGAAGCAACAGCAATTAGCCTGCCCAAGTCGGCCATGCCACTAACGTTACTTTTATTTATTCCGTAAAAAGTTTTGATTGCAATGGAAAAACACAAACCTAGAAATAGCTGGAAAAGATTAAAATATAATTTGCTCATGAATGAGATCGACAAAGTTAAATGAGTTGACGATCAGACGATCTAGTATGTACCACTTCGTGACTCTAATCAAACAATTGCGTTCCGTAGCGTTGATTCCATTCACGGTGTTTCTGGGCTAGCTCCACACAACCGGGACGTTGCTGCTCAAACGCTTTACAGAGCATGGGGAAGTGTAGCTCTTCTTCTCGTTCAAGCTTGCCCGAGCCCACGGGACGTCGATCGTTAAGTTTGTCCCTGAGCAACATCATCGATGCTTCTTTGCACGCCAGCCGCACCTCATCTCCGGTCCATCCTTCCGAGAGAGTGATAATCTGTTGGATTTCTTGCTCCGGCCAAGATTTAACAGTGGGCAAAAGGTGCTCGATCAGCTCCTTCCGTCCATCGGCCGTCGGAAGATCGACTAGAATCTTTCGTTCGAACCGCCGTAGAAATGCTGGGTCAATTTCCCAGGGAAGGTTGGTGCTGGCCAGCAAAAACACTCGCTCCCGTCCTTCGCCACCGTTCGCTTCATTGGCCGCGGCACTTTCTAACCCATCGATGAGGGAAAGGAACTCGTTTTTGAAGCGCTTAGATGCTTCATGCTCGCGTATGGTATCACGCCGCGATGCTAAACTGTCGAACTCGTCGATAAAGATGATGGATGGGGCGTAAAATTTAGCCACCTCGTACAAGATGCGGATTAGCTTTTCCGACTCGCCGCGCCACTTGGAGATAAGTGTGCTTGCGGTGGTGCTGAAGAAGGTGACCGATTCGCGCGTCTCCGAGCAGAGCGTCCTTGCGAGAAGCGTCTTCCCGGTCCCGGGGGCACCGTGCAGTAACACGCACCGCCAAGGTTGTGCCAATCCGACGAACAACTCCGGATGCTCGAGGGGCGCGATCACACTCTCCTTCAGCACCTTGATTGGGCCGGGTAGGCCTTTGATGCTCTCCCAGCGTTGACGTAGGTCCTTGCGGATTAAATCCCGACAGACTTCCTCCGCAAGGTCCTTCCATTCGCTGGTGAAGTGATCCTGTAAACGCACCAGCAATTTCGGATTAGCTGCCGGAACGGCTGGATGTCCTTCAGCGGGCTCGGTGGCATGGGCTTGATTCCCGGGTATAACGCGGAGCATGTTTTGCAGTTCTTCGCCGGTTGAGGTAAGTGAGAGCAGAGGGTCCTTACCGTCTGGCTTCAATCCAATCGGCGCTGGTGTTTTCCGGCGTGCACCAGAATACTTCCTCTGTACCGACGGAAGCAGCCCAACCGATTCTGTACGTTTTACGATGCGAGGCTGTTTCCCGAACTTCAGCAGAAAATAGCTGCAAAAATCCTGATAGATTGTATCCAGATCGATGTTGTCGCACACCTCGTACTCGGATGTTAGATGGGTTTCGTCGATCAGCATCTGGCGCGTTTGATGAAGGCCCATTGATGACAAATAGTTCGCCACCAGATAGAGAATGTTCCGTCGTCTTTCATAGATACTACGACGATCTTGCTGTATTACAACAGAAACAAAGCTTTCAAATTCACTAGATTATTTTGGGATAATCTCAGCAAAACTTACCTCAAAAGACATGTTTTCACGTGATGATTTGATAATTTTATCCAGAAAATTTCAAACCTTCCACTCTCCAACAAGGCACCTTATGAATAGCCAAGGAGACAAGAGAACGAACATAGTTTTCCCAGACCCTACTTTGTTTGCTAGTCCTAGCAACGGACTCTCCATTGGAAACGCACTGGAAATGCGTATCGATACGCCACTACAAACTCTTCGACAAACTGTTTTAATTGTCGATAACTTGTTTTATGAGCTTTGCAACGGCGCTGATCGATATGGTTGGCGTAGGGATTGTAACCATATAAATTTAGACCGTTCAAACGTGAAGCGCCTAGCGCGAGGACAAAACGCAAAAAAGGTCGTGGGTTCGAATCTCCAGTCTGTCTGATGTTACGAACGAATGTCCACCGATCTACGATATTTTGTCGAATCCTTGAATAAATAAATTTGATTGAAATTTTCACTCATTAAAATTAAACTTTATTAACTTCTTTTCTAAACAATACCCACATCTCTTTTCTTTTCTAAATAATACCCAAAATGAAGATCGCTTTATCGGTACATTGGTCATTTAAAATATTTCTATGCATTACAGGTATATCTTGGCGTATATTATCAAGGCCCATCTGGACGATTGTGTTTTGATGATAAGAAGTATTTTATTTCTTCTAGGTCAATGATATAAAACGTGGGAACATCAATAAGGAATACGTGGAATTGGAGGGAAGATTGACTATTATCAGCTATGAGCGAGTAAACCAGGGTTATTCGATTAGAGACCGCAATCAGAATCAACGTGAGATATCAGTTATTAGTGACTGGTATAGTTTGCTAGATGGATCATCCATTTATGTTCATGTTTTATTGGATAATGTTAGCGTCGGGAAATAATAACAACAAGATAGCCCGAGAGATACTGACCGATTGGAAAGATAAAAATTCCGCGATTGTATTCTTATAAAATAAAACGTATGGACGCACAGATGTCAGTACCATTTGAAATTGGAAACGTGTTAGCAAGACATAGCGATGAAACTGTCCGGATTACTTGTGCTCGTAACGAGTTGCTGCACTTTGGCAGCCATCGTTCCTAAAAGGGTGGCGGCACCATATCTGTTCGACAAATTACGCCGTACCTCTTTCGCGAGTGTCGCCAATCCCCACAGCACAGCAAACATAACGGAGGAGTTCTTTACAACGGCGGTCGATCACTTTAACCATCAACATCAAGCAACCTGGAACAACCGGTACCTATCGATGATGGACCATTTCGTCCCGACCGGACCGGTGCTGATCTTCCTGGCCGGTGATGTGCCTGTGGCTGGTTCGATGATTGACGAGAGCACATTGATAAACGAGATGGCCCGCGATCTAGGGGGTGCGGTGTTTGCTTTGGAAACGCGATTCTATGGAGAGAGTCTCCCTACGGAGTAAGAAAAATTCTTAAGTAGTTGTTCTTTGCTTGTGAACTCATCTAATTTGCGTAATTTGTTAATTGATTTCCTACATCGCAGAGATTTGAGCGTGGATAATCTGCGGCTCCTCAATACCGATCAAATCCTAGCAGATGTGGCCGACTTTGTAGTTCATCTGCGGCGCACGGTGATCGGTAACCCGTTCGCCCACGTCCTAGTGGTTGGCACGGGTCTTGGCGGAGGGCTTGCAACCTGGTTTCGAGTACGTTATCCCCACCTAACAGATGCCGCGTGGTCCTCGAGTGGATACGTAAACGCCGTGTACGACTTCCAAGACTTTTCGTCCAGTTGGGCAAACACGGCCATTGAATTCGGTAGCCAAGAGTGCTACAATCGGATCTTCATTGCATTCCACGTGGCCCAGAATCTGATCGACGCCGGTTTCGCACGGTTGATGTACGAGAAGTTTAATATTTGCGAACCCATAGACGGCGACGACCGCATTCACGTGGCGTACTTCTTCAGCGTGTTGATGACGTCGGTCGAAGTGTACACGCTGCGCAGTGGAAAGTGAGTGTTGGCCTTTGAAGGTAGTGGATTGTTGGGAATTATTTATAATCGAATGAACCCCATTTAGCCTCGCGGACTTTACGACGGTTTGCCAGGAAATTACCGACGACACTTTTCCTACATCACTGGACGCCTACGCGTACTGGTTCAACAAACGCTTCGACGAAGATATTGGTTGCGTAATCGTGGACCTAGACACCGTTGCTGAATCGTTCCGGGATGTTTCCCCCACGGATGAAATCAACGCGTCCGGTGCACGCCAGTTCCTCTACCAGCAGTGCACTGAGTTTGGGTGGTTCTTTACGACGGACTCCGACCTGCAACCTTTCGGCGAGCGTATCCAGATGGAGCTGTACTACGAGCTGTGCCGGCGGGTGTTTGGCGATTGGGTTACACCGGAGGTTATGTACTGGGCGACGGACAGGACGAACAATCGTTTCGGTGGCAGCTCACCCAATGTCATGCAGGTGCACTTCACTAACGGGGCACAGGATCCGTGGCGATACACTAGCGTGGTGGACGACCTGAATGTATACGCACAGGCCGATGTAATTCCT
This sequence comes from Anopheles ziemanni, assembly GCF_943734765.1. Taxonomy (NCBI): domain Eukaryota; kingdom Metazoa; phylum Arthropoda; class Insecta; order Diptera; family Culicidae; genus Anopheles; species Anopheles ziemanni. The sequence goes on from NC_080706.1 coordinate 13,714,687, forward strand.
AGAGAGCTTGCTGGTTCAGATTTGGGGGCCATTTCTGAAGAGAATGACTCCGCTGAGCTGTTGGACGTCAAACGACGGCTGAAGGAGATATTAGCAGGGTATCTGTTTCCCTTTAATCCAAGAAGGAGTGAATTGTGATATCCCGGCTACACTTAAGAAACATTCAATATAAAATTTTCACCACAAACAACCTTAGAAAGCTATATTTTAAGAACAATAGACAATCATTTGTTGATGTTGATCACACATGCTGATGGATCGGCTCAAAATCTTCAAAGATCCAGGTGTCAATTAGCGTTCTCGTGCGTTCCTTGGCCGCGATCAGCTCCTCCGAGTCGTACTCGTAGTCGATCGAGTCCAAATCCGGCGATACAAATGTCCCAGGGATGAGCGTCGCGGGTGTTTTTTCGTTCAAATCCTCCAGCAGGCTTCCCACGCGGTACGGATCAACCCCACCGTTTGTGAAGTGTCCTCTCTCGATGGCCGGATTAAGTCCACCGAAGCGCGTGTTGGTTGAGCGCAGTTGACGCTCGATTACCTCCTCCGTGAGCCATTCGCCGAAGGCACTCTGGCAAACAGCGGCAAAGAAGGACCGATCGATCAGATTTCCGAACGGTTGCTCCTCGGATTCGGTCGTCGGGAAGAAGCCCTCCTCGGTACACTGAAGATACAGCCGCTGCCTGTGTCCGGCCTGGAGGGGCGCTGCGTTGAAGTTTGTCTCGAGATACGGGGCCATGTAGCTGTCGAAGTTCATGTCGACACACTGTTCGTACTGGTGCTCCCGAGCGAACCAGTCAATCAGCGCATTCAGGCTGCTGTCCCGCTCCTCCTCAAGTTCCTCACACATCTCTCGGATGGCATTCGTGTTTCGAAGGTGAAGCATCTCGAACTCGATGTTATCACGCAGCCCAAGCAGGAATGCCCGAACGTCCTGTTCATTCTCCGTATCGAGTGATTCGCACAGATGAAACTCGGTCGAAAGGAGCTCCGTCAGGCCAAGGGTGGCCATGTTTTGAGCCACTCGGAACCCACTCCAGATCGTGCTGTAGCATGCATCACTTCCGTACTGTCGGATGCTCTCCCCGAGCGCTTCATTGTACCCGGCGAATGCAAAGTCCGCCTGAATGGCTCCACTCGAAACCCAGACACCGTTGGCCAGATGTGGGTACTTCTGTCGGAACCAGGTGGCAAGGGCGCCACCATACGCGGTACCCATGAGGATAACCTTTGCGGATGGATTGCGTACGACGTTCTCCTTAAGGTACGTTATCCATTCGGCCAGATCGGCCAATGCCTGATCAGCGTTTAGGAAGTCCATATTTTCGGAAGATGCATCTCTAAGACGGATAAATGGTTAAGAAAAACCAAGAAGAAAAATTAATGCCAAAACGATCGATATTTGTCTCAAATTCATTATTTCGTACTCGACCGGAAGACTATAGCCGAAGTAGCGTAACTCGTTGGTGAACAGATAGGCGCCCTCTAGATAAGCAGTATCGTAGAACAAACCCTCGGTGATCCAACGAGTCTGTATGGGACCAGCGGCACCAACCACGACGAATATGGGCCCTCTGCCGTACGCAAATTCATCGTTCATGTAGTACCGCATGGCGAACGTATCCTGATTGCGGGGATTGAAGTGGTCAACACGAGTCTCGAACCATCCTTCGCGCACCATCCGCTGACTAGAGCTAGACACCACGTCACTGCACAGGGCACCGATTGCTAACAGCGCTATGAATAATGTCTTCATTGCTGCGACCGTAATCCTTGCGAACGTTTCCTAATATAAGTGCACCCCACCGAACGATATCAAGTGGAAAACTGTAACCCTACTGGTCGGGTACACGGTAGCAAAGATGCAGCTTTTATACCACCCATGAGGTTCCGATTATCTCCCACCAGTATTATCGCATGAAGGCGATAATCTTACCTCCATATCTCATGTGAATGTGTATCATTCGACGAAAGAAATCGAGTTCGACTACTCTTTCCTTTAGCTTTATTTTTAACTGGGATGAATTTCTTTAGTATGAAGTAACCAGTTTATATTCCCACCATTCAAAAAAGGGAATCGACTTGATACTTTAGGACCACTGGTTCGTGAAGGTTCTTGCCCGACATTATTACGCCCATTACTTCCGTCCGCGGTCGGCCTATCGCATCGATAAGCATCCATTTTATCAGCGTACAGCACTCGCAGTGGATGGATCGCTTTTTCTATTTTTTACACACTCCAAAAATTGTCGCTGTTGTATATCGTCGATTAATTGAATTTACAATTCATAATATCACCCGCAGCGACCACCCGGTATATTGACCAGACCGATAACGAACCGTGCTGCTATCAACAGACTGTCGTATGTGTGTATATATGGTAAAAGTCGTGGTAAGGTAGAGGATTTTATCTTGAGCCAAAATTTTCCCCAATCTGTAAATTGTAAATATAAATGGTAAATCAGCTAATAAGCTTAATCTGCTTAATCGTAAGGCTTCGAGCAAAGATAGAAAAATTGATACCTCACTCCATAGTTTGAAACACGTGCGAGGAACTTTTGGTTTTTGAAAAAAGGAACAGGAAGATAAATTCCCTCCTCCATCCGATATCTTTCCCTAATTCACATCCTGTTCCGCTTTAGTATATCGATATGATATTATTGTTACGCCATAGTGTCAAACAATGAGAAATAAATAATAATAATAAATGGATTCTGATTCACATCAATAATCAAAGAACATGCATCCGACTGAAAAAAACAGTTACAATTATTCGAAGAACCATCGCTCGAATGCAATGCTCGAAACGCATACATAAGCCTCTCTTTGCATACTTTGAGGCACAACTCTGCGAAACCAGTAGAACATCTATGGAATGGTTAGTTTTACTGACTATGTGCATACCTTATAGGCGCTTAACAGAAATTGTAATAAACATCCATGTAAGGGATCATGGTGTGTTAAACACCTTAGCATTGAGATTTAGTGGGCATTGTGGGCGCTTACAAAAAAAAACGTTTTTTAATGTACTATTCTTTACACACATTAAACTTAAACTCTTGCTTTAAAATCGACCTCCACGCAAATTTTCATGACGTGTACAAATAATAAAAATAATGTTCCCACGTTAGGACAGCAGAGTTAGGAAGTTCAGATTAAGATTTATTAATCTTAACACTCTGGCGTCCGGATACACGTATAAGTGTAATGAACCAGTATCGGCTGTTTGCATAAATGTTGAGATATACCGATTCAATACGCTCGATCTAAGCACATCGCTCGATCTTTGCACATGAGAGAATCATAAAGGTCCATGAAAGATTCATCTTCGGTTTATAAAGAAATATCAAAGCTTCGAAATAATTTTCAATGTTTTGAGATTCGAATCGTCAAAGATTCATGAATCAATCCGATCGATTCGTGTGGGAAAGATCCATATAAATAAATTTCCCCAAAAGATTAACTAGGCACAACTCTATAGGGTATGGGTTAAGTTGGAGATACGTTTAGCGAATGATAACAACCATATCAGCTGGCGTCGGCAAGGTTTCTATCGGAACGTTTTACAACTTCTTCCTGACCATCGGTCATCGGAAATTCCGGTGCAATAGAACATTATGGTATGTTATTAACCTCCACCCCAGCACCAATCCTGTCTGATGTCATTTGCCTGAAGGACGCCGCCCGCCGATTTAAAAGCCAGACGCATACGCACCTTGAAGGACTCTTGTCATAATGTTACCTTCCAAAGCATTCGTTCTTCTCTCGGCGTTCTTTGCGCTTGCCGTTGTCAACGGTTCACCGGCGGATGTACGTGCTCCTGGTGTGAAGAGCACGCGCATGCTGCAGGGATTGCAGCGACACTTTGTTCGACCGGTAGTGCCAGTAGACTTCGTACCTCAAGAGGATCATATCACCGGAGGTCGCTTCCGAACGCGTGTCGATCACTTCGACCCGCAAAACCGGGACACATTCGAGTTTAGTTACTTTTCGAACGATGAGTTCTATCAGCCCGGGGGACCGATCTTTATCTTCGTTGGAGGCAACTTCGCGATGACGACGTACTACATCACTCACGGGCTGCTGTACGACACGGCTGCCCGGGACCATGCATGGCTGTTCACCAACGAGCATCGCTACTATGGTACCAGCACTCCGGTTTCGTAAGTAACACAGCTACCAGCATCGGAATAGTTCTCAGGAGTACGACTTCTTTTCCTACCTGTCTTCTAGTGACTATTCCACGGAAAATCTTCGTTTCCTTAAATCGGAGCAAGCCTTGATGGATCTTATCGAGTGGATCGACCATCTGAGGAATAACGTGGTAAGGGATCCGCGGGCTAAGGTGATCCTCGTTGGAGTAGGATATGCAGGAGCATTGGCCACCTGGGCACGCCAACGTTTCCCGAACATCATTGATGGGGCATGGGGTGCCGGTGCCACTGTGTTGGCCAGCTTCGACTTTCAGGAACACGCCGTCGACGTTGGTAGCATGATCCGCCGGTTCGGAGGAGACGATTGTCACAGTCTGCTTTGGGTTGCATTCCGCACCGCACAGTACCTGATGGACGCCGACCGAGATGAGACGGTCACGAATCTTATCAACACTTGCGAGCCGATTGAGCCAGGCAATCTGCTAGACCAAGAGACTCTGTTCTATCACCTGAAGCTGGCCGTGCAGGAAGCGATGCTCGAGGACCAGGATACGGCTAAGATTCGTACCGTATGCGAGACCATGCTGAACGCGACGGAAGGAACCGCCCTGGAGGATCTTGGCGGTTGGCTGCGGGGATACTATGCGAATTTGCCATGTATGCCATTCGACTTCGAATCCAATATGGAAGCCGGTCAGGTATTAGCCCCGGGTGCACCGGAAAACTCCATCCTCGGAATACGTCAAACGCAGTACCAGGCGTGTACAGAGTTTGGCTGGTTCCGTACGACCGATGCGGATGACCAACCGTTCGGTGATCGCGTGACGATGCACTTCTTCCTTGAGGCATGCCGTGCTCTTTTTGGAGACTGGGTAACCGATGCCGTCATCTATGATGGTGTACGTCTTACGAACCTCCACTACGGTGGTCAGGATCCACGCTCGACGAATGTACTGTTTACAAACGGCGAATACGACCCGAACCGATTCGTATCGATCACTAGCTACATCAATCCACTCAGCTACGCGTACGTTGTGCCAGACGAGTTCTTGTTCTCGGAGATCTACTCCATCGCTGAGGGTGACTCGCCCGAACTGGTCGCTATTAAGACCAGCATTCAACAGTACATCACCCTCTGGCAGGGTCAAGGTTTGACTCCGGTGTAAAACTTTCATTAAGCAGTGAAATTCATCAGATGATATGTCATGCAATCGCTTGTGAAAAACAATAAAACCATTCATTTAAATAAAATATAAATAAAATGATTTTCACAGACACCTAAAGCAAAACTTGTTCTTCATTTGACTTGTAATTTGAATTTCCAATGCAACATGGTTTTTATGAACGTTCATTAGTGAGTCATACGATCGATAACAAGACAACATCAAGAGTTAGAATTCCTTCCAATGCTGACAAGCAACTTTTTGACTGCTACTTTGCAATTAATACAGGCGCTAAATATCCCCCCGCTGATTAGCGAACCGTGGAACATCCAACTTTAGACAGGCCCTTTAGACATCTATCCACACTAGTGTAGAGAATAAATTCAGCTACATAAACAACTTGGTGGTGTGGTATAAGGGCGGGCCTCTAGGTCCCATTTATTTATAAAAATTATAATTTATAAAAAAATTGCTTTTTCGTAACACATTTCGCGCAGGCCACTCGCTGCGGACGCGCTGCTGTTTCAAATTAATTTCTTCGGTCTTGTTGAACTGATCGTGTCTTGTTGAACCGATAAGTTCAAACTGTTTCTTCTTCTAACGATAACGCAGCGGTTCGAATATAAGTACAGCATTCATCTGCTACCCATTGCATACCCTTCAGGCGCAATGTAGGAAAATATGACGACGATGATTTAGGAGGGATCCCACAATGGGGAATTTGTAGGGAACAAGCAGGCATAAAAAGTTTTAGCGAGAATCGTCGATCTTTTCTGGACGTTTTGACATAACTTGCATGTGAGTTTGTCAAAGGACTGCACTACAAGTCTTAAACTTCACTAGATAAGCAATTTTTCGTTATGTTAATGTATTTTTACGCCTAACTCGGGGTCCACACTACAGCGCGACGTCGCCTGACAGGAGCTGAACTCCATGTAAAAAAAACCTTGCGCGATGTCGCAATTGCCAACTACACAGAACGAGAAAGCATGCTGATTTTGCCACCAGGGAATGTTCCTACGGTATGGATTAGGTATAATTAGGATAGGTATGATTGACACGTACGCTTCGCGGATGATAACAATCATATCGGCTAGCGTCGGCAAAGTTTCTGTCGGATTGTTTTACAACCTTTTCCTAACCATCGGTCATCGGCAAGTCCGATGCAATAGAACATTATGGTGTGCTATCAACCTCCTTCCCAGCTCCAATTATGTCTGGTGTCATTTGACTGAAGGACGCCGCCCGCCGATTTAAAAGACAGACGCATACGCACTTTGAAGGACTCGTGCCATAATGTTACCTTCTAAAATTTTCGTTCTTCTCTCGGCGCTCTTTGCGCTTGCCGTTGTCAACGGTTCACCGGCGGATGTACGCGATCCTGCTGTGAAGAGCACGCGCATGCTGCAGGGATTGCAGCGACACTTTGTTCGACCGGTAGTGCCAGTAGACTTCGTACCTCAGGAGGATCATATCACCGGAGGTCGCTTCCGAACGCGTGTCGATCACTTCGACCCGCAAAACCGGGACACATTCGAGTTTAGTTACTTTTCGAACGATGAGTTCTATCAACCCGGGGGACCAATCTTTATCTTCGTTGGAGGAAACACCGCGTTGTCGACGTACTACATTACTCACGGGCTGCTGTACGACACGGCTGCCCGGGACCATGCATGGCTGTTCACCAACGAGCATCGCTACTATGGTACCAGCACTCCGGTTTCGTAAGTAACACAGCTACCAGCATCGGAATAGTTCTCAGGAGTACGGCTTCTTTTCCTACCTGTCTTCTAGTGACTATTCCACGGAAAACCTTCGTTTCCTTAAATCGGAGCAAGCCTTGATGGATCTTATCGAATGGATTGACCATCTGAAGAATAACGTGGTAAGGGATCCGCGGGCTAAGGTGATCCTCGTTGGAGTAGGATATGGAGGAGCATTGGCCACCTGGGCACGCCAACGTTTCCCGAACATCATTGATGGGGCATGGGGTGTCGGTGCCACTGTGTTGGCCAGCTTCGACTTTCAGGAGTACGCCGCCGACGTCGGTAGCCTGATCCGCCGGTTCGGAGGAGACGATTGTCACAGTCTGCTTTGGGTTGCATTCCGCACCGCACAGTACCTGATTGACGCGGGCCATGAAGAGACGGTCACGAATCTTATCAACACCTGCGAGCCGATTGAGCCAGGCAATCTGCTAGACCAAGAAACGCTGTTCTTTCACCTCAAGCTGGCCGTGCAGGAAGCGATATTTGCGACCCAGGATACGGCTAAGATCCGTACCGTGTGCGAGACCATGCTGAACGCGACGGAAGGAACCGCCCTGGATGATTTCGCCGGTTGGCTGCGGGGATACTATGCGGATTTGCCATGTATGCCATTCGATTTCGATTCTAATGTGGTACCCGGTCAGGTAATAGCCCCGGGTGCACCTGAAAACGCTATGTTCGGAATACGTCAAACACATTACCAAAGGTGTACAGAGTTTGGCTGGTTCCTGACGACCGATGCGGATGACCAACCGTTCGGTGATCGCGTGACGATGCACTTCTTCCTTGAGGCATGCCGTGCTGTTTTCGGAGACTGGATAACCGATGCCGTCGTTTACGATGGAGTACGTCTTACGAACCTCCACTACGGTGGTCAGGATCCACGCTCGACGAATGTGCTGTTCACGAACGGTCAATACGACCCGAACCTATTCGTATCGATCACTAGCTACACCAATCCATTCAGTTACGCGTACGTTGTGCCAGACGAGTTCTTGTTCTCGGAGATCTACTCCATCACCGAGGATGACTCGCCCGAACTGATCGCCATTAAGACCAGTATTCAACAGTACATCACTCTCTGGCAGGGCCAAGGTTTGACTCCGGTGTAAAACTTTCACTGAGAAGAGATATTCACAAGATATTGTGTCACAATCTTTCTTTTTAAAAACAATAAATCCCTGTTTGAATATTCAATAATATAAAACAATTATGAACTTATCCCTGAAGCAAAACTTTTGTTTAATTTGATTTTACAATGAAATCCCACGAACAGGTAGGGAAACTGTTCTCATTTGACTCCGTCTGTTCTCATCTAATCACAAGATAGAACGACACACTAAATTTGGAGAAGGGAAGCTTATATGAGATGAAGTTCGAAGAGCGATGAGGCCCTGGGGCAAACAAAACTCCAACCATCAAACTTCTTATCAGTCAGTGTTTCGCTCTCAAACGACACAGTTGCCGCTCAAACTCAGCAGATTATTTCACAAACAAAAGCGTTCCGAACTTGTCCTCTAAGATCATGAGGAATTTGCCAGGGTCAGTAGCATGAGTAATGCAAAGCGTATGTAGGTACTATGATCCTTTTAAAGAACTCAATATTCTGTCAATATTCCAGATTGTTTCTGTTTGTCGTATTGCTAGTCTCAGTTTCTCGCGGGTATGAGTATCAGTGTGAGCCAGGAACCGATCCAACAGTATGCAGTCTCTGGAACTTTCAAAATAGCAAGAAAAACACTCAGTCCTCTGTGAAAATGCCGTCAAGTGTTAAAAAGGTTCGACTCAACATGGAGCAAGATTACTACGAACGTCATTTGGGCATCAACGTTTACGATTCCGTCCTTCATTTGACCATCCTACACAATCCGACCTCCGTGCAGATAGAATCCAACCATATTTCGGATCTGTACATGCCGACCGATCTCCAGATGGGCGAATTCAAGCGATGCTCAATTTCAGATGTGCACATTGATTCGAGCTTGTCATACTCAGTAACCTATCTGAGTCTCCAGGACAATTCCATCACAGATATCTCCAACTTTTCCGCTCTGGTAAAACTACAGACGCTCAACCTCGAGGGCAACATGATTCGGAAGGTAGATGGGAAAATCTTCGCCGGTATGCATAATTTATCAACGCTATATCTCGGAGACAACTCTATAAAGCAACTAGATTTTAAAGTGTTCCCCAAGGCGCTCGTCAACCTCTGGTTAGGACAGAATCAGCTCTCCACTATCAATTTTGTCAATGTATCCTTACCTATCCTCACTGTGCTGGATCTGGAGGGTAACTTACTGGGAACGATTGACTTGGCAGGGTTGGGTACGGCCGTTCCCGAACTTCGTTTTCTTCTGATCGCACTCAATCCGTTTAATCAGAGCGAAGCAAGAAGCATTACAACTGATCTTAAAAGGCGTAACGTGTCCTCCTCACTCTGGTTAATGGAACCGAACTGTGAAGAGTACATGTTTAAGGTTTCAAACGTCTGTTTTATTAAGCCAGAAGCGATAGTCGAAGGAACAAACTTTGTAGAACAGTCGATCGGTAAGGCATTGGTACTTCTGGTGTTGGCGGCAATACTGCTAATGGTATTTACTGCTAGTTTGCGATGGATTTGGCACCAGATGCGGAACTAAAAAAGATTAATTAGTTTAACTGCTGCCACATGTTTATTACCATAAGCCATGCCAAAACATTTCAAAATGCACACCCGAAAAATAATAATAATAATAATAATTATTATTATTATTATGTGAAATTGTTTGCCATGTAGGCTTTACAAAGTCCGAATACTAAAAGCTTAAACGGATGGACAAGGAAGGGAGTAATAGGGGATAGGGGCCGAAGATAAGCATTAGGAAACAGGGGACAAGAGACGAGTACGGAAACTAGCAAAAGACATGTTGTGGTCAAACAGGTAACCAACGGCGTTGAAGTCCGACAGTGCGCGCAGCCAAGGGTCATTCTGGGCAAACAGAGACCGGCGTGTGGGAAGGTGTAGAGGAGGTCGGACACGCAGTCTGTGGGACGGGACATAAAAAGGATTGGTTGCGAGAAGGACGGGAGAGTCAATATGGCCGTGAAGGATGTTGGCAATCAGTTGGCAATTCGACGACTGAGTTCAGGTGCAACCTGAAAGTCAGTCGGTCAACGAGCCACACACCGAGATGCTTGACTACGGTCACACGAGGAAGAGGCAGGCCACTGAGGTGGTAGTTGTGCACCAGTTTGTCGAAATAAGGGGCCATTATAACTTCTTTTAATATTAAGAAAGAAAAATTATCAGCCGCATAGTAAAAACTTTTTCACCCATAATAAAGGAATGTATTTGATAATTGATACGGTGCATTAATATTATTTGAATTAATCATACTAATACACATACGTTCATTCATTGTAATATTGACAAATTTTTAAGGAATCGTGTTATTTGAAAACAAAGTTTAAATTGACATGTTGATCAAAAACGGGAAATGACCAATCTGTATCATTTCCTACAAACACTGTTTTGACCAATGCGATTTCGAACAATCACACGTCGTTGAGACAAACGTAGCTCTTTTTGTGTAATATCTTCACTATAGCACATAAACATAAATTTAAATACGTCTTTTACTATGATCATGTTTTCCAGAAGCTATGCTTAAGCTATGAAGCGTTTCAACATACAAATGTCGCATGGATCTTAGTATATCAAAGAAGCGTTAAATGGGTTTGATAAATTACGTGTTTCAGGAGCTTTTATATTGCAGGAGCTCCATTTGACACCAGATTCAAGATGGTTTTTCTAAAGTCCCCACATTTTGATAAGCTAGCCGCCTTTTTTTTGTGGAACCACATCCCCTAGTGGGAAGGTCTCTCTCCGAATAGAATTAGTTTGAGGTATATTATAGATCGGTGGTCAACCGTTTATTATACCTGAGGGTGCCAGAGACACGAGATTCGATCCCGCCCCTATGGAGAGGTGTTTCGTCGCGCTCCCGTGCATCATGTACACCTCCTCCCTATCCCTCGATAGGGCGTGTTAAAAAGTCCTCTTCACAAAAAATTTATCCGTTCATCACTGTACAACAACAGCACAGAACTGAACGTCATGTGTGTACTTGTGGATCTGTCCGATAATGCTCATACCAGTTACCAGTGTTCGATGAGACGCAGAGGCTGGGCAACCAGAAGCAACTCTTATCAGTCAGTGTTTCGCTCTCAAACGAGTTGCGCAGTTGCGCTGCGAGTCTAGGTTAGATTCAAAGAAACAATCATTCCCATTTATTTTTGATGTCCGTATCCGAAAACCATGAGGAATTTTCCAAGGTCAGTACTACAAACTACGTCAGGACGAGGGAGAAAATGTGTGTAAGAACTTTAAAAAATCCGAATTTACAATTCTTCCAGGTTGTTTCTAGCCGTAGCTTCGCTTCTCTCATTGGGTCAAGGCTATGAGTATCAGTGTGAGCCAGGAACCGATCCAACAGTATGCAGTCTCTGGAACGTGCAGTACGTCCAGAATGGAACTCAGCTCTCGGTGAAAATGCCGTCAAATGTTAAAAAGGTCCGACTCAATATGGAGCTATATTACTACGAACGTAATTTGGGCATCACCGTCTACGATTCCTTCCTTCATTTTACTGTCCTGCATAATCCGACCTCCGTGCATATACGATACAACCGTATTAACGAGCTCCACATGCCGACCGATCTGCAGATTGGCACATTCAAACAAAATTCAATATCGAAAGTACATACCAATTCCAGCTTGTCATACGCAGTGACCTATCTGGATCTTCAGGGCAATTCCATCTTTGATATCTCTAGCCTTTCCGCCCTCGTAAATCTGCAGACCCTTAACCTCGAGAACAACTATATTAGAGAGATCAATGGAACAATCTTCACGAGCATGCGCAATCTATCCATGCTTTACTTGGGCTATAATAATTTCCAAAGGCTCGACTTCAAAGTGTTTCCCAAATCCCTCTCTAACCTGTGGCTGTTTAGCAACCGTCTCGACGTCCTCGATCTCGTCAATGTATCCTTACCGTCTCTTACCGTCCTTGATGTGGAGAGTAACAATCTAAAGACAATCGACGTAGTGGCAGTGTTTGCAGCCTTTCCCGGGCTCCAATTTCTCCCGATCGCGCAAAATATGTTTTACGAAGGCGAGGCCAAGCACATTATCGCTGAGCTGAACCGACATAACGTGTCTCATTACTTCGGGGTTGCGAAAGGAATCTGTGACTGGAATGAGTATGAAATTTCGAAAATCTGCTTTCCGGTATCTGCGTTCACCGGCCAGTCAGTTTGGAAGGCACTTGTGCTTCTGGTGATTCTAGTGATTTTGGTAACAATTTTTGTGGATAGTGTGCGTTGGATATGGTTCCAGATGCGTTATTAAGATTGATATGTAACACCCCAAATTAGTTGGTGTTTCGGGGTGTAGATTCTCTAAATGTTCGGTCCTTACAAATTCATTTGTAGTTTTTCATATGTAAATTTTGAGGTGTATTTCAGTAGATTGAGTTTTGTTGTTGAACAGTGAAACTAAAAATAAACTAGCCTTCAAAATACTTGTAATTTTCGTCTAAAGTTTTCTTTCTTTGCAATCAGAATACTATGTCCTTTGCACTGTAAGCTGCTTTCTGTTTTTTTCTATAGAAGATTTTGTTTAGCAATGTTATCAGTTATGGGAGTTAACCACAATACGAGATTACATATACGGCACATTCTCCCAAGATTGATCAGTGTCTAAGTGTGAGTATGAGTTTACCAGCGTGTGATTTTACAAAAATGTTATTACTTGTAACAAGGCTGTTATACATGCACTCTATTGCACTCTGTCTAATAGCACTAAGAAACTGTAGGCCATTCCATCGGTTTGAAAAATATCAAGTGATTAAATGATTTTCCACGAAATGAACGTACTCATGATTCAACGATTGAATCCTTACGCTAACAGATGATTACAAATCAGGGAAATTTTAAAATCGAACCGCCTTCATGATCGGTTTTGTTTGAAATAGGGAGTTTTTGTTATTTGGAAAATCTAAAGATTTGCTATGATGCGAACCACATTATAAAATTAAGAATCTATCTAAACTGACCTTTTTCTTATGAATTAGCTTACACCCGGACAAAAGTATGTAACATTGATAACGGAAGTGTACCATACTCTGTACTGCTAAAATAATATGTGTTTGATGAGGACGATTCCTATCACGATTGTTGAAGAATACTGAAGTTTATCAGAAACCAGAACGCCTATGCGGATGCTTCATTACTAGTCCATAACTGGCAACTTCCACGATGTCATAATATGCAATATTGAAAAAAAAGAAAATGATCCCGAACGATTTTGACCAATGGTATTCCGAACAAACGTACGTCGATGAGCCAATCGTAGCTCTTGGTTGTAGCATTTTCACTATAGCACATAAACACACATAGCAATATTTTCCAGAAACAGACGCATGACCAAGAAAGTCAAATTCCATATAATTTAATAAAAAAAACATCATGTTTTCCGAAAACTATGTTTAAGCTATAACTCAACATACAACTCAACATACAACAAGCTATAACAACTTTCAACATACAAATGTTTGGATTTATCTCATTTGATCAAAGCAGCGTTAAACGGGTTTGATAAATTATGTATTGCAGCAGCTTTAATATTACAGGGCCTCCATCTGACACAACGTCTATGTTCAAAACGTATTTTTAAAGTCGCCATATATCGATAACCTATCTCCCAATAGGGCGTGTTAAAAAGTCCTATTCACAAAATATTCATCCGTTCATCACTGTACAACAACAGCACAGAACTGAACGTCATGTGTGTACTTGTGGATCTGTCCGATAATGCTCATACCAGTTACCAGTGTTCGATGAGACGCGGAGGCTGGACAACCAGAAGCAACTCTTATCAGTCAGTGTTTCGCTCTCAAACGAGTTGCGCAGTTGCGGTGCGAGTCTAGGTTAGATTCAAGGAAACAATCTTTCCCACTTTTGATATTCGTATCCGGAAACCATGAGGAATTTTCCAAGGTCAGTACAACAGACTACGTCAGGACGACGGAGAAAATGTGTGCAAGAGCTTTAAAAAATCCGAATTTTGAATTCTTCCAGGTTGTTTCTAGCCGTAGCTTCGCTTCTCTCATTGGGTCAAGGCTATGAGTATCAGTGTGAGCCAGGAACCGATCCAACAGTATGCAGTCTCTGGAACGTGCAGTACGTCCAGAATGGAACTCAGCTCTCGGTGAAAATGTCGTCAAATGTTAAAGAGGTCCGACTCAATATGGAGCAATATTACTACGAACGTCATTTGGGCATCACCGTTTACGATTCCTTCCTTCATGTGACTATCCTGCACAATCCGGCCTCCGTGCATGTAGGACATAACCGTATTAAGGAGCTGCACATGCCGACCGATCTCCAGACAGGCGAATTCATAAAAAGCTCGATATCGAAAGTACATACCAATTCCAGCTTGTCATACGCTGTGACCTATCTGGACCTGCAGGGCAATTCTATCTATGATATCTCCAGTCTTTCCGCCCTTGTAAATCTGCAGACCCTTAACCTCGAGAACAACTATATTAGCGAGATCAATGGAACAATCTTCACGAGCATGCGCAATCTATCCATGCTTTACTTGGGCTATAATCGTTTCCAAAAGCTAGACTTCAAAGTGTTTCCTAAATCCCTCTCTAACCTGTGGCTGTGCAGGAACCGTCTCAACGTCCTCGATCTCGTCAATGTATCCTTACCGTCTCTTACCGTCCTTGATGTGGAGAGTAACAATCTAAAGACAATCGACGTAGTGGCAGTGTTTGCAGCCTTGCCCGGGCTCCAATTTCTCCCGATCGCGCAAAATAAGTTTTACGAAAGCGAGGCCAAGCGCATTATCGCTGAGCTGAACCGACATAACGTGTCTCATTACTTCGGGAATGCAGATCCCTACTGTGACCCGAGTGAGTATGAAGTTTCGAAAATCTGCTTTCCGGGTTCTGGACTGATTGGCCGGTCGGTTTGGAAGGCACTTATGCTTCTGGTGATTCTAGTGATTTTGGTAGCAATTTTTGCGGGTAGTGTGCGTTGGATATGGTTCCAGATGCGTTATTAAGATGATACGTCGCACCACAAATCCGTTGGTGTTTGGGGTGTTGATTCTCTAAATTGTCGTTCCTTACGAATTTATTTGTAGTTTTTCATATGTAAATTTTGAGGTTTATTTCAGTAGATTAAGTTTTGTTGTTGAAAAGTGAAACTAAAAATAAACTAGGCATAAAAATACATTTAGTTTTCATCTAAAGTTTTTTTTTCTTTGCAATCAGAATACTATGACCTTTGCACTGTCAGCTGCTCTCTGTGGTTTTTCTATAGAAGATTTTGTTTAGCAATGTTATCAACCATGGGAGTAAACCGCAATACGAAATTACACATACGACACATTCCCCCGAGATTAATCAGTTTCTAAGTGTGAGTATGGGTTTACCATCGTGCATTTTTTTTGTTACTTGTAAAAATATCATTTTGCTTTAGTCCTAGTTTGCCGTTTTTTAGAAGGGAGCATCATCGTTACACAACAGAGAATGAAAATAGAGTTCAATGATGTCATGACATGTAACTGGCTATTATGCATGCATTCTATTGCAATCCGATTAAAAAACCGTAGGCCATTCCATTGGTTAGAAAAGTATCAAGTGATTAAATAGTTATCCATCTAATAAAAGTACTCAAAATTCAACGATTTTTATACCCTTAGGCTAACAGGTGCTTACAAATCGAAGATGCAGTGTTGTTGGTTTTAGCTCCAGAACAAG
The DNA here is from genome assembly GCF_943734765.1 of Anopheles ziemanni. Taxonomy (NCBI): domain Eukaryota; kingdom Metazoa; phylum Arthropoda; class Insecta; order Diptera; family Culicidae; genus Anopheles; species Anopheles ziemanni. The sequence goes on from NC_080706.1 coordinate 13,730,589, forward strand.
ATAAATGCATATCTAGATCTAAACATTAAACGAAAATCAAGAATCTAGAACCATTTTTTCAGTTGCTGACACGTCATTGAATCATTGCCGCTAAACAAACCTTATTCTTATGAATTAGCTTACACCCGGACAAAAGTATGTAACATTGATAATGGAACTGTACCATACTCTGTTACGCTCTCTGACGCACTGAAGTTTATCAGAAACCAAAACATCTATGCGGATGATTCATTACTAGTCAATAACTGGCAACTTACGAACTTCCAAGATGTACCATATACAAAATACAATGGCGTAGTATACAATGTTTTTTTCATGTGCACATATTGTTTGAAACATGATATTTTTTACTAGGACCCACTGTAAGTTTAGCATTAAAACTTTGGGTACAGTTGGTTTAGATATATCAGGAATCATTGCGCAAATTTCTCTAACCATCTAATGTTGTACTCACGTTATAATGGCTAAATATTTGATATATGTATGCAACTATATTTTGGTACATTTTAGACAATTCTGGTTGTTCTACAATACTGTTTTATTTTACATTTTTATTACCGCAACTCTGTCTGGGAATGGAAGGTTCAGTTCGTATGACACAACAGAATGGAAGAAAACACAAACATATTAGTTTTGCTCTGCTCAAATACAGCTACAGCTAAATTTCCATGATTCCTCAATACACTTATTCAATGATTCAGCTCGTACAATTTACACGATGTCGATTGGTCGTCGTCGTCGTTTCCCGGGGCATCCAAAGTCCAAAGCGTGTTACAGACTGAGAAATTGATCGGTTCGTCCTGGATCCCGTGCACGCACCGGCAACTGCAGCTTAGCGCTTTCTGCCGAACCTCAGGAACACGTGGTCCACATCCGTCCGCTTTCCGTTCTGCCCGGGCACCAGCATGTCGTCGTCCAGATAGAGAAAAGCTGTAAAACCGGGAAAACGGTTAACCCATATCGGTACACAAACACATTAGCTGGATGATTTGTGAATGTCCGCTCTACCATTACCAGCAGCCTCCTTTCGTATATACGCATTGAGTGCTTCGGCGAACTGGTTGGAGTTTTCCAGTGCGGCACACACTTTGCGGAACTTGGGAGGAAGTTCTTCGATCAGTCTGTTCTCGCAAAGCGGTGGCATGGCCGAACCCGCCACCAGACTGCACACTATCGACAGGAACAGCACGATACATGTGACCGCTTTGAGCGACGGAACCTGTTGGCTGCATTTGGGTAAACATTCGGTCAGATAAGCTGATTAAATAAAGTTTGGGAATCGTGCAGTGGCGTAATGCACTATTCGTGTTCTATTCATTTTCGAATTATGCTACTGACAGCAGCGAATCAAATGCATGCTCTCTCGATTACACACCAACAATTACACAATACCGAGTACTAAACCTACTGCCTGTAAATATTTCTGCTTTAATGCTTTGTTTTTTTCCTAATTTAATCTTTTTACTAATTTAAATTAGATATTTAAAATATCTTTTACCAGATCGAAGAAAACCAAAGCGTATTGATTTGAAATTTGATTTGTTAACTTCACTCGCATACATTGCAATTCAGATCAATCACTTGGTACTACCTGCCCATATTGAGTTAGATGTTGCTAAAAATCCTTCCTACAGACAAAACTGAAGCACTTGCTGCAACCGCGCGTCGAGGGCACGAGATACCACTTGGTGACAAAGTTCAGACGGACTCTTCTCGTTGCCCTCTGTGATCCAGGATTATATATGAGCCTACGCCGTGGGGTTACGCGACGGCGCAGAAAAACCATGCTCCCCGTCCAGTGCCATTTCAGCTGTAGGCGGACGAGTCTGTTCGCATGGTCGTCATCGTTTGCTTCCATCTCCAGTCGCCTCCATTCCTGGCTGTCTGCGGCTGTACGGCGTGTACAACGTTACAGCGCGAACCTCTAATCGAAACCCGTACACCAATTCCCGGAGGAAGACTGACGAGAAAAAAACGAAGACTGGCTGGTCAGCCACGTGGTTCCAGTAAGAGTGGAGAAAAGCAGGCAAAATGAAAAACTTAACGGACATTTTGTAATGGTTGATTACGCCGTCAAGTGGAATGCGGAACGATTGCGATTAATATTTTTAAAAATTCATCAACTCGAGATGAATGCTAGTGCCTTTTGTCTCTTAGCAAATAGCTGCTGTAACAAGGAGCTGTGGTTTAATTCCATAAATGTAACAAAAAAGGGGAGAATACGGACACTGAAACAAATCAATCTTGAAGATTGTCGTAAGAAACAATAGTATTATAAAACTGTAAACATGGTCATCTTTCTAAATGTTTTTGGTATTTGAGTATTTGCTTTTACGAACCAAACAGATATAAAAAGCTTTGGCTTGAACCGACGGACAACGGTCTTCCTCCAAGACAACATTGTAAGTGTACAAAACAACTTTCCTTATCTAAATAATATATTACATATTAATATAAATAAATAAAAAAATAAATATCATTTTTGTTATTTATATACTTTCTAGAGCCTAAAAAAATGGAACTTAGTTTTGTTTCACTACTGTGCATTGCCGGCATAAACGGATCTTCTAAGTTATTCTCTCTTGACGATTATCATGCATGTGCTATCCTATCTTGCTCAAAACATTTTTGATGTGTTTGTAGTGCTTCTTTTCTTAAACACACAAGAGGAATACGGGTCTACAATATAACATCGCCAGCATTTGCCAAAACTTTATATACTGTGGGTGGTATTTTAAATAAACTATTTAGTGATAAAAAAACAACGATATGTATCTTTGCAATACGAGTAATATTTCACAATATTGATTATTTTCTGGTAGCTTCGATCAATATATTTCTTAACGTTTCTGCCATATCTACATGATCTACATTAAAAATAGCACTCACATACTCGGGGTTGAAAAACATTCCCTGAGGTGCTTATTCTTTGCGATTATGTTCGAGGTTTACATGAATTCTTTTTTTCTGAGCGTCATACTTCGCGATGTGACTCATAAGTAACCAACCAGTTTTTAATAGTAACTCTAACAAAAAGAATGCCTAAATTATTTGGCGGCACTTCGTCCACTTCTCAGCCTCCTTCAAGGAGGGGGATTCTGTGGTCTACCTGGCCTTGACTCAACATTTTCCATATTAACAGGATCAGAATAATTGGGGAAAATGCTGGGAGTGGAACTTTTCTTAGTAATTTAACTTTTTTTTTTATAATCTGTTATAGACACGTGCAATGTGCATATTTTAGATTTTTTTATCAATGCTGGACATCTTACCTTTCAAATGAAACAGTAAGATTATAGTTTAAATACACTCACAACGATCGTCAGCAAGCAATCTGTAAAAGTGCTTTTACAGATGCTATTTTTTATCACTCGCTATCTATCACTATAGAAAATTAAAATTTGAACCGATCTTAGTTAACTAGTCTATTGTAAGTAAATGTACCTGTAATATTTATAGTATTAATCAACAGATTACCGCTTTTTCCGCATTGTGGCATGTGGTTTTGAAAACACAAAACCATATTTATTGATTACAAATGAGAGTTCTCCTTCTTAAAAAAACTCCAAAAACAGACTTCAATGACAACATTCATTTAGTTATTTTTACGGAAGTATGCTGTACAAGAACAACATCATCTTAACACTAACAATTTTACCAGCGTGTCAATTATCTGGAGATCCGGTTTCAATACACAGGGAACTAAAGAACTAATAATAAAAAGTAATAGCAACTTACTGCACTAACTGACGAATTGTAGCAAACATGCCCCAACTACTTGGTTTAAGATCGTTGTCCCCAACGAAAACATTTTCACGGATCCATTTCTGGTAAAAGTTCAATGCTACCGGCGACGAACTCATTATTCGATGGTCACGTGGTGTTCGTGCATACAAATTTTCTATACTGGAACCTCTCGGTTCGCTGCTTTTCCGATTGACAATTTTTACCATTAAACTTACAACACGCATACATTTATCGTCTGAGCATGCGACCAGACCCCCTGAAAGCTACGACATACAATAGCAAACATTCCACACTAGTGGTCTGTTTCGCAATAAAAACAACCAAGTCTTCAATTCGAAGCAACGGGCGCAAGTTCTCATACCTAATGTGTTCCCGATGACCGATTAAATACCTTCTACCGTTCTGTTAGCTGTGGTGTCGCTTCCTCTCGCTGCCGATGTTTGTACCCAATGACCTGCCAACCCGGACCGCTAGTCAATCGCATGCGGCTTGTGCTTAGTTTCTTCAACTTCAACGCTGCCCAGTTCCCTTTCGGGAGGAGGAGGAAGGAAACCGAACCAGCGGTGTCGATTTTATTTTCCCTCCAAGGCAAAGGTTAAGGCATACATTATCCCGCCACGGCAAATACGCAGCACCGGCAGCCGCTACCGGCAACGGCGTTCCGATGGAAACGATATCTTTTTACGCGCAGGATAACGCAATGGTAGTCTTTATTTAACAATGATAGAAAATTGACAGTTTTCATTAAGAGTACAAATAAACATTATGCACGTTAATTACCCGTTAACTTTGATATTTTTGTTCGTTTATTCGTTCATGTTCCAAATAAAACTGCGATCTGCGATTACGTAAACCTTCTTCCCAATGGCATTCAGAACAAACCGTCGTTTTGCAAAATGCGTTCTCGGTAGAACAAAACGTGTCTCGTGGACAGGACTAAGGAACACTTAGGAGGCATGCCACAGCAGAGGCCAAGGGAGAACCAAACACCGTCGGATGTTCGCCTTAATCAATGTGCGGTATTTGCCCTGACCGGGACCAAAGAAGCGCAAACAGCTTGGAGGCCGGCCACAGCAGGGGCCAAGGGAGAACAAACCTCCGTCGAAATGCTCCCCTTCATCCATGTCCTATACTACAGAACTGAACGCACTGAGCTCACAGCAAAGGCCAAGGGAAACTTCACAGGCCAGGCGCTCCTTGGTCCCGGCTATTCGACCCAGTGTTGGAAACAGTCGACCTTCGCTGTCCGCGAATGGTCAAAATTGTTTTTCAGTCAAGACAGTCAAAGAAATCTGTCGCATCGTTAGTCATAGTCATAACAAAGTTATTCATTTTCTCTGGAAAAATACCATTTGCATGTCTCACGCCATAAATTATTATGCCGTAGCATTCCGTTGCTAAATTACAAGACAGATAATCAAATTTCGTTTCGAAACGGAATCTATTATACGGAAAGCGTTATTATTTCAAAAACTCCATTTAATAATTAATCGTGACAAAAGCCTAAAAAAAATGATAGTTGTAACACCCTACGTTCAAAAAGAAAAGGTTTCATTTGATATTGAGAAAAATCCACACCACATCAATACAGCCAGAAAATGCCATCATGTTGAACGACGTTTTTTGAACCGACAGTCAACTCAGTCAACTATAGATTCGAGTGTCGAGCTTCGCACAGAGATTTGTGTCAATGAATGTAACCGCTTCCAAAGTCCGACCTAAGGCCCCAACCACGTACCAGTTGAGTTTCAACCCCGGTCGGCGATTTACATCAGTCCGTCGCGTACCGTCGATCGAACAGAACCGTGAAGAGGAGCTGGTGTTCTTTGCAAGTTAGCTGCAGTTCGTAAGGAAGCGATTTCGCGACACATCACCGACTCCACAGCCGCAGTGCTCCGCAGTGTGTCGTATTCGTGGATAATTTCCGGTGCTATATAGATCCAAGCGTCTAATCGCGTCTCTGCGCACCAGGCTGAGCGAGTTCTTGTGTGGCCAAAGAAAATATCGGAATATAGCTTTTAAAATGGACCAACAACCGGTGCCGTCGAATAGTGCCGCGAAGGTGTCCGTGTGTACCAACCATTCGGATGTGCACAGTCCGCTCTACATGGAAGCTTACTGCCAGTCGCTTGAACAGCCGGAATCATTTTGGGGCGATCTGGCCGAACAGTTGATTGATTGGGATAAACCATTCGAGAAAGTGCTTGACAACAGCGAAAGCCCGTTTACGAAGTGGTAAATATCTTTTGCTATCCCATCGGGCTGCAGTACACGATTCTAGCTAGAAATTTTTCAGAACGTTGAGATGTGTTAGCGAGATGACTCACTATGGTGGGGTTTGTTTGTGACATTGGTTGTAGAGTTTAGCATGCTAACCAAACACCGAGCGGAACTGGCGCGAGAAAAGTACGATCAAACATCCCTACCCGGCGACGTGGCGCGATGGAAAATTCCATCCGCCGTCATCCGCCGCAACCGACGTAAATGGTGAAAATTTGATCCTTCATGAAATCATATAGAGTGTAACGTATGTTGTTCTTGGCGTAACGGCCATCCGGTCTCGGTTTAGATTCGAACCAACGCCCCAGCGCTCATGGGCCGATTTGTAACTTTTTTTTTATCCCCCACAACATTCCCTAGTGGGACAAGGCCTCTCATAAAATGGCATAAAATGAAAACGCTCCTGTTGTTGTCTTAGGGCGTGGTGTGCACGTTAAGCATGCTTTCAATGCAACTGGATTAATTGCGTTGATTTTCACACTATTTTATATACGTAAACAAAACTTCAAAAAGGTACAAAAAATCTAAAGAATATTTAGTGATTTTTTGATAAACATCTATGCCAGTGTGTCTTAGTGTACTTAGAACCAAACGCCATTTTAAACTCAAATCGGCCTTCCTCTGTCCACGGTCATGGTAAAAGCAAAAAAACACCGTAATTCATTCATAATTCCAACGGTCCCTTTCCATTCCACATGTTTTATTTAATAGAAATCATAAATCATACAGCGGTAGCCGAAACCAACCATCGCCATCACAGGACACCGGACGGAAAAGCTTCCTCTGGGGGCGCATCGATAATAAACTTTTTGCACAAAGACGCAATCAATATCCATCAACCGCGTGGCGGTGCACGCGGGGCCAAGCGCAGCCTCTCGGGCGCATAATGCGTGTTGATGTTGACAGCGACGGGCACAATATGTTACAGAACGTGTGCGTGTGTGTGTTACGATTTTTTGTGTCACACCCGACTAACGACTGATGGGACATTTTACGTACGCACCGCTTCCTTGGAATTTCGCACATATGCCACCCCTAAAAGCCACCCCGTTTATCACTCTATATGAAAATGAAGACAATGGCCCACACAATGGGTGGGTGAGCTGTTGATCGTCGGCCGTTGCACATCGCCGGGAGCAGGAATGTTTAAGTTTCTTCTTATCATGCAAATGGCCAGTTGAGGGATATACATATGCGGAGCATAAGGATAAAAGGAAGCGAATTTTAACTTTGCTCGATGCGTTCTTTTTTTTTCAAAGGTATCTCGGAGGAAAACTAAACGCCTGTTACAATGCGGTGGACCGGCATGTACTGGACAAGAAGGGCAGCAAGGTGGCGCTTATTCACGACAGTCCGACCACCAACACCGTACGGCATGTAACGTACAACGAGTTGTACGACAAGGTAGGCGTTACATAAACGTTACCTCGTAACGAACCTTTTGAATTCTGTTAGTAGAAAAGAGTATCCCAAATGTATTTATTGTTTAAATTTAGGTGTCCCGTCTTGCGGGTGGCTTGCGGAAGCTGGGCGTGCAGAAGGGTGACCGCGTGGTGATCTACATGCCTCTCATTCCTGAGGCCATCATTGCTATGCTAGCAACGGCCCGACTGGGTGCCGTGCATTCTGTGGTTTTCGGAGGTAAGCACGTTTGGTTAAATATATTTGTCATGAATCTTACCGTGAGGACCGCTTTTGGGTTTTGTTTTTCTTTTCTATCCTGCGCTTAGGGTTTGCCGCTAGTGAACTATGCACCCGTATAGAGCACGCCGAACCGAAGGTCATCATTGCGGCCAACTGCGGTGTGGAACCGCACAAGATCATCTACTACCTGGACATCTTGCACGAGGCGGTCGCAATCTCACGTTGGAAGCCGCTGAAGAACATCATCTACCGGCGCTCGAACATTTTAATGTCGGATCTAGACGATGCCTGCGATGTGTCTTGGGAGAGTGCCCTCGACAGCCCGGTCGACTGCGTGCCAGTCGATGCCAACGATCCGCTGTACATTCTGTACACATCCGGAACAACAGGTTCATTCAAACCCCATGCCGAATTGCTCTGCTTGCAGTGACCTAACCGCTGCTCTCCTCATCGACAGATAAACCCAAGGGCATACAGCGACCGATCGGTGGCCACCTGGTGACGCTCATGTACACCATGAATACGATCTACGGCCTCCAGCCGGACGACGTCTGGTGGAACGCGTCCGATCTGGGCTGGGTAGTCGGTCACTCGTACATCTGCTACGGACCACTGCTGTATGGCGCCACCAGCGTCATGTACGAGGGGAAGCCAGACCGAACGCCCGATCCAGGCCAATACTTCCGCATCATCGACCAGCACAAGGTTTCGGCCGTGTTCTCCGTGCCGACCGCTTTCCGCGTAATCCGGCGGGTCGATCCGGATGTCACCTTCGGGCGGAAGTACAGCCTCAAGTCGCTGCGGGCGATCTTCATCGCAGGCGAACACTGCGATCTGGAAACAATGGTGAGTAAAAGCAATTGGTCATAATTTAAAATACGTTATCCCATACTGAATTTATCGATAAAACGAGCATTTTAGATCCGTTGCCTATAGTAACAATTCTTGATCGTGAACATGTTACTTTGAGTAACTAATGGTGTAAAGATAATCGGATCGATTAATGCTGCTCGGGATTCAACAATCGCCTCATGATTGTTGATCCATCCCACGTTCAGCATCTCTCGGCTCTTGCATGCAGAAAATTAGAAATTCAAATGGTTGGTAGTATGTTATGTCTTTGATTAATATATTGTAACATTTTTGAAAGGAAATGGTATTTTCATGGAATCAAATTTACTTTCCGTTTTGTGTAAATCATTCAGTATCCTTTTGACCCACGAACAAAACAGAAGCCTTTTTTATAGATATGCAGCATATCGGGCAAGCTTATCACCATACTGTTTACTGATTAGAACGCACTTAGCCAATGTTGGTTCGTCATTCGAACCGACCACAAACGCGCTGGCGCCTATCAGTTCCGGTCTGAGCTTAGTGGAACCAGCATGCATTTACCTCTTTTTTATTTGCCAAAAGTTCACGACACGGGAGCGACAATATTTTTTTTATTCCGTCCGTCGTACAGTGGTACGCGTAACAAAAAACCCGCATATCTTTGATGGTTGCAGTGGAAGGGAAAAATAAGGGAGCTAGCGAAAAATATACCATTTATGGATATGCACGTTATTTATTCCCAGTACGAGAAACTAATGACGATCACAGATCTTAAAACATATGGCGATCGCATGCAGGTGGATATTTTTATTATGTAGATCGCTCGATCTAGCCGTGTTCTCGCTGTTTAGATGCAACATCCCACGCACAGCGGCAGCGTACAAAGCCCCGTGAATCCGCAACCATCCGTTATTTTTAGCTACAATGTCGAAGCTACATAAACGCAGTGTCAAGGGGTTTGCTGCTGAATGTTGCTGAACAAACAGCACACGCCTACGGGTTTGATCGGTGCGTTTGTGTCCCGATAGAATGCCGATCCCCGGAAGCTCCGTTCGAATGACGACCAAAACGCAAGAACAGCAGTTCCACCCACATGACTATGATTGCAAACACCAAAAGAAAACACACCATTTTAGAAGACTGTATTATCACAAGCTAGTGTTTATTAAATAATGTAAACGGAAAGGGTTATAAATTTGAGATCTAGAGAAAAAGAAACGTTAGTTTTTGTTTTGTTAGCGGTTGCTCGATAGTACGTTATCGTAAGGGGTTTTTGATGAGCATCGTTGAATAATTTGTATAAGCTTAATAAGCTGTACCTAACTAACTAAGCGCTACAATTTAATATACAGCTATGTTACGTATCACCAAACTCTTTCCATAAATTAGTTGGCCGTGCTTCCTGCTCGGGTTAGTGAGGGGGAGGGGAGAATCAAAAGAACATATACATATGTTCCTCCATCACCCATGCCCCATCATGATAAATATGAAACTTCTTCTCCAGTTCTCGCGGCACAAACCTGCCCTCGTGTAGTGTGATTTCATCGTTGCTTTGTTTTTGTTATTCTTCTTTTCATATCCATTTTTCTTCTCTGCAGAAATGGATGCGCAACACCTTCAAAGTACCTGTGCTAAACCAATGGTGGCAAACGGAAACCGGTTCCGCCATTACGGCGACGTGTGTCGGGTTCGCACAGAACCTACAGACGCCCCCGTTCACGACGGGACTTCCGTTCTGCGGATACGACATCTATGTGCTGGACAAGAACGGCCACGAGGCGAAACCGAACGAGCTGGGTCGCATCGTGGTGAAGCTTCCGTTGCCACCGGGGAATATGGCCACACTGTACCGAAGCGATGAGCTGTTCCGCAAGACGTACTTCCAACGGTTTCCGGTATGTTTGGACCGGCTGTTTTGGCCCTCTCGAATGGCTATTCACGATTCCCCTTTTTTCGGACTTCGTAGGGTTACTACGACACGATGGATGCCGGGTACAAGGACGAAAACGGGTACATATTTGTGACGGCCCGCGACGACGATGTGATCAACGTGGCCGGACACCGCATCAGCACGTCCAGCCTGGAGGACGCGATCCTGCGGCACCCGGATGTGGCTGATGCGGCCGTGTTCGGTGTACCCGAGCCGACCAAGGGCCAGATTCCGCTCTGCCTGTACGTGACGAAGCCGAACGTCTCGAAGCCGGCGGCCAAGATGTCCGTCGAGCTGATCAACATCATCCGCGAGGTGATCGGACCGATCGCAGCCTTCAAACTAGCCGCCCAAGTACAAAGCCTGCCTCGAACTAGATCCGGTATGCGGTGGCCTTCAAACACAAATACCCATCTCCTATCCGTCGATGGTTAATTGTTTTTGCTATCTTTGTCTTTTTTTTTTTGTTGCCTCTTCTTTCGGAAGGAAAAACGTTGCGCAAAGCCATGGCAGATCTGGCGGCGAACAAGCACATCACCCTGCCAGCGACGGTGGAGGATCCGCAGGTGTTCGGTGACGTCTTGCGAGCGCTCCGCGAGCTCGGCTACGCTATGGCCGCACCGGATCCGGAGCTACGACAAACCGTGCGATAGAAGACCTGGCCCATCGCTCCGCGTCGGGGCGCGCCTGCATATTATGTTGGTATTGTCTTTCGTGTTTAGCTCGACACGTTCCACACGTGTTTCTTTTCCCCTCTTCTGTTGTGTCCCACAGTTTCGCTGAACTTTTTTTTGTATTCCTTTCTGTAGTGATAACGTTATTATGCACGTAATAAAACTAGCAACATGGTTAAAGGCTTAGAAAGGAAAACTGAATAACGCATCATATCGCGTATTGGCCGAAAAGAGGATCCACAAAAAAGGGACGCGTTGGGGTTGTTGAACGCGCATTGTTGGCGTAAGCTTTTTTTTTTCTTCATCTCGCAAACCGAGCCCTGAGTTTTGTAGTTTCCCTCCGGCGGATTTCCGTTCTCTTAGGAACACGTATCGGGGGTACGGAGCAGTTCATGGACACCCTTTTTCCTCCCCCCTTCTCTGGATCGTGCGCTAATGGTGTTGGTCGATTTGTTGTTTCACTTCAGTTTTAGTACTCCAGATGCTTTATTTCATAATCGTGCCCGTTACAATCTTCGTTAAAGTAATCTAATAAGCTGTTGTCCGGCAAGTAGGTAAACATGGGCTTGTCCTGGGCACAATCCAGCACCATCCGGTGGCAGTTGTTGGCCGTCAGCACGCTGTCCGTGTCGGCGTCGGTGGTGAGCAAGCTTTCAAAGTCCATCGCATTGTCCTGGAACGAGTCGATCTGATCGCCAATCAGTGTGCCATTGTTGCTGGTGCTGGTGCTGCCGCTACTGCTGACGATGGAAGATGGAGCTGTTAGTTGGGACATTTGCTGCTGCTGCTGCTGCTGCTGATGGTGTTGTTGGTGGTGGTGCTGCGGCTGATGGTGTTGTAGGTTAAAATGTTGCTGCTGTTGATGGTGTTGATGGTGATTCGAATGCAATGTCGGTTTGCTGAGGTTGGCGTTTGTGGAGGAGATGGCCACGGTCTTGAAGCAGTTTGCAGGGCTGCTGCTGGTGCTGGTACTACTGCTGCTCGTACTGCTGCTTGCCACCGGTTGCTGCACTTGCATCGCAAACCGAAATGTCCCTATGGAGCGGTTCGCATCGTAGTTGCTGTTATTATTTGTGTCACTTTGCTGCAAGGCCTGCTGTTGTTGCTGCTGATGATGATGGAGATGATGATGATGGTGTGTTTGTTGTTGTTGTTGTTGTTGTTGTTGTTGCTGCTGATGCGATTCGAGTGGATTTTGTTTGACCGTTATGCCAGCCTGACGCACGCCATGGTTAAGTAAATCTAATCGTAGCGAGTTCTCGCTACCAACACCATTTAAGATGTTATTGTTGTTCACGTACGTTTGGTGATGATGCAGCCGGGGATCACTGTGCATCGGCTGACCGTGCTGTTGTTGGTGTTGATGGTTCGCAAACAGTTCGCCGCCTCCATTAAGATCATCCCGGCCCCCGAACAGACCGACAGTCGTCGTCGTCGTCGTCTGGCCCGTGGCCGCCGAGTGCGCCTGAACGTAGTGATCGGTGGTGGTGCTGCTGCTCGGATCCAGATCGTGATTCGTAAGCATCGGAAACGGACCATCACTGTCGAGCGAGTGCATTTGAAAGTCCACCAGATCGATATCGCCGAAATCGTTCAGCATGATCGTATCCTGCTGCATCGAATCGTCGCCCGTTCCAGTTACCGTGTCAAAGTTGACCGATTTTAGGCTCAGCGATAGATCGTGCATATCACCGACCACCGCCCGACCGCCACCGGGAACACCTCCTCCGACGATCGCAGGCAATCCGGCCGCCCCGTTCCGGATGGAACCGGACGACACCGCCGACCCGCCGACGGTGTTCCTTTCGCCCCCGGTCGGGTCGGCGTTCATCGCAATGCTGGAAATCGTTGGCTGCACCTGCCCGAGCACCTTGTCCAGTGTGGCCATATGCGTTGGGCTGCGATCTGGCACGGGCAATGTGCTAGCGGCACCGCCTGTCAGTTCCGGTGGCAAGATTTCCTCCATATCGTGCCCATAGTCGACAGTGGTGGAATCGGGCGCGGAGAGTCCATCGAGGAAGAAGCTGTCCTCGAGCACTGGCATTGTGGTTGTGTCGGGTGGTTCAATATTCGGAGCTTCTCCACTGTCCAGTTCCACCCCACCGCCAGTTTCCGTCGGTTCTCCGACGGGTATTGAGAACGGCGAACCAACTAACACGGCCGATAGCTGCGTTGATGGAAGCGGTGGTGGTGGTGGAGGTGCCGGAGACATTTGACACCCAACCAGGGCAGCCTCCGGTAGGACGGGCGCACTCGGCCCCCCAAATTGATTATTGCACAGTGAGCGAAATTGTTCCAGCTCTTCTTGGCTTTTCTTGAGCTGAAGCTGCAGCTCGGCTATTCGCTTCTGCTGCTCCGCCAGCAGACTATCATCCAGCTCCTGATCAACGGCCGCGGCACTGCTAACGCTCAGAGGGCCACTGTTTGCCGGGGATCCGGCGTTAGGATCGATTGACTTCAGGAACGGCTTTAGTCGTTCGATGAGGTTCGATTTCGTACCGGATACGGCCAGATTGTACTGCTTGCAGTACTTTTTCAGCTGCGACACTTTCAGCTTATTCAATGTGTCCAGCCCCAGGTCCGCTACGGCCAGAGGGGTCGTCGTTATAGCTGGCGCTGTACCACCACCGCCACCACTGGCCGTAGCTTTGCCACGTGAACTACTCGAGACTGAGCTACATCCACCACCACCAACCCCGGCATTGCTGAGCGGCGAGTCGAGTGGTGTTAAATCGCTCCCGGCAATATCCTCACCATCGGTTGTACCCTGTTGCTCACGGTTCGACGGTGATGGCATGCTTCCGCCGGCTGGCGTAGGCTGTTTACACATATCCTCCAAGTACGACAGTAAGGTTTGCTGCTGCATAATTAGCTGGTAGTTGTTATCACTCGACGATCCATGGCCCGGCGTGGATGACGACGAAGACATCGAGCTTTTGTACGCCGATGGCGGACCCTTGTACTCGTGGAACTTCATCGGTTTCGCCTTTGTGATGCTCTTCGATTTACTCTTCTTCTTCGACGATTTGTCCTTGCCGCCACCTCCACCACCACCACCACCACCGCCCGATGGGACGCTGCTGGCGCTGATGAGCTTTATTTCCGACGGGATCGTTGTCATGGTGAGTGTTGGTCGGGCCGAGAGCAGATCACCGCTAGTGTTGGCACTTGGTGTTGGCAGTATGGGTCGTAGGTTGGAAGTGGTGGTGGTGCTGGTGATGCTATTGATACTGCTGCTAGGAGTATGACTGGTGCCTTGATCCATGGGGACATCCGCAATGGTGGCTATGCTCGCCCCACCACCAACGGTGGCAATGGCGGTGACGGTTGTCGTCGTGGCCACGACGGGTGTGGCGATTGCCGCCAGCACCGTACCATCGTTCGTAACGATCGGTATGGTTGGTTTAAGGGCGAAGAATTCCGGCTGCGTCGTTAGCACCGCTTGTGGTTGTGGAACTGTCTGTTGCGGATGTGTGTGAAGCGGTTGCAACTGTATCTGATGGTGCAGCAGTGTCCCACCGCCACCGTGTCCCTGCTGGGCGAGCGGCTGGCTCACCAGTACCACACTGTGCAACGATTCACCCTCGGAGCTGAGCGAATCTTCCCCCTCACCGACCGTCGTCGGGGTGGACACGGAAACGTTCGATTCGTCGAGCGTTAGCGCATAGTCCACCAAGCGACCCTCCTTCACGATGCGCTCGATCGGTTCCTCCACGTGCAGGATGTTTTTACCGATCAAATCGAGCGGGCCCGGCCGATGCGATATCTTCGAGTTGAGATGATCGACCAGCAGGGCCTTCTCCAGCATGCGCCGCTTTTCCGCCAAACTCGGATCAATGTTGGAGTCGCAGTGTTCCAGGATGTGCCGCTGCTCCAGCTCCACCCGATCGGGACGCTTTTTAATCTTCGCTTTCAGCAGATCACCGGTTTTGGCCCGCTCCAGCTGCCTGCGCTGTTCGTATATTGCCGGTGACGTTTTCAATGCTGTGTGGTGGTATCATAACGAAGGACAAATACATTTCAATAAAAATACATTTATGCTCCACAATCATTTTCCGAGACACTCACGTGGCATTATTCCTTGCTGTACCAGCTGGTCAAAGGACCGCCGCACCAGCAGCTTCACTTTCAGTGCTATCGTATAAATAAGTAAAAACCCGTATTGTTGATAAAACTGAATACTGTAAAGCACACAGGCTTTTATCAATTGGTTTGCGCTTTGGTCGGCTACTTACATTCCTTGTTTTTGTCCATCGCGCTTTGCAGTGGACTGCTATCTATGACCGCCTTGGGGGGAGACACTCTGGAGTAGGAGGTGCTAGCATGTGCTCCTTCGTCTAATACTACGGTATGTTGTTGTTGTGGCCGATCCGGCATGTTCGGATCCATGTCCGTCTTGTCTGCGCGTGAAGAATGAGGGGGTAAGATAAAATCAGTATCCTGCCGAGACTCCCTTTCGCATTCCGCACACTCTCCCGTGCATTCGTGTGTGTTTGCGTGTGTGTGTTCACGTAGCCACCGGCACGGTGCGGCTGAAGGACGCATACCCAACTGGTAGGAAACTTTTATCACAGATCGGACGTTCTCCAATGCATCCTAAAACAAGCCATCTTTCACCGACACACAAACGAGATGATTTTCGACCGTCGCTAAAACTGTCCTCTATTCCGGCGGGGTAGACCCGTCTACAGGACGGCCTAATTTCGCACCAACCAACCAGACCGTCGTCATACGCGCATTTCGATACGAGCTTCGCCGCTGGGTGGTAGGCGCAGATTAGTCATATGTTTTTTTATAAGTCGTTTTTCCGTACGATCCTGGGGCAGGGACGGCCGGGGGTTATTTTAAAGGACGACAATTCTCCTAAATCCCGTATCTAGCACCGTTCGAGTCAAGTTGCATAAGTTTTACCGCACAAAAAGAATCACACAAGTCGCTGCACCGTATTTACACCGTGTACGCATAATTTGCTATTGAGATTTTTTCCTTCTATTCTTTCCTTCCCTTTTCTGCTTCTTATTAGCACACCGTGGGAGCAGCAGCTGCAGGTACACCGTTTCGGAGCCATCGCCCTTTTTGCGGAGGGCGCACTGCAGTTTCGCGGAGGCTATCGGCTCTTACCTGCCAGAAATGAGTTATCCTTGTCCATTTTACTGCTGCTGCTGGTCGTTTCAATGGTAAATAAAAAGTTTATATTTTAATAATACCGTAATTCAATGGATAACAAGTAAACACTAGATTTTTTCCTGACAAGCACGGCTATACGTTTGAGTTCAGGAATCCATCTGCATTTGGGCACGAAAGAATGATTCACCTAATCTAATCATAGAACGTGTAGAACGCCCAACATTGACTGAGGTATGACAGAAGAGTAGATTGTTTTTCAATTTTCTTCAAATTCAAAAGCATATTATTAAAAAAGTGTTGCAGTTTTTTACGAAAATAGCTTTTAAAAGTACATAAGCTACCATGTAGTGTTTACGAATCCTGCTATCAGGCTCATCAAGTATACTATATAAACGAACGACATATGTTTTGATCTCGCGCTTTTTAAAAGCTCCTCGGGCTTTTACGTTGTATGCACACCTTGGTTAAAGAAATAAAAAACGCTTCGACACATCAAATGCGGTGAGATATTTACAATTTTTCTTCTTCTTCTTCTTCTTGGCGTAACGACCTCTTGGTCATGCCTGCCCGTTAAGGGTTTACGAAACTTGTTTCCCTGTTGTACGTGGATAGTCAGTCCTCTCGTACAGGGGAGGGTCCGGTCTCGGTTGGGATTCGAACCCACGCCGTCGAGGTGGTGAGCCCCGGCGCTCATGGGCCGATTTTCTAACCGGCGCTACCGCTCGGCTGTCGCGGACCCAAAATTTACAATTTTGCATGGTCTATTTTTTCGACTCGATTTTGTTATTATTTACTACATAATTTAAGCAGTTCGCTACCGACAACACACTGAACCATAAATAGATCGTTGAGACTGTCTATCCATGGTTAGACAGAAACCCAACAAACGCTTCAACGCAGTGCGCTTGCGGGAATATTTACAAATAACTGAGGAATCGGATTATGCTTTCAGTTTACTAGCTTCTTTTATTGTCTAATGCCTAAATAAATAAGTTCGCTAGAAAGATTTACATGCTGAACAACAATTAAGTTAGAAAAAAAATTGGTCTTGGAAACACTGTAGTGCCGCTGTATTAAACCACCAGCAACTGTCTAACAGATGTCATTGTGAGTCGTCTGAAGAAATGTTCACCTGCTTTGCTCATGACTACCTTGGTCAGAACTCACGACAAAATATAGTAGTGGTGGACGCTAAAACCCCGGAAAAGAATCATATCTATAAACTCCAACGCGGCAACGGAGCAAATCCTAACCTGATCTCGGGACTCTAAACAAAGAGATTTGTTTTTTCATTATTCTTGCGACGTTCTCTCTTTACATGTGACATGTACACGAACATATTTCAATCTGAAGCGATGCATTGGCCGATATTAACAAAACTCCCGACCAATCACTTGAAAACTTCGCTTTAACCTTTATTTCGGTGTTTTGTAACAAATTGGTAAAATGTAAGGTTACTGCGAATGGTGGCGCGTCGGAAATCTGTTGCCAAGTCCACGGCAAGTGTAAGCACAAGCGAAAGCATGAGAACCGAATGAGAAGCCCAACTTATATTCAATATTGTTTATTGGGCGGAGCAAAAGACTATCAATTCTTATTCGAACCCGGAAATGAAATCGTGTTTGCACCAGGATAAGAACCAAGTTCACTTCCTCATCGAACAAAAGTCAAAGTCCCGCTCACTGCCGGAAATGTTCATACGTACGAGAAATGCCTGCAGTATGAACAACCAAATTGGGCTGATAGGCCTCTCAAACTGGGATCGGAACTAAAAACGCCAACCAGGATCGGAATGTGCAATTGGATCCAGCTCCGATCTCGCAACCCTACACTCCATCATAGCTACCTGCACTTAAGTTACAATCTAGTACTTTTCTTAAATACTACTAGTACTATATCCGGATCGCATCGTAAATATTACCGAAAACTAATCGAATTAACTCAAAAAGGCACCCGAAGCATAACTTCCCAAGCAGCACATCCATGTTGAGCTTTCTCGCTTGATGACTCAGTGCGAAACGACTGGATGCACAAATCCTTTCATATCGTATTTGATACGTCGACTCTGCAAACAGTGCAAATTGTACTGCAAGTGAAAATAACGCCCTGCGGCCCAATGTTCGCCGATGCCCGAAAGTGGTAGAAGTCAGGCTTTCCCTGATCTAAGTTAATAATTTTCTTTCTCCTTCCATTCGCCACAACGAACCGCTGGCTAGCTCAACCATCATTTCCATCGAGTCGTCAGAAAGGTCGGTGGCAATGGAAAACAATCGCCCGCAACCGAGTAGTGGCCATCGCCTAAATGCGAATGATTTTTACTTCGGGAAGATGCTCGGCGAAGGTAGCTTTAGTTGTGTCTATCTGGCCAAGGAGGTGCGAACGTCGAAGAAATATGCTAGTAAGTTGCCCAGAGAAAGCTTTTTACTTTGTTGTTGTTTTTGTTGTTGCACTCGGGATAGCGGGTCATGTCCAGCCTGCGCTTGTATGTCACCGGGCAAGAATGAAAGTGTGCTAAAACTTGTTTGCTTCGATTCGTTTTCCCCTCTTCAACACAGTAAAAGTTTGCGAGAAAAAGTTAATCATTCGCGAGAACAAACAGGAATATGTTAAACGAGAGCGCGAGGTATTGAACCGGCTGACGGGAAAACCAGGCTTCCTAGGGCTGTACTGCACGTTTCAGGACCGCACCAAACTGTACTACGTGATGACGTATGCCTGCAATGGAACGCTGCTATCACTGCTGTCCCGACCATCGTTCAACCTTGATTGCGCCCGGTTCTATGCCGCCGAAATGTTGCTGGCACTCGAAACGATGCACAACATGCGCATCCTGCACCGAGACATCAAGCCAGAGAACATTTTGCTCGATCAGCACATGCACGTGCTGATAGCGGACTTTGGCTCGTCGAAACTCGACTATCAGGAGGAGGAAGAGCTAAAAGATGCCCCTCCCCCTTCGCCAAAAATGTCCACCGCCCGAAAACACGCTCAGCAAGTGCTGGGGAAGGCGTACCGCGAAGACGAAGACGACGATACGGACGACACGGAGGATGTGCATCCGGTGGCCCGCGGCAACAAACGGCGCAGCTTCGTCGGCACGGCCCAGTACGTGTCGCCCGAGATCCTTACCGGCACCCCGTCATCTCCCGCGTCCGACCTGTGGTCATACGGGTGCACGATCTATCAGATGGTGTGCGGAGTGCCACCGTTTCGGGCCGCCTCCGAGTACCTCATCTTTCAAAAGATCCTCAACCGCCAGGTGACGTACGGCGAGGGATTCGATCCGTGCGCGAAAGCGTTGATTACGCGCCTGCTACAAATCGAACAGTCCCAACGGCTAGGGGCACGTGATAATCCTCGCTACACCTCGATACGGGAGCACCCGTTCTACAAGGGTATCGATTTCGAGACGCTACGCAGCAGTCCGGCCCCGATAGCGCCCACGGAGGAAACAGTATTAAACGGGGACGCCGGGGCCAACTACTTCCCGGAGGGCATGAAGCCCGGGCTGGACGATAGACAGATAACGCGCCTGCTCGACTTTAAGCTCGCCGATCTGGAGGTTTCGGACGAAGGGCGCACCGGCGACGGAGACATCGATGCGGGCGAGCTCTACCAGGGTGGCGTTACACGTAGCGTCACGGGCACGCGGTCCGGCTCGTCCTCGATGAAGCTCGTCACCAAATCGCTCACGGACGGGTCGACGTCGACGCCTTCGTTCGATGGCAGCAAAAACGATCCCGGCCCGCTGAGCGTATGGGAACCGTTCACCGATGGCGAAACGATCCTCAAGTACGGCTACGTTAGCAAGCGCAAGGGATTGTTCCCCCGACGACGCATGTTCCTGCTCACCACCGGTCCCAGACTGATCTACATCGATCCGGTGAACATGGTCAAAAAGGGCGAAATTCCCTGGACGGCGACGCTGTCCGTCGAGGCGAAAAACTTCAAAACGTTCTACGTGCACACGGTAAGTGGACGGTGTGGCGGGGAGAGTAGCGGCCAATACCAGCGCGAACCGAAACGGTTGTTTGATTCGTTTTGTTCTTATCTTTTTCGTTTTATGCCCACCTTTCGTTGCAACCCCCGGCAGCCGAACCGTACCTACTATCTTGAGGATCCGGAAGGTTTTGCACTCAAGTGGTGCGATAGCATTAATGAAGCTCACCGTAAGGCTTTCCTCAACAGTGTAAACGACACTGGTGGTGCCCCAAACGTATGAAGCGTGCGTGCGTGTGTGTGAGTGTGCGTGTCCGTGTGTTCTTTTATTTAATAATATGTAATAGTTGCAAGTTTTCCTTCGCCCGCCAGTACTGCGGCCAGCGGCACGGACCGTTATTGGGAGAGTTAACTGCATCGATGTAAATCTTAATAAGTAGGATAGGGGCGGAAATTAAGGGAATGTTGAATTAAGCTAACGGATGGAACATATATTCAATAGAAAACACGCAATTAGATCAACAAAAAATTATAATAATAATACCAATATAAATGCACATTACTCGACCATTTTTTTTTCTCGAGATCAGCTTCATCGATTGTGCAAATTAAGTAGAATAAATTATTGCAAATTCAATTTAATCGTTGTGTATCGACTCTTTGTTTTCCTACTAGAAACCATTACCGAAATTGAGAAAGACAGCAAGCGTCAATGCAAAACGACCGAATAACACCGGCCGATATGTTTTTATGGGGCGTAGGGCGTCAGTTTGGGCTGTTGTACAACCGTTGCACATGAAGAGGAAAGCAGACAACACTTGACTCTCATGTGAAGATGAAACAGTCCCCATACCTGACAGACATTAGCACGAAGATACGGGACAAATATACTTTCTCGAAGGTGGACCTTTAGGGCTGTGGGCCTTATGTACAAATGCGTAGCCATGCAGTTTAGACTTCGAAACGCTGCCCAAACCTTCTAAAGGCTGAATTTTAGATGCGCAAAGAGGACGGGAATTCGTGATCATCGTCTTTTCTTCGTTACCGGAAGTACACGACGGTCTGAGACCAAGTGCGACTTCTCCCATGAAGGCCATGATATACTTCTACTGGCGTTTCATTCTGCGCACCAAAGGAGAACTAGGACTTTTGCTGAGGACAACCCCGCGAAACAGACGATGGGGCAAAACGGTGCGACACTTCCGACATCACATGGAAGAATGAAGGTTCCACATCTACACGGACAACAATCCGCTGGTGTACGCAATCTATCAGAAGTCGCAGTCGTCAGAAAAGGCCATGGCAAGCGTGGAAAAAACGTGACGACCGACGTACTCTCTCGCATCGAGTTCATCAGATCTCCCTCAACCCTCGACTACGACGAGTTGACCGAAGATCAGTCTCATGATCCTGAACTTTTCAACATCATCCTTCCTGAGATAACAATTCTTTGCAGCACCGAGGCGGTCTACTGCGATTACCCAACGAGTATCATCCGTCCGTACATAGCAAAGCTAATCCGGTTGCAACTGCTACACGTTCCAACCACGACATGTGCCACACCGGCACGAGAACCACCGCCAAACTGATGTTGGTCCGATCCTCGAAATGTTGGTACTAGCAGTTCCACCGTTGATACCTAGATGGCGTTGGCGTCTGCACATGTGGGGACCATCTGCAGGTGTTTGTTGAACACTTAAATATCATATCTACTCAAGTAAGGCTGTTAATAGCAAACAATATTATTTTTATTTGATTACATATTTGCAACAATATAATTTTGGGAAACATCAACTGAGGAGAAAGTTTGACGAACTTAGAGCAATGAAAAAAGTTGATTTTTCTGTGGGAAAGCAAATGAGCAGACCATTGGAGGTGTCATTGCACAAACTATCAACATAGCACTAAATCAACGCCAGTTCTACATTGATAAATACTTTGGTTCTGATTATTACCAGGAACGATAAGCACCGAGTATGAACATTTCCAGCGAGATCTGTCTGCTTTTCTAAGAGAAAAGTAGTTAAAAAGCTGAAACTAGTGCGGATAATAATTGGATTATGTTGCACTAATACTCTAATTTCTGTAGGAGGTTTAGTTTTAGTCGTCGACACCCTTCTTGCAATTGGCTTCAAACTAAACAAATTCTATACTCGGTGATAATTCTTAAAGCTGCATTTTTATTACAAATGATTTCCTACAACAACAAAAATATACGAACACATGAGAAAGCCGAAGCTTAATTGGAAACATCCTTGTACAAAAGAAATCAAAAACCCTGCCTAGATATAAACTGCAGCCTTGTGCGTACGATTTCTCGCCAACGACTAACGTTCAACCTTCGATGCACTACGCACGAACCCTTTGTTCTTATCTTACAACTATCCTACATGGCTTTGCTATCGTCCCGACGAACTTTTACCCATCCACGGTAAGGAGGGAGAGAGGGAAGGAGGGGGTCCCGATTTCTTTCACCCCGATGGCGATGTCTATTCTCTTTTTCTCTACGCGGCTGCTGCCTTCTTGTCTTACTTGTTCCTGCTTAATTTTCAAACGCCTCGACGAGGACAAGATGTTCGCCTTCCCACTTGCACCGCGCGATAAGACGTTTCCGCCTGGGCGGAAACTTACAACCGAGACCCTAGACCGCATGGTCAGCGGTGGCAAACTCTCATACGCGACGTTGACCATCGAGAGGACAACAAGCGTTCTCCTACCAGCTAGTTTCTTTCGTGCGATGGTGCCACAGACGTTTTCGATACTAAGGGTCATTACCCTGGCCCAGTTATTACTTTTGGTAAGTTACACTCCTGCAACACGGATTAACTAATTGATACAGTATATCTCGGTTACTAAATAATTGCATAATGTAGCTAAACAGGGCACAGTCGCTCAAAACGCAGTATGAAGTGTAAATCAAATTTGGAATAACATTCATAACACCAATTTTAAAATTAATAGCTAAAACAGCTTAAGTTCATCTTGCGAAGCGAATGAAGGAATATCAAGAGCACATTGTTAATTATGTGCCCGAAATCTGTTAGAAAACGTGTATTTGAAGTGCCGGAAGCGGAAGTGAAATGCGCCACATCAACTAACGGCGTTTCGAATTCAGTGCTATAGTGGCATTTCCGACAATGCTATACAACCAAACCATCAGACTGTTAGTTAAGTTTTACACTTATATTTATCATGCACATCACAACGAGTATGGTGAAGTTTCCTATCACAAAAGGTTCTTTTGAATGTATTTTTAGAACACGAAATACAAAGCCTTCGCTACCGTCCTGTAACAAACATATTTTTATTTTTATATCGTTTCACGGCGGTAGGCCATAGATGATACCGCAGCTGGCGAACAATCTTACGCACTGCTGGACTGTCCACCGGAGTGTTTGTGTGATCGGAACCAAGCGGAAGTGTCGGCTGGGTCAAACGGAGCAACGAAATCACAGCAGCATGTTGTAAGTAATAGTGATAACAAAATGAGGAAGGCTTTCTATAGGGACATGCAGTAATGGCATCGCCTTGTTTTGCAGTACTACCCCGCCGACGGCCAACCAACGGCCGATTTCGACGATCCAGCCGGTGAAGACTATTCCGTCCACGCCCTGTGCATGATTGGGCGCGGGGCAGGCTTCGAGGCGATTGAGGACCTACTGTCGCTGGACACTTCGGTGCTAAAGATCGTGTATACCTCGCAAACGGAACGTTTCCAGTGTAAGTCGATTTAATTCTACCTCGTACGCACGTGTCTCGAATACGTTTCGCCCGTTATAGCTGGTGCTAGGTGGGCGTAGCTGGTGCTGGAAGCGTTATCCAGCACACTCGCGCCACCTGGTGTATGCTAGAGAAAACTTTATTTTTATGGAATGGTTTATGTAGAGCGAAGACGTTTCACAAAATTGTGTTGCTTTAACAATTAACATCAATTACAACATGTTTGAACATAAAGTTTATTTGGAAATTCTAAAATTGCAACCAAATTACCATTCCCCGCAGTGAACGCCTCAAACTTGGCCCGGTTTGGGCAGCTACGTGAACTCCACGTACAATCACTTCAACCGCAACTGCTTCGATTCGAAATCGACACCACATTGCCCGTTGAACGGCTCCATCTCGAAGCGGTCGATCTGGTGCGCACTAAGCCCCCGCTAATACTCGACCGTTCTGCACCAAGCGCCTCCGATCTGGGACTTTCCAAGCAGCGCACCACGGACGGTGACGTACAGGGGAACAATGAGGCAAACATCTACCATGTCGTTGGAGAAGAGATGGAGATCGTGATGGACGATGGCGCAGATGGAGGCGAGCAACTCACCGAAACGTTCGAGGTCGAGATCGTGCCGTACGAGGTGTACAAGCGGGAACTGGCCAGCACTAGCAACGTGTCGTTCTTCGGCTGGAACAACCTAACGGCGCTCTCCATCCACGATTGCCAGCTGGAATCGTTGCATCCCGACTTCCTGTACGGCCTGGCGCACCTCGTGCGCCTCTCGCTGCAGCACAATAACATCAAGGTGCTCCCGCCGTTCGCGTTCTACGGTGCACCGAATATGCGGTTGCTATCCCTGGCCGACAATCGCCTGCTGGAGGTTAGCTACTACTCGTTGGCCGGGCTGCTCGAGCTGCGAGTCCTGGACCTGTCCGGTAACAACATTTCCAAAGTGTCCGAGCTCACGTTTCCACCGTTCCCGAAGCTGACCAAACTCGACCTGCGTCAGAATCCGATCGAGTACGTGTTTGATAGTTCGTTCGCGATCGCCAACATGACCCGCTCGCTGTTCATCGGCAGTGAGACGGTCGGGCTGCAGATTCGTACTCCCAAGCCCTTCCAGGGACTGACGCAGCTCGAGCTGCTTGAGGTGCGCAACCTTCGGGTGGACGCCTTAAACCAGTACCTATTCCGCGGGCTCCGGGCGGTACGTACCCTCCGACTAATCCAGGGAAACATCCCCTTCGTCGAGTACGATAGTTTCGCTGAAATGAAGAACCTGACCGAGCTGTACGCGTCCCGCTGCGGCATCGGCGCTGTCTCTATGGACGCGTTCTTCGGAGTGAAGCGACTGCGGACGATCGACCTGTCGTACAATTTGCTCGCCGAGCTACCGGTCGGTCTGTTCGACGAGCAACTGCAGCTGCTGGAGCTGTACCTGCAGGGCAACCGGTTGACTAAATTGCCGACCGAGTTCTTCCGTCGGCTAGCCCCGGCCGTGCAGGTAGTACGATTGATCGAGAATCCGTGGCTGTGCAGCTGCACCATGGTCGAGTGGCGTCAGGCAGCCACTAATCGCCTCAAGGTGGCCTCCACCGGTTCCTACGTGTACAGTAGCAAGTTGACACCGCGATGCAGCGATCCAGCACAGGGCATCTACAACCGCACCGTGTACTACGTGATCCGCAAGAACCTTCCCTGTAACAGCCACAAAACGTTCCAGCCAACCCGTCGGATCACCGAGCTTAACCATCAGAAGCAGGAAACGCTCATCCGAAGACGGCTCATTACAGCCGCTAAAACAATCCCCCCGGCGGCACTGCGCCCGATTGTGGTGCAGCAGACAAGTTTCGAGAATCCAATTCCACGGCATGTACCGGAAGCGGTCGTCGTTCATCATCATCAGCGATCGCCTGCCGACGATAAGTCGCTCCTATACGAGCAGAAGCGTCGAAGGCTACAGCAAAAGTTGCATCACAGCCAACGTTATGCGGCGCCTGCTCCGCCCGGGCAGCGTACCCTTAGCAACGATATCGAATACTAATCGTCCTTCAGCCTCTGGATGGCATTACGGTTTCATGGGTTGCTCTTCTTCAATCCGCGCAACCGGGAAGAAACGATCGCCATCCTTAATCATTACTACTGCCGTAGAAGTGGATGGAGGTCAACATGTTTGTAATAGTTGTAACATACAGCTTGATGAAGCAGTTTAGCTTAATTGTGCATAACACTTGTACCAACGGGACGGACTAGCACAATTACTTAATAGTTAGTTGTAAGCCCAAATGAATTAGAAATAATAAACGCTTTTTTTTTTTGAAAATATGTCACCCGATTCAACATTCTGCTTAGTAAGGTCCCAAATTAATTAAATTCAAAATTAGTACCTTCCCACTGCCTCTCGGAATCATATTTCTCGCATGAGTGAGAGTGAAGGAGGGGGGAGCTAGGGGGAATAAAATCAACGCAAGTAAATAATTGTAAACGCACGCAATACCCTCTAAGCTGGCTTGTAAGTTATCGAACACAGATGCATTGCATTTTGTATTTCTTGTTGGTTTCTTGGTAGCTTTTTTGTTTTTGTTTTGCTTCCACTTTTCGTCCTGTTTCACGTCGGTTTATAAGTATATCTTTACAACAGCGGTAGTTTTTGTTCCTTGCAGTTTTACCTCAAACATCCTCTACTTCTCTTCTTCTTCTTCTTCTAGCAGTGTTATGGCTTGTCCTTCTAGTTCCCTCCCTGGCTGTGTTTGTATAAGCGATGCAGCTTTGCCATTTGGCCTTACATCTCCCTCAGCATGTACAATAGCTTCTCCATACTGTCTCTATTATCCTGTTTTCTGTAGGTTTTTTTTTTTACTTATACTTTTGTTTTGCGTTTTCACCGGCCAGCTCTGTCAGTGATGCGAACGATCGCCTTAAAATTATGACAATGTTGTATTAGATATTCCTTTGCCCACGTGTTTGCGCCTTGTTGGCCGGTGACCCTAACACACATCGATGCGTATTTGTTCCTTCTGCCTCACATATGTATATATAATATATATATTATTTCCCTCTATTATATATCTACCCCATGCTTTTTCCCCATATCCCGGGCTCAGCTTAGAATCTGCTTCCTCTTTTCCCTACTAAATCGCTCTAATGCTGCTGGTATGTATCTTTGTTGTTTTTCCATATTCGATTTTACCTTGCATTTTCTTGTAGTTTTTTCTGCTTTATTTGCGTTTATTATTCCCATAAAATACTTTGTTTTTTCCGTTTTAGCTGTGCTGTGTCATTTGCTTTCTCCCTGCTGTTGGTGATCCTTCAACACTCTTCTTCCAGCTCTTTCTTCTAGTCCCATTGCAAACCTATTTCATTTTGCAGCGATCTGCCTATTATTGGTAAGTATTATCGTTATATTATTAATATTAGTATTATTATTTTCATTATTTATAATAATAATGCTATATTATTATCAATATTTGTTATTATTATTATTAATATTATTATTACTTCAGTAATAGTAAGATTATTTTAAATGTTATCATACTTATTATCCATTTAGACTAGGATGACTAGGATTATGTCAAGATTTGATTGATTCCCGATCCGTGCGCCGTTCGGTGGACAGCTCGAGTAGTTTGTTAAATTCCGATCCTAAAATTTGTCTGGCCTATGGAAGAGAGACAGAACGGGATTAACATGCGTTCCGTGGGTAACGCAGTCCGATTAGGATAGCGTCACGTGGTCAGCTTGCTTACCTGTGTGTTTTGTGTTGGAATTTGGAGGGCTAGGGCCATCGAGTTTGCATCGAAACTTTCGTCCAACGCTATCAATGCCCCATGTATACCGGATTCTAGCAGGTTGTTTGCGTACTCCTGAAAAGAGACGATCAATAGAGAGAGGGAGAGGGAGAGAGATATGCGTTAATTGTGCCTTGCAGATGGTCGCGTATGACGTTGGTTGACTCACCTTCAGCCCAACGCTCTGCACCCAGCGCATGGTGCGATCATTCGTCCACACCAAAACATCACTGAGGTTGTTTTCCGACGCCTTCCGTCGCTCCTCCAGGGCCGAGCGGTCGTAGTTAAGTCGCTTTAGGCAGGAGATCCCAAACTGTAGGCTGGTCCGATGGAAGCTGTCCACCATCTTCAGCTGGCCACGGAGATCCTTCTTGTTGAGGTGATCCAGCATGCGAGCGTCCACTAGACACTCCATAAATGTGGTACGGTATTGAGGTAGACCCAAGCTAGGCAACCAGTAGTTTCCTATCCACTCGTGGTTCATATCGCCTACAAAAGGAGAAAAAAATGGTTCAATAAAAAACTGGTTCAACACGCTACTGCCGAGGTTCACTTTTGCAGTACCGAACGCTAGCGTTGTTCGCGTGGTTTGCGGTGCCGATGGTGACGTGAGCGACACCATTTCCTGTATGGCAAGACGGAGCTTTAGCCGGTGCAGCGGATTGCTGATGCCAATCTCGCGCTGTATCTCCGTGTCGCTGAGCGCACTCATAATGGCACCGGATTTCACGTTGGCCCGACACGCCGCCACGTACCAGGCCGGCATGCCAACCCACAGCTCGAGCCAGGCCACGATCGTCGGCCCATTCCAGAGGGCGAAAGGTGTTCCGGCTTTCATTGCTTCGCCCAGTAGATCGTGTCGATAATCGTGTTCCCTGTGGGTGGACGTCAAGATAAACAGAAATATAAAAATAAATTGCCCAACACAACACACTGCCAAAGCGATCGATGCATACTTTTTCTTTTGCCTCGTGTAATCGATCGGATTCGACTTGCCCGGTGGTTTGTAACCGGATACGCTAATGTTATCGTACGTGGAATCGATGTCGCTGATCAACGAGAGCCCGCTCATCGACATCATACTGGTTGAGCCGTCTGGCATTGAGGAATCTTTTACACCCTTTACCTAAAAACAAAACAACAAACAAAGAGAAATCATTAACACCGCTAATCCATGCACTTCGTTTCGAGTTTTTCTTTTCCAATTCATTACCTTTTCCTTTTTGCTAAAGAACCGTCCCAGGCTGGACTTGATGCCCTTCTTTTTCTGGGCCGCGGAAACCGAGTCGCCTCCCCGGCTGGCAGTTGGCGTTTGCAGTGAACTCAGCGAGCTAACCATACTTAAATGCTTTAGCGACTCCTGGCTTCCGTGGCGCGAGTTAAGCGGCGACATGCCATAGTTGTTGCTCGGTACAAAGTGGTTCCTGCAAAACGGATCGGAATGTCGGAAAACCGCCATTGAAGATGGATTAGTTTCGGTAGATGGTAACACGTCACTCAACAAATATCGCCCAATCAATAAATGCTACGCCGGACAAGCACAACTGCACACTGCCATTGAAACGCTACAACGCCTTTACCAGGATTGATAGTACTCTTTGAACTTTACCGATAGCCTTTGCCATCGTTAAGTAATAGAATAAATCACCATCAAGTAAAACCTTTCTCTACCTAGCGTTTCTACTTAATACTAGCGGGTAGCCATATTCATCCAGCCAAAGTTCATCTTAAATATGGTAGAATGAATGTGGATGATATTTTTCTAGCACTAATAGCCTCTAGGGGAGCGAGTTTTCACAACCTTTTTATACACATGTTTTGACACAAAATGAAGTATGAGCAATATGTTGAGTAGTGGCGGAATGCTACAACGTCCACATTAAACGTCGAGCCAACGTGCCGAATGGAATGAGACATTCGTGAAAGGGGCGCATATGAAAGGCATATCCGATAGACGGAAGAAATGTAGTGGACTTACGTCGTACTCCAGACCACTTTCTCTGTGTCTCATTTTTTTCCCCCTGCATACCTATCTCCCGGTTAAAATGAACAGGGCACGCGGTCAGCTGCTGCTATCCTGTATGAAACAAAGGGATCTCCCAGAAGGAGAAGAAAAAAGAAAAAAAACACCAACCACCCTTCCTATCATCGCTACTAAATGCCGAAACTTCCGAAGTTGAGCCATTGGACAACGAGTGTATAATACTTGGTGGTATATTTCCTTACAAATCGATCTTTTTTCGTTTTGCACAACTAAACCCTAAAAATATTCAAACACGTACAAAGAGCTGTATTGATACCAAAAATCACATCACATTCAACAATGTACAGTCGAACCGGCATATGATGCGAAATCGGTTGCAAGAGTTCCACAACGAACCTACGAATAATAAATCCTCAAAATACATCTTATTTTTGACAAGCTTTAGTCTATGCAAGTCAGCGCTTGGTATTATTCGAATGGCGCCTTGATGGTGCCTTCTAAAGGCAGAGATGATCAGTCTCATACTTTGTCTTTATCGTACGTCTCCTTAACGTACTTGCAGAGTAATGCAAACCCAGGACAACAAATTTTCACCGCGTCACACGTACGAATCAGACATCGTGCTATGATGCAGGATGCCAAACCTTCGATCCGTCAGTGCGAACGGAGAGTTATTTATGATAATCATCGAATCGTTGGCGGTACCGATTAACGGCATGTTGGAAATAAGCCGCGGAACCGCGGAACCCGTCGACGCCGTCACCTCCCGTCTCAGATTCAAACGCATGATCGAGCGCGTAGGTTGAACGAGCCGGGCCTCCGAGGCTACCACGTGATGGGATGGGAATCGTCGACCAACGCTACTAGTAGTACCAGCAACTCGACCATTACTGCCGATGTTTCCTCCCGCGAGTGGATGCCTTCGGGTTGAGGGGGCACGTTTCCAATCGAAAAGATTTACGTTCTGCAATTGCTCCTGCAGCGTGTGGAAAGGACGCTGCTGGGGTAGCAGATTATCTCCTGCCTGCCGCCGGAGCAGCGCCACCGACGGATGCGGCGGCGTGGGTGCATGCATTCTGCGTTGCACCGGAAAAGATGTCGAGGAAATTGCATTGGTGGACGACGGTGGAAAGGAGTTCCGGAACGAGCTATAGTACGGATGATTGTGCGGATAGTAATGTTGTCCCGGCACTGCCGTAGGTGCCCGTCGTCTAAGTTTCGCGCGGTACGCCGGCAAACGGCCGATGACCGACGGAAGCGGTACGGGTAAGGATTGATGAAGATGACGATGATGATGAAGATGATGATGATGAGGGAACTGCTGTTGGCGGATCTGATGTGCGGCGGTTTGAAGGTAGCGGTGACGCTGTTGGTGACTGTATGGCGAATTGGCCAACAACCTAGACACGTTCTGAAAGCGCTCCATACGAGTATGTAGCATGGCACTGGACAGCGTACTGTTGTAGCGATTCGGTTTAGCAACGTGCTCATGCGACCGCGTGGGCGGAAACACGGATGGGAACAACTTAAATGATAATGACCTGGATTCGCCCGGAAACTCCGACCCGTGGACGGACACTCCCTGTGATCGTCTGGATTTTTGGGAGTTTGTGCGGCGGTGGTTAAGAGAAGAGAAAGAGAATATATGTAGATATGAGCAAAAACAAGCACGGCTGCCGCAGACCAAATTCCGTCAGTTGCGTAAGGCGCAAACAACCCTCAAACAACATCACCTTCAAATAAACCGTTGACGCTTCCCATTACACCCCCGCTCTCCCTTCTCATCGCACTTACCGTTTCAGTTCCTCCTGACTCTGCGCTAGTGCAAGCGCAAAGCGTTCTAGGCGCATGGTGCGAGCCGTACCCGGTGAAATCGTTCCACCGGAACTGTTATCGCCACCCAGCATACCTCCTCCGGCGGACATGTCGTGCTCGGCGTTGACCATTTCGTCGTGCTGTTGCATTTCCGATTGAAGGTGAGCTAGTTGGACCTGAAATTGGGGTGGGGGGAGGGGAGAGCGAACAATTAGCATTCAGCCGACGCTAAAATTTGAAACACCTACAAAACACAAACTACACCAAATTCAAACCCATGACATTCACAAGATAAAAAACAAAATAGATCCGTAAATGGTTGCAATTTACACCAATTGGGGCCATTGATGAAACAATTCTAAAGTGTAAATTTTGAAGCGCTCTGGTTTCTTCCTGAACAATAAAACAAACAACCAAATATGTCGAAACGGTTCGTAGTACTGGGCCCAATTTTTACTGACAAAAGCTCGAGAAAAAAGCAACACAAATGAAAATTCATACCAGGGTGAACCCCACCTACGGACGTCATTTCAACAACTGCACGATAAGCTGCTACTAGTAACATTTCTTCCCATTTTATCAAATTGAAATTGAAAAAAAAGTATAAAACATCGCATCATTCAGAACAATGCAAACAGAAGCGCCCAAACAGGGAATTTAGGTAAACCGAAATACCACAAATAAACTTAAAAGAAGCACAAATGTGTCGAAAAGGCCAATGTGAAAAAAGCACCGGGAATTAACACTATCGGGGCTCATCTTTTCATTTCATTTCGACTTTTCAACATTTTTGCCAAGTTTTGATTTCAGTTAGTTTTTCAACCCACGACGAATCCACTTTTTGAGGGGTTTTTTAACCCGTTTACTAAGATAACCGACTGCTTTGATAAACTTTCAGACAAATGTTCATTACCTATTAAAGATGTACATGTGACTTATTGTTCTATCTTCGCGATCTGCTCCTCATCACCCCACTTCACGCCAAAGCAAATTCCCTCGAGCAGAAAAGGATGAAAATTAGGAAAATGATAGGAAAAACACCATACCAAATCCTTCGGCGTCTTGGCGTAACCAACAATTT
This sequence comes from Anopheles ziemanni, assembly GCF_943734765.1. Classification (NCBI taxonomy): domain Eukaryota; kingdom Metazoa; phylum Arthropoda; class Insecta; order Diptera; family Culicidae; genus Anopheles; species Anopheles ziemanni. The sequence goes on from NC_080706.1 coordinate 13,763,147, forward strand.
GATTGTTGAATGTTGTCGAAACAATCCACCAAATGTGAGATTTTCTGATAAGAATTATTTTACCACCATTTTCCCCCTTTTTCCAACCTTTTCCTATAATTATGCGTGAGGTGGAGCGCATAAAGTTTTTACAGATATCGGGGAAATGTGAACGACGAACACATTTAAAAGCAAGTAATGAGCATTTGCAAAAATAATAATCCAACTTTGCTAATTTTAGTTAGTGACCAAAGTAGTATCGAAATTGTGGAGGCCCGTTAGTGTTAACCACATCCCCGTTCCTTACGCCCAACCCCGGGCAACCGCTACTGCATTCCCTGTTCACTTCCAGCAAATAAGGCAAGTTCAATATTGTATGTGTGTCGTCATTTGCCGGAACCACTCACTTGGCTAGAGGGTAACGATTCGGACATCGGAACTTGATTCAAAGTGGTAACGTATTGGTGTAAATGCGCTGGCGACATCGACGCTGGCGCCTGTAACGATAAGACACAGACAGGAGGAAGAAGGTGTGTGGAGAGTAAAGATCAAAACCAATGTTCGAAAGCAGATGTATGAAGGAGGGAGGAATTATGCACAATGCTCCTTGATGTTTCCGAGACTTGGGCGCCAACAGCGGCTTCAAAGGATTTAGGGGAGAGGGGGAGGAACTACATTCCTAGTGTAAATCACGGAGGTTTAAATTTCGTTTGTAACTGTCACGTTTCTTCCGCAATTCCGATTGACCAACAGAAGTAGAGTTTTGTAAAAGAATAACAACAAAAAATGTGGCGAAAGGAGCAAAGATAACCAATCGTCTCCCTAAACCAAACCAAACCGAAACAAACAATTGGGAATAAAGGTTCCCAAGAGCGGCTCTACGCACCGTATGATACTTTTGTAGATAGTCCCGGTTGGGACTGTTCGGCGTGCTGCTTCCACTCAGTGGAGGACTCTGACGATCCATCGAACGACCCCGCGCGAGCAGATTCATATGCTCGAGGCTGCCTACGCGAGATTCCAGCTCTTCTGCTCGCGCTTCCGTCGACTGTTTTTCCTCCTGTATTAATCTGCATTTAGGAGCGGAAAAAATATTGGTTAAAAAGGAAAAGGTCGCATGAAAAGCAGGGGGCAAAGGGTAATATTTACCGTATCTCATTATTGATCGCATCGAGCTGCTCCTGCAGCATGATGGCCAGCGTTTGTGCGTCGGTGTGCCCGGTCGGCGAAATGATATCGCCCGTGCCGAACAGATTGTCCGCCTCGTCCGCTCCCTCGAGGACGCCACTGTCAAATACTTGTGCATTGCTCATGTGCTGCAGCTTATTCCAGTCCTGCTCGGCCATCGACCGGTTGAAGTGTTCCTCCTCCAGCGTCGACTTGTTGCGCCGTAAGCTGTGCGTGCTGAACGTGGCCGAGCCGCTTCGCGAGAACCCACTGTTGCCTCCCGCGTTGCTGACGGCATTCGGAGATAAGCTTCGGGTAAGTGCTTCCGTTTGCTGGATATTGTACGCGATTTCCTACGTTCAGAATCATGAACCCATGAGTTAGAGAATGCGGTCTAAAGTGGGAAGAAGTAAAACCCAATCAAACAAACCTGCTGCAGCAGACGGCGCTTGAACGTTTCCATCTCGAGCCGGTTTTTGGCGATCTCCTTGAGCATGTCCGACTTCTCCTGGCACAACTCCTCCGCGTACTTGCGCGCCTTATCGAGCTCCTGCGAAAGTGTGTTCTTTTCCTCCAGGGCCGTCATGCGCTCCTTAAGGTGCACCTGCAGCCGATCGTTCGATTCGGCCAGCAGTTTATCGACGGTCGACGATAGGCGCTGATTGTGCTCCTCGTTCATTTTCAGTCTTTGATTCAGGCGCATCACTTCGGCATTCTTCTCCTCCACGTTGTTCTCCAGGCGCGTGATTCTGTCCTCCGCCGAACCGTGCCGCTCCTGTGCCTGTGTGGAACAAGTGCGAAACAAAATGGGGTGGAAGAGAAAAGCACACACACACATGATCAGGGCCAGTAACCGTGAGAGAAAATGTTCACAAAACAAAAATCATAGGAACGGATGTTTCATGCGACTTTCATGCGAGTTTTCAAAAAAAAAACGATAAACACACATATCACGAGGAGGAGATAGAAATGAATCCGTTGTTGTAGAAAACCGGGGTTAAGAAAATTTTGACGCGCCCTTCCGGTTAGATGTAGCCTACCTTATTGCCTACCTGTGTTAGGGCTTCCATGCGCGCCTTCAACTGTTCCTCCATTTCGGGCAGCTTGGAGAACTGCGCCAGCTTTTGCTCCGACAATTCCAGCTTCTCCTGTATGGCCGCTATTTTACCCTCTTGCAGCTGTGGAATGGAAACGGTCAAATTTAAAGTTCCATGGCACTAAGGAGCAACGAAAAAAGGCAGATTTAACCTACCTTCAGCTGGGCTTCCTTGTGACGCAATTCCTGTTCCAGCTTCTCATTCAGGTCGTGCAGGGAGGTTGACTCACGCTGCGCGTTCAGATAGCGCTTCTCGAGCGTGGCAATGCGTTCCTCCTGGTCCTCCTTCTGGGCCACGTTTTCACGCAGGTCGCGCTGCAGCTTGACGCACGCCTCCTGCGACTTGGTGTACTCCTTCTGCAGCTTGCACATATTATCCTCCATCTCGTTGATCTTGGTGTTCAGATCGGACACTCGCCGCTGCCACTGGGATAGCTCGGCCGTCTGCTTCTCGATGATCGTCTGCAGTTCGTGCGTTTTGGCACTGTAGTCGATCATCTCCCCGCCCTCACCATTCTTCAGGGTGTCCTGTTGCGATTGGGTTGGGAAATTACACGTGAGTTATTGCTCGATTTGCGCGTTTGATTTGAGTTCGCTTTTATCGGCCATACCTTCTTATCACTGCCGCTCTCCAGTGACGCGTCGGATTGGTTAGACAATACACCTGACTTATATTGCTGAAGCTGAATCGGAAAGAAAAAGCAGTCAAAGATCAGAACACAACATTGAATTTTGGTTAGCGAATCAATGCAAAAAACCATACCTCATCTTTGGTTTGATTGAGTTCTTCTTCCAGCTCATTGTTCTTTTCTAGTGATATCCGGAGCCTCTCGCGAACCTACAATGTGATTGGAAAATGATCATTTACGAAGAAGCATTAGGCATCGGTGTCCATCACATTTGTGATTCCCTAATTCTGACGAAAACATAGTAACCATTGTAGTGTAGTTTTGGAGAGTTATTAAAAAAAAAAACAAAATAAAATCGCACATCATTAGGAATATTGGATGAATTAATCATGCGTTTTATAAACACAACAGAAAACAAATTCGTTTCCGGTTATTTTCGATAAATTACTCATAAATTTGTTGATACTTTTCATTCAAATTATTTGTATAGTTTGGTGATAAGCAAGCAAGTAAAATGCCGCTAACAATCATGTCGTAGGCAGTTAAAAACACTCATTCAAACGCAAATAATGCACATTGACCAGTGCGTAAGCGGGTAGTACTCGACTACCTTAGCACAACACGCTTGATAACAGCCTGGATCACGTTCGTCATAAAACAAACAGATTATTACTCTCGTTTACCACTTTTGCACTACTGAGTGCCGTACCAGAGAAACGGTTGCACCGGGAAAAAGGGAAGGTGGGTGTTTTTGGGACAGATTGACGCGTGGGTTCGCAATCGTTGTGGTCGTTGATCGCGGTTCGTTACCTTCTCATCCAAAGCCTTATGGTGCTCGAACAAACTCTTGAGGGCCTTCAACACCTCCACCTCGCTGGACACGCCACTCTGGGAGGCCGCCTGCCGCTTCACGACCGTCATGCGTAGCGATCGCTCGTGTCGGGACACAAGACATTCGAGATGTTCCAACAGGAGCTATGTGCACATGGAATGGGAAGATAGTAAAACAACGTAGAGCAATATGAGTGGAAAGAGAACAACGCGCGCAACCTCCGTGCTGGATGCTGATTACGGTGTTGGTACGTTTGTGCGGATAGCGGGGTCAAGGGTTGAGAGTCTTTCCCGACATAAAATCGACAACACATTGGCGCCATCCCGGCGATGACCTCGGGGTGCATCGCCGCACATCTTGGCATCGGTCGCAAGCGGCAACATCAGCACCAACAGCAGCAGCAGTAGTAGCTTACCCTGGTATTATTCCTTTCCGCCTTCAGTTCTCCGATTTCCTCGTCGCGCTCCAGCAGCGTCTCGCGGGCTTGCGTTAGTTCTTTGGTTAGAGTCGAGAATTCCTATGCCAGGGCAAGAGAAATAAAAGCAACATATCAACATCCAATCGAACGTAACGATACAAACGCACGGAACGCAAGTGTGGGACGGTGCGAGCGTGGAGAAGAAAAAAAACTATATGCGTAGGCATAACCAGTCCTTCCAAAGGGCTTTCCATACATTGACCCCTTAGGAGGACCGGAGAAGCGCGCACCTGTGGCAAGTTGGCCGCAATCTGCCGCTGCAGACTGTCCCGTTCCTTCTCCACGTCCTGGATTTTCATCTCCATGTCCGCCATCCGCTGCTGGGTTTCGCGCAAGCTGTCCATCAGCTTGTCCCGCTCGTCCAGCATCGAGACCATCAGCTGCTCGAAGTTGGCATCCTCGCCGCTGAACTGCGACGACCGCTGGGAGATATTGTCCTCCGAGATGGTCGGCATCACGTCGCACATCATATTCCACATTTTGACTTATTTTTGCTTTCCTTCGGTGGCTCCCAAAACAAAATTTCTTCCGCCTTTTTTTTGCTTCAGCTTCGCCGTGAATTTTTTCCTTTTCACGGTACCCCAAGAAACTGCCTACACACTCACTCGCACTCTCTTTATCGCTCGCGCTCGCTTTTTCGCCTTTTCCTTCACTCCTCTGCTCGCTTTCGCAGTTTCTTTCTCTCTCGCTCGCCCGTGAACAGCAACACACGCAATACTGTGACCACTTTCGCTCTTTTTTCACTATTTATCAGTCAAGCAAAGCACGGGGTTCGCACGGATGGGTGAGGGGAAAACGTGTGTTGTAGGATGGATGGGCAGGTGCGGCGGGGATCGCACAGAATCTTCTTTTCGAGGTGTCACGCACAACACGGTCCACGGCGGCACCCCCCAAGGTACGGGACGAGGAAAACACGGGTCCTCGTACCCGGCGGAGCTCGTAAGTGACCAGCAGGAGACCTGCACCACCGTGCGGGGGTGGTGAGCCGTGGGACGAGGGGTTCGAGGGCACGATAACGAGATGACAGAATGCCACAATCGGATGAACGGCGGGGTAGCGGGTTCGTAGCGTAGCGGCAACAACGTCGACGACGGCGACCAGTCTCTCCCCGCTTTTGCGCCGCCGCCTGTTATTTGCCTTCGTTCGTTCGGATGCCGTTTTACTACCGCTACTACTACCGCACGGTACTGCTGCTACCTATGCTGCTGCGGCTGCACGGTTTTCACACTTCAATTTTCTTTCGACACAAATCAACGCCACATTTGCTGGCCATTATGTAATTTGGTGGCAGCCCTGCAACTATTTTACTACACTGCACTGCATTCACCACCGGGCCGGGTACATTCCGGTCTGGTGCGAACGACCGTCCAACGCAAGCACGATTGAAGATTTCAGTATCGTAAAATTCCTCCGTTCGTGGACACACCTTTCTTATTTTGTGTGTGTCGCCATTATGTTACTAGAGATGGAAGGTTGCAGCTGGATCTACCCTACAGGAGCTCTTCGATCCAATCCCAAACTCAGAACACTTAGCTGTTTACGTTTATCGTGTTAAAGGAAAAATGTAATCGACCCAAGAGCGAAGAGGATTTTGATATGCATTTGACCCGTTCGAATAAATGGGTTTTGGACTACATTCGATCTGACTTGGGATTTCAATCCGGGAGCGAATGAATCTGACATTTTCTCGCTCCGGCATCGTACAGGGTTTTGTATGTTCGAAGTCAACTGTTTGTTCAATCCGCCATGTTCGAAACGATTCACCGAGGTGTTTAATACCAAGATAACAGAAACCGGTCAATGTTCGAAACGATATGTTCGTAGCAACAAAATCAATTTATTCCTATTTTTTAATAGAAAATCAAATTTTCATGTGAATAAACTCATTCATTATACCTTAGCTTCTAGATTGACATACAAACCCATATTAATAAAGAACTGCAGAAGATGCCCCAATGGACATGCATTTTCAATGCAGGTCTGCTTTAAGCGATATTCAAATGTTAAAGAGCAATTAATTAATAGAACTGAAAATAGTTTAGAAACTGTAGTTATAGATCTTATAATAAGATCAATACGTGATCTACAATACATACAAAAAGTTAACAAGAACCGGCAACGCGTTTTGTATCCGCAAAGACTCTCGACGCGTCGTTACAAAAATCGATAGTTTGTCGCGGTCGACCATTTTTTTCGACTTGTTCCACATGTTGTTTACATTGTGTATGGAAGTTTGACATATTGCGGCGTTATCTCATGATATCCTCAATTTGAATAGGTTCGTTAAAAAATGGAAACTCAATTGCTTCTTACTTACCATTCTTTAATATGCAATTTTATAACCTTCTTCTCATTTTATTTTTTGTCATCAATTGCATAACAGTTAAACGCTTCGGGATAATACATCATTGATACATTTCTATCAAAACTGGCATTAATTTATTTAAACTCTACGTTCAACATTAGACAGAAGACAAAAAGCGGTTGTATTGCTCGAATTGATTGTGTTGTGAGGCTCATTTCGTCGGTTTTCCGTTACTCAATATTGCACTTATTCATGATAACATGACAGAAATCGTTAGGCTCGCTTCAGTGTTCCAATTTACAGCATGATTCCCTCAAACCTTCGTTTCCTCCCGGGGCCACCGGCAAAGTTGGCAACTGCCATTGCCATTCGATGCTTTGCTTCTTGTGCACCTGCGTACAAAACAAAATATTGTGTTAACGGGTATTGCTGGCTCTATTTATCTTCATGTATGCCTTAATTACCTGAATATCCGCGGGACAGCCCAAAGTCAACGGTTCGCTTAGAGCTGTGTCAAACAAGGAGTAAAAAATAGATTAGGTTATACACTTCCTTTGAAAGAAAAAATTCCACCATACTTTTCTAGCTCATCTTTAGCTCTCAGCATTGTATGGCCGTATCGTGCAATAAGATCTATTAGTACATCGTCTGGTTGCTCCTTCATCTCTTGTTTGTAGCCTCGGTAGCTGTGAAACGATAATAAAAATATATATTTAATAAGTAAAATAAATTATTACTTCTCAAGACAAAGCTAGCCAAACCTTAAAGCAGATGATGTGTCGATTGTAGTTGTGAAGACTAGAAGAAGAAATGTTATAGCCACGGCTGAGGCCCACGTTTCAGTTACCTTGCGAACTAAATAGCAAACGATAAATAACATAAATTTGAGGATATCATTCACGATTGGTATAAAAATGTTAATGAATCATTCAAAGTTCGGTTTTTACTCCTTTATATTGACGTAGATTCTTTTATTCATTCATGAAAGTGGTATGCACGAGTCCAACTGCTACTCTAGTTACAATTATAAAATTCTTTTTGAATATTCGAACATCTACACGTGCTTTCGAAATGTCATACATCAAAACTGGTAATAATCTACTGGCAACACTGTTGTGCTTTCAGACATCAAACGTGCCAATTGGTTGAAAATAGTTTCATACTAAAAGTAGAAAATATCCAGGACATGAAATTTGTGTATGAATATGAAACACAACTCAAAAATATACATTCTCGCAAAGGATAAGTTTAGGAAAATAATATTCACAAAATAGAAAATATTGGGCGCAGCACGGCCAAAGCGATACTCGAAACGTCTATTTTGCGCAATGCAACTTCACATCGCCCACGTGCACCGGCATCGTAAATATTTTTACGCAACTCATGCTGTGCAGTGCGAAATAAATGCAATCCAATGGGAACCACATAGGATATTACATAAATAATCCATTCGAAAACATAGAATACAACGAGGATGGCATGAAGAATGTGCTTTTATAGAGCAGCAAGTTCAATGTAGTTGATTTTTGGTTCTGTTCTGTATATGTTTAAAGACATACTCTTTATTCCTTCGTTCAATTTTAAAATTGCTTTGTAGAGAAGGTATGCATTCAAACCTTTAATGTCCTATCGCTCGACCATGAGTACATTGTTTCCAGTTTTCTACCATAGCAGCAAGTATAGATAATAATTTTGTGTAGGATGCCCATACGTTCGTAGGTCCACACTCGGATAAGAATTGATGTCAGTTGTTCATGAACAATTTGAACCATGCTTCACTTGTAGGCATAATGCACCCCTCCCCCCCCATGGCCGCACAGAAAACATTTCTTCAACTTTTTCGAGTACATAATACATGGTTTTGTGTTTGTGTTTTTATTGGTTTTATCGAACTATTAATGTTTGTGTTGCTTGAAATAGAATCAGTATAGATTAGGGTTTCACCTTTACTGAGCAACGTGCGTTAACAAAAACGCACTTTTTCTGCCTGGTAAATGCTATTGCTATTGCTCCGTAGTTGCTGATGATGCTATTCTCAATTTCGACGATGGGTCCTCCCATCTTCGAGTGATGCGGCCGGATACCGACACCCGTGCCTGCCGAACAACCGACTGGTAGGTAATGTACAACCCATTTTTGGTGGGAGGTTAATTTTTACAACGAACTCAACGCGTTGGGCCAAAAGAAGAGCTCAAACTCAACCCTAACGTGCAACCTCCTGCGTTGTAGTGTTTGCGACCCATCGGAATTCATTCAATCTTTTCCCTGTAAAGAAATTTTTATTACACATAAACAATGTTTTCGTTTACGTAGGGATTATTTTAGTACATAAGTGTTGCATGTTTGATTCTTCGTTCATTAAATAGGATTGCTAGCAGGCTTTTCTCACAAATCTTCCCCATAACCCACTGGGGCATTATTTCTTCCATGTTGTTCTGCGAACAACGAGAGTTCAAGATGAAAACATTCCTTGTAATCACCCAGCTCTTCTGCGATAAATGCAGACGGTCAATTTACCCAGTTACATTTCGCGTAATACGATGGTTTAAACCAAATGAAATAAGCATAGTCTTGGTTTCAGTTTGTTTTCAATAGTTCTGCTTTGTTCTCATTAACTCTCAAATTATTATCTTTTTCGTGATCAAACCTTCCGGGGTGTTGTTTGCGGTTTTCTTTCCTTATCTAACTTCCTGCTAGTAGTACTTCTACTTTGCTCATCTGCTTCCCCCGCCGTGGCTTATCATTTATTTACGTTTGCGTAAGTGGGTGAATAGTTGGTGATCGAAGTCAGCATCTCAATCAGCAGCAAATACACGCCTCATAGTTACGATTTCCTTGATTTGTTTTTTTTTCGATTTAATTATTTTTCTTTTTCAAGTAGTAAAACTCATTTGCAAACATCGGAACAGATTACAGAATAGTACGATTGATGTACAGGTTATTCTTAAGTTCGTAAGGAGCATAAATTCGGCGCTCCATAATGCGGTGAGAGGGACAGTTGAGAGGGGCTGGTGGATTGATGATATCGAAAACAACGAAAAGCTTTTTGTTAGTACGATGTTATTTAAAATAATAAGAATGATAATTGAAATAATCAGAAAAATATGAATTCTTGGGGCAGTAATACCGCATGAGGGCAGGAGAGGTGCATAACCATAATATTGCTGATGACGGGAGCGCCGCAAAAAGACAAAATAATGAATGATCCATCCACACATACACACGGGTATGCTTATTCCAAAAACTGTGACCACAGGGCATCTCATACGACAAAACTCTGCACGAGCAACGGAACTAAACGAACTTAGTATGTAGACCCTTCTCCGTTTCTTTGCTCCCCGAGAGCAACAGCGTTGAATTGAGAAAACAGATTAGAAGACTTTGTTTTTTTTGTTTGTTTTTGTAAGAAACGTATGGTTTGTTTTGGCTATAGGGTGATATTTATGTTTTTGTTTTCTCATGGCAAACTGCTTCCTTTACCGTATGTGCCAGAGAGTGTCTGACATAAGTAGCTAAAACTTATTCGAAGTAACTTGAATCTCCTACTGGTTACCTTGAAAACGGGAACACCTGGTTCCTTAATCTGTTGTTCGAAGAAAAGTACGAGCTTTCGAGCACTATTGCAACCCACTGTTTGTATGTCCTGTGTCTCTCGTAATGTGTTGTAAAGCACGTCATCGTGCACATTTGAAACATTTTCAAAACCTGCTCTCTGTACCACACCACCATTTGCTTGGTGCTCTTGATCAGATTATGCATAAGATTATTAATCAAAAAAAAGTTATCAAAGAAACGTGTGTTGCAATACATTTCTCCCTAGCGTGTATGTGTGTGTGTGTGCATAGTTTACTTAATCCTTCTCTAAATACTCGCTCGCTAGATTTTTCTTTGTGGCCGCTGCGACCCGACTGGACTTTGCATCCATGTGTATGGGGGGTGGGTGGTGTGTATTTATGCTTCACCACTTTCCACGCTTAACCTAGCGACGGGAAGGCATGCTCATCGTCCACCTTCGGGGCAGCTGGGGTGTTCTGCTGCTTGGAAGCGCGCGGGTTCGGTCTGCTGTACTTGTTCATGCCACCATCGTAGCTTCGCTCCGGACCGCCACCGGCGCCACCGAACGGTGGTCGATTGTTGCGCCGGATGTTGTCCCGCTGTGGCCGCTCCATGCCACCCTCATTCGTGCCGCCAGCGCCTCCATCTTGTTGATAGCCGTAGTCTCCTCCACCGCCGCCGCTTCGATAGTTGTCGCCGCCAAAGTCACCACCACGCCTTCCACCCGGTCCGTCGCGTCCCATTCCTCGGCCTCCACCCTTGCCGCCACGGCCGCCACGAGAACGTCCCAGTCCACCCCGACGGTTGTCATTGAAGTGGAACTCGATGTCCAGCACCTGCTTGCCCTTGCCACCGGCCGATGCCTTTTGAGTATCGTTGTTTTCGTCATCGTCCCCTTCCGCTGCTTCACCCTTGGCCGATTTCCTGTCCAGTGCCACCATCTTGTCCCACTGAGCCGAATCCTCGCCCTCGCCCGCCTTACGCAGATTGTACTGGGGCTTCAATCGAACCGCCGCCTTTTGTGCTTTCCATTCGTCCAGAGTCATTTCCTTGGCCTCTTCCTCAGCTTTGGCGATAGCAGCCGCGTCGGCAGCACCCTCGCCGTCGCCGTTGGCCACGTTGTTCGTGCGCTCCGGGTTGGTCTTCTCATCGGCGCTCGTATCGGCATCCTGTGGCTGGTATTCTTGGTCCAAGTTCGAGTACTCCTTAGCGTCCTGCTTCGAGCTGCCCCAGTTGTGCGACCCGGCACCGTCGCGCTTATCCACCGCCTTGATTCCGGTTTTGTTGGAGCCAGATTGACGGTCAAAATCGCGCTTACCGCGACCATCGAAGCGCTTCGGTCCACCGGCACCACCAGCACCACCACCATTCTGAGCGTACGGTTTTCGCTGTCCATCGCTGTCGTACTCACGGGGTTTGCGCGGATACTTATCATCATTGCCACCTCCGGGTGCTACCGTTCCGTTCTTGTTGTTCGGGCCTCGGGGGAACTTTGCACCGGCGGCAGCAGCAGCGCCGACTTTCTGATTCTCTTGGTTGCGGATGTTGTCCTTCTGCGTTTCCTTGATACCTCGTCGTTCCGTGCCGCGCTGATTATGTAAATTGCCGGTGCCGTTCGTCTGTGCTGCCGTTTTATCCGGGTGTCGATTTTCCGCTCCGCGCCCACCAGCCGACTTGTTTTCCTTCTCACCGCCCTTCGCGGTCGATTTCGCCTGTCCGGACGACGGTTGCTGGGGCTGAGCTCCAGCTGCTGCCGGGGTTCCGGCAGCGGAAGCGGCCGTATTAGCAGCTTGCTGCTTTTTCTGCTGCTTCTGTTTGTTCTTCAGAATGGACTCCATCGGATCGCCGGCATCGTCGTCGATGCAGAACAGATCGTAGCGGTTCGCCACATTGATTCCGTAGGAGGTGTTCTCCATCTCGCGTGCAACTTAGGATGGCGAAAGCGAAAAAACGCCGTCTCGGAAGCGGAAAAAGATTGCCGAAAGCAACTCACACGCACACACGCGCCCGACTAGGCTCGTGCTTCACAACCACACTCGTTCACGCGCACTGTGCTGCTGGTTTCAGCGAAACCGCGCCGTTTGACGGATAATTGTCGTTCGCACACGCGCTCGCGCTCCGACGAACAAACTTGCCAACCCTGTATGGTGGGCTGCGCTACTCTGTGGCAACGGTGGATGGACGGGCCTGGCTGTGTGGTTATTACCAACTGCGGCGTTTGCTCCTTGTCCCACCCGTTTCAATACACCATTTCCTTTTTCACACTCTCGTGCGCACACGGAACCCTAGGCAGGCGGCCAGGCACAAATCGATCCACGAGGTGTGCGACTTCTAGATTCGTTTTTCGATTCAAAAACGAACTATTGTTTCCATCTGTGGCTTTACAGGACGGTTTTCCAGCTAAGCACGATGCGTGTGTTTGATGCTGCGATGGTCCAGACGCGCTCGTACCGCGTTCCAGTAAATGTTGCGTTAAAATACACTTCTTTTCCCACACTTTTCGCAACCACACTTACTACAGTGCATTTTCCGTTCGCTAGGACGAACAAGATTTTCTTCACTGCGTTGACATAATTACTCTTCAACTGTCCTCTGCGGCGAACCACATGAAACGATCCCTCGGACAAGCGCATGGGTGTGGCCGTTCCTTTTTCAGAGCAAGGTGACTAGTGCTTTTGCCAAGGTGTATATACATCGACCAAACACGCTGCAATGGCATGACATACTTTATCCGAAAAATTAAACCCGTTTGATAACAGCAAAATAAAAGCTATGCACTAGTATCCAAATTATATTCTACATGCTTCGAAAGTGTATTTAAATTGTTCAGTCAGGTGAAAAACTATTTAAATAAATTTGTGTTTAAAAACGATTCACACAAGTCCGTTAAAATGGCGGAAGTGTCACATTTTAAAAATCAAGATTCACATGTACGGCCCGTTTCGTACCGTTCGCAAATTGTGATGTTTTTGTCGAAATTTAATAGCATATCACATTGCAGAATGAGTTATGCAATTTAACACACTGAAAGAAAAAAATTAATCTTCAATGAATCACTCCCAGCACGTACATGCACTCAACAAGAATTTCTAAAAATAGAGCCAGGAAATTGAACGATGCAGCATCCATTACCTATTTTTACCACCAAAAATATGTTGCATGATTCGAGCGCTTCAACGTGCAACTATCTTCGTTGATTTTTTTTATACAATTCCTATTTCTACAAATCTACAACGGGTGTCGAGTTTGTAGAATGGAGATATGGAAAAGAACGAGAAGTTCTCCACAAAATGTGCACATTTTTTGTTTAAGAACAAATGCAACAGGCGATTCAATATTCATGCTTATCGATCGATGGCAAAAATTTCATTTTCGTAACGAGATGTTTAAAAAAACGATTATACATTTGAATATACGATAATTATGCTTTAATGTTTGACATGATAATATTACTGAATGGGCATAAGCTCTATATATAGTCTAAATGAACATTGTTTATAAATTACTCCATATGTTGAAAAACATATGCGTTTTCATGAAGACAATCTTTAAAGCACTTTAAAGAAGATATGTGAACACCAACACAATAAGCCTTCGTTAGTGAACACGACCCCAGAGGCTGTTTTTTTCCATGACAAAAATGCTAGAAATTTTGTCATGTTTCACCCAGAGCACGGTTTTGCCTTTGCCTTTATATTTTCCCTTTCCTAACACGCATTCCACGTCGGGATCAGTCACATTGCTGCACAGCGGGCAAAAATAAGCAATACCCTTATCAAGAAACCACCGACAAGGAATGGCTGAAAACATATACGTTCGTACGTACGTGTTGCTCCCATCTCCTGGTTCCCTTTCGGGTTGTTATTACCCTTTCGGTAAAAGTATTAAAAAGAAAATAAGGACATGAGTTTTGTTTTAAAACCATTAGTCACACGTCTCCGTTGTCAGTCAGACTTTTATTATTCATTGTGGGTGTAAAGTACCCCGGATGTTTTTCTTTCATTAAGTACGACACCTGCACCACACTGAAGGCAAGGTAGGACACGATAACAAAATGAAGTAAGAAATCTCTAAGGGAAAAGTTAGCATGAAGTTGAATGTGAAGTAATTGAAAGATTTTTTTTTCTAATATGGTAGATTCCTTTTAGGACAACTCCGGTACATCAAAGGAAAGTCAACTGTAATAGCTTTTAAAAATTATGTTTTGCTTAGGAAATAGAAAATGAAGCTACTTCAATCAATATTCATGTCACTTTGTCACATAATGTTTTTGCTTTTCTTTTTTTCATTTATCTATAACAAGGCCTGTTAGGCCTGTTAAACTTTTCACCGTTTTACGACTTCAAATTTAACTTCAACGAAAATTAGCGTTTTCGTATTTCTTTGTATGCAAAAAGGTACTCTTATTTCACAAACAATTTATAAACAGTATAAGTCATCATAAAATATGATAAGAAACAGTGAAATAGTTACATTGCATGTTGATGACGCGTTGATACCGCCTCGTGCAGCCTAATAAGAGATTCACAGTACACCGATGGAGGTTGCTGGCCCTGTAATCAATCAAAATCCAAAAATCAAAGCACAATCCTGCAGTAGATCGCTCGCACACTTCCTGTATAACGCAGATCGTATCAGAAGCTGATGCAAATTCAGCATCTGACCGATCAAGTGCACAATAAGTGCTTGCTGTGATTTGCTTTGCACTACAAGCACTTCACCGTGCGCAAACACACACCCGCACACGCACATAGAGTTCTCACTCCTTCAAACGAAGAAGATCGTCTTGCCACTGTTCTCCGGGACGAAGCGATTCGAATTGGGTTTTTGTTCTTGTGCATTAAGCTTTTCATTTTTGTTTCAATCCGAATCTTTCGAATCCGTCTGCCATCGCCTGCAACAGGTCAACCCCCGGAGGCCAGTGGCCAAGAACCACGACACTGTTCTACCTGATGTTACACACCGTCGGAAACGGTACACTACACGGAGGCAATTTCCGCCCGCAGATCCTGCTGCAGGTTTTTGGTTCAGATTTTGTGTTGTGTTGTGTTTGCGCGGAAGCTAACCACGTGGTTGCACACTCTTAATACAACGGTGAATCATGGTAGGTGTACGCTCGGTCCCCTATATTTATAGTGCTCCGGGTAACCCGGGGCTCGGACCCGAGCTCGGGTTGGCAGGTGTTGACGGCGAGTACCGGTGGAGCGGCGTGGGAGGGGGGGAGTTGGCGATAGAGCCCGGTGGAGGAGAGCATAAAATCTACACAACTCTACAGGTAGTCCTTACCGCCGACATACCGCCGATCTCGCACACATTCCAAAAGCGGGCAGCAGTCTGCAGCAAAAGCAACAGTTCGGCGCTGGAACCGAAGCTACGGGTTTGCGTTGGGAAAAATGGGGAAGGATAGGAACTGAAGTGCGCCAAGAGGCTGGGCGCAGACAGGGTGACTGTTTGGGAAGCAATCTACACACAGATAAGGCTTTCCTCCTTTTTTCTTCCTTTTTATCGCGACCAGAGTTTGAGAGTTTGCGCAGAGACGGCCGTTTGCTGGCCGTACAATCCGATCACTTTCGGGTTGCTTCGATATATCGCTTGGACTGTTTTATTTATTTTTTTTTTTGCAGGACGATAAAAATCGTGGGGAAAGATGAATGAAACGGAGTGCAGAAGATCGGGAAAGAAAAAGAAGGCACGAGCCAGCGCACAAAAGGAGCAAAATATTTGAAAAAGGCCAGAAGGAAAGCTGTCCCCACAATTGGGTGTGAAAACAAGTTAGCAAAGGATGAGTGCGAAAGAAAGATGGGCACACAATGTGAGGATGTGCGGATGCTGGGAATGTTAAAAAAAGTCACATTGGAAAAAAATATATTCAGATGCATTATTTACTTCATGAAAATACGAGAAGCCGCCTCTCAACTGCACGAAATGCTTCGTCGCATATTTTATTTTCAAACATATAAATCGTATTCGTTGAACTTCCGCATTCTTCGCATGCTGTCTGTCCCGCTCTTACTCGCTGCAAGGTGATCAATATACTTCCTTGAGGACCATTGCCAAGCAGCTTCCCTCTGGGTTGCGTTAAGCGAATTAAAAGGAACAGGAAAAGGCGAAGGAGCCCACCAGGACGGAACACAACCGTGT
The DNA here is from genome assembly GCF_943734765.1 of Anopheles ziemanni. NCBI lineage: Eukaryota > Metazoa > Arthropoda > Insecta > Diptera > Culicidae > Anopheles > Anopheles ziemanni. The sequence continues at coordinate 13,779,329 of NC_080706.1, forward strand.
ACGCAAACAAACAGTGGCCACCGTTGGAACGCAATGTGGTTTCGTCCTGGCAAGACTGCATACCGGGCACCGATCCTTTCGCTCCTCACCCTGGCCTATGCTGAAGCCCTCGAGCATACTCCAGAGTGACCGTTACACTCGGTCGGAAAATGCAATCCCACACCACTGGAGTATGGTACTGTAACAAAAAAGAGTAAGGCTACGGCTAGGCCAGGCAACGTAGAAGTGGGGTAATGTTGCTCATTTAACCGGCAGGACTCCTACCCCTAAGTACATTTGTTTCATCCATTTTGTTCCATTTTCCCCTTTCGGTACATCTCGAGCCCTTCCTGAATCCAGCATCTTTGGCGTGGTTTCGGATAAGTAAGGGTAAAATAAATCGTAGAAATGCCCACACACCAGGGCACACAAACAAACGGACACAAACACGTGTGCCTTGCTGGAAACATGTTGAAAACTCACTGGCCTTGGGCCCTTCCGATATGGAGTAGTACCGTTTTCTCCGAATTCTTCTGTGCAGCAAAAGCACAGAAAAGGCACCGAGAGCGCTGGGATCGTTTCCCACGGTGGGAAGTAGGAGTGAAAATTTAATTTTCCCTCCATTACGGGGACAACCCAGCCAGAAGCTGTGTGCGATTTAGGGGAATTCCCAATTGAGGACAGGCTAAGCTGGTGGGGTGGGGGAAAGATATAGCGCTGGATGGCTTTGGGAAAAGTCAGTGAATTTTGTCGGCCCGATTTGAAGGCACACCGTCCATGAGCGTATGCGTCAGCGCGTGGAGACCTCGTAGAGATTTTGACGCACTTCCACCGAAAAGCGCACGGCAAGAGCATAGTGCAGGGCAAGGGAGGGAGCTGAGCGAATGCAAATGGAAGGAGACAGCATTAGCCCGACCGGTTCTCCGAAGACAGGACTGGACCGATTGTTCCTCGCCATTGAACAGTTCCATTTCGTTCGATTTTCTCCTAACGAAGATGGTTAACAGGGTAATATTTTTTCCCTATCAAACTCGGTTTGAAGACAACCCATTTTTTTAACGCAAGTTTGCATCCCTTGCGTTAAAAAAATGGGTTGTTTGTCGTTTAATGGCATTCCGGACATGCACTTGGTGTACGTCTCCTGTGTTGATGTTGATTCCTTACAGATGAATGGACTACTTTATGGAAAGCGGACTATCAATAATAGAACTTTTATTTTCTTCTATTTGAAATTGAATCTAATAGAATATTTGATTTCAAGTTTTAGTGATTTAGTGTTGATCATGTCATCTTTTTAACAAAACCAAATCTCTCTCTAATAAGAGATTTCTATTTTTTAGAAAGTAATAAAGTATTAAATATTTAAAGTGTTTCACTGAAAAACCTCTCACGTCTTGAAACGAATAAACGAATAAATAAGTGGTCGAATGGGATCCTGACCTGCCGAGGATTACCGGTTACCGTTAGCTGACCTTCTTGGGAGAGTTTTGCAATGTGCCTCAAGCTAATTATGCCACACTTATGACGCTGACCTTTGGTTATGTAGCAGGTAGCAGGGTGAATACGGTCCGTACCGATCGTCCTGTTCGAGTTAGTTTATTTTTGGTATTAGGGTTTGGAACAATATGGAAGAAACCATCATGCTGACGGAGTATTACGAAAACAAATATGTAACTCAATTTAAAAACAAATATACTCGTTACGCTTAATGCAAGCTTAAACCATTCAAACCCCTAGAGTTGCTCTTTCTAATGTATGAATACAAAATTCTACTGTTCGATATGATGTTGGCACGTATGTTTTTGAGCATTATATTTAGCTCAATTTACATTTACAACATACTAGGCGTCTCCATCGTTTGCTGGACCAGTTCAATCATGTCTTGTAAAATGAATAAAACATGGTAAAAGTGGTTGTTTAATTCAATTGATTCTATATTTATTCAGTTTTTAAAGTGCATTCATGAGATCCCCTTTTACTATTCTCTCCTTTGGCCAATCGAACAAAACATGTCTCATACAGCTAGTAACACTACATTGTTAATTCGAAATTGAACTGTCGACGATACGAGTTAAGAAAAATGTGTACACACTCATGTGTACCATCACATTACAAGGGCTCCAAAAGCAATACCATACAGATCAGTTTCCCTTAGTACATGAGTTCGAAATGCATTGAACGACCTAGCACCTCAATTTCCACCAGGCGGCTCCATCGGTAACTGCCTTAGCTAATACCACAAATGATTTGCGTGGCTACCACTCTCATTCTGTCTCCGTAATTTCTAAAATTCGTTACCATACACGTTTATAATACCAGTAAATCCAACATAGGGTCAATTCAGGAACTCAACAAAACATGTGCAGTAAATTCACACAAATTATAATAAATAGCCATTGAAGCGTGAAACATTTGATATTGGTAAGAAATAATTCGACGCAAATACATATTTAAAAACAGTTTTGAAATCGTAAAGGTACTGGACGTACGCCGGTTTGAAGTTGAATCTCAATCAATGGCAATTCTGGTTTAAGTTAAAGCTTAAATTAAAAAGTTTAAGTTGGTAGAAAAAATTAAAAAATTATAATCCATTAAAAATAGCAGCACAGTGTTGCTTTTGCAAATTCGCACTTGGCCTCACCAGCGATATCTATAGTCTATATACGAATCCCATCAGATAACGAGATGCTCCAGATAAGGTGAGGTGCGAAGGGCGAGCAAGATGAGGATTGGACGTTCCGAGCCAACGCCACCCGTGCAAGCATATGGTCATATTTACCAACCGTATCAATTTGACAAATTACCTAAAACGTACTCGAAGGAAATACGTCCTCCCCCGGTTCCGTCTCCACTGCAATACTGCCAAAGGGGACCATGGTTTCGGCCAGGGAAATATGATATGCAAACTTTACCGTTCCGTTTGCTCTTCCCCTACGCAGGGACATGGACAACCGTAACCTAGATAGGGGTTTTCGCCGCCCTCACTGGCTCTTCGACGGGACCGTTCGGGAAGATACTTTATGTTCCTGCCCGCCCCGCTCCAGGGTAACGCTGCAGCATCGTTATCATTTGTTGCGCGTGAAATAAATGGAACTGTTTGCTTTTAATAACGTTTTTGGTCATCGCTTATCCGCCGGTTCCCTTTTGCTTTCGTTTCACAGCCAAACAAGCGGGGCGGCGTCTGACGTCGGTTGGATCGATGGAATTTTGTTTAATTTTCCGATAGCGAGCAGCCAACGCGCGCGAGTCATTTTAGCCCACGGGATGTTTTGTTTTATTTTTTGACGCTATTCCATCCCTTCCGTTTCGGGGTGGTATGAGTCTGTTCCAGAGATCCGAACATCACACCGATGTGCACAGCATTGATGGCTGAACAGGTGCCGGCCTCGTGCCGGCCAATATCACCGACAATCGAGATAGTTATTGATCGTGCATATCATTTAATTTCATAACGGACCATGCTCCACTTACCGCATGGAGAGCCCCCCACCCTGGGGAAACCGTTTTCCGATGTGGATGCAAAGTGCATAAAATTTAACACCTTCCGTGCACCATCACCCACCCCCAAACCCTCCTTCTTTTCACCCGACCCATAACCCATCGACAGCGTAACGAAAACTTCCCGTCCTTGACCTAACCCTATCCCAGGCAAAAGTCTTTCCATTGTTATCTGCTCGCCACTTCAACCCACCACCAGACCACCGTGTGTGTATATGGTGTGGTAGGGGAGGTTTGCGGAGGGACGTACCAACGGCACGTGGCATCTATCCAGCGTAACGTGGGTCCGCGTTTCACTGTGTGAACACCTTCGCCTTGCGTCTAACAATGTGATTGGAAAGTTGAACGAAAGATTCACGTACACGTTTATGCCATTTTCCGGTTTTTGATAGATTTCGGATCGTTTGTTTTTCTTTCAGATTACTTTTCAATCGTTTCTCTTCGAGTAACAACGGATTTTCTTTCTATTTCCATTTACACTGAGACAGTAGTTCGAAACAAAAACTTTCTAAAATAACCATAGTATGTAACTTCAATTTAAACTTTTTTTTTTCTTCAACCACTCAATTACTATGGCGAGGTGCATTCTTTATTTGATAGATGCTTCGCAAACGCCATTCACTTTAATCTGTTACAGCCTGCACAGACAAACCTCGCTCGCTCCCCCCGTTTCTGGAAAACTACTTTCCGTGTTGTGTTTGTGCCGGCAACGGCGGTTCTCCAAAGTTAATTAACTGCCAAGCACCAACTGCCGAGAGCTTACCGCTCGCGATAAAAAACCGTCGATGGGAGTGCGTGCACCACCGTTGCGTACTTCAAAGCGACCTCTCCCCAAAGCGGGGCGTGCGAAAGGGGCACAATTAAACGCTTGCACATCATTTCCCGAACACTCGGAGATGCAATTTTGCTGCGAAGATGGGTTCGCTTTACTCAAGTGGGGACGTTCGATTTACAGTTGTTGTGCAGGTTGGCGTGTAAAATTTGTCCAACAAACTGGAAAAAAGGACGCTGGTAGACGGTTCGAGGACCATCCGGTCGGTTCAGTTACACCTAACGCTTGGGAATGGGGAGAAGTGCTGTGCTATCTACCATATGCATCCCTTTTGCACCTCGTCGTTTGGTAAATACAAACTATTGCGGAAATGAGTGGAAGAAATGCACCGGAAGACAAACTACTCGATAGCAATTTTCAATCCAGATGGAGTAGAAACACTTGAACAGCTTCCATCTGCTATCCACACCATCGTTTGGCGTATACTCACAGGACAGTCCAGCCTTAAAAATGCCTGTATGAATCCACCGGCTATCTATTTTTACCCTTTTTATATCAGGCCCAGCCGGAGTGGGACGGGTCTGTCTACCGGTATTATTTACTCGAAGTAATGACCCGTAACAGATGGCAATAATACCTATACCGTACGGATAAACAAATAGCCAAGTAAATGGTATGACTGTTAGCAAATCGCCTCAAATAACCTTACTGATCGTTACATATCTAAAATAAAAATAACCCAACCTTAGAAAATCTCATTTATAAACATTAAATTTTAACTTTTGAATTAAAACTAATCAAACGCTTCTAAAATGCTTCTGCTTAAAAGCAATAATACAACTCTATTCGGTCACTTATAAGCTTTTAGCTTTAAGCCTAGGCCCCAAAGCGTTTACCGGATACGTCATGGTGCTTGATGAATTGCGTGCTGCTCCTCCTGCTTCCCTCGATCCCCCACCCATGCAATTTTATCTTTTCACAATGATCTTCAATAGCTCCGTAAGACTTACTACCAACACTGCTACAGCACAGTAAACAACGTTCGTCCCGGAGCCACTAGTCCGGGGAGGCTTTTATTTCAATTACCATTCCCCTAAGGGGTAACTAGATTGGATGCATGATAACAAGCTGCAATACGCACATCAGCTTTCACATGGCGCATAAGGTCAGTCATCAATCCATTTGTTACACGTCGAATGTGTAAATCTTCTCCGGTCTCGGAAATAGATGCTTCCCCTCGGTTCTGCTTCGATACTTCTCAGTCTTTGCTCGCTTGCCATGATAGTTTCCATTATTTGCTGTCAACCACTTCGCCGGCTCGGGATGGAGTGAAACAACTCGAACTCGAACCATCCATCGTCGTAATAACAACCATAGCCAAACCATCGTCCATTCACACTGGCGTGGCTTTTGAGGTCGAAACTCGCCGATAGTAAAACAGTAACGCGTTCACCAATGATTAATTTTATTCATAAATTAAATCAGCCACAACTATCGCAAACAGATTGTTGATATTTATAAAAAAGGATTCTCATTTTCCATTGTGTTTCTTCATCGATTTATGCTCTGCCTTCAGCTGGCTTCATCATATCATTTACTTGAATTGGTTTTTTTACCACCTTTGTTGTTTTTTACTTGGGTTTCTTCTTGTATTTTGTTTTTGTTTTATTTTTTTGTTTTGTTTCTGTATCACAAACTACATCCAATACATTATTAGATTATATATTTATATATTTAGATAATATGTCATTAGATTTAAACACGTTCATTCATCGTTAAAGTAATATATACAGCCAAAGTAGTTTACAACCACGCTAAAATTAATATTTTGGATATACCGAACGAATCATTGCAAGCCGCTGCAAGCCTAGGGGATGGGGGATGTTTGGTTTGTAATTGTATGTGTTTCTGTGTACGTGTAACTGTAGTTCCAATGTGAGTTTGTGTTGTGTGTTGTTCCTATCGTCCGTGTTGCCCTTCTGTTTATTCCCGAATTGTGATAGTTTTCTTGATTTATTTTGTATTGTTTGTTAAAACATTACATCTAAAATAATTTACCATAAAGCTGAATGGTTGTTGTTTCTTTTCTTCACACTTCTCTTTCACTCTAGCTCTCTCTATCTTCCCTCCAGAACACATCTGTATAATCGTTATCTTCTAGTGCGTTATTATCAACAACTACATCCTCGACTTCAGTTGTGTGTATAGCTTTATACCGACAATAAGCTTAGATAACGATTTATCCAGTGCGAACGTATGTGTGTATGTGTTTTAGGTTTTTTTTTGAAGAAGTGTACTTGTGGTTTAGGTTGTTTCTTTTTGTTTTTAAATTTTGTTCTCATTTCATTTGTCAAGGGGATGTACTTTTGACTTACGATGCACGACTTTTCAAAATAACTTATTTGTTTAATGATTCACTTTGCTTCATTCTCTAAATACCTTCGGGATTTTTTTCTTTATTTATTCTTTGTGTGCTTGCTTTACTATTTCGCTCGGCCTTTTTCTCTACTTATAGCACGATTTATCGGAAGGAATCACACAACAAAAGACATAATAATAATACCTCTTCCAAATCATTGCACGATTCATTTTATGTCAGTTGTGTGTCTGTTTGCTTTTACATCAGTTATTAGATCATATGTCTCGATTAATTTATATTTAGACTTTTTTCCTACTATTTTCAAAACCGCCACATGCGCATTCGCGTATGATTCTGCGCAAGTGTAGGGCTGTGTGTGTTTGTTTTTTTTTCACTTCAAACTTCTTATATATGATGCCGTGTTTGCTTCGCATTATTTTCACATAGAGTTACTAGTTCAGCTGCTAGTTGATATTCAGGTCTTTTTTTTATTGCTTGCCTTCGCTTCATGGCAAGCAGCACGGGGAAATTAGAATATTAGTAGTTACGCATTACTCAACTAAGGCTTCTTGAGAGACAGGATCGTCCGTTGTTTGTTGTTTTGTTTGTTTGCTTGCTTGCGTCTGCACGTTCCAATCGTCCGCAGGATCTACCAACCAACGGATGGGAGACAGTAGGAGGTTTGCGGATGCATGCGATTGCGGTTGTAGCGTTTTCTAACTAACTGAAGAACACCTATACAGTGAATCCGGGTTCCATATGCTGGGGCACGCGAACAAACGGTTGTTGTGCACCGTACACACCGTACACACCCGTACGTCAGTCGGAAGAGCTTTGAGTCTGAAAAGGAACGAGAGAAAAAGGAAGCGAATTAAAACATAGTTAGTGGTTTGAAAATTACAAAATACATAGTAATGCATCTGCAATAGAACGAAGAGAGTTAAGCGGATTATAATTGTCCCGGAATGGGGACAATTTACTGAACACGCGGATTTTGAGTGGCAGTACACAATTAGCCAGTTGTTGGTAGGCGAAGAAAAAGTTGATTTTTCCGTTTTACCACAAAATTTAAACTGTCCTGATTTAAGACTAGGTTAGCTGAACACCTCTCTCATGCACGTTGAGGAGGAGGACACCTTCCTCATTATCTTTGATATGAAAACGGTAAGTAAAAGTGTCAACATCTCAGTATCAAAAGGTGGTCCCCCAAGATGAGATAGAATCAGCCCGGTTCGCCCTCCGTACCCTGCATCAAGCTACCGTGAGCTAACTGATAAGTTGTCCTCGAATAGCCCGTGGCCCTGTGCCCGTCGTGCAAACCATTTATTATTGCCACCCCCGTGCTGTTCACGTACCCGAACCAACTACCCCCGGATCTGTCCAACGAACGAGATCTCCTGTCCAGTAAGGCGCGAGAGATAGAAGCGCGAAGTTGCCTGCCTGATTCGGGACACAGGCGTTCATCTTTTTTCTTATGTATCTGTCTGTGTCTGTGTGTGTATGTGTGCGTGTACGTGTGCCTTTTTTGTTTTGTTTTTTAAATAGGTCGTCGTGTCGTATCTTTCTTTCATTTTTATCCGACGGCCGGCAACCGACCCACGGGCGAACACGATACGAAACCCATCGACGTAAACGACATGGACGGGCTGCGGACGGAACACCGCACTCTCCCCAACCTTCCTTTATGCGGCCCATTTTTCCTCTCCCCTCCTCGACCATCATTGGATAACCAGGCAATGGAGCCGGGTGGCAAAACGTGGGACGAATAGGTGGGGGAAAGAGGGAGGGAGTGCTGCGCCGAGAAGCAGTTCGTTACAATTTTGCTACACTGACAGCGCCAAGAGCCAAGAGAGCAGAAAAGGCCATCTCAACCACGGTGCAAAACCGGAGACGACGTGTCGGGGACGCATCGGAAACGCTGGGCGATGGCCCAGAAGAATGAGGATTTAATCACATCCCGTTTATCCCGTTCTTTTATTACCGTACGTATCATTGCGACGGACGAGTTTTATGGATGTGTTCACCGTTGAGTGGAAGAATTTATGAACAAAATATCGCCCACTCGAAGTGTGCGAGAGTGTAGAAGCATTGAATATTTTTCAAAACTTTGATAAGAATTGAATTACGTTACACTCGCTTTCTTCATTTGCAATACAGCATTTCTGTTCAATTCTGATCTAACATAATTTTACATTTATCGTTTGAGGATTTCACTTAAAACTACACTTTAAGAAAACTACAAGAATGGAAATAAATAGCTATTTAGTTGCCATACATGTATGCACATGTTTGTCACAATGTCAACAGACTACATTTATATAAACCCCAGCGACGGCGAGTTTGCTCGTCATTTCTGGAAGGATAAGGGGGACACAGCACAAGTCAGCAAAATAGTCAGCGCATAAAAATAAACATATTTTACGGCCGTTTCATTCGTGCAGTGTGTGCGTGTGTTTTGCAGTGCGATTTTTTAGTATGCCCTTCGAAAAAGGAAAAAAGTCTCCTACCAGCTCCACACGAAGTTACGGGTTGCGAAAGGCACGTACGCGACACGGCGACACAGCATATAACTGCTGCATGCCGGTCATGGCAAAGGCACGACCGAAAGAGCGAACGCCGTTTCGTGGACTCTTTGCTTGCTCTACAGTGTGTACAGTCGGTTAGCAGCAGCAGCGCCACTAGATTAGTAGTCTCCCGTTGGTGATGGAACGACACTAGGACTACATTCCCCCTCCCCCCGTCATACCTTTCATGTTCAGCAACACCGTTATGATGGCAACCTGTCAACGAACGCACTACAGGCGGGGCACACATACACCCCGCATGCATGAAGAATACACACGGCGAAAGCAAAGTAGCATACGTACAGGGCCCGACGAACACGACGTATCCCCAACATCTCCGCCACAGACGCCAACAACTGCCATGCACGGATTGATTTTTATTTCGCACAGAACTGCCCTTCGCCTTCTCGCAGTCCGGGGATCAAAACGGGGTGCAAAAGCAAAAGGAAACTCTGCAGGAGAGGCAGAAGCATCCAGTGCACAGTAGGCCATAGCATCATTGGACCTTACCTTCAAATCAGGCCTTTCTTTAGATCTTTTCTCACGTGACCGCACCTGAGCGCACAATTCTCAGCCATCCAAGTGAGCGTGTTATCGGAGCTGTGGTAACCATCCCCTACAAAGCAACCCCCACCTCCGCCGGTCCGTCGTAAACTACTGTGTGATGTGTCTACACACCGGAGTCTTCAACTGCTGCTCCGGTTTACCTCCTTCTCGGCCTACTCCGTTCACCGAGTGTACACCTTGCCCCCGCGCAGCTTCTCATGCTACCCTCATAGCTCTGCCCTTTATCAGACACCTGATACCTGCTAGCTGACTAGATGATGTTGCTGCTGCTGTTTCAGCTGCTGCGGCTGCTCGCCACGACGATGACACGGGGTTTTAGAGCTGCAACCGTGTTGCCGTCACACCGTTTACGACACACCGTGTTTCAAAGAGATGTAACTACAGAAGACAGTAACAGGCGCGGATAAAATAATATTTTAACACTAAATCTATGCTAGCAACAGCAGCAACAAAGTTCTTTCTACAGAATTCAAGGCAAACGACAATAGTTTGCGTTGACCTTTGTTATATTTGTATTTCGTTGTCGTCATTTTCCAAAGTTTCGGTAATTTCTAATATTCTAACAAAGTTCTTGTCACCACCTTTAATGAAACTCTTGCCCCTGTTTTGGTGGACTGTAAGATTTATTTTCCATTAAATAAATTAATCCAAATTCATTGCAAAAGTAACTTCTTTTAAAACATGTCGTTTAAATTTCATCTTGGAGAAACCAATCAAGAATTTAAAAAAACTTAATTCCAACTTTGTTCAACTTTCCGATACCACTAGAAAGGACCGCTTCTCTAAAAACCGACCCATATGAAACACCGTTTGTTTCCCAGAAGGATCAACAGCATCTTTTGAAAAAAGAAATAGAGTAACGAGCAAGTTTTGTTTTTCGTATACATTATTATCAGTGAGCATGCAACCTTTTATCATTCTACAAGGTGTCAATGTCGGAACGGACGGCGAAGAAACGCAAGCTATATAGCGTTATCAGGGGTTGTTGGGGTAGCAAGTAAAAAGCAAGAAAAAAGCGAAACAGGCAGCACCCAACGCCAAGGCAAGACGTGTTTTCTAGCACACATGAGGTACGCAACCACCCTTGGGCCTATGGTGGTTCGGATGTAGTGAAGAAAAGGATGCAAAGAAGAGAAGAAACATGACACACGGCATGGAGTGATGTAGCTCGTTTCTGAGCCCACTCGAGAATTAGTCAACGAGCACGGTTATCTTAACAACTGAATTGCTTCTGGTGTGTACTACCACCTTCCCCCCGCTCTACTATCCCGTCCCAGAGCCTCTTGTGTCTCTAGGCCGGCTCCGACCTGCTTGTTCTGCTAATCTTTTGCTCACCTCGAGACCGAGTGCACGCAGCAGCAGCTCTTTTGCGTTCATACTCTCTTCCCAGGCTCTCTTTCCCATTCTAGGTAAGGTAAAAATCGTACAGCCGGGAAAGAAACCATCGCTATGCGCTACAAACCCCCACCACCATCTCCTCCTTATGTTGGGGTTTTCCCTTCTTAGGAACATCATCCTAGAATATAAGCGTGCACAAGCTGAGCGCTGCGAGAGGCACATGATTGTTCCCGCGTCAATGTTCTAAGCAGTCTCCTCTAAAGATTACTGTCAACCTTTGAATTGCGAACTCCGACGGTGGGAAGGTCACCCGGAAAGGGGGCGGCAGAGTGATAATCTTCATCCCCAGTATAGTGAGTACTGAGCGTAGGCCAAATTTCTTGAAACCCCTCATAGCGCACAGTGGGCAGACGCTTTCGTCTAGGAAGAAATTGCTTACGTAAGGCCAACCGTGTATTGGTGGAAGTGGGTGGTTTGAAGGAGCATGACGGAGGAAAAGAGTGAGAGAGGGTATGAGGGAGGGAGGGTATGAGGGAGGGAGGGTATGAGGGAGGGAGGGTATGAGGGAGGGAGGGGAGGGGGTGTTAGGAGGAGGCGATACTTTTCGGAAAGAAAAAATAAAGTGTATATTTTTCAATCCCACGATGTTTTTCTTTTTCCTTTCCGTTTTCGGTATTGAGCGGTACCGCTAACAACACCCGCGGTCAGCTGTTAGTTTTTGACATTTAATGCCACAGCAAATGCGCTAACGGTATTGGTTCTAAAAGGCGAATTTTCTATTTCGTTTTTCCTCTATCCGTAATACTGCGACACCGTTAGCGACGGACACAGGATGAAAATAAAATAGCGCCACCCTTTCATATGCATTTCAGACAAAGATGTAAAAAAATCAAACTAATGTATGGCAGCCAATAGATGTCCTTGCGCTCGATTTAGGTGCAAAAGGCGAGAAACCGTGTGGTCTACGTTGGGTGTTCGTGTTCCACAGCGACAGGCTGGGCTCTGCAGTGCCTGGCCGTTGCATCCACCGTATGGATGGTTATGAGGGGTACCTAAACTTCTACAAACTGCATACGAAAAGTTATCCGTTTGCAAACTGTTCGCATTGCAAATACGAAAGATTTTGAAGGATGAAGGGTTAAAGCTGCTACCTTTTCTATTATGTTATTTTAGTCAAAAGGAATTTCTACCAATAATCTTGTTGAACAACGAAATTGGACCACACATACACAATAGTAAAAAGTCTATGAACCCTCATGGGTAGTAGGCATGACCGCAGGCGGTCGTAACGCCCAATGAAAAGAGTAAAACATATTTAAAATAAAAGATCATGGGTTTTACACTAACAGGATATCAAAAGTAAGTCTTCTGTTCTTAAAAAAAAGTTTCCTACAATTATAATATATAATAGTTAATATCTAAAGAAATACTTGATCTTATACTTACTTATATAATTATAAGTTAGTATCTAAAGAAACACTTGATCAATTATATGTTGTATCAATTCAAAATTCAAAAGAGAACATAAAACAATTTAAAGGAGAATGTACAGATGACCATTGGTTTTCATATAACAACAATAAATAAACATCACAGCCGGACGGTTAAGTCAACAGACAGACAGCAATCCCCATTTTGGCGTTATATTGTAGTTATTTTTTTGGTTTATTATTAAGGGAATTGTTTGTTGCTTTAACTTGTCGAAAATATTTAGCAAAAAACAGTCATGATGTCAAAAAATGCATTATGCTTTTGTAGGTTAAAGTAATAAGCACAACATTAACAATAGGAAGCCCTTTAAAGAATCCGAAGAAACGGAGTGCACAGTACACGACAATGAAACTAGGAAAGCTATTACGCTGTCACCCGGATTCGCCAACAAATATACCAAACAGAGTCAACCGAAACAGATCCGATCAAATCCGGCTGGACACAATTCATATGGCCGGAGAGGTAAGTAACACGAATCGCGTAAGACTTTTGCAAAAGGAACGTTCGAAACCTGTACAATAAAAACAAAATATCTTTGCAAACCATATAAGTCGCACTATTCTTGCCGCGGTGTTGATCACACCAGTCCCAACGCACCTACCATCCTACTTCTCCTCCGGGGCCCAATTTAACACGTTCAGTTCACGGTGCGCAAGAAAATCATCTCCAAGGGTTTTGACTGCGCCCGATCATCAACGGATGAACTAACATACAAACGACCAACCAACGCTTACACCATACCCCACAGACGGATGGTCAGACGGATGAAAGAAGGCAAGATTATTGCATGTACCACCCGAGCCGACAGAACCAGTAATACCAGATCCCAAAACGATACCGTCCGTCGGGTTACCGAAGGTTGGGCGGGATGTGTGAGTGTGTGTGTGAGCGGGGTATCCTTTTTTGGCAACCGATCGAGGGCAACACGATCGGCGTACCATTTCTCATGGTGTTGCACTTTTATGTCTGTTCGCAACACGCGCTTTCCAATTAAACAGCTTCTCTCGCAGTCCAGGACCCAAGAGATGTAGTCATCGGTGAGGCAGTTAAAATTCGACCAACGTCAAAAGGAGGATGTGGGCGTGCAGAAGTTGCGGAATAAAACTATGTACCCCCTCCTGCTTTACCACCGTTAATTCCCCCCTCCAAATATGGTAAAAATCCCAATCATATAATACGCACTTACCTGATTTCAAAAATGTGTCCTAGGTTTTATCTCACTATATCCGCGCTTCCTGTCCGTCCTCTTCCTTCTCCTTCTCCTTCTCCACGCATGACGTATCGGGGGGGATGGGGGGAGCGCTTCATTGTTCCGTTCTTCCTCTCCAGGGCTCCGCAGGCCGCTCTTCTCGCCGCGATCAGTGCACGGGGTGTTCGATATGTAAACGTAATGTGTTCCGCTCTTTCGGGTCGCCGTTTACCACTTACAAACCACTTTGAAGACGCGACGCCGTTCGCAATCCAACTCATCTGATTAGTAAAATTGCTGCTGCCTAACCTACTGTCCTTTTACTTGCCCGCTCCTCCTATCGGTACCCCTATCAGCCCTGGCTCTCGCGCGCCCTGCTTGCTATCATACGTGGTTTTAAGGTAAGTTTCAACGTATTTTGTTTTGTGATGAGATATTACACCCTCTTTAAATTACTAGCTGCTTTTCTCCTAAATTATTTGGTGTACTAGGGGGCTACTAATATAATAATAATACGTATGTTTGGATGTCGGTTTGTGTTTGATGTTGGCGAGAGTAGTGTATCATGACTGCGTTTTGAGATTGTGTATCGTGGTTGTTTTTACTGTTTCTTGAAGCATCAATGAGAGTATGATAAGGGCCGACATGGTGTAATCTTCCTGGTCGTACCATTGCTCACTTTCTATCGCTCTCTCTTTCTCACACACACATACACACACACGCACGCTTAATGCTCATTAGATGTAAGCATTTGCAACGCGATATTATCTTGCCCTGGTTGTATTTTGGTTTGTATCGCTGCATTGGTCATCCCATAAAACGTGCATGCAGCTGCCGGAGCTGACACCTTTTAGTTAGAAATCCTAGTTTAAATCTCCCCCCTTGTCCTCCAATTTTCCACGATGCACTCGGGGGGGAGTGGAACTAGTACTACCGTACTACTAGACTAACTGGGGTGGTTCAACAAACACACTGCGGGTTTCAGCATCGAATACTAGATTTATAGCTAAACCCTAAAACACTGCGGTCCACGAAAAGCGGCCGCAGTCCCGAGGGTTGCATGGGAGAGTGTGGCAGTAGCTTACTCGGGTGGGTGATTGTGGTCGATAATTAAAAGGACAAAGACACAAAAATAATTTTAAAAACAAAATACTACTCCTTTTCCCCGATTGCTGCGTTATTTTTCCGTCCCTAAAAAGCTAGAAGTTCATTTTCCGTTTTGGAATGTCCTACCCTAACCTCTAACCTGCTAAAGTATTCCCCCCCCCCCCCCCCTCCTCTCTCAAATCCCCTCTACCCTACCACGCACTGGAGTCTATGTTTCCCTTCGAAGCAGGCTAGAAAGAAGTCTGACCAGTACAAACAAAACCAAGAACATATGTTAAACCAACCACCACACCCCTCCCCTATAAAGAAGAACAGATCAGCGAAACTAGCAAACGGCACTAAACGTTCGTCTAATGAACGAACCCTCTTCTTCGTCTTCCCTCTTTTCATACTCAAAATGCTCCTACTTTCTGTTTCCTAGCTGCCTCTACCCCGTGCCCCCCTACGACATCGAGGGGGTGGGCCGACATGTGAAGATGGTTCCGTGATCCTTTTTATCTCGTTCATGTGTGGTTGTTTTGTGATAGTGGAGCTGTTCCTCCCCCCTCACACACACACACACACAAACACACACATTCAGGCAACTTGAGCCTTCAATTTACTAATCGTAAGGATACACATATATGACACGTGCGTGAACAAACGTGCACCACCGCACACACCTGCACGTTTTGCTGGGTTGTTAATTTTTTTTCGTATTGCTGCATTGTTTGTTTTGTGTTTTTTTTTTGCTTTAGAATCGTCGCATTGTAGGAGTTTAGGGTGCCATGTATGAGTGTATGTTATTCGTGTCCGTGACTGTGTGTTTATGATCTGAAGTGTATTGCAGTTTAGTATTGTTATTGGTAATGATCTTCAATCTGTCACCGAGTCGGAAGTGGGAAGGATTTGTGTTTTTTCCTCTACGTATCATATGCTCCTCTTGTTCCCTCTCTATTTCTCTCTTCCTATCTCTTTTACCGAATGGTGCAAGATTTATCAAATCATTTTTTTTTTTTCATTATCCTTATCATCGTAACCGTTCGTGTGGAAACGGCAACATCTTCCAGTCGTTTATCGTCTGTCGCGCGCGTAATTTTCCTATGGTATGATGGAGAGGTTGTGGCTCATTTTGTTTGTTTATATCTGTTTGTATGACGCCCGGGTTTGCGATTCAATGAGTGTCTAAATATGGCATTGCTGGTTGTGGGGTGTATGGGCGCGCTGACAACTGATGCTGCATCTTATCTACGTCGTGCCCGAAATCGCCACACGACTGTGCAGTGATGATGCGCGGTACTGCGATACTATTTTGGGACCCCCAAAAAATGCTTAACCACTGCTCCGCTGCTAGAGATGGTGTTATCGTCGTCGTCGTCGTCGTTCTCGTCGTCGTCACCGTCGTTCGATGCAACTTTGTTACTACGTATTGTGTAGGGGTAGGGTGGATAGGAGAGGGGCGAACAGTAGGGCAGGCAATGCTCGCTTAATGACGAACGGCAACCAATTTTGATTGGAGTGCCCTTCCATGTAGCCGTTTTGAAAGAATACGCTGCAGGATTACCCTCGACTGGTGATCTCCTGTTAGTCGATGTATCTTCCCTGTTCTGCGGAGATGGGAAAGGTTTGATCTCTAGGGGGAGAGAGAGGGTTGTGTAACAGCAGGACAGATCGAACGAAGGGTGAAGGAAGTGGAGCGAAGAAATGATCGATGTAGAGATAAATACACGCTCCAAAAAGGTCCCATGGGACTTAGGATAGATCGACGGCTATTCGACTCTTTCAGGTATGTCCTTCGCCCTGCATCCCTTTCCCCTCCCCCTCCACCACACTCAATGGATCCATCGAGTAGGAGTAGTCGTAGTGCAACAAGAAGTAGACGTGGATCTCTGGAGTCACCGTTGTCTTCCCCATAATCGGATTCGGCGTCGTTTAGAATTCGGCAAACTCCTTGGCACACTTTTCGGTACTGGAGATGCGCAACGTTTCCTCCTCGTAGTCGTCGAAGTTGCTCGTGTCGCCTGGACCCTTGCAGCGTGGTATGAACGGGGCCTCGATGCGCTTCTGGAACACGGCGATCCAGTCGGTGGACGCGAACCATCGGTGGCCCTTGATGTCGTTCACGCCCGCCTTCAGGTTGCCGTAGCGCTTGGTCAGATCGACCTGCAGCAGGTTGCGCAGCAGCTCCTTCAGCTCCGAGCCGAAGTGCGACGGGAAGCGCACCTTGCCGCTGACGATCTTCTCGTAGATCTGTATCGGCTGGTCGGCGAAGAACGGCGGGTAGCCGGCGGCCATCTCGTACACCAGCACACCGAGCGCCCACCAGTCGACCGCCTTGTTGTAGCCCTTGCTGAGGATAATCTCGGGCGCTAGGTACTCAGGTGTACCGCACAGCGTCCAGGTACGGCCCTTGACGCGCTTGGCGAACCCGAAATCGGTCACCTTCAGATAGCCCTGCGAGTCGATCAGCAGGTTCTCCGGCTTCAGATCGCGGTAGATCAGGTCGAGATAGTGCAGATACTCGAACGCCAGCACAATCTGGGCGGCGTAGAAGCGCGAGTGCGGCTCCGAGAAGCGGCCGACCTTCCGCAGGTGCGAGAACATCTCACCGCCCGGGACGTACTCCAGTACCATGTAGAGGTTGGAGTTGTCCTTGAAGTGGAACTTGAGGCTGACCAGAAACGGAAACGAGATGGCCTGCAGGATGCGCTTCTCGTTCAGCGTGTGCTCGACCTGCTTCAGTTTGACCACCTTCTGTTTGTCCAGAATCTTCATCGCGTAGTAGTCCTTGGTCGATTTGTGTTGTACTATCATCACGCGCCCGAACGACCCGGTGCCGAGCGTCTTGATCCGCTCGAAGTCGTCGAGCGCGGCCGTGTTGGTCGGATTGCGCTTCCACTTCTCCTCGAAGTCCTCCTTCGCTTGGTCCAGAAACTCCCGCACGCTCTCCGCAGCGTCGACTTTCTTGTTCGCGGATGTAGCGTTATTGCCCATGGTTGTTATCAATTATGTTCGATCTTCTTCGCGATAAATAGTTACCTCCAAATATAAGTATATGCGTATGGATAGATAGATAGGTATTACATATACGGTGTGTATATATGTGCCGGTTTATGATAATGTATGAATGTAGGTATGTTTATCCGATTTTGCTTTTTTACTACCCCTTCTTGGGTGCTTCTTGGAGGAACGCAGTGTAAATCGATCTGTAGTATTATTATTACTTTTATTACTACGCAGTACTAGACAAACTGTCAGCTGGTTTCGTGCGTACTAGATCAATTTTTTTTGTAAGATGATAACGAAAGGGAGTTTTCTGGTGCAGCCTTCTCTCTCGCGCTCTCGATGGCCCACTCTCGCTTTTTCACTTCACCTCACTCTCGCTCTCCCTTCGCCGCTCGCCTTGCGATTGCGAAGACTTACAGGATGCCGCGGCGGCTGCACGGTATGCCAGATATTGTGGTGGTGGCGACGGCGGCGGGTGGTCAAACTGGCCAAGGCAGAAAAAGGATTGATGCTATTGTTCTTCTTCGGCGCGACGCGACACCCCAACGCCGATTTTCACACGTCAACTTCCTTTTCTTCTTTTCACAAAGTCCTGGGAAGCGCTGTTCAAATCGATCGATCTTGGCCCTCGGTGCGCTCAGCTCACTGTTCACTCCCGCTTGTTTCCATCCACTTCGTCGACGTAGCTCCGTCCTTTCCCCAGGAGCACGGGGTTAGTAGAAGAATATAAAATGTAAAAACGATATTGCTCACGTCCACTTGTCGCGGTGCCTTTCAGAGAACACAGGATGAACACGAAAAAGCTGAGTCCTTCAATTTGTATCCCCTCTGCTGCTGCTGCTGCCAGTTTCCGCCGACTCGTACCCTCACCGTTGGAGCACCTGTGCTTTTCCGGCGCAACGTCCGTCGATCCCGTTCCACGCGATGGGGTCCAGCTGCCCGAGGCAAGATTTTTCTAGCCCAATATCATCCAGCAGCCACCGAAGCACTGTTCACTGCTGGTGCGGGAGAACAGCAGCGATGTAATCACACTTTGCTTCCTCGAATTTTACAACAGCCCAACGACGGGGTTGGTGGGAACTTCTGGAAAGCAGCACACATCCGCCGATACGCTGCGTGGTGCACGTAAGATTTTCGCACGACGGAAAAACGCTAGTTTCACCACGGTGTTGCACCCTCTGCGGTAGCGTGTTACGTCCATCCACGGGTGTCCGGGGTCACTCCAAAACGGCGAGACGATGGCAACGACGACGACGGATGGCAATTTTCCGAAATACCGATTAGTACAGGAAAAAACACTTCGCGCAGTACAAAAAAGCGCCTGCCTGCTATTCTCTTCACAAACACACACGCACGATTCTCTCACGGGTCTTGGCGATTTTCCTCTCCCTTTCACGCTCTGCCTCTCTCGCTCTCTTGCAACAGTAGGCAATTGTGCGCTCCTGCTTTCTCACGCTCTCTGTTTCTCTCACTTCATATCTTTTTCTTCCACAAAATCACACGCACAAACACACACACACAACCTGGTACGGTCAAGCGGTCGTTCGATCGAATTGCCTCTCTTCCACCTGTGCTGCTCTGCTCGTTCGTGGCCCCCTGCACCCTGCTTCACATACCGCCGACACTTCTACTATCACGATGGGGTCACAATTTTCATCCAATGCTGACACACTAAACGAAAAAGAAACGAGTCAACAAATTAACAGCGTTCGACGGATTACGTCGTTACGTTTTGAGATAGAATCAACAATAAGATACTATTTATCGATGGAACGAAAGGAAATTGCATAAACAACTCCGCATCGCACAAGAATCTATCAGACCCCGTTGGACAGTCTTCGTTCGCCAGCAAATCAATGCACCTTGAAAAAAGCGTATACCTCAAATCCGAGATATAATACTCAAATCTAATAGTGCTCAAAGGCTCAAAAGTACTTGCACGACACACAAACACGCACACACACATGCATTCATGCACAGAGCAGTGATCCGGTAAGACTTTTCACTTGTTTTTTTCGTCCATCTTTGCCTTGCCCTACTACTGTCGATTTTCTGTCACTCGTGTCCAATTGGACCGTGCGCACGGGAGATTATTTTACCTGGCCAGTGGATTAAGGCCAAATGAAATAATCTTGGCACAGGATGGCTTTTTTCGAATGCTCAACACTTGCTGCTTATTGCAGGTACCCGTGTGATGGCTGCTGCTAAAACTGTTGGAGAACGTATCCCCCAAAAACGTACCAACGGGACACGGACGACAAGAATATTTACACTCGAGTGCAGGCAACACGAAAATCGACTGCTAGATCACCGAGCTCCGTGAGCGACGGTCTCCGTGAGAGTAGTGTTGGCAGAATCGGGTTTGGAAGACTTGAAGATTCGATCCCTCGACGGATTCCAAAGATTCGAATCCCATTTGACGGATTCTAAAGATTTGATCCGATTGGGAACCGAAACAAATTTGATTTGTTTGGGATTCGAATCCGATTTGATTTGTTTGTGACTCGATTTGATTCAGTTCTGATTTGATCCAAATCTATTCGAATTTGATGCGATACGAGAGTTGAGTCGAGAGAAAAGCCCCAATTTTTATTAAAAAAATATTCTCACATTTGACAGCATGTTCACTAGCGATACCTGGTAGGATTCAAACGAAACATAAAACTTCATCCCCAGAACAAGTCAGCTTCAAAATGACAGTTTGGTTGAATATTCTGGAATTGTCTGGACAACCGTATGCCGTCTGAACAATGTAACTGTTGTGTGAACAACAATCGCTTGAAACAGGGTAAGAATCGAGGTAGGCATAACATAGTCAGCGACTAAATCAGTTTAGGACAGATGGAGCAAATATTTACGTGTTTGGTTTGATAGGAAGTTTGTAAACACGAGAAACATTCGTGGAAAGAAGATATCGTACGAATACTCTCAAAATTGAAAATAGGAAACAGATCAAAATAAAAACACAGCCAGTATTATTCACTCTAATTCTATAGCATTCGCTGGCACCCTTATGCCCACACTATATGTGGACAATCTTACGGCGCTGGTGAGTATATCATTACTTTATTCATTAGTACAAACAAATATATTTTCATCTACTAATCGCCTTCTGTGGCGCGATCCCCCTCCGGTCAGCAATCACTAGCCAAGGATGTCCTGACAGAGAATGGCGCAAACTACGGGTTTGTTGGGGCCACAGAAGCGACGACCGATACTAAAGATGACCTTGCTTGCGGCGAGGCTGGGGCTATTATCCATTTTTTAAGCAATAATTATAAGAGAGGATTTGTTTGATTTTGTGGTTACATTACAGTTATCTTAATCCATCTCATGTTTTTCTTCGGCCGGTCCTCTTTCTATCTCTATTGCTCTTGACAGAGTTTGCCGTTGGTTTAAATACACTATGAATCTAAATCATCCTGCTGGGAACTGAAGTAGCTTACAAGCTCGCCGAAAACACTGGTACTCGTGCTCGATGATGTGGAAGCTGTCGTACTGGCCGCTGCCGGTCCTGCAGACGGTGGCAACAGTGACGCAGGTGCAACAGACGCCGTAGCTGCCGGTGCCGCGGGTGGTGGAGAGGATGTTTCCACTAACGACGGGTGTTGTGTTGAATCCGATGCTGCCGGTACTGAAGGGGGATGTGGTGGTGGTGGGGGACCACTTGCACCGCCACCCCCAGCGCCGTGATGAGGTGGTGGCAAACGTTCCACACTACCTGCCGAGCCTCTACCACCTCCTACATCGTCACCTGCCGTAGATGCTGGGGATGAAGTTGCACTATGATGGTGATGATGGTTGTCACCACTCGTTTTCAATACGTGCTGAAACTCGAGCGGTTGCAACGTAGTAAAGGTAGTCGGCGATAGAGTGCTGGTCCTATGCAGTTCCCCGATAGTCGGCGGTGGCCTCAGATGTGCTCGATCGAGAACATTGTAGTACGGATTGTAATGATTCGCCGGGTTGTACTCTAAATGGATGCAGACAATTTTTAGCAACAAACCTTAAAATTATTCAAACACAAACACCAACAAAGAAATTGTTAGCAAATATACCGACCATGGTAATGCTCCAGCGATCCAATCGATGGTGGTCCCACCATCATACCAGGCGGATGCGGCGGTGGTTGCGAGCTGCCAGTCGATTTTATTTTGCTGCTCCCCGGTGGAGGCGGCTTCCATCCACCATTATACGCGGTCGGATCTCCGTACACGGTTGGCGGGCCTGCCGCGCCGCTAATAGCTGCTATTCGCTGCAAACTACTACTGCCGGATGAAAGAATACTGCTGGGCAAAGGGCCGAGACGATGTGCAAACAGTGGGTTCTCCGATCTGTTAATAAGCGATATTTCCTTAGTGTGTAACACTTTTCTGATGATATACAAATAACGTTACAAATACCCCGATGTTAAACAATAGCAACTTTCGTCGATTGGTTACTTGCAATCATATTGGTTGCATTTGACTAAAAGTTTTGTAATGCTGTTTCTTCACACATGGCTCGAAACTTTTAGGGCGAGGTAGGACAAGATCATGCTCTAATACTTGCGTGAAAGAGGTAGTTGCTATAGTATAAATCGGTTTAACTGCTGCTTTCAAGTTCAAGACAATACTTACAAATACGACAAATGTGCTACCGAAGATGGAACCGACAATGGTGGGTCGTTCACAAGCATCCCGGGACCACCAGCACTAGCGCCTCCGTCAGCCGGCCGGGAATGTACTTTGATTGCTAGCTCCTGTGCTGCAGCGGCAGCGGCAGCCGCAGCGGCCATTGCTGTTGCACTTTGATGAGCCGCTACGGGGAGGTGGGTGGGGAACAGAGTGTTGAAGAATGGGAACAGAGTGTTAGTTACAGAAACGCCTTGTTCGTTTCGCTTCGACATCTGAAGATACTTACTGCTACTGTGGATACTTGTGGCCGATGGTAGCGGATGGCGCAGTCCAACTGGGGAAGCAGCTGCCGAAACGGGTGGTGGTGCATGGGTTGGAGGAAACCGAACCATGTGGCCATGATGCTGTGATGCGTGTTGTGGTGGTGGCCGTTGATGTTGCTCCTGATGGGCAGCGGAAGGAACTGCTGAAGGAAGCTGCTCATTGGCACCACCTGGAGGCGGAGGAGGTGGTTGCGACCCGGGTGGACCGGCTGGTGGCACATTTCCCCTTCGCTTAAGATCCTCTCGCAACGGTGTAATCTTCTTTCGCCGACCCGGTCGGCGTTCAGCTCCCGGAACTGTCAACGTGGGCGTACCAGCGGTGGCGGTTCCAGCAGCCGTCGGTCCTCCTAGAGCGGAGGCACTGCCACCAGCAGCACCAATGGCGGCTGCAGCCGCAGCCGCAGCCGAAGCTGCCGCTACTGCTGCTGCAACGGTGGAGGCAGAATGTGGCACAACGCCGGCCGTCGTTGGAGGTCCTCCTGGAGGTAGTTTCGTCGGCGTATGCAGTCCCAGCTGGGGTGCGTGTGGTGGTGGACCATGTCCTAGAAGACCCAATCCGGTCGGTGGCATGCCCAAGCCGACCGGTGGCAAACGGTGGCCGGAATGATGCGAATGTGGTGGCAACGACGGCATCGGTACGCCTGCAGGTCCACCTCCCTTGGCCAATGGTAAAGGTATGCCACTTCCTCCGAGTCCGGCCATCAGGTGCGACAGTTCGGACGGTTTGTGGTGTAGACTGCCCGGCGGCACCGGATGCGGTTGTCCCGTCAGACTCCTCATCAACACATCCGACGGTCTACCTGGATGTGGGGTTTCTTTAAGGAGCGGTGGCGGAGGTAACGTTGGTGGATGGTGATGGTGTGCAGCATGTGGGGCGGAGGTTTGCAGTGCGTTTGCAAGAATCGTATTGGAACCTCCTGATCCTGGAGGCGCACCTATCATCGGGGGCATGATAGCGGACGTTGGGATTCCGGTTGGTTTTAGTAAGGCTTTCACCGGGCTTTGCACGTGAGGCGGTGGTGGTAGACTCGCCGGAGCGGCAAGATTGACCGGCCCCAGCGAAGAAGGATGTTGATCCTTACGCCCTACCGTTGCCACTGCCGATGGATCCGTCGTGTTACGTGCGCGCTGAGAAAGAAGTACCTCGCTCGGATCCGGAATCGATTTGCGACGATTTGTTTTAGCCACCGGTGGAACCGAAAGAATGGGTGGGAGCAAATCAGCGGACGGTGGTGGCGGGGGCACGCCGACGCCCGGTGCTTTCAGCTGATGGTGCGCAAAATCTTCCTCTTCCATGATCTTTGCCAGCGCCTCATCATCCATTTCATCGTCCGGATCAAAGTCCTCCGGAAGCTCATCGTCAAAGTCCACCACCGAGTCGACGGTCGAGATGCGGGCCGTATTGCCGCTGGTGCTTTTGAGAAAGTCAATGTCTAGGATTCGCGCACTTTCGATCACCTGCATCGGCACGTCCGAGAGCGAATCCTTTGCAGACGAATCCTTAGACCCGCCGCTACGACCTCCCACCAGCTGATCGATCCTTGACGTTGCCAATTCCTTCGCCTTGGCCGCATTGTTCTCGGCCAGCATGCGCTTGATTTCCTCCTGCCGCCGGATGAACTGTTCACGCTCTTCCGGAGGCGTGTCAGGTCGCTGCACACCAGGTCGTATGCCGTCATCCGAGCTCTCGAAGTCATCATCCACGATGTAGTGGATCTTTTTGCCGCGCGTTTTCCGATCCGACTTTTTCTCCCCTCCACCACCTGTCGTGTCCTTCTTGCCACCCGACTCGGAACTGCGTGGTGTGGCAGATTTTTTGCTCGACTTTCGAGGCATCGTTTTACCACCCTTCCCAGCACTATCACTATCGGCACTGTCCTCCTCCTCCTCCACTCCGCTCGAATCCATCGTCTTCGCTGCGGGTGTCTTCTTCGGCCGCTCGATATGCTTGCCACTGCCCAATCCCCCACCGGAGGCGGGGGTCGATTTTGCCTTCGACTTCCCACCACCCTTCGTCTTTTTCTTCTTCTTCCGGCGCCAGTCACCTTCCGTGCTGGCGCTACTGCTACTGCTGCTGGTGCCATTGCTGCCGCTGTCACTGCTTCTGCGGCTGCTCTCCGTCTCCGTGTCACTGCACAGATCGTCGCTATCGTAGTCCTCGCTATCCTCCTCATCGTCATCTTCCAGATCCAGCTCTTCGTCGCTGTCGTCCAGCATACGCCGGTTCTTGCGATTCTTCTTCGCTATCTCCTTACGCCGTTCTTCCTCCTCGTCCTCGGAGTCGTCCGAGTTTTCCACGATTCGCCGACGCTTTTTGGCCGCCGCCCGTGAGCTCGGTTTACGTGATCGATCGTTCCGCCTACGATGGTGTCCAAGGTCCAACGAGCTTTCGCTCTCCCCCGATAGGCTGTTCTCGTCCTCATCCTCATCGTCATCGTCCTCCTCCTCGTCGTCGTCCGAACCGCTTACCTCACCGCGGAAGTCCTCGTCCGAATCGTCCTCCTCTTCCTCCGAGCTAAGCTCAATTTTGCATAGCTTTTTCTTCTTCTTTCGTGCCTTCTTGTTTGCTACCGCTGGCTTAGGTGCTCGATCTTGCCGCACTACCGCAGCTGCTGTATTCTTTACCTCACCACCAGCATCCGGCGCTGGACTGGTGGGACGGGCATCATCGTTCTTAGCACGAACCTGCGACGAACCGTTGACCACTTGGTCAGCAGCCGTGCCTTTATCTTCCTCCTCCTCTGTATCTTCATCCACTATTTGGAGCGCCCGCTTTCGGGCTTCCTCGTCCCGTGCTGTCGCCTCGATGATAGTGCTAATGTCTTTGCCCTTAGAAAACCCGTGTCCAGCGTCGTCATCCTCGTCGTCTTCGTCTCGATCCACATCCATCGGTATCTCGCAGTCGCGCATTTCGCGCCGGATCGCCGAATCGATGAGGCTATCGTACTCGTTGAACTTATAGCTCACCTTGGTCGATGCGCGACGCCGCAGATGCTTATAAATTGGCATGTCATCCGAATCAGTACAGCTTCCGCTGCCGTCACTGCCACTACCGCGGCGGCTACCACTGTCATCATCCGACCCACTCGATCGGCTCCCATCGCCGTCTCCGGAGCGTGATCGAGACGAACGGCGTCGTTTTGATCCCCTTCGATTCCTTTGACGCTGCCTACGGCGGCGCCGCTCGCGAGACGAATCCAACGATGGTGATCGCGAGCCGGAACGTTGCCTACCATTGCCTCCCCGTTCGAGCAAACGCTGCTGCTGGCGGGCTCGCTTCTGTGCCCGAAGCTGCTCCTCACGTTCCTTCTCAAGTGCCTGCTCCGCCAGCTCCGCCTCTCTTGCGCACTGTTCCTCCTCCTCGCGCCTCTTCGCTTCAGCTGCCAGCTTCGCCTGCAGCGCATCGTACAGCACCAGCTTCGACTGCAGCCGCTCGATCAGCTGCCGATGCTGGCACACAGGGCAAAACCAGTCGCCCTCGGGGATGGTGAAGAGCACCGGTTTCAAGCACGCGCAGTGGTAACCCTTGTCGCAAGTATCGCACAACAGTATCCACTCCGGCTGGTCCGTTTTCTTACACTGCTGACACGCATGGTCCTCGCCATCGTCTTCGTCGTCCTCATCCTCATCGTCCTCGTCCGACGCTGCCGTCACTTCACGCTTGCGCCTGGCCTTGCGCGCGGTACGCGCTCGCTTCAACGGTTGCGCTGGCGCTTCCGTCTCCAGGTCGGACTCGGGCGAAAACTCGTGATCCGACTTCAACACCGCATTGCTCCGTCGAACGTCTTCCTCCGAATGGTACGGTTCAGCAAAGTAATCCTCCGCCTCCGTCTCCGAGCTGCTTTCCGGTGACGTGGCACTATTCCAGGTGGTTTGCTTCTTGAGCAGCTGCGCCTGCAGTAGCTGCTGCTGCTGCAATTGCTGCTGAAGGTTTCCCTTTTTCTTCTTTTTCTTTTTTCGCCTTCGACCATCCACACCGACACCGCCATCCGACGAGCTGCTGTCTGACTGCTCCGGCGTCGACTCGGTCCGCCGGTACTCGTCGTCCGAGATGTGCATCCCGAGATCTTTCTTCTTCCTGACCGCATCCGCTTTCATCTTCTTCAGCATCTCATCCTCGATCTGCCGTCGGTTCGTTTCCTCCTTGATTTTCTGCATCGCGATACGGCGCGATTGGCGCACAGGCGGATTATTTCCCCCGTCGGATCCGGCATCCAGTACCATTGATATATCTAGACCGTCGACTAAATACAAACACAAACACAAACGAATGATGAGTTAAAGTTACATTTCAGAAAAAAGCTCCTTAGCGCCGGAAATGAATGAATCGCTTGGGTACAGTTTGTTTTGATAAAATAATAACCTAAAACATTCGCAGAAGCAAGAGCTCTAGGTAGAAGTTAAGCTAGCTCCAAAGTAAGTCAAAACAAAATTTACAAAGAGGAAAATTTTAGCACACATATTGAACGAAAGCTCTTTTCTCATTAACTTCTTAGCGCAGGTCAATGCATCCTTAACTTACCTAAACCGTTCCGTTGACGACGTTTGCGTTTTGCTGGACTTTCTCCATCCGGCTGTGGCGTACCTTCTGTAACCACATCTCCACTCGCTTCCATTGATTTTTTGGGTTCATTCACCGGTTCAGCTTTTACGGGTAGCGTTGCTGTATTCGATTCACTTGATTCCAATACTTTACTTGTTGTGTGGCTTTGGTCACATTTACCCAAATCCACCTCGGACTTGACGATTCCGGGAAGCGCTGCCACATCCGTTGACTTCTTTAAATCTGATTTGCTTTCCTTTCCTTTACAGTCTTCGGGGCTTTTCTCATCTTTGCTCTGTACTTTGTCACTTTCTGCTTCTTTCTTAACTGTGCTACTATTGTCTTCAGCTGGTGAAGTAGATTGCGGCCGATGCAAGTGATCGCCATTTTGTTCCAGCTCAATACTACCAGGTTTAATATCAGCCCGTAATTCCCCAACGGGTTCGGGGTTTCCTTCAGATTCTAGCTTCACTTTTTCTTCCAGCTCTTTTGGCTCCGGCATTACAATTGCCGTAGCTGAGATTGAATCTAACGCCTTCTTCGGAGTGCTGCTTTTACGTGATCCTCGTTTCTTTTCCACCGGTTTCTCGGGCGTTAATTCCACTGCAGAAGGCAACACCACGCTGACATTAGGTGAATCTGTTTCGTCGGATTTTTCCGAGTTTCTCTTGCCGCGCACGGTGCTCATCACTTTTGGACTCTTTTCCACACTCAATGGTTTGCGGGATCTTTTTTTCTGCGACAATTCCATTGCCTCACCATCGTCATCCGCACAGTCGTCTTCTGCAGCCCGTTCGCCCATGTCTATCTCATCACTGTTTTTGGCAGACACCTCGTTCTTAGACGAGGTTTTATCGTAATTGTCTCCACCATTATCATTACAGGGAACTTCTTTTTCTTCCTTTTCCTTCTCGCCCTTATTCGAGCCACTGCCATCCGAATGAACAAAGGAGGCCTTGGGGGAGGATTTGCTACATTCTTCCTTGCTTTGTTCCTTCGGGGAATTGCGCTCACCATTTCCCGCTTTCGACGGTACCGGGGTCTTTTCGTTTACCGTCGTAGCACCGCCCGGTACTGTTAGTGTAGGCTCAACTTTTTTCGTATTGCCCATACCATTTTCCATCCCGGCCCCTAACCCGTAGAAAAACATCATGGGTTCCTCAATGACCTCGCTGAACATTGGTACGATACCGCTATCGCATTCTGCCCCGTTCCCTTCACCACGAACTACGAGCGGAGGATCTTCGATCGATTCGCCAATGATCGCTTTTGCTGCCACCTCTTCTGCGACCGATTCATTTTCAACATCCACTTTCTTATCTTGCGTTGCGTGAATAGGTTCGGGGGGAAACGATGTTTTGGATACATCATCCGACTGTTTTTCAGTACAATCGTCAGCGGCACCTTCGTTGGTCGAGGGAGAATCCTGCCGTTCTTCAGTCTCTTTTTCATCACTGTTTTTCTCTACAATCGGTTCTGTCTTTTCGTGATCATCTGCATCCATCCCTTTGCCAACTGGGCTCTTAGTTTTTTCATGAACTTCTTCTACTGTTTCCGGTTCAGTCGACTTAATGCACTTATCGTTCGCATTTGATTCTTCGAAATCATCGGTGCTTTTTTTTCCTTCTGGAGGATCCATTTTAATCGACAGTTCTTCCTTCTTCGAATCTACTTCACATTGCATTTCTTTTGCATTTGCTTCTTTTTCCATTTCAACAGAAGACGTAGCAGCGACAGTTTCCGTCTCTTGTCCGGCACCTTCTCTTTTATCTGCCGTAGGAGTGTTTTCCTGCCCGACATCGGACTCGGCCACGATAGATGGTTCATCGGATTTCATTTCCACATCAGCTCCTGCAACAGTCACATTGTTGGTGCTCGGTCGCTCTGTAACATCATCAACTTTTACTTCCTTCTCGATCGTAGCCGACGCATTAATCTTGTCGTTCGTTTTGTATGTACGACGCGATATAATCAAACTCGGTGGCGTTTCCGACGGTGCGAGAATTGAGCCAAGCTTCAGAGCCTCCGAATCACTCGCACTACCGGCACTCTCGTCTTCCTCTTCCATCGCATTCCCAGCGGGAAGTGGTTCGATCGGGCGGTTGTCCTTCAACATTTCAATCATATTGACAAATTCGTCTCGGTTTCTGAAAACGGGAATAGATTATAAATCATCTGTCCAATGAACGCCGTATCGTTTACGCCGTACCTTGCCACCAGGGTCCAGGTTTCCATTTCGGCGTCTGATTGGTATATTTGTAGATTTGCAGTTTCATCCATAAAGTACCAGTAGCAATTACCCTGCCTGTCCCGTCCCAGTGGATCCAGTCGTAGCTCGCTGGCACCGGTAGTATTGATTTGCGTTTTGAACTTTGTATTCAAATCAAACTGGCCCTCCAGAAGAGCCTGCAGACAAATGAAAGAGAAAAGCTCGGTCATTTTTTTGCACCAAGCACGGAAAGGAAACGCAAAGCATCTGACCTAACAAAGCTTACCTTTAACACCCGTAATTTCACCGCCAAATTGGCCGTTTTATAACCAAATCTTTCGATTTCCCATGCATCCTGATGCGAGTAGGAATGGGCATACTTGGCTAACGCAAGCTCCCAGCGGGCGGCTGGTACTTTTTTATTAATCTTACGCATCAGCTTAATGTGTAGATCGGCCAGTGCTTGGGGAACTGAAATGTTTGGACCAATAGATTTAAAAAAAATGGCAAATGTATACAATTGACTTGGGTAACAATCAAAACTTACCAGTTTCACTATTCTCCAGCATCGACTTTAACTCGGCTATGTTAAATTCGCCGATGTCCAGCAATGGACCAAATTGTTCCACGAACGATAAAATGATTCCAAAATTTGGATCATTTTCACATGAAACTGGTACTCCGGCCATTTTCACTTTTTACACGATATTCTTATAAAGTTACAAACTACGTACAATATTAATCGCAAACCTTTTGCAAGCCTACGATGGATGATGATGGAGAAAACTGAGGGCTTACACTTTCTATACATTCATGGGAAGGGAAAAGTTCACATCGACAACGATGCCGACCAGAATGCCCATGATGTGGTGCTAATTGCGGAATTTTCCGAAGATAAGACACACTGATTCTCTTGATCGGGGGAGGTCACGTCTCCTCAGCCGAATTTCGGACACACTTGCTTTTGTGTATAGTAGCATCAAAAATGGCAAGCGTTCCTGTGTGTTGCTGCTTACACGACGTCCACTGGTAGGAACATATGTAATACAGTGCACCAAAGAGCTACCGGTACTGTCTTCTGTATATTCCGGATACTGCCCGGCCATAGGCGTACCGGGCGACATCCATCGTGGCTGTTTGCGGCAAATTTGAGACCGTATTTTCACTATTTTGAACCAGACCACCGATCACCGAAGAAAAACAGAAGCATTCTTTTGGCCCGAAGGTGTAATACAAATTGACTCTCTCGCTATCCCGTTTCAGCGATGGCTTAAAACCTCTTTCAGTCACGCACACACGGATCGGATTTGATTTCGATTCACAGAATTTTCTAATTCTTATTTGTAAATAAAAGTAACATCATTGTAATCAGTTGGTAGCTTTACACTTGCGCATCACACGGAGGCAGAGTTCCCTTTTGATGAAGCTTATTAGAATGCCTTAAAAATAGGATTAAAATCTAAAATGCCTTTAAAAATGACGCAGATTTCTTGCGCTTGTTTGTGACGGTGGTGTAATAGCAATAAACCCATGCAGCAAAACTTCCTTTGTATGCTTCACAGTGCATATGGGGAGCGAAGGTGAAACGTAATTCTTGTCTTGCACGCAAAATGGCAGTAGCCATTTTTACAGCTGCATTTTAACCTTCAAATCCCAAATTCTTTTGAGAAACTAAAAATAGTTCATGGAGGATGACCGATCGCATACAGATAAGCTTGCGAGATTGCGGAAAAAGAATCGAACATTGGGATGTAAACGATTTGCTACAGGTTATTTGGGTATCGCTGTTTTGATCAAAAGAAAGAATAAAATACAGTCTGTTCCCGAGTTACGCGGTTTTTGCGTTCCACAGAAATCCGCGTATCTCGAATTTCCGCGTATCTCGAATATTGCTTGACACATAGTTTATATTAGGAGTTAAGAGATCGAGCTATTGTGTACATGTATCATAGAATATTCAAAATTTGTCTTTGTCCATTAATATGAATGCAATGCAAGCGTATTCAAACTACATAAATTGCAACAAACGAAATTAAAAGCGTAAGTTATGCAAATGTGTAATTTACACATTTTTTCGTGTGGTTGTACATCTCAGGAATTTAAATCGATGTAATAAACCCAATCTACTGTCAAATTTTGAAAACCGCGTATCTCCGAATCCGCGTAAGTCGAGAACCGCGTAACTCGAGAACAGACTGTAAATTGGAATGGATTTAAGAGCAAAATATGAACAACCGCTAGCAAGCGGCCGAGCTAAAAATCCAGAGACGTAATTCCTGCTTTTGTATAAAACTCTGTATGACATTTCATAAGCCTTTGAAGCTAAATTATGTCCTTACTCATAGGGCCTTTGATATAATTGTAATAAATTTATTACAATTTAAAAATAATGATTCACATGAGCTGCTACTGCTTTTGTTGTCATTTGGCCATCGTTTTAAGAGCAAAAAGAGTTATTTTTCTGGTGTAATATGATTGAATATGGATTTGATAGCTGTTAGGTTAGCAACATCTCTGGGAAAAGTATCATTTCTGAGTTTTGTATGCAATGTTTCCATTTTTTTTATTTGTGACGAGCTATATTTTGAGCTTACAGCACAATGGGACGACTCTACAGTTCTGCGTCAAAAAATATTTACGGTGGTTGAAATTGGTTTCTTTGCGCTATGCTTTTCCTAAGCGGCAATCAAAATGTATCCTACAAAGCATACAGAATACACCTATCAGTTTCATTTGTATGGTAGTTCACAGGCTTGGCTATCTGGCAATATCGCTGATGGCGCACATTCCGGGTCCAGCAGATAGGAGATATGCTATGGTGTTTGGAAAATATTGATAAGTATTACAAGCAATCGTATACGTGCGATTGATACCAGCCAGAGAGGTGTGTTTTATACCTATTGGTATTGAGGCACGATTCAGTAAATAATAGATATTTTTTATATTGAGAAGGATAATACGCGACACCGCGGCATGAGAACATGGTGAATAGCTAATTTCGCTATTTGCACAGTTGTGCATTCGTGCCAAGTTCAAATAATCGTTTTTGCATTCAATAATCCCTATGGAAATCGATAGAAGATGCATTTCGGAGAAGAAAACATCGCCATTGGTAACGTTATTAGTATCACAAAAATTATGGCAATGAACCCGCGACACCAAGAAAACTACCCCAGCGCTATAGAGCTGTATTGCAGCTGCTATTCATGGGACAGCTGCACAAAAGATACGCATACAACTGTGCGTTCAACGAAGAGTTGATCGGATCGAGCTGAAAGATCGTGTTTTAAATAATCAGGGAAAGCGTTCTAGTTTTACTTTGTTTCTTGATGATAATCGTTAAGTATAACCTAAAATCGTTAAGTATAACAAATATGAACCTAAACTTTTCTAGTATGTATGTATACATATATACTTCTTCTATACACATGCTTCAAGATGAGGGATGAGGGTAGCGATAGGAGGGATGAAAGGTGGTATGAATAGAGTAAAGGGAATAGGCATAAAAAGCACCAGTAGGTAAAAAAGTTTCTGTTCAATTCCGTTTCTTCGAAAAGCCAACACCACCACAGCGGCCTTTGGTCTTTGGTGCGTATACCGGAACTTGTGCGTTCCAGCGATGATATGTGCACGAAAACGTTTGGCCGCTTTTGCACGCGTATGTGTTTCCCTCGCGTTTTTTCTCTCTTGATGTTCTTTCCGTTACCTGTTCTTCGTCATACCACCCATCCCAATGCCCCTATGTTCGATCGGTTCTCCTGCCCCTCAGGTAGCAGGAGCAGTACTTTTGTACGTCGCTTAGCGCCTTCTCGTTCGCGCACACACGATTCTTTCCCACGCGGCTTGCTTTGACCGTCCCGTTTGCGCGCTCTCATCGAGGCGCGTCGATGGTCTCTTTCACTCTCGGGAGCCGAAAACGCACGCCGACAAGAGATGCGATCCCTCCAGATCCCTACCCGGCTCACTCGGCGGGAAGAAAGTATCGAATATTCAAGGCCACTGGTAATCCTTGAAATTGGCCGCACCGTTTCAGGGAGGTCCCAAACGGGAATGGCGGATATTTCCCGGATCCGGGAGTCAGCCACCGCACGGTTTCCAATGTTCCCGGTGCTTCTTGGTTCCCACTTGAGAAGCGGGAGATGGGATTTTTATATTGAAATTACGCTTTTTACGGGTTATGGCGCAAAAACTTTGCCACCGAAAAAAACATGTTCGCCTGCAGGGGAAAGACAGATGCGAACATATCTATCGGGAACGACACTCGGAATCGTTTATATTCACAGAATTGTAAAATAAAACTATATGACTCCATGTACGAACGCGAATATATCGCGTCTCCATAGTGTGTCCTACTTTATCGAACACGCTTCTTCGTTCGCTCTATCTCGCCCACTCCCACCCACCAATAGCCGGTGGTGGCGGAGCGCTAGATTGCTCCATACGGTTTTCGCGCCCTCGCGGAGACATTTTTCCATTTTTGCGCGATGAGCAATTGTTGTTTTTCATTTCGTAATTTACTTTTTCAAGTTATTACGGGTTCCTACATTGTTTGTTTATGGTGAACGTGCGCTAATCCGTGTGCCAGCGAGTGAATGCGGATCTGCCGGGAACGCTTGAACGCTAATGCTTTCCCGAAGCGGAAGATTATCGAGCGATATTCAATGACTGCGCCTCATTTATGGTTCGTTTTAGTATTCCAGGTTCCATTATCGTCCACTTGGCCGCGAGATGGATGCTGAATTGGATTTCAATGATGATGCCAAGATGAAAATGCAATCTCTTTCTCCTTCTCACCCGCTTCCAACGCCTACTTTGCTTTCATTTTACAAGCGTCAACACCAGGAGGAAAACGTAGCACTTCCCCGGGTAGCTTTTAATTCTTTCCCAAATGGCGCGCATCCGTCCAAAATGTACACCAAACCGGTGTCCTGTGAAGAATTCGTAACATCTGCCGGTGACCCGGGTACCGGCCGCTTTAATTCCTTTGTTTCGTCCATATCTGTCCGTTTCTTCGTCGAGCTCTTTTCTTTGCCTTTCGCTTTCGGCTTCATTTTACCTGCACCCGTTTCGTTCGATTGTGGACGAGCAGAGGCGCAGGCGACGCTTTTTTCTTATACGATTTTTTCGCTTCGCTGGCGCTGCGAATTAGCGCCATATACAACAGCTACATGGATTTTGCGGTGGAAGGTATTTTAAATGCGCTTTGGCGTGGCCCCTTTGGCATTATTCTGTTTTCTGTAATACTTTCAAGCGGCTTCCTCCTTCCTCTCCCATTCGCGTCATTACCAAGTAGGATTCGTTTATTTTCACCAAATTGGCGCAAAGTGTAACCCAGATCTCTGTTTGTGACGCCCAAAGAAACCATGATCAATAAAAACAGTACTCAGGGCGAATTTGTGTGTTGTTACTTCCAGAAAAGAATAGTTTATTGAATGTATGAAGGATTGAATTGAAACATTTGCGACGATGATTAATATATAGTTATAGTTTATAGGTTCTAAGTTGAAACTTCCTCGGCAGCTTTGGCGTCGCTGCTCTCGTCCAGTTTCGCCTTCTTCTCGGGCGTCGTATGTTCAGCACCATCAACCTCTACGGCAGCACCATCAGCCTTCGCTTCGGTGGCTTTCCTCTTGGTGGCCTCGGCGACTTTGTCGGCGCCCTCCTGCTCCTTACCCTCCTCCTCCTCCACCTCGTTTGTCGACTCTTTCGGTTCGGTTTCAGCCGCGGCGTCCTCCTCAGTGGCGACACCGTTGTCTTTCTTTTCCTCCTCACCGTTTTTCTCCGCCTCTTCGGTTGTGGCGGCGTCAGTAGCGTCAACCTTTTCGGTTTCGGCGGCAGTTTTGTCGGTGGCGGCGGTTTCCTCACTTGCGTCCGTGGACGCTACTTGTGGAGTCGCTTCATCCGACTCTACCTCTTTCTCATTGGGGACTGGAGTAGTTTCCCTGCCGAAGGAGAAAAGTAGCATTTAATACAATTGCAGTGGTTTAACTATCTGTTCGATCACCGCGTTTGGGACCGGGTAGATGAAAACTATCACTTAAAGAAAAAAAACTAACTAACTACACACTAGTGTAACACAAGGAAAAAGCGCGCGCACAAACTAAATAAAAAAACACACACTTTACACAAACAGTTCCAAATAACTTACGTCTTTGCCGTAACATCCGTCATTTTTGTTAAAATGTAGTTAGAACTAGTCACCGAGAAACTTGGTTAACAAGAAGAGCGAGGACGCTTGCCGAACTATACCGCTAAGAAAACCGACGCCAAATGAGAGAATATGAGTGATTAAATTTTGTACACCGTTTGCAACGGTGTTACGTGCTACCAACATAAGCGAGTCAAATGTAGAATCGGGACTCGGAAGATTCGAAGATTCGATTCCTGGACGGATTCTAAAGATTTAGATCCCATTTAACGGATTCTGAAGATTTGATTCGATTGGGATTCGAATCAGATTTGATTTGTTTGGGACTCGAATTAGATTTGATTTGTTTGGGACTCGACTTGATTTGGTTCTGACTTGAACCCAATCTATTTGAATTTGATATGACTCGACCTAGACACGAGATGAGTTGGATTAGTAGATCTAAAGACAATGTGATAAAGGTTTTTGCACGATTTAACTTAGGTTCGAAATACAGTAGAAAGAATACGAATACCCAGAAGAGACAATGATTCAGCGTTGCATACAAAAATAACTGTTCACGATTTTCACTGCCTGCGAAGAAAATCGTTTCCATACGTTAGTTGATTTTCAACATCAACAGAACTACTTACACATTTCCGAAATGTGTGGCATGTTTTTATTACAGAAAAGAGACTTATCAATTGTGATTTGATAGGGATTAAGATTAGGATAAATGATTTCCATACCTTGCAGGTCTAATTGGTTTACCTCGTCTCGCGACTGTTTGATGGATTGGGATTCGGATTTGGGGATTCGATGTACCCACTACTAGAACGAAACTGCAGCGCGCCAAACTGACATCTAAACCTTGGCCACAGCTTGAAATAATGACTGAAATAGGTAATTTGTTAATAACTTTTTAATGGCTTGACCAATTTTAGCACCAGACCCCTCAAATAAAAAGTCTTATGAAAACAAACAATTTGATACATTAAAGATTCAACCTCGAAACGAGGCTTACGAAATAAACAATTATATGGGACGAAGGTACAGATATCTTGGTTAGTATTTTCTGCTGAAATAACAAATTTGTCAATAACTTCATAAACGCTTAAGCGATTTGAATACGTGACCCCTCAAATGAAAAGCCTTTTCTAAAAACACAACTTTGTCCTACAATAGATCTATTCATATTTTCTAGTTTTTGAGAAAACTAATCGTGTGGAAAAGAGACAGCACTCTACCGGGAACAAGGTGAATAAACTTCGATTACTTAAAGTCAAAATCTGCCTATTTGTTAATAACTATTGATTCTTTCAACCGTTTTTCACGATTGACCCCTTAAATGAAAGGTCTTTTCAAGACGCACATTTGTGTTGAAGGTAGATGTTACCGTACTTTCTTGTTTTTGATAAAAACCACACCTGGAAAGTGTTCGCCCGAGGGGGCGAAAAGTTAAATCAGATTGATTGGCAATTTAGGTTAAAAAAGCCAATTCTCGCATAACTTGTTAGTTCCTTGACCGATTTCCACAAATGACCCCCCAAATGACAGGTCTTTGCAAGACGCGTAATTTTGTCTCAAGGAACACATTGCATTATATTCATCTTTTCTAGTTTTTCTACCAGCTCTCGTCGAGAGAAGCGAGGACAATTTCCTCTCCGAGAGACCAAATTTGGTCACGCACACATTTGCATTTGTTGCACCAACACATGCGTGGTGCGTGTACAGACACAACATGTCGCCCGAACCGGTTTACCGGTTCAGCGTTTGAAGGTCATTTGCTAGAGAAGACCCGCTACCGCAGAGGTCGTGAACATATTTCGCCCGAATCTCTCAAAATTTTGGGAGAGAATTCGCCTTTTCCCGCCAAAAACGAGCGGCGAAAAAAGTGAGCTAGTGGTGGGTCTTACAAGCTTGAACTGTGAATAAACCAAGGTGTATAAATATAGAAGGTGACTTTATGTCGCTTTGGAAGGGGTGCCATATTTGAGAAGAGTTATGTCAATAGGCCAATCCTTTTCCGATACCCCCCCTCAAAACCCATATGAATACCCCAGAAGTGTTATGTCAAGTCATGAAATGTAATTTTACACTGAACGACTTCACCTTCTAATTTATACACCTTGTGAATAAACAGCTTATTTGGGCCACCAATGGCTCAGCGAATGTAGGAATTGAATATCTCAAATACGTCAGATATATTGTAATGGACGCAAAGCACCAGTTTACTTACCTGTCACTGCAATCTAGCTTTAAATACATTATATCAGCCATGTCTGAGGCGCCATTTGTAAAGAATTTTATCAGAACCTCAAACATGTTCGTTCGGCGATAAAGTCCCCACCGAGAAAATGCGGAAAAACATCAAAAGGACTTGCTTTACTGTTTCAGTGACCCACGATAGATTCAATTTGAATGATAACGCTGTCATAATTGTTTTTGAAACATAATAAATGCTACTCTTCTTCTAATAAACTCGGGTAAATCAGTTAGTCTGCATATTTTCAAAAAGGACTAGATTGTTCGTGTTGTTTGAATACAATTAGAAGAATAATGTCAACTACACTGATATTCTTATGTAAATCATGCATTGAATTAAACAAATAATATGAAAAATTGGCATTAGAAGAGCATGTATGGTATTCGGAGATCCGGATCTCCAAATAGATTTGAATCGAAAGATTGGAATCCCAACCGGGAATCGATTTTCCCAACACTAGTCGAATGAAAATTTTTCAAGCGGTCTTCTGGGCCGGTGGCGCTCTCTAGCGACTAAATTAGAGCGCCATCGCGAACGTACAATTGGATGACAAATAGCGTCGGAAAAAGATTTATTGAAAATTATGTGAAAAGGGTGGAGTGCAAAAAGTTAATTCAATAATTGAAATTGCATGAATTTTGTTCAAATTTTTTTTTAAATTTAAGAGAAGCATCCAGGTTCGGTTGGATTTTGTTATGGAACTAATATTATTTATATGGAACGATTGCAATCACGTAAACACATAATTCTGTAAAGCAAGTTTCATGTATTAATAATGCCTCAGCTTTTAGCTGTAAATAGCGTGTGATATTGATCTTTGAGCTCGAAATAGTCATCAGAAAAGACAAAAACTGAAACAAGATTTCTCCAACCTTTTAGCTCGGATAACCAAGAAACTGTCACGCTGATGATAACAAACAAAGTGCATCACCGGACATCGACGGCAGTATTTCGTGGCCGGTAGCTAAAAGCTACGGTAGCATTAATCTTTTTCGTTGCAACAAACGGCTTCTAGAGGCCAATGATGGCGTTTCGGGCCAATACAGTAGCTATTTTTATGCTGCTCTTGGTTCGTTTGCAGGCAGCTCTGTGGTCCATCATTTCTGATTGCGACGAAACATACAACTACTGGGAACCGTTGCATTACCTATGGAAAGGCAGAGGTTTTCAAACGTGGGAATATAGTCCGGAATTTGGCCTCCGCTCGTACAGCTACTTGTGGCTACACGCATTGCCTGCTACGATACTGGGCTTTTGGGTGGAAAATGGTGTGGTCATTTTCTACTTTCTACGCTGTCTGCTTGCTTTAGTTTGTGCCACGTTGGAATATCGATTCTACAAGTAAGGCATATTTTTTTTCAACACGCATTGACTTAAATTAACGAACACATTTTATACCACTTCTAGGACCATAAAACAAAAATGTGGTGCCAGCGTAGGCAACATGTTTTTATGTTTCCAGCTGATTTGTCCAGGGATGTTTATCTCCAGTGCTGCCTTGTTGCCAAGCAGCTTCGCTATGTATGTCACCATAGCAACCATGACGGCTTGGATGAATGGTGATGTGAAAACAGTCATTGCTATCACAGCATTTTCTGGCCTGATTGGTAAGTATAAAGGTGACGGTCACCTGAAAATAAAAAATCCTAGTCTAATCATTTTCTTCTGTTTCAGGATGGCCATTCGCCGTCATCGTTAGCATACCTTTTGTATTGGAACTGCTAGTAAAGGATAAAAAGCTGGGATTTTTCATGAAAAACGCAATATTTTTCGGTCTGCTATTTGCCATACCGATCGTGTTGATCGATAGTGCCTACTTCGGCCGCCTTACAATGGCAGCATTGAACATTGTCCGATATAACGTTTTCACCTCACATGGACCAGATCTGTACGGAGTCGAACCTGCGTCATTTTATTTCAAAAACCTATTTTTGAACCATAACGTTGCCTTTTTCTTGGCTCTATTGTATCCTGTGGGGGTCCTGATAAGCAAGGCATTTGGAATGAAATCAGCAAAAAGCAGACTATCCCACACGGGTGCACTATGGAAGCTCTCGCCATTATTTCTGTGGCTAGCGGTGTTTGTTGTTCAGCCTCATAAGGAAGAGAGGTAAGTGGGATCACTTTCCCGTAAAGTTTTGACTTCATAATGAAAAAAAAACTACCATTTCTCTCCGTAGGTTTGTTTTTCCGGTCTACCCGCTATTTTCCATGGGTAGCGCTTTTTTTCTGGACATAGTTTTCAACACCTTCGACCGCTACAGAAGAGTGAAAATGATTTTAAGCCTGAAACGCATGCTTTCGTTGGCCGTTATAGTGACAGCGCTACTACTTAGTTTGTCGCGCATTATTGCAGTGTGCATTAATTATCGTGCTCCTATGATAATACTCAATGGACTAGAACAAACGAAACACGATGTTAACTTGTGCTATGGTAAGGAATGGTATCGCTTTCCGGGAAGCTTTTTCGTTCCTGACAACTACCGTGTTCGTTTTATTCCGTCCAGCTTCACTGGCATGTTGCCAGCCTACTATTCGGAAACGGAAAATGGTACTAAATTAGTACATAATTACTTTAACGATTTGAATGTTGGTAATTCCCACATGCTCTTTCCATTGGACCGCTGTGACTTTCTTGTCGATTTGGATAC
Source organism: Anopheles ziemanni (assembly GCF_943734765.1). NCBI lineage: Eukaryota > Metazoa > Arthropoda > Insecta > Diptera > Culicidae > Anopheles > Anopheles ziemanni. The sequence goes on from NC_080706.1 coordinate 13,819,913, forward strand.
GGGAGAAAACTACGACTCACGCGATCCCGAACCAAACTATTCTGCCGATGGCGTACAGTGGGCCGTCATAAAAAGTGTGGACTTTGTTATTGCTTCGAGAACCAACACTTTCGCGCGAGCATTTTACGCACCATTTTTCTCAAGTCGGTACAGAGTGATGGGTAAATATAATTTGTTGAAAAGGAAAAAAATAAAACATGTGATTTGATCTGCCTGTACGTTATTTTGAAGTGTGTTATTAATCTGAACTCACTAGAAGCAGGTGCGTTTAAAAGAAAGGAAGTTATTTTATGACCTAATTACTCTAACACCACGTGCTCCATGGTTTGTTAGCGAAGATCCCACAAAATCAAAACGAAAGCATAATAAGTCGATAAAACATGCCGCTGCATATATCCTACGTGAGTTAACCTATTTGGCGGTGGCACCGTTTCCGTTTCATAAACGCTTCCGTCAAATATCGTCCATACTGAAGGATTCAGTTCTTAGAAGAACACATTTGCGTAGTTTTCTCTTTTGGTTAATGAACATAATGCACATCTTTAAACTGTAAAACATTAACATTAACCAGCTTCTCATATCAATCCAGGACCTGCTACTGCATCTGTCGATCATACGTTGCTAAAAGGAATCCTCTTTACCCGCAGCATACATATAAACGAGGCGTGCCAAGAGGACACATAAACACGCACACAATGTATAAATATGCAACGCGGGGTGCATCGCTCTGACAGATGTTGGGTGTTGGATGTTTGTGCAAAAAGATGCATCAAGAAACTCCTGTGTACACTCCTTGCGGTGTGGCCTGAAATGGTTTAGGTGGCTCCATTTCCCCGGTCGATAGGCGTTTCGCGGGTATACAACGACGGTTCCAATGTGAAGAAAACTCGACTGCGCTAACAGAAGCAATTGGACTTATTGCAGCCCGTGTGCACCAATCTCTCGCAATCGTTGGTGTTTTTTTTATCGTGTTATCATTATTTAACCCGTTCACTGTAACCCTCCTGGGGACACAACATACTCACAGAGTAGATAATCAAGCTTCAATCTCATACGAACTATAAGGTAGGTAGGTATTAAGATAACGAGCCCTACGAGTGTATGAAAACAAATGTTAGGAACGAACACAACAGCAGTTTATCTTTGAAATGCCGGATGAAAGTTGGAGTGTTGGGCAAAGATTGTCTCTTACCAAACAAAAGTTTGTTAGAATTCGGCTCATTGAACATTAACTATGCTTTCGATTACATTACTAGCATTATTCATTTTCTCAGTGTACGTATGGGAATGGCTGATTGTGGAAAAGAGGCCATTCGCTACCGTGTTTTGTGTGTAAAGCCTTCCGTTTCCGTATTTTACCTCTAATAACATTATGGATTATCCATTTCCCTCTTTCAGAATCATGTCAAACTACCGTCCCCGGGGAGCTATTGCCAAAGTGTTCTTTGACCGCATTCACAACGACGATGTTATCCAGCAGATTGATATGACGACGGTAAGTATGGCAGGATTGGCAGAATCCGGAAACCGGAAACTATGGATGGTTCCAATGTCTTCCAAAGAACTCTCTCAGATCAGTTGGACATATTTCATGTTATCAAATATGTACCATAAGAACGAATACCGTTTCATCCACGGATCGATAAGAAACCTCGCGGGAAACTGTCGTATTCGTGGGTCACATATGTTCAGATAAAGGGTAATCGGAACGATGACATCGGTCACGTAAACTCGTCCCCTTATTGTACGGAATTTGTTAGGTACAATTTACTCATTCGCCCTCATTTGTACTTGCAGTGGTATACGATGACCAAGCTACCTCGCAAATACGGATGCTTATATCATCATCTGAATGGCCCAGATGCATTCACGCTCGAGTGGCTGGACCGCTCGAAGAAAACTTCTGGGCGGTTCTGGCTGCAGCTGTGCCACGAGGTAGCCAAGCTGTTTCTCAACATGTTTATGACGCAGACCGATATCAATGGCTTCCTGAAGCGTGGCTCAATGTTCATACTCTCAGAGGGCCAGTTCGACGAGTTTCTCACCGCTGGGGGTTTCTTCCAGAACCGCGAAAGGCAATCGATGGTACGTTAAATCGTGCCAAAGCCCACATGGATAGCCGTGTGGGTTTGATATCGTTTAATAATACCTTGCCATAATCATTTATGCCACGCAGCTTAACATTTGCGACATTGGTGCCGGCGATGGCGAGGTGACGATGCGACTGGTACATACATTGCAGCAGAAGTCCAACTGGCAGGTGACTACGTACGCCACCGAATCCAGCTGGACCATGCGAAATCGTCTCAGCGAAAAGAATTTCATGTAAGGCTCCAAAATTTGCGGCTGAACTCGTTTGAACCTCCTTCATTAATATTTCCTCGTTTGCAGTGTACTGGAGAATCTGAACCAAATTCATGGGGCCGATCTGGTCGTGTGTTTCAACGTGTTAGATAGATGTTTCGATCCTCACGTGATGCTCAGTGAAATCTACGAATCGTTGGATCCGTCAGGATTTGCACTGATTGCTCTCGTACTGCCGTATAGCCATTATGTAGAGAAAAGTAAGTGGCATCAACAGCACAGACTGTTCGTTGGTTGGAATTTATTTTAAAACTATTTACCATCCTCTATTTGCAGATTCTAGCCACTTACCATTGCGAACACTTCTGGAACCGTGGCCACCCGAAAAGCGACTTACGGTGGAGGAAGAGCTGGAAATGTTTTTCGATGTGCTGCACGCGGTCGGATTCAAGATACGGATATGGACGAAGGCCCCCTATCTGTGCGAAGGCGATCTACGCCAGTCGTTCTACTGGCTAACGGATTACGTTGTACTGTGTTCAAAATAAATGTGCAATCATTCCAGCAAAATAAACGAAAGGAAAAAAAAGCAAGAGAAAATATCCACGAACAAATGGTGAGTCCTTCTTATTTTTTTGGTATCATTACAATTTGGGATTTGGTGAAAAATAACGACTTCAAAATTATAACTTAAAAATAACGTTTCTTAAAGACTTTTCTATTGATGCTAAGTAGATTGCTAAAACCCGATTGATGAGATCTCCCTTAACTGTTTTTGGAAAGTCTTGAAAGCATGTTAAATATTGACTGCACCAATTGAGTGGGCATGCTAAAACGAGGGAATACAATGCATATGATAATTACAACGAAACTTTTTCATCTACACTGAAACTAAAGGCTTGTCTTCAAGTTTTCAATACCTGACAGAGTAGAGGAGATAAACAAGAGTATCTGAAAATGTTGGTATATCAGAATTTTATTTTATTCCTTTTTTGTCCTATATAGGTAACATATGTATAGATTGATATTTTGTAAACTTGAAATATTTTCTACATAAAACATGTTATACGTTTGCAAAATGGTTCGTGCGACAGAACCAGACAGTCGAAAAACACGCCTATAAACCATAAACATGACGATTGTGTATAGTTTGCTCGTGCGCCGATGACGAGAGGCCAAGAGAGGCCGAGATCAAGTGTCGTCGGCGGTTTGGCAATACTTCCAAGTGCTTCAAATATGTCGTACATGGATGTGTAATGCTGCCTGCCAATGTAGTCAACTATGTTTTGTTTGTTTTTATTAAATTACAGCTACAGGTGTGAGAACCATCATTGTCCTATTTTCAAAACCTTTGGAGTGTTTTTTTATGTGAAGCCTAACAGTGAATAGCTCCACTTCCATCGTTTCGTCGCTTGATTGTGATTGTGCTTCCGGATGTTGTTGTTATTTTTTCGTTGCTTGATTGGAGTTAACTTTTCGTGCTTGCTTTACGAGAATAAACGCTTCTTCTTGCGATTCTTCACGTCAAGCTCGCGCGAAAGGCTCATGGTGCGTATGAATTCGCTCCTGCTGGCCCCACCAGAAGGGCCACTACTGCCGAGCCCACCGATGGCGCCGCCGAAGGAGAGTTTTCGCACGGGGACGGGTGGCTCGAGTGTTGACGCCGACGCGCCCGTCGCTGCCCGGCCAGTCGAGTAACGGCGCGAGTAGTGTACCGGTCCGGCGGCCAGCTGCTCCTTCGAGTCCTGGAACGAAGAACGTCGAGAGCCGGGTAACGACTTCGAGTAATCCTTGCCGAGTTGTTGCACCTCGAGCGTTTGCATCTGAATTTCGGATTGCGTCGAACCACGCCGGCTACCGGACACCGACCAGTTCGGGTGTAGCAGGTACCGGCCCTCGTCCAGGCTGTCCACGTCGTCGGAGATAGAGCGCTGGAAGCGCGACCCATCGTTGCTGCCACCGTAGCGCCCGAACGACGAACCGATGCTCTCGTCGATCGAACTCTGCGAGCCGCCAACGGTCGAGCGGCGCCGTAGCGTGCGACCAACGGTTGGGCCACCCGAACCGCGCAGCCGGTTCGGATCCTCTAGCCGGTACCAGACCGCCACGTCGTCCAGGCAGGCCTTCTGCAGCTTTACCGAGCACTCGCCGAGGAAGATTGGCTCCGAGTGGGGCAACAGATCGTACAGCACTATCTCTATCTTACGGTCTAACAGATTGTCACTGAACACGTCCTGGAAGGTAATGGTCGCGTTCCAAATGGGATTCAGAGAGGGAGTGGACACCTCGGTCTGGGCGACATGCGATTCGTTCCTAGAAAATGGGATTAAGGGGGTAGAAAGAAACCGAATTCAGTGCATGATCAGTGACTCTTCCGATTCGATAGGAGTGTGGGGGGTGGGTGAGGGGGAGGGAGAATAGGAGATGAACGAGGGCAAATGTTTGTGTTCGTGTTTGTGTTTTGTGCAAGGAAGAATGGTACAGTTAGCTCAACAAGAGCCTGAACGGACGGAAAAGCTCACAAATCAAGTTAAAAAAATATGTTTAAAAAATCGAAAATAAAATCATCAAAACAAACATTTTTTAATACATAGAATAAAAAAAACAAAACAAAACAATCTTTCAAACTTGTAGTAAATAGAAAGCAACGACCTAATATAAATTAGGAAGTAAAACCATTGCTCAAACAAGGGGATGGAAAAAAAAATAGCGTATGGAAGAAAACTTTTATATTTTTTGTGACTGGCTAGGTTCTTGCTTAGTGCACTGTATCTGTTCGTTATAATTTAATTGATTGTAACACGTGGTGGTTTCAAAATGTATCGTAGCAAACAGGTAACTGTCATTCAAAAGGACAGTTAAAGACACTAAAGGAGCATGGGATTTAGGAGCAGCTTTGGGTGTGTGCGTTTTTGCGTGTGCGTGTATCTGTGAGTGTGTGTGTGCGTTGGTTTGTACGAAAGGATAACGTTTTTATATTACGTTTTGGGTAGCAACTTGATCGACGCATAGGCTTCCGGATACATGCCATAGCCCAGCGATTCATCGCGCTCCGGCAGGTCATCGGCAGCCATCACCGAAACGACAAGTTCGTTTCGCTCGCCGTGATAGTAAACATGCACCTGAACCCTACCGGACACTAACTTGCCCTTTGCTATCTGTTCCTGAAGGAAAGAAAAACAGAGAAGGATACACACATTAATCTTTCCACTCGTGTACGCGTACGTGCGTGCGTGCGTGCGTCTGCTACGACCTATGTGTGTGTGTGTGTTCTATGTTTTAAGGTTTGCCACTTTCCTAGCATACAACATTGGATCGGCGGTATCCGGTACTGCTCTAGCGTACTTCGAAACGGAAACGGAACAAACATCAACACAACACTAATAACACTCCTAAGTATAAGGAAACCAACTTTGGTAAATTATGAGCCTGTGTGTGTGTGTGAGTATTTAAAAAAAATTAACAAACTGTGTAATGGTCCCAAAGGACAACAGGGAGGGAAAAAAACGAGAACAAACAATAGAAAGCAATCATGAATGAGAGGCATTCCAGTGAGCACAGCTAAGTTTTGCAATCTGATTGAGCATTTCGCTTGGAGGGCTGGATTTGTTTTACTTGCTCTGGTACAAAAATAGACACCGACACAGTCAGGAAAAAAAAACAGAAACAAACACTTGTGTTAATTCTTAAAAATGAAACAACACTGAACAAGAAAGCAAAGAAGAAGCAAGTGTCCAGTGTAACAGTTCCGGCGGGCAATATGATGCTACCTATTTGTTTTTGTTTGCTTGTAACAACGAAAGAAGGTAGAACAACATGGTGGTGCTGGTGGCGGTGGTGGTGGTGGTGCATGTGGTTTAAGCAGGAGGAATAACAGGACATTGGTGATAACTTTTGGGAGTTTTGGAAGGATTGAGGAGGGCCTAGGGTTGTCCGAAGGGTAAACGGGGATGTACAAAAGTCCGGAGACTGTCCACTACATCCCTAGGTTCTTGTCCTAGATTTGGCTCCTTTTCCATCGTTTCACTACTTTAGCACTATTCGTAGCAGTTCTTGGGAATTGCTACTATCGCCGGGTCCTGTACGTCTCGTTGGATCTGATCGAGTTCTGGAACGAATCACATGTCGCGCCGGTTGAATCGCGGCAGGTCCTGCGTATAGACAAGACATTTTTTCTCCATTGGGCACACAGATACGCTTATGGGTGATGATGAGATCGAGATGGCATGAGGATGATGATGCTGCAACAGAAAGGTGGCCAGTAAGACAGCGATAGGCAGAACTTTCTGTTCCCACGCAACAAAGAATTGATGCTAGGAAGAGCCGTGCAAAGTAACTTTCGCCGAGAGAGCCGGAAGGAAAGCCTCCAGAAAGCAGCTAAGAACGCAAAGTCACAAGTGGTCTAAAGAAATTGGACGAATTGGGATGGCGATGAGATGGAAGCTACATTGATTACTGAGTACTAGCTCAACTAGATTCAGCCCCATTCAGTAGCGGCCGTTTTAGATGAGGTGGAGCGCTAAAGCCACCGCAGGACACAGCTACTGCTACAGAGTTTGATCCTCCGGTTTCGTGGCTTGCAGGATAATGCATCGAAGGCTGATATTATGGAACGTTATGGAAATGAGATGAGTTGATTTTTTTGTTTGGTTTTGCAAGTATAAGAGCAGAGACAGAATATATAACAACTAAAACAACAACGATAGTTAAAAAGAAACACAACTACAACAACATTTTCTACTGCAATTAATTTGCCTACTGGATACAATTTAATTGTAAGTTTGCTTGTTGGCTTATTTTTGTTGTTTTGTTTTTGGTTATCCTATTTTTTATATGTAATGTCACAAACAGAACAAGAACGACAACGTAACGCGAAACACAGATCTCGTGAGTAGAAGGTGAAACGACTAACATAAATCTAAAGCCAGCAGCTGTCGCCATCTTCCAGTTAAACGTAACCCATTTCAATCAACAAATGTTAGCCCGAAGGAATTATCCAATTGCTTCATTAGTAACCGGCATTGAAGGAGATTGAGAAAACTATAAACTGAGCTGATTGAATGCACTTACAATGCTTTAGGGTGGAGTCGCTTTTTTCCATTGTATGAAGAATGTTTATAACATTAGCAGACGATGGGCGAACAGCTGTTGGCTATTGATTTGTTTCAATCTTTTTTTGTTTGTTTTCATACTGTAATTTTGCTACTGACAAATATTTTTCCATTATCTTCAAATATTATGTTTCGACTATTAGTTTCCTCACGATTGCGCTCATTTAATTGCCTCTCCTTCGCCCGCGCTCAACCGTCCGACTCAAACCACTTTCTGGAGACTTGTTCGAGCTCTGATTTGTTCTCCCTTTCTCGACCAACGCATAGTTGTTCATATACTGCAGTCTAACCTTCCACAACTATTTTTCCACAAATGTGTTTTCTTTAATCTTTGTGTACGAGTGTGGAGTTGTTTATGATTTTGTTTTACTGTGTTTGTAGAAACATTAGTTTGTGATCTGCCATGCGAATTAGTTTGAATTGGAGTGCCAGTATTCGCAAGTACCCGCGATGTTGCAATGAAAAGAATATTCATATACAATATCATTAATCTAAGCTGGGTTAGTAGGCTAACTTTGTGAGTTGGAAATTATATAGAGATAAGTTTATTAAACAAATTCTAAGCTGTTTCAATGAGCTGCTCCCTACGTTCAGACGTGCAATAAATTCGGATTATTAGTCGGGTTTTTATTGGCTTCAGAAAACGGTGCTTAATGTTGAGTGTTCAAAAAAGCTAGATTTACAACCCTTGATGTTGTACAATTCTTAGTTGTATAATTTTATGTTACAAAAGATACGATTATTAAACGATGAATGAATGAAAGACAATCGATAAATTTGAAGGTTTTTTTTACTACAAGTGGCGTAAGATCGAATACTGTTTGGCCCCAAGTTCACAACGCAGGTCACAAACATAACTTTTCTTATCTTCGTTTTAATTTTATGTTGATCTCTTAAGTTTTGTTTTATTCTTGTGTAATGCACACCGCAGCGATTACTATTTTGCATTAGTTAGTATTGTTGTTTAGTTTGAAAACTTATCTAAACTGTTTATAGAAAGTTGTTTTATGTTGTTCGTACGCTGTTCCTCTTTCATCGTACGGTGGTAATGCGAAGCAGATAAACATGTAACATTGTTTTCATCCAGTATGTACGTGTATGTGAATGCGTGTTTTGTGGGCATGTATTTTTTTATAGTTTATATGTATATATATCTATATACGTACATTTGTATATATAGATTATTGTATTTTGGTTTCTGATTTTCTTTAAGTTTGTCTTATACTAATCAAAATATAAAATATGAAACTCTCTCTAATCACGTGTATACGCTCTAACCAGTACGAAAAAGACGACAGTTCACCCGATATATTTCTTGAAAGCACACTACTGAATTTTACCTAAAAACTACGAGAACCGAACATTCCTAGCCCCAGTCGGGTACACGTTTGTCCATTTCTACTTCAGAGGAAAATAAACACCCAGCGCTATGAATGCTTACGGAGATTATTGTATTCGAATGCTTAAATGAAATATTTTGCTACTGTTCTTGTGGTTCCGAACGCTTCCCTTCTTGATATATCAAGCATCTTCATCATGTTCTGCCGTTTGTCAAGTCTTCAGGAATGTGGTCAAGTATTATTAGTATTTTGTATTATCTCTATTATACGTTGGTGAGAATCAGTTTAGCAACGTTTTCTCTACTCTTTTTTTTCTTTTTGAGTGCATAGATTGTTCGTTTCTGCGGTTGGCGGTTTTTGTTTTTAGATAGTTATGTCTTTCCAAAGTTTTCCTGGCTACATATACACGCACACCAAGTGGTAGAAAAATAGCGTATGGATTTATACCGGTGTTTTAGGCAATTTGCGTCTGGTTGGCGAAGAAGGAGATTTGTCCATCGTTGACTCGCTTTCTGCTTTATCGGGATGCGATGCAGGGAAATAAAGAAGAGAACAAGATGTGAGTGGAAGGGCTTTGAAGGAAACCTAAAACATTTCTAAACTGGGAGAATATGCCTTCACGTTTCAACAATTTATGTAGCAAACGTTGTACGCTTTTCCATAATTGACAAGTAAAAGTAGTAAAAGGTTTTCGAAAATTATGGAAGCTTGTTTGACGGAGTGTCAGAACGTGTCACTTTAAGGCCACGTGCGTGCTCACCTGACGTTAGGTTGTGGACGTTCGTGTCCGGCAAAGCTCGTTGCGAATTGTTGCTGCTGTATGTCGAACCGACGTTCATGCCCATGCCGCCCTCGTCCAACAGCTCGCACATCTTGAAGTCGGTCGCGTGCTCGACCAGCAACTCGGCCGTGTCTCCCGTGCGGTCCATAATGGCGCACACCTCCTCGAAGCTGCGATCCGTCAGTGAGGCACCGCACCACTCTAAAATCTACACCGTTTCCAACCCCCATCGAGAAAAAAGGATTCAGTTAGGACCAAGTCTTGGTCGAATGTCGTTTCGTGTGGCTATGGGAGGCCTACCTTATCGCCCTGCTGCAGGCCTCCCTTCTCCGCCGGGCCACCGGGAACCGTCCAGACGATGTAGGCGAACAGTCGACCGTCCGTGCCAGTCTTACCACCGACCACGCGCATACCGAATCCTCTTGCTACAAATGAATACAACGCATTAGTTGAAAGTGTCGGCGATCCTAATGGCGGAACGCTTACTTCTGTGGGCCTTATCGGAGGGATCCCTTCGCAGTGTGACACTTCGCTTCGCCGCGCAGAGCGGGCCGGCATCGGCGTCATGTATGACGATCTTGATGCCTTCGCCGTCGAGTGATGTCTGGCGTTTGGGCGCCTCCAAGTCTTCCAAAGCCGGACACTGGTAGACTGATATGTTCGCTGAGTTTTGGGCAGTTTTGTCTTTCAATGCCGATATGTCGGGTCTGTGGAAATGCAGGATCGTAAAAAAAGTTAAAACACGAGAGGTTTTACGAATCAATGCAATGTTCAAAAATGGTCAAATGAATTTCTGCAAAGTAAGGAAATAAAACAACCCCCCCGTTTGGGTTCCGGAAGGTTCATAGTTAGTCATGAGGTACTACAGACTACACGAGAGAGGCTTACAGTTGCGATCCTCGCCGCTTGTGTCGCCGATCGTCGTCGACGATCAGTCCAGCGGCCTTCATGTCGGCCACCGTATGACTATCACCACCGAACTCGCTCCCATCGTTCATGATCTTCATCGAGGATCGGCGCGACGTGCTGATCTTCTCCGAATCGTCCGGCGCCAGCTTGACCGACTGCATGGCGTTGACCAGGACGCCCGGTGCGTACACGTCGTACGCCGACTTTCGCCGGGGCATCGGGGGCGGCAGGTTAAGGCCTGCCTCGGCCAGATTCGTATCCGAGCTCATTGTTTTGAACTCGTCGTCGTAGCTCCGCTGGCGCGACATTTTCGTCGACGGTCGGCGGGAGATGACTCGCGGTGTGCCGAGCTCGGTGTCCTTGCGCCCGGGCGGACTGGACGATCTGCTCGGTGCGGCACTGTGCCCCTTGCGCCAGTCCATGTCGTTCTTGGGCTTCTGGACGCCCTTAAGCTTCTCCAGCTCTTTGAGCGAAGCTGGCGACACGTCCGAGTGGCGGCGTAGCTCGGGGCTACGTGGAGGCGCCAGCGCGGACCCTTTGCCGTCGTCCAGGTGCTGGCCGAATCCCAGCTTTATGTCCGAGTGGCGCCGCTGCAGCGTTTCCATGACCGGTACCTCCAGTGCGGAGTCGGTAGATTCCTGCGGTATACAGATGCGGGACGCCATCTTTCTCCGACAGACGCTACATCGCCAGAGACCCTGTGGATTGGGGCGAAAATAAAAAGTAAACTCCATAACCACTCGAGGATAGGTGAGAAAAGCCTAATTCAAAACATCAATATAACTTTCTCTTACAAACGATTATTTACTTTACTTTCTGACTTTGGGGTTTACGGCCGCTCTCAAGTTTTGTTTGCTTAACGAATCATTGACCTTGAATGTTTGGACCGGTTGCATGGTCTGCACCACAAGGATACACCAGAGAACACTCTCAAAACAAAAAAAGAAACCCATCGAACTTACCAAGTCCTCTGCTTCCTGGAGCTTGCTGTAACTGGCGCAGTCTTCGCAAACTTTCTGGTCACACTCGACGCACGTTTTCTTGAAGTCGTTCGGTTTGAACGACTTCAAGCATATCCGGCAGGAGCCGGAACGTGTGTTGAACTTGTTGTTGGTGTCGCACGAGCCAGCACGCTCGCTGCTGCCAGCGTCCTTATACGGGTCGTCGCCACCAGCGTGCGGCGGTGGTTCCGTTGCGTCCGGCACCAGCGATGGACGTGGGGACATTTTGTTCACTGCACCAAACGAACGAACGAACCAAAGTGAGATTCCAATTAAAAGGATTGCACAATCGAAACCCGATCCTCCCTTCCCTCCCCCCCATCGAATGTATCACAGGTGACTCCTACACGAAAACCTACCTCTATCCTGGGCGGTCAGCAGCGACGTTGACAGCGTTTGCTTCAGCTTCCCGAACGCTCCCGTGTTCTCCATCGATGGCTGCTGATGCGACGCCTCGTCCGTGGCGACGATCTGCAACCCAAGGAGGATCAAAAGAGAATAGTGTAAGCCGTGCGAGGGGAAAAAAAACCTTTTGTCCGTCATTTCTTGGCCATTGTTGGTTCGCTCCCTGACCGTTTCTTGGAAACGTTATCTATTCAAATTTAGAGCGCCTCAATCTTCGACGCTGAACGGCCAAACAATGACGCCGTCCAACGTCAGGTCCTTGTTCGAGCAGAGAGTCCTCTAACAAAACTGTGATGATTAAATTCACTCTACCACTTCACGTTTTCCAACGAAAAATTACTTCCGCCCAGCGTCCCGGCGTTCGATGCACATCAAAGCACATCCATTGTCGGGCGCTCCTCAGGAGTCGGCTAGCAATCAGAAGAACTCGTGGTACAGCGTAGGAGTGCTGTAAGTGCTGCAGCGGAGCCTGAAACCTTGGAGCCAGCGATGTTGAAGTGGTAGACGGGTGAAATTAATATCGACTATTGACTCGAAGTTTTAGCACCCGCCATCACTATGACTGATGGTGGCAAACGTTGAATGGCTCCGGTCCTTGTGAAGCTTTCTTTTTCGCTTCCGCCCTGTACCGCCCCTTGCGCTACCCGGTTTCTTCCTACTCGGTACTGCGCCCAGTCACGTGAAGGAGCACATACCGGAAAGGGATGTGCGTTCGGGCCCAGGGTGCCACGTAAACAATGCCTTCGAGCAAGTTCGCTGTAGGCGGGAATTTGCTGCCATCTGAAATGCATTGCGTTTCAGGGAATAATCTTGCAGGGGAGGAACATAACCATTATTTTCCTTTCCCCATCCAATCGTGAGGGCTGCACCTTTGTGCGTCGTTTGCTTTCGCTGGGAGTCTTGCTTTTCCCTGTTTCGTCGGAGTTGTTGTTATATGATTGCTTCCCATTTCTACTCCTAACAAGGGTGAACATTTCCAAGAAAGTATACTTTCTAAGCATCAAGCATGGTATGGTTTCTGCTTTGCAATGCATTTCCTCGCTACTACTTTTTATTTGCTTATGGCTGTACACAATTGGGCTTAAAGTAACAATGAACAATTTAAGCTTGTAAATGTTAAACAGGTTGCTTAAAGACTTGAAACTAATGAACGATAATAATAGAAAACGATAAGAAGTCACATTAAAATGAGCTATATCAGGGATCATTGAAAAAGACCCCGAAAGCCTGAACCGGATACCTTAAACGAAGGTTTAATGTTTTACCACCGTTTGAACGGAGGGCCAACTTTCTAAATATTAAAGTTACATGAAAAACCGATATGTATACCGATACCGCGGGGGGTCCGCGACACCCAAGCGGTAACGCCGGGGCTTACCATCTCGACGGCGTGGGTTCGAATCCCAACCGAGATCGGACCCTCCAACAGGGAAACAAGTCTCGTATGCCCTTAACGAGCCGGCATGACCAATAGGACGTTACGCCAAGAAGAAGAAGAAGTAGACAAAACCGACATAAGATAAAATATTTGAAATTTTATCGTTTAACTTTTTTAACTAGTCACCAATTCCAAGCTTCATTTTTGTGAAAGCGTGACATCGTGAACAAATGTGAAAAGAATTGAGATGGGTTTTTCGTATGTAGCACTGAAAAGAATTTAGATGTCGGGCCGAATTTGGCCCGCCGGCCGGAGTTTGCCGACCCCTGAGTCAGATGATATATAACCCCTGAGCTAGATGACTGTTTAGTACTGATGAAAATACCTATACTGTAGGTATTACGAATTCTAGTTTGAGTGTGCCTTGAGGAATGGGCAATTTAAAATATGTTGCACAATCTTGTGTTTGTTTGACAAGAACTGCAATGACGGTTTAAATTCTTAAATAAATATTCATTTTTTATTTTGTTTAACATAGCTGCGGATAATTAAACATTCATCATGAAATAAATCCTAGAATGTCAGTAGTTTGATTAGATGTAAAAAATCTTTTTGCCTTAAACTCCAGATTTACGATGAGATTTCTAGCGACAACTTGGTTTGAATAAATATATTCCACAAGACTTTCGTTCTCGTGCAACTTTGAAGGGAGGGCTTCCAGGGGCCAGTTCTGTCTAATCCGACTCTCCGAATGCGGAACGGGCAGGGTTTTGCAGCATCAATGGGGCTAATAATTTTTGGATGCAAATTAAATTATGCAATGGTGCCGGCCAGATTCGTGCTGGCATCGTTAGCAACGGATTTTTTGTGCGACGGTGGTATTACGACAGGGGTAGCCAGCAACCAACTGCGAATGGCCCGGATGGCGGACCAGCGGTGACCGGTGGTATCCTTCGGGGGAGCCGAATCAGAACCGGCTGCATAAATGAGCCGACGGAGCAACGCTTCCGGGCACATCGGTGCAAATGTTATTCCCTTCCGGGATCGTCCGAAACGGACATGGGGATTTAAGTATCTCATGCTCATGCTGCCGCTTGTCGATGCCTTTTCGCCAACGGAACGGTCCTGGTTTTCTCTCGTTTTTTAACGTAAACTGTCGGATGGATGTCTGGTCTCTCGAACCCTTGTGCCAAGCCCTGCAGCACTTACCTTTTTCATGAACGACATTACGTTTGCTGGAAGCATTTTGAAGCGTTACGGATTTCCCCCGTAGGTCCCCTCGAGCAGCGATGATGATGGCGATGACGCAGGTTCTGCAAACAGAGAGTTGGGTTGAAAATGGTTGTAGGTTTCTTTTTCCCTGCCGCTTCTATTTGTCTCCGTTGCGGCAGAGGTAGCAACAGTTGACGGTTTGAGACCAACTGGCAACTAATGCGGAGGCGATTTTTCCTTGCAAACAAGCCGGCACCGATGGAGAAGGAAAAAAAATGGGATGAAATGCGATTTCCAAGCAATTTTGTATGTAATGGGATATTGAAAACTTGATACATATTGGAAAAAGCGGGCATGGCCATGAACTAGTCAGGAACCGAGGAGAAGGAATAGCAATCTGTTTACAAGGTTAGAAACTAGAAATTTCAATTACCTACGGCTCAAATTCGTTGCAAAGTAGTTTAAATTGAACAAACAATTATTTTGAGATTCAAATAATTGGCATTAATTTTCCATCCCGAACAAAACCAGGTGCCCATTGTTAAAGTGTATGAAAAAATGTAGGGTTTAACAGTAAATTAATACAAAAATTCCACAATTTCATAATATCAGTGTAGTCTTAAGATTTGCAAAAGTACAATTATGAAAGAACATTAATCTAAAGAGTACTAACCGTGCTTTTGTTCAAAGTCATTGTCAAAGTAAAAAACAAGTTGGTGATATAATGTTTCGGTAGCTTGATATCAGATACAAAGTTCCAATAGTAAATAATTAAAAATATTTTCATATCAAACATTACACAAATAGTGTATGACAGGCCACCGGTAAATGATTTTGCGTGTCTGCAAAGGTTAAGGAAATAGAGCACACAGCCAAGTATAAGAAAAGGCAACAGAAAAACCAGACAACCAGGATTTTTGAAAAAGGATGCCTACGGAAGAGGAAGCAAAGTAACAAACCTAACACCAGTAACAAGCAGCAAGTTGGTCCAATAACCGACCCGTTGCACAGTAACTTAGCCATAAAAACTTCCGTAGTTGGTACATGAATAACCGGCTGAGTGCAGCAACAAGCGGGTGCCCTGTGGGCTTATGCTATCTTTTCTAATAAATAAGGTTCATCGTCGCGGGAAAGGGCGAGGATGGGCAGACCACCAGATGGGCGACGCCATTGCGGTTGGTTGCAACCCCGCTCGCGACCTCGGACAGCGGCTCTGCGCCAACGCGTTTCCCTTTGGAATGCATTTATTAAACCAGGATGGGATCCGCATTATGTTATGAAATGTGCTTTCTACTCTTCATGGTTCTCCATTAACGGGGCATAAAGAGAAAGAGAGCGACCGAGACAGGGAGAGAGATAGAAAAGGAGCGTAAGAAGAGTAAACAACAAAATTGCGATGATGATGCTGATAGAGTGAGTCAGATGAAGAAGCACCATCGCGGGAGTCGATGCAAGAGGTCAGAAAAGTGAAGAAAGTAGTGTGGAAAAATAGTAGCATAAAACTTCCATTGACGTTAGTTGGTACTAATGTTTCAGCGGCCTGCGACTCGATGTACGTTGGACGGTTGGCCAGACTGTTGCCTAGTTCTGGATGACGGCTTTGGTGAAGGAAGAGGAAACCATCCTTGACCTCTCCCGGATATTATGGCGGAATGCACGGGAGCGTGATAGTGGGGTTGGGTGGCTGGGCAATCAAGTGTGAGCAGAGAAGGCGAAGTTCGCAAGTAGTATTATCTCGAATGGATGGTTGGCAGGCAAAGGGATTCGCTCGAAAGGTTCTAAGTTTGCGTAAGGGCTTTTCGGTATCACATTATGTTTCTGTTCCGGACACCAGTGGGTAGGATGGGACGGGTCGGGGGGTGGCATTGGGTAGGCGTGGAAATGTATTTTGAATGTGTGGTTGAAGTTTGTGAATAATTTTAGCTAGTTTGCAGCCCTAATTGGCCCGTAGCGCGTATCTGATTTTAAACTACTCGACACCTCCTACATCTATTTTTTATTTGTTTGTGGAAGAGAATGTTATAATTTAAGCAATAACGAACCATTCCTCTCTTTTCTGGGCTTAGTGCCGATAGAGTTACTTGCATTCCACAGCAAATTACACAGCAAAGATAATATTAGATATTTAAAAAATGTCTTAACTCATTGTAAATTTTGAATTGTGTTTTTATAAATAGTTTATTGTCGATAACAACAAAAAGAACAAGCCACCTTGTACGTGTTTGATAATGTAACTTATTTAAATATGATTTACTAAGCTAATACCAAACCCAATTAAACAAAAAAAATTAAATTGAAATGGTTCTCGAAGTGGTCCGTATTGTTTCTCTCCTTTTAGTGTAAAAGATGGTAATGAAACCAGACTTTATTTTAAAAATTTCAAAATTAGAACGTGTTGTATGTTAGAATAATCCAAAGGCCAGTGTATATGATGGCAGAAGGAATCTGGATGTACTTCTTATACACTTCGCTCTACGTGTACGAAGGGAAATTGATTTCGACAACACTGTCGAGGTGCAGCGAAACGACAAATTCGATTGGATATTTTTGAAAAGTGGTAATGAGTTTTTCGAACCACACGCCGGACGCTTTCGCAAGAAAAATTCCAACCGTTTAGCTGCAATCTTAAAATCCACACTTCGGAAGCCATCATCGTCAGATCTCGAACAGAACCGTCGCAACCATTCGTAGCCGCTCTGCATTTACTCGTTACTTTTTCCACCCCTGTCGTCCTGGTGGTGGGATGCCACCAGCACCTGATCCATAGCCAACACCGTCCACCGGGTGGCAGCGAATCGTCTATTTCGATTGGTAACATCCGTTGATCCGTTAGCATCTGCTCTCTCCTTCGTTACGGCCCACTAAGTCCTGGAGGTGGCGAATACCAGCAGCCAGCATTAATCGATAATGTCTAAGTGTGGATCACCCTGCATATGGGGGCCAACAATGAAGCTGGTTTGCAAAACCAACGTTTCAAGAAAATAAGTTTATTTGACGCTCCAGCGGCCCACTGTGCCGCCGCCTGTTGCTTGCATCAAGGAAAGAAGTCACGAAGGACTAGAAGAAAAAGGATACCGGATACGCTGCCCACGAAGATCTGGCGCCCGGTGGGCAAAAATAAAATATGATTGATTATTATCGTTATTACTACATTATGAACGTATTAGCAACCGATACTATTTATAGCGCAGAGAGCTGTATAAATCAACAGCCCCGTCGCGTCGTTATCGTCGACACCTTCACCTGGACGATGATGGGTTTGGTCGACCGAGGATAGCGATGGCAGCGAAAACAACTGGCTTGCTATGACTTTCCCGTTCGCACTCACACATACGCATATATACACGTATATACTGAAATATTAGTTTTTTGTCTACTTCAAGGATACATTGTAAGTGATAGGATAAATTATAAAATAAAATAAAAATATTAGATATCCAAAAGACCTTGCGGGTAAAGTCGACTAAAATAGCTTTTCTGTTGAATACATGAACGGAATCCTGAATCGAAGCTGGTCGCAGAAACGAGTATCCAGTTGATAGGTGATAGGAAAAATACTCTTAAAGTATATAATATACTACCACAGGCGATGAAGTCGACGAATTTTTGGTTGCGATTATTAGCCAATGAGTGGAAACGTCCCTTGCTAGGGGAGGGTGTCAGAGAAGGCTGTGAGTTTCCGTTTAGTGCGAGTATGTTTGTTTGTTTTCTGTTCCAGCTAGTTTATGTGCAGTGTGAATTTAAGGACAATTGATGAGGGTGTCCAGAAGAGGAAATAGTGGTCATTAGAGTGTTGGTTGGGGTAGGACTTTATCGGGGAATATTCCCCTCTGTTACGGCTTCCATTGTTGTTACATTTACCTAAGCTTCCTCTTCTAGACTGGCAGCTAGAAGCTTTCCTCAGGGCTGACGCTTCGTCGCGGAATTCAGCCCGCTGTTCGCTGCTTCGTTCCCTGTTTGCGACACAATGGCGGCGCTGCCTGGGGAGCTGGAGCTGACTTCCCGGATGTCAATGTTGTCATGTGGCTGTTTCATGCGCGGCAGCTGATGGGTCTAAATGGGGCACGTTCGCTATTTACCAGCTGCCCGTCCAGTTGTTGCACACTTTTGCCACTGCGACTGCTGGTTTTTCGACACGCCAAGACGTTGGCGGGGAAAGCGCCACGGTTCTCACTGATAGCGATCGTCAATTAAAGGAAAATATTGGAAACGACACTAGGATATACTTTTTTCCATCGCAGATAGCTCTATGCTGCTGCCACGTATCTAGGATTCTTGCTAAAATTTGCGAAGGTTTCTAAATTGTATTTCTTAAACGAAGGTTTAGCAGATGCCCAAGCATCGTGGAACTTCCATTTTCATAAGCACTATTTGAGTGCAACAAGATTTCACAGGAGTCCTCTTGGGATTCGAAACTTTTGCTCGCAATTACCGATTTTTGCACAACCCATAAGCACACAACACAATATACACCTAGTGTACACTGCCTACTGGCACCTTCCTGTTAGAAGTTCCAGCTGGATAGAGAGAGTCCTGACCCTGGGGTATCAGTTTCTGGTGAAGCAACACTTGGTCCATTCATACCACGGGATTAGCTCGAAAAAGGGATGGTTCTTTCGCCAGAAAGCTACCAGCCAACACACTGGCACAGAACCCTATCGGGACGAAAAGAAAAACACACAGACCACAGAGCAATGTAGCAATGGTTCACAATCAATGCTCCTTACTACACCTGTGGAGCGGATGTTGGACAGTTTGCTAGTGTTCTCCCCTGCAAACGTTCACATCCTATAGTAGTCTCCCCGCGCGAAGACATGCCGTAGACCACGGCGATGGCAAGCGGCGGATATTTCTCTTCATAGGTGTGTTTGATTTAAAATCTCACCGAGAGCCACACACAAACTAGAGCGTAACGATTATTTGGCTGCTGTTTAGTGCCATAGTGCCCCAGGAAAATCTCTTACAAGAATGTCCTGCGGGACATGCGCACCATCGCAACGGGAGAAAAGGACGTTCGCATAGCAGCGTGTTCTGTAGGAATGGAAACGAAACAAATGCGAGAGTCCTGTTGCTGCCACCAGCCACGGTTGATGGCTCTTACCCTCGCATCCGGTATCTGCTCATCAAGCCCACCCTTTCGATCCCAGTCCGGTTTGGAATTCAATTAAAAATTGATAAACAAACGGAAAATGACCGTACCAAGAATGTGGCGACCAGCACAGATGATGATGATGAGATGGGCCCGTTTTACACTTATTTTGCGGTTAGGTAATTTATTGTGGCAACGTTTATTTTTCTGTTTGGTTCGTTTGCAGGTATGGATCGAATTAGATTCTGGTAATCCAGATTCACAAGAGGGGCGCTTTTCTATGATTGCTCTGCAGTGGACCATGTGATTGGTACAATCTAATTGGTTTCCGGTTATGGTGTACGTGAGGCCAAGATTTTTGTTGCTCCAAGTATTACAATTCTCTTGCGATTAATATGACAACATGCGCCTATGATGGATGTTGTGTTTCGGATTGCAGTGTTTGTGGACCCATTACTTGTTGCATGCATAAAGTGGGGAATCATAATATGTAGTTTTGACAAAGAGAAGGACATTTTGTTTAGTTTAGAGTGAGCAATGCTCCGCAAGTACAGTTACTTACAGGTTCGAGCTACATGTAAGTTTAACTGCGTGTGTGGTGGATTCTAATTTTCAAGCGAATCGAATATGCTTACAGAAAATTTGCGAAGCTTGAAACATGTAATACGTATGTATGTATACTTTTGCAATTACTAGGAAATTTCCAATGCATTTGTAATGTGTCTTTATGTGGCCTATATCTTATTGTTCTTGTGTGAAAAATAAAATAACAAAATATACAGATTACCTTTCAGCTCTGTTGTAACTGCCATTATGAAAAATCGAATGTTAGATCCGACACGAACAGCTGGTAACCAGCTGTCAATCGAACGAAAATAGGAAACGCATTGCTGGCATCACTGCCTCGACTGGACTATCTGTGACACTTCTGTCAACCTATTATTTTGATGTGTTATGAGCATTCTTTAAGAAACGGCAAACGAATCTCGATAAATCAGGCCAAGAGAAGTAAGATCAACATTTTCTGCGTGAATTTGTCCAGCAATTGCTTTTCCCAAACGCGTATCTACCACCAAAGACGCTAACAAAGTAGTAAGACGTATGCAGTCGGCCCTGGAAGATGCTGCCGTTGTAGCCCTTGGCTTTTCCTTTCTTTTCTCGTGTCATTGCCTGGTGCGGTCGTGTTTATGTTTGAGGCAAAATTACGCTTACTCATGGGATGGCCCTGAAAAAGGAGCAATAGTGTCGTAGAAAATGCGTCTTAAATCGCTTGTCACTCTCTTCTAGCGTTGCAGAACAGCGGAAACGGGAATGTCGCTCAAACCGAGAAGGATAGTGTTCGACGAGGTCTGGAAAGTGCTCCAGGATTTGCTGCAGCAGCTGATCACTCTGCAGCCCGTCAAGCGCGATGTCTGGAACGATCGTTTCGTGTAAGCCATCTGTTTCGCGACAAAGAGAATGTGATAGAAACTAGGCCACTGGTCGTCCTTGTACTACGATACAGTCCGGTTACAATGTGCCCTCTTTGTGGTGTTGCTCATTATTCGCTGCCAAACGTTGTGCACATCATACTATTCTTCTTTTCCCTTTTTTTCTTTCTCCTCCCGTAGTGATGTGTACGCAATCTGCGTCGCGCATCCTGAGCCGCTGGCGGATCGGCTCTACTTGGAGACGAAAACGTTTCTGGAAAACCATGTGAAGAAATTGCTGGAAGAGCGAGTTTTGATAGCGGATTCGGAGGCCACCGCAAAGGGGCAGACCGTCGAGGAAACTACTTCCCCTGCAGTAGTACCGACGTCCGATCTACTGCTCGCTCGGTACTACGAGGTCTGGATGGAGTACAGCGAGGGTTCACGATACTTAAACTATCTCTATCAGTATGTTCGCTCTGTGTTTTGTTCGAAAATGAAACGTACCGCCATACTCACGGTGTTCCCTCGCCCGTTGTAGGTATCTCAATCATCAACACATAAAAAAACAGAAGCTCAACGAGGCCGAAGTTGTGTACGGTTGCATCAATAATAGCGACAACCAGGAGAAGATGGAGATCGGAGAGCTTGCGCTCGAGATCTGGAACCAGTACATGATACAGCGGCTGGGGAACGAGCTGGTCGACCAGATACTCAGTGGTATCAACGCCGAACGAGTGAACAACATCGCTGGGCAGTGTAACAAGAACACTGAAATTATTCGTGGCGTCATTAGGAGCTTCGTGGCTGTGCAGGAGTACCGTCGCAAAGGGTCGCTACAGCTGTACCAGGAGCTTTTTGAAGAGCGAATGTTGCAGGAAAGCGGACAGAACTTCCGTATCGTGGCAAGTTCGCTACTCCAGGTAAAATCATTTCTCCCATAGTGGTTATTTGATTTGATGATTTAACAAACATTTTGTGAGATTTCTCCAGGTGTGCAGCGTTAGTCAGTACATGGAGCGTATAATTAAAAAGTTTGCTGAAGAGGAAAAGCTAGCCAATATCTACCTACATACAAGGTGTGGTTTTGTAATGGAGGTACCGATATCGAGTGTTACTTAACAGAACATTTTACGCTCTCTTTCGCCCGTTCCAAACCCAGTTCTCTTCCGAAGCTAAGAAAAGTGTGCGAAGAAGAAATGGTTACGAAGCACATGAACTTCCTCTACTCGGAGTGCAAGGAAATGGTGGCGGACGAGAAGAGTACTGACCTGCAGAACTTATACATCCTGCTCAAACCGGTCACGGACGGACTGAAGCGTCTTATCGAGGTGTTCCTGGAGCACATCAAGGAGCAGGGCAAGAAAACAATCGCTTGCATGAAGGGCGATTCGGTAAGCATTGGGGATCCGCAGGGTCCGTGTGCCTAACTCATTTATCATATTTATTTGATATCGCTTAGGTGCACATACAATTCGTAGAGAACATGCTCGATGTACATCGAAAGTATGAAGAAATGATACATAGCACTTTCAAGTCTGACCCATTGTTTCTGGGGGCGCTGGATAAGGCCTGCGCTCGGATCATCAACGAAAAGCACAGCAACAATCAGGTATGCCGCAGTGCCGAATTGGTGGCCAAGTACTGTGATAGTCTGCTGAAGAAATCGAAAACGACCGAGGGTGAGATCGATCAAAAATTGACCCGCAGCATCATCATCTTCAAGTACATCGAGGACAAGGATGTGTACCAGAAGTTCTATAGTCGCATGCTGGCGAAGCGGTAAGGATAAACCCCAACTTGTTCAGGCTCGAGGGAATAGAAGTTATTTTGTGTTCGATTTCGCAGATTGATTCACGAACAATCGCAAAGTATGGACGCCGAGGAATTGATGATTAACAAGCTTAAGCAGGCGTGTGGGTACGAATTCACCAACAAGCTGCACCGCATGTTCACCGACATTTCGGTGTCCACGGATTTGAACACCAAATTCGGCAAATATCTTAACGATAACCAACTCGAGACTGGTAAGAATGGTTTTCCTATTGTACTTCAGCTATAGTTGACGGTTTAATTCCTCCCTTTGTGTTTGTAGGTATAAATTTCTCCGTCAAAGTTCTGCAGGCGGGCGCGTGGCCCCTAGGGCCGACCCAGGTGGTAGCCTCCTTCGCCATACCGCAGGAATTCGAAAAGTCGATTCGCTTGTTCGAAAAGTTCTACCATATCAACTTTAGTGGCCGCAAGCTTACCTGGCTGCACCATCTCTGCCACGGCGAAATGAAGCTGTCGTTTGAGAAGCGCAACTACATCGTCACGATGCAAACGTACCAGATGGCGATACTGCTGATGTTTGAAAACACGGACAAGTACACGTGCAAGGAGCTGCAAACTTCGCTGCAGCTGCAGCAAGAAATTTTCCAACGACACTTGCAAAGTCTGGTCGAAGCAAAAATCCTGCTGCTCAGTGAGGAGGTATGAAGAACTGTTTTGGGGATGTGAGAGATAAGGAATGTGTGCTTATGGTTTTGTATCATCTGTCTTGCAGAAAATGACTGATGAAACAGAAGTGAGCATAAATGTGAACTACAACAACAAGAGGACGAAGTTTAAAATAACCACTAACCTGCAGAAGGAAACTCCCCAGGAGGTAAGGAGTTTGTTTTTAAGATATGATTTGAGCGCCACGCTCTTCACGTACGAATTTGTACTCTTATTCTACAGGTGGAACACACGATGAATGCTGTCGATGAGGATAGAAAAATGTACCTCCAGGCAGCTATAGTGCGAATTATGAAGTCGAGAAAAGTACTTCGCCATAACGCTCTAATACAAGAGGTATGTTTATCCCTAGTTTACGACAGACACATATAGCTTTCGGTGGTGTGACGTTTGTTGCAATCTATATCTTCCAGATTTTATCGCAATCGAAGGTCAGCTTTGCGCCGAATGTATCAATGATCAAGAAGTGCATCGAATCGCTGATCGATAAGCAATACATTGAGCGTACGCCCAACTCTGGTGACGAGTACAGTTACGTGGCTTAGATGGCGTCCTTCGGCCGGGTACGAGATAGACTCTGCGTCGATAATGGCAGCAGCAACATAATACACATAATCGAAACTAGTTAGCTGCGCGGGTCCCTTGGTACCATGATGGTTTGAGTTTGTTGGAACTATAATATTTCGTTTGTGAAAGTTTGTTTTAAATAATAATGAAAAAATTTGCCGAAACGGCATTCACAACAGCCCTACATCTATTCCGTTCGATGCGCGACTCACTTGACAGAGGGCTACAATAAATTTTTCGTTTCACTTCAATTCTAGTGGCGTTTCACATCGTCCGATCGTCGTTTGTTTCAGTTTCCAACGGCACGGGCAACAATCAAAATTAAATGCTGTTGAACTCTATTTAGTGGAACTAAATTGTTGTGATGGAAACAATCTGAAATTGAAACCAAATTTATATTACTAATTACGCATTGCGAAGTTAGTTACGTTTGATATTTATGGTGGTTGTTTGTTGGTAAATTCTTATTGGCCCTAAACGAGTGTGTCCCAAAACAATAGCTACCAGCGGTTATTCTAAGATAGATTGGAATGTTTCATTTTGTAATCGGTAAAACGTATGCTTAAACAAGATTGATTTTTGTACTCCCAAGTCCCATGTACTTGTTTGCGTTAATATACCCTTCCTGTGTGCCTGTAGATGTTTTCTTTCGCATATATGAACAAAAAGAAAAAGTACTTCAAAGTTTATCATTTTGAATGTTTCATTTTTTCTTCGTTAAATTTATATTCTGTCGGCATTCGATCCGACGTCCACAACCACAAAACAAACCAATTAATAAAAAAAAATGCTTTCGAGGTGGGTTACACCTGTTTTACGTACCGGTTAGACAACAATATACGAATCTAAAACATTACCAACGCTAACCAATCTGGTGGAAAGATCTGAGAAGTAAGGTTGTAAACAAAACCAAGAAATCGCACAACAATAGAAAATGAAACATGTCAACTCAGGTCGCGACTATAGCAACGAGTCTTGTCGTTCTATGATTAATGCATCGAAATCTAGTTCCATGCGGAGTACCCTCTTCCGTGACAAGGGTGGCAAGAGAGAGACAGAGAAGGTGTGGATTTAATTGCAGATAAAAATGCACAATGATTTCGGTGAGCAAATGCACGCTTTCTCCGACGTGACGCTGCTACGAGGGTGGTTTTGCTTACTACAGCAAAAGGAAGACGATATAGCTAAGGGCTCCGTACAGCCAGAAGGTGCCGGCGGACGATCCGAGTAGCGTTGCCAGCAGCCAGCCGAGCAGAGAGAATATCAGCACCTGAAACACCATGTCCACTACGAATAGTCTACATGGCGGAGCGGGAAGACAAAAAGAACGTCAAATGTAATGGAATGCAATAAATAAAGGGTAGTTGCCATGAATGTCGGTTGTGTGCTAGCCTTACATTTTGTCCTTCTTCCGCGCCGCATTGAGCGATTTGGGTTGTTCGTTGTTGAGATATCGGCGTACGCCCTGCGTGAGGTGGTCAAAGTACTCGGGCCACTGCAGCTGTACGATGTTGAAGTTGAACAGGTTCTTGTCTGCGGAGGACAGGAGTTGGGCAAGCTGTTGCGTGCCCGGATTGTGGTACTTCCACTCGGTGAAAATGAACTTTTCGAGCCGGTTTAGTGAGTCCCAAACGTTGGTGTGGAGTCGCATCAACCTAGAGGAAAGTCAAAATGGAAACACGAATGGTTATGGCGTTCTGTGCAGCTCGCGGTGTACACCGATCATACGTACATTGGGCGTCCACCGGTGAGCCGCAGGATGGTATCCAACACCAGGGCGGGTAGAATGTGTACGAAGATGGAAGCCACCTTGTACAGCCATAGGCTCGTTACAAACTTCAGCCGCGGGTACCTAGAATCAGGGTGGAAAAAACGATGCCATCACGATTCTCCCGAATCATCACATTAAATCGCAAGCCTTTAGCTCTTACCAAATTGCCGACTTCAGTGGGTACTTGTGGAGACATCCGTCGATCTGATCGATCACCGAACGCCATTTGAAGGGGTTCGACGTGCTGGACGTACAGTGGAACACTTTCACCTCTCGGAAGCTGCGAATGAGTTGAGGCTCGGTTAGTCAAATGCATCGTCGATGTTTCCGACGGTCAGGTAATACCTATTTGTGCCCATATACCAGCCAAGCACGAGCGTTTGGTTGACGACAGCATCGACCGGAATGTAGTCGTAAACCAGGTCCACACCAACCGGAAGACGGCGAATGACGCCCTTCGAGGCACCCATCAGGAATCCTTGTGGGCCGTTCTTGGATATGGTCCAGCCAGGGGTCGGTTCCTTCCAGGCGCCGGTGACTGGGAGAAAAAAGAGAGAAATATCGTAACGTAATACACACACATCACTGAGAATTTGTCCAAGGGAGTAAATCACGTGGAAATGAACGTACTCATGCTTGGTCGGATGATGGCACAAGGAAACTGTGCTGCGTGGCTGTTAACCTCGTGCTCCGCCAGCTGTTTGGTGAAGGTGTACGCATTTGGATGGTCCTTCAGAAGCCTGGGAAAGGGAAGAAGCGAACGTTTCGGTTGTATACTCCTGGTTCCGTCGACCCTTTCCTCCCTTGTGCCCACCACTCACTTGGGCAGCAATTCGTCTAGGGCCGAATCATTGAGCGTTTCTACCAAGTCGATCACTTTCTGGGCGCTTTCCGTGCATGGGTACAACCGCTCCTCAGCCTCCGTCAAGTAGGAGTTCACGTACGCACTAGACACGTGCACCATGCTCTAGAACCAAAAACACGCGGACAAAATGAATCTCGTATCTTTCTTGGGTGAGGTCCTAGGATTAACCGGCGCTTACCTTGAGATTTCTCATACGCGAGCACAGCTCCAGCACACGCTTCGTGCCGAGCAGGTTAATGTTCACCGTTGGCCGGAGCGTCGCCTGGAAGTCGAGCGTGGCGGCCGAATGGATGACGACGTTGGTGTTCTCCACCAGCATTGCCTGGTCCTCCTGGGAGAGTCCGAGAAAGTTCTCGCCCACATCGCCAGAGACCGGGATGAGCTTCTTAAAAATGTCGGTGGATTGCGTTTCAAGCAATTTCTCGAACACCTGAAAACATGCACATCGCAACCGATTTTTATTTTTTTCAACCTTGTGTACTCTCTGTGTCATTTGGTTTGAGCTTACCAAGTTTTTCGTCAGATCCTGCAGTCGTTCTTCAATGGATTTGCCTTTCTTCGGGCGCATCAACAGGTATATGCCAGCAATCTATCGAAGAAAATATTTGATTTAAAAAAACATTCTAGTGCCAAATCATCAAAATGACCGACTTAAAAATACATAAATTTTAAATTGGCAAGTTAATTTCCATAGAAATCTTATCTATAAATTGAAAATAAATATAACTTTTACCATCGATCCACAACCCTTCCCCCAATGCAATTCATAACTGAAACGTAAAAGTTAATGATGATAAAAACGTTTTCAATATCGTTAAACCATATTGCCACGATGCATGCTGTACGCTTCGAAGCATTTCCGCATGAACAGAAGATGTTAGGGAGTAAGAGAAAAAAAACAACGTTAACGATGCTCCTCAGCTTCGGCTGGTAAGTGGCTGGTTCAACAGCAAAAATCTACACAATTTGCACCAGGGTTCGTATGAAACACGTTGAACACCACCATGTACATGGAGAAGCGTTATTTACGCTGTCTATTTTGCAGGCCGAATAATCAAAGCATGTGTGGTTGGGAGGGGAGAGCCCGATGTTTTACGTAGATCGTGTACAACTTCTTCTCTTGTTTTGGTACGGGTTGAAGACGGCTTTTTACGCCATGCCGTGCCGCGAGAAACCGGCAGTAATTCAATGTCAGGTGCGCGATAAATTGCTCCGTAGCTTTGGACCACTCATGCAGAAGGAAACACTTTTTTTCACCCAGCAGTCAAAAATGAATGGAAGCTGAGGGATACTGAACTAGAACAGTGGATGGCATTTTTTCTAGATAGAACTAACAAAACCGCTCGCAGGTTTTTTTAGTAAAAGTGATTTGTTTAATTTTTGCGGTTTGTGAAACGAAGTTGTATCATTTCTTTGCTGTTTTTTAAAGAATATTTTTACATTTTAGCAACACCATTAGGCTGATCTTTTGCTATGTTTGTAGATAGTTGACAGGATTTTAGAATAAAATATCCAAAGCATAAAACAGAGAGAAATACCCAGCGGTGTGGCCAGTTATAGTTTGCCGACCCCTGATATGGCTAGCCTTAGGATTGACGTAATGCAAAGAGCATTGTCACGGTACCGTGAAGAAGTGGCCGATCCGATCATCTCCAGTCCGAGCACCACGTCGACGCAAGTGACGCAGATCGCGAGCGGAAATTAATAGGAAATTGGGCTCACCTTGGATGGCGCGGATCATATGGGGTACGGGGCCGCTTGACCAGTCCCTCAACAAGGGAGGTAAGAGCTCGAGGGTTGCTACAGTAGTGCAGCAGCGAGGGCTCTGTTGTTGGTTTCATATTACGCCACACCATCAGTGCGCCTCTGAGAGGGAAAGTGTTTGAGTGCGCGAAGCAAACCAAATGCAAACATTCAATCGACGTAATCACGGTAATGGAAAATATTTGTTTCGAGATGAGATTGTCCCGATCTATTGTTCGATCTATTGGTACTTCCAATCTTACTACAACGTCACTGTTGGTGAGACGTGGTTTCAAGCAACGAACAAAAAAAAATTGATGATAGCAGCAAGCTTCAGCGATGATTTGATGCGCCCAACGGTCATTTCTGTTAATCTTTTTAGTTGTGCATCTAAATGTGACAAATAATACCTCTGTGGCAGCTGCCCGTGTGGGACGATGAATAAATTTAAATTCTTAACAAATATCTCGATCCGGAAGTATGCGCATACACTATTGGGTAAAACGATCTGGAAACTTACCTCAGGCGAGGAGCGTAGGATTTTGTCGATAATGGCGACCCCAAGAAATCCGGTTCCACCGGTCAGGAAAATGTATTTGTTTTTGTAGAAGTCCTGCACCTCGCTGCCCATCGTTGCGGTTTAGGAATCGGGTTTATGCACGAAATGTTCACAGATGCCACAAGGATAGTTAATATTTGTACCTCGTTTTCTATATCACTCACACGACTGTTGAGTTTGAAAGGAAATAAATCGGTGCGTTAGATGTTTTGTGCTGATCCCACACACTCCCGCTACGGTTTCGCGAGACGTTGCGCTTCGAGTAAGCGCAGATTCGGAATGAACTGATGACCAAGCAGATCGCCACGCGCACTTCACGGAGCCGCAGTGTTGGGAAAACGCGATCAGCCACAGCTTCGATCCACTGGTGACGCATATGCTGTAGCTGCTGGTGGTTGTGCGCGACTACATGCGTATTCGTTTCCCGTGCGTTCGTTCGATAAGAGTGGCCGCTGCACAGCTTTCCTAACCGTTCAACCTGCTTGACTGCAATGCACCCAAAGAGACGAACCGCTGGCGATCACTGCGACGACGACGAAGCTTTATGTAATGGTGAAAGTTAGCTAACGGAACGAACAATGTCTATGACCATCAAGCGAGGAACCCCAGCTCGACTGCCGAGGACTTGTTGTTCGGTGCACCCTGGAGATAGGTGGAACGCGGGCAGCCGAATTAAAAGCCTAAAGAAGAGATAGATTAGGCGACCCTTACGAAAGACGAAGGTGGGAAACCAAAAGACAGTGTGAATGCGTGACGGGAAGGAAAATTCGGAAAACGTTTGTGAACCAACAAACATTATTTTGCTTTCGCTCGATCACCGAAATTTTCATCTTGGGAATGGAAGCTCTTTTTCTGCACGGCCCAAACCGTGGCCAAAAGATGATATTCGAAAACGCTAACGATGTTCGTTGCTATTCAATTAATTCACACTACCTTTGGACCGTGGAATTAGTTGCACCGTAGAAAGCTACGAACGCGCAGTCGACTTTTTTAACTACTGAAAACACTGGCAAGATGCCGATCACGATTAGCAATCGAAAATCAACAACAATCACTGCACTGTCACACGTTCGTCACGGAGTATCTTGACCGACACTGATTTTATTTCCGTCAACATATGAGTAGAAAAATAACTACAATCTCTGGATTGTCTCATTTGGCAACACTGCCGATCGTGCATTCGTGGGTGGGGAGGATCATGTTTGTTTTTGTAGAAGTTCATGTACTACTCATCAGAAGTAGGCAAATTGATGCAATGAATGGCAATATTCAGAATTTTGTGAAAATTAATATATAGAGTAGGATGTTTGAGCAAAACAAACAAGGATCTATTGAGCACGGAATATTACATATAGAGAATGTAATATGTTATCTCCAAACCATTAGATCGTTTGGGGTAATATGAACCGGCAGCATATGAATAACAATGCAGTCGATAGTATGGTATTAAAATAAATATTACAAGAAAAACGAATATCCAAATTCCAACATTCAGTTAGCGGTATCTATACATCTTGGGATAAAAACGCTTCGTGCACTTTGGCGTTTCTTATGTATATTTACCTTTTTGGGCGCTGAATGTGCTTGACGTTTGTGATCATAATTTTTTGTGTTGTTTTGTACAAGGAAGTCTGCGGGAAAACTTTCTAAATTACAGTCCTCTTCCTTGGTGCGTGGAAAATTCAAACATTCTCGAGTAAAAACTATAATTCGTATAGCTATGTATGTGATTTTGCTGCCGGACATACACAAATTACCGCAAGAAATACTCTAGAGGTGACCGATTGGATTCTCGGCAGATCTTCGACAATTTCCATTTCTCAGGTGAGTGGGAAGACGGCATGGCGCATCGTTTGCACAAGACACTGAGCACTGTAAATAAACGAAGCGGAAAGAAACAAAGATGGTACCTTTGGTTCGGGGGTACTCGTTACTCGGAGGCTATATTAGAGTAACACGGTGGTAGAACCGTAATCGAAAAGTTATCCAAATAATCAAAAGTGGTACGATGCAAGTGCCCCTGTACAAGGCTGTGTGAAAAGCTGAAGCAGATCAAGGTTTCCGGTCGGTGTGAACTTGTGGTGAAGGACTTTAAATGGTCAAAAAATAGACGCCAGCGGAGTGTAAATAAATGGTATATATGGTGTATGGAAAAACAAACCAGGTGTTGTTACGTGTAATAATTAATGGAAAAAAGGTTTTTTTTTCTACAAGTGTTCCATAATATTCAGAAGTTTTGCACTAAATGAGTTTCAAAACTTGGTTAGAGTGGTTTTTAACAACGTTTAATCACCCAATGTTTTACCAAAAATAGGTAGTTTTGGTTTTTGGGTGTGTTCCGCTCGGTGACTTCAACGAACAGAAAAGCGAGGAACAACCTTGTTTGAAATATTGATTTAAAAAAAAACTTGAATGCATTTTATATGTATAGGAAAAGTTCTGTATATTCAATTCGTTACTCTTTTTTTACCCACAAATCACAATATAATATTGATCTGTTCAATAACTAGGTATCAATTTCGGAACCGGTGGAAGGATGTCCAAATTGTTTAAAAATTTCCAACATAGAAGGATATTCCTGCTACAACATTCATGGTTCCTGGTCTCACATTTTGTCTATTGCTGCACAGTTACGCACCCAAGATTTCTTTCCGTGGCACACGCGCACCCTAAGTTAAATGTTTCCAAGGTGTGAGAAATAAAATGAGCCATTTGATTTGATTACAGGCGGCAATCTTCAAGCGTAAAAACAGAAAGATCATGGTGCTAAAGTTCACACTATCAGTATTGCATTGTTGTTTGCTTTTCATACATGGTAAGTAGTTTGTGGCGCTAAGGTGCGAACGGAAGTGGCGCCGTCCAATCTGGTTCCAAAGGATGAGTGTGTGAAGGGTAAAGGGTAACAAGGCAGAGTACAACGAGTAGGAACTCTCAGTAGCCAGTTGGCAAATAAAGTCTTTAGCGTGGTGCGATTCATTTCAGGAGAGAAAATGCAATGTGTCAACTACAGTACGATGATACATCTCATTTCTTAGCAGGGAATTCAAATTTGCAAAAGTTATGAAAATTGTTTGAGAAATGTGTTTTTATTTATTTCGAAATTTCGAAGAAACGCGGATATTAATTCTTAAAAAAGATATTTCAGATAGTTGTACTCTTTCAAAAATTGTCACATGTATCGATAAAATCATAATTTTTCTGTTGGTCCATCAAGTCTACGGTCAGTTGCTCGACAATCGATGCTACTTGGACGGCGGTGGCTCAGCGGTAAACTTCTTTGCCAACGAGGACATTGCCGTCGGCTCGGTCGTTGGTAGTTTGCGAGTGCTGGGCGACCCGGGCAAGGACATTGTGTTGACGTTGCGTGAAAAGGACTCGCCAGTGTATATTGCGCCCGGGACGAAGGATCTGATCGTTGCCAAACCGCTGGACAAGGAAGGTCTCATCGGTCCGTCAGCCGTATTTGTGAATGTGATCTGTGAGAGAAAATTTTCCGATGATGCGGTAAGTGGGCAAGGGTTCAATGTTTAATTCGAAACACAAAAATCAACTATTCTTAACCTTTGCGTTCCAAGGGGATTATCATACCGGTCAACATACGAGTTACGGATGTTAACGATAATGCTCCGATTTGGATCGGTGCTCCGTATAAGCTGAACCTTTCGGAGGTAACGGTTATCGGGACGAGGTAGGTTTCTAACTCAGCTATCGTCCGATTATCAGCTAGCAAAAGGGTTTCTTTTTTCTCACTCACAGAATACTACAAGGGATTCGAGCGCACGATCTCGACCAACCGGGCCCATACTCGACGGTAGAGTACCAAACCTTGCCCGGGCCGTACTCCGAATATGTGGCCTTCGTAACACCGCTCGAAGGAACGCTCGTGCTGAAGAAATATATCGACTACGAGACGGTGCAAAACTTCACCGTAAAGATCCGCGCCCAGGATCAGGGCAAACCGCCGAAGTATTCCGACACGTACGTCACGATCCGGGTGCTGGACTCGGACGATCAAAATCCAAAGTTTGCACGCGATGTCTATTACGGGCAGCTTCCGGACGAAAAGGGCGACATTGCCGTTACACCCGAGCGAATCCGGGCCGAGGATCAGGATCGGGGCATTCGGGCAGACATACGCTACTCGATCGTATCCTCGAACGGCTCGGAGGATGACGGCGGGTTTGAAATCCATCCGATCAGCGGAACCATTCGGATGACGCGTACCTTGGCATCGGGGCAGGTGCCCCATTCGCGTACGATCGTAGTAAAAGCGACACAGGTGGACAACCCCGACCGTTACGCGCTGACCACGGTTGTTCTTTCGCCTCCGAAAGTAGCCGGAACTTCATTAAGCGACATCAGTGTTCAACAGCAGCAACAACAGCAACTGCCGGGCAAGATCGAAGGGGCAGCATTCGTCCGGGGAACGTTCTACGCTACGGTGCGGGAAGATGCGAACCCTGGCGCGAAGATCGCGCAGCTCCCAGGTGGCGGTGACGGTCGGCTGCGGTACACCATCGTTGGACCCTCGGTAGCGCAGGAACAGTTTCGTGTGGGACCGGGCGGAGAGATCGTCCTAGCGAAACCGCTAACCTACAGACGGACACCACAGTACGGTTTTACGGTTGACTCAATCGATGCGCCCGGAGGACGTAATCACACCACGAACGTGGTAATCGATGTGCTGCCGGCAAACATGTGGGAACCACGCTTCCGGAAACCTTTCTACTCCTTCGTAATCGAGAGTCCACAGCACGCACAGCAACAACTGCCCCAGCTAGTAGGTCGGATCGAGGCGGCCGACGGTGATCGTACCGATGAGCTGTCGTTCGTGCTGAAGGGTAACTACAGCAATCTCTTTCGGGTGGATCCGTACGGAAATCTGTGGTTGGTTTCAAACCGAACTGACCTTCCGCTAGCGATGCGCTTGCTGGCCACTGTCACCGACTCCGGTACGCCTCAGAAATCTGCGACCGTTCCGGTGGTCGTGAAGTTGCGCCCGGAAACCGCTTCCCTTACGTCGAACCTTCTGATAGTGAACATTGTCGTTGCCTGTCTACTAGGAGTGTTGCTGGTCGGAGGATTGGTACGCTGTGTGTACCGCCGCCGGAAGCGAAAGGTGTCGTCGGCCGAGCAAATCGTGGGCCATGCGTCGGGTGTTCCGCCCCTGAAGAACCAAGCCAGCTCGAATCGATTCCTGTTGCAACGAGCAGAGCAACGGATGCTGGAACGACCGACCCTCAGTAGCGGTGGCCGGCTAACGGATTGCGCCGCATCTTCTACGCTGGGTAGCGACAATCAGGACTTTATGGACAACGAACGGGGTATGGGCTTATTTGTTTGTGGCTAAGGCATTTACGGTACTTAAACGCTCTCATTCTTCCATAGAAACCGCGAGACGCACACATACCCAAAACACCCGTGCATTGGAACAGGAGGAACTCGCGGGACAGAACCTCAATCACTTGCTTCTGCATTGGCAAGAAAAGTATGAAGAAAAGGTAAAATTTGTCCGTGTGTGTGCAATGCAAAGGAAATATATTAAATAGTAAATAAGTATCACTTCTTTCGTTACAGAACAATTGCACTGAAGATATGTCAGTGGACGATAAGTTGATCGTATACTTTTAAGCAAACCCAACCCAGCGGCATACTACAAACTGACACTCTCAATCAGACTGACAGAAATGGACTTCTAAAGATTGCAGCACTTTTTGATCACCACCGATTTACACAAACACGTTTGTCGGTGTAACTACTTTTGATAGGATCTCTTACCTCTTGCCAACAGTGTCGAACCGAAGCTGAGTTGATTTCTTTTTTTGATTATTAATGGGCTTTTTGCTCTTTTATTTTTTAAACATCAACCTTTTTGTAGTGTGTCGGACAATAAAGTGTACAATTTGCGTAGTTGGTAGCTTTCTACCATGCATGGTCAACAGAAAGTATTTGTTTGTCATGAAAACGTTCGATATCACCTTTTATTGTAAAAGATTTAAAAATAATTCTATTGTTTTCCCTGACCACGCGCTCGGTACAGTTTCTTTCGACAGATAGCAAACTATTTGCGCTGTTAATTCGTCCCCGCTAGGATACCACCTTCCTTGGCGTCAGCTTGACCCACAGACCGCCTTTCGCCCGAAGAGTCATGCGGAAGATGGGTAGCACCTCCTCTTTGCCCGGTGCCGGCGAAAGGTGGAAATTTTGCAGCACTCGTGACACGATTGTCTTCATTTCTATGTACGCAAACTTGTACCCTATGCAGTTGCGCGGACCGGCACTGAACGGAAGGAACGCGTACGGGTTCTGATGGGGCGCTCCGTCTCCGAATCGCTCGGGATTGAACCGCTCCGGATCAGGATACACGTGTTCGACCCGGTGGGTGGCGTAGGGTAGGATCAGTACTTCGCTACCGGCCGGGAGTTGATACTTGCCCACCCGTACATCCTCGCCAATCTTGCGCGCCATCAGCGGGACGCTCGGGTACAGGCGGAGGCTTTCCTTGATGCACGCCTCTAGATGGCGCAGCTCGCGGATGTTCTCGGCCGTGGGCAGCATGCTCGGGTCGGAACCGATGTGCTGACGAATCTCCTCGTAGCACTTTGCCTGGTGGTCCTGATGACGTGCGAGCAGGAACAGTGTGAACGCCAACGCCGCACCGACCGAATCTTGCCCCTGAAAACAGGCGCCATCGGACCACATTAGCGGCTGTGCTTTTCAAACGTTTTTTTGCCACACTTACCGCCAGCATGAATGTGCACGCTTCGTCGATGATGTCGTCCTCGGTGAAGTCCGGGTTTTCATTGGATATCTCAATCATAAAGTCCATCAGGCAGCGCCTATCGGTGGGTTTCTGCGTCTTCAGTGCTTCCCGTCGGCGATCGATCATCTGTAAGTTTCCGAGTTAGGTGGTATTTAGGTGGTTAAGATAAATTTTGAATGTCTTCCGTACCTTTCTAGAGAACTCCTCCAACTGTTTCTTCTGGTCAAGTTCGACGGTTGCCGCGTCGGTCAGTTTGTAGATGAAATTAAACAGCAACCACGGGTGAGTAAGCCGGTACGGTGCCACTACTTTTCCTCTAGAGGTTTAAAAAAAAAAACAAAACGATAAAATTTTCTCAAAACTTTCTCAACATTTCGTTAATCCTAATCTTTAAGCAAGATTTACACAGTTAAACCTGTTTGTGTGATAGATGAAACAAAATTCTGCAATAACATTGTCCAAGGGCCCCAAGTACAGCCTCAACTCACAGGTGTTTTTAACATTTTTTGGTTCCTCTAAGTTTGTACCTCTATTAGAGTACTTACTGTCGGAACGGTGACGTTTCCATCTCCTTCTTATCAGTCGATTTTACGGGGACTCCTAGCACGGCCTCTGTGGAGAGAGAAGAATACAAAAACGATCCATTTATACGATTAACAGCATCGATCAAAGTAATAAAGTGTAAATACGATTACCATTGAGGATGTCCAGTACGCAGTTATTCACATACTCTGTGACGTTAAGAACCGTTTCCTCCTTTGGCAGCTTGTCGATCAGCGCCGATGCACTGTCGGAGAATGTTTCGGTGAATTTCTCCAATATCGCTATACTGAACGAGGGCTGGATAAGCTTCCGGTGGGAGCTCCACTTATGACCTGGCGAAAAACGAACGACGTTACGAACGAAAAAACCTTGTCCCCGTGCATATGGCCACTTACCACTGCTAGTGATGAGACCGCGGCCGAGGAAATTGTGCAGCAGCTTGTAAAAGACCGACTTATCGGTGTGCTTTTTCGACGACAGAATCACCTTCAGGTCGTCCGGATCGAACACGACGAACATCGGATAGGCTGAAAGCCAGAAGCGTGCCAGCGGGCCATATTTTTTGTACGCATTGGCCATCTCTTGCGATACGACTGGGAAGTGAACGAGGAATGAATATTTCAGCAACCGCCCATATTAGTAGCACAAACACTTACGTCCCGTTTTGGTGATTTCCAAACAGCTGCCAATGATTGGGTAGGCCTTTGGGCCGGGTAACCGCAGGGCAAGGATACATTTTTTAAAGTAGTCGGAGAAGATATAGAGCAGCACGCTTGTCAGTAGAAGAATGATGTACGTGTACAGCTCAACGGTAGACGATTTTTCTAGCTAAAAAAATACACAGAAAAAGCCGCAACATTCAAGAGGACGTTAGTACTATAGAAACAAGTAATTAACATGTCTGGGGTCTACGTAATAAGCGAAAGGTAGTATTTGAACTGATGAGATCGACTAGAATGTAAGAGATGTTGTGTACATAATGCGTAAAAGAACAACAGAAGAAGATTTTTTTAGGCACTTTCGATTATTTGATTTGGGCACAGTTGAGTACAATGTTACTTGATGAACAATACGATCCGCTTGAGCCAGACTCCCGGATGTTTGATAGAAGTTATTTTTTGCCCACTTCCTATCCATCCATTATTACCACACTGAATAATCCTTCTTAACTGATCGTTTTGTTTAACACGTTAGACGTAAGAAAAAATAACATATTTTCATTCCTTCAGTGTTGCCACATAAACTCATTAGGCTTGTTTGTATCGCCGTTCGTAGCACCTCCAAGCTACGGCGTAATTACAGTTCAATTTCAAAATTACATCTACCTGGTGCTGCAAGGCGTCGCTCAACGAGCGCCAAAATTCGATTATGAAAAATTCGGTACCACCAAGCGGGTCGGCCAGCGGTTGCCCAACCGGGGCTTACTGGAAGGTTCGTACAATTGACGATCGTCGATCATTGTAGCTGCGTTTATTCAGGTTGGAGATGGTGTGACCTTCCTCGCGCCATTTTGGGCGTTTGTCTGCCGGCCCAACGAGTTGGGAAAACTTCAAAAAGGAGTAGCTTGTGAGCAAACATGTGTTGGAACCGCGCAATTGAACCTCTGAATGTGGCCTTGGTTCGTTAATGGCACAGTGCATTTTCATAACCGAAACTCACCGAATGGATCGATCAAACGGTCGATGAACTTGCGGTCTCGGTAACATTTGTTCGTTATGAAGTTGTCACAAGTTATTGACATGACGAACTATTGAATTATGACTCGAAATAAATTATCTGGAACGTAAGTCTTTTGATTCGAGGAAGAAAATACGATTTGACTAAATTGTGAACAGTGGAGCATTCTTTGAAACCACTACACACTTGCTCGAGGCTGGCAGTATGGTCCGTCCTATTGCATCTTTTAAGGATTCAATACTACAGTGAAGTTGTAAAATGGTTAAGATATAAATACCAATTAGCGGTTATTTGTTGCAATGGTTTCTTTTTCTTCAGCACTACACCATTGCCACCATTTTATTTACTTCGTGTGAGATCAATATCAACGCCTTCGACATCATGACATGTAATGCACAAAAGATGCCATATTCTTCCGCATGTCCGGATCGTTTTTACGTTGTATTTATTACCAAAATTGATATCCCACTGAGTTATACGTATTGCGCTCCCCTGTCCATCATGATTGAATGATAAAAGTATGTAAGCTATGCTCGAACTTATGAGTCGAGCTATGAAGAGGAAGCAAGGTTCAACCGGATCCATCCCGATTGGCGTCATTCTTGCTGACCATGATAGTCCTCCATGAGGTACTGCCGTCGAAGAGCTAAAGCTTGCCTCTTCAATTGCTAATTGAGGTTAAGCTTTTTGAGAGCCCCAGTTGGTAAATCGGTATGGTACAAACGGAAACACGTTACAGTGTGGCAAAAAGTGTGCAGCGTGCGCAGAGCCGGAGGAGTGGTAGCAATTCTGTACGCGCCAGGATGAGTGTTCAATATTTGCTTACATTATTCGTTGCGGCGCGCATCACTTGCGCGGGATGGCGTTAAAGGTGACGGCGCAAAAACAACTAATACTGCCCTGAAATACGTCGGGGAACGATTGCGGCAAGCAAAAACATGGGAAAATAAAGTAAAAATAGCTTCGCCATGGAAAGTACTCCAGGAGGCAGCGTCTCGAAGGGCGTGATGCGGATAATTGATGTTTACTCGGAGAGGAAAAGTACTTCTTCAAAACACACGCGCACAATGAAGTAGGGAATCTGAGGGGATTTTTTTTAATTTTTGCTGTTCGGCTTCTATGCAGATTATGTTTCGTTATTGCACAGCATCAATGGAGCAATTGTTCTGGACATATACTGAACAGTATTCTAAAACATATTGGTAAAAAATTGAACCCATTCTAAAGATCATTGATGAAATTGAATTGAAATTTTAAAACAGCTTCTTATTTTATATAACCTAAAATATTGTGTCAAAAACAAAAAAGTAGATTAGCTTTTGTCATTGGCACAAAATAATATTCTATTTAAACTAATCAAGATTCGTCTATTACTGATATTTTTTACATGGAATTTTAGGCATCGAGAAGAGAAAAAAATACTTTTTTTTGTGCAAAACCCTTTTCCACATTCGCTGGACGAATATTCAAAGGACGAATGTTCGCTAACTATTTTTTTTTCAATCGAACTTAGTGCATAACACTACATCAGGTTCTTGATCTTATTTGAAACCCGAAACACATTCACAGT
Source organism: Anopheles ziemanni (assembly GCF_943734765.1). Lineage (NCBI taxonomy): Eukaryota > Metazoa > Arthropoda > Insecta > Diptera > Culicidae > Anopheles > Anopheles ziemanni. Next base: position 13,859,409 of record NC_080706.1, read on the forward strand.
GTAAAAAATAGTTTTGTTAAAACAGTATCACTTCTGTACTGGTTACTGATGATAGATGTACGAGACTTTTTCTTGTAGTTTGTAGGTGTTTCACGACACCGCTGTTGCGCCACTATTAGTATTTTGCACAGTAGTACGAAATGTGTAGAGTTCTCGCAAGGTTTATTTATTTACTGCAAATGAATTCTTTTTCCGTTGATTTGTGTGGTCTTTTGAGATTACGCTTTGCGCCCAGAAACTTCCAGAAGCCAAATCGTGCTCACGGGTCAGTTATATTTATTGTTCGTACAACTGTTGCATTTAAATTGCAACCGCCCACCACGTGACTGATGTCTGCCAACATATGAACTGATTTGTATCCGTTTTTGTATTTGATTTCATCAAAAAACAAAACACCATCGGCAATCACTGACGATGCGCATGAGCCTGCGCAAAATTATTTACTTTTGCCACCATACTTACTGCTTGCAAGAATGTCATTCTGGTATTTCTAGTTTGTCCCTTTCGGCTGCCAAGCGTCTCAAGTTGACGGCGTTGTACACGGACAACAGCTACACTCCCTAGCCGATGGCTCTATCTAATCAGATCACGTAAAGTCGATTGGCCGACCGTGCCGGACAGTGTATCGATGCGCGCGGATACCAACTTCCCGGACGATCGTTCACTTCCTACGCGAGCGGAATCGCGCCCGAAATTCGCGGGTATATAACTATGGCGAGAATCTTCACGGAACGATCCGACAAGGCGATGTCGTGTCCGACGGATGCGTGTCGCACTTATCACCCTGGAGGCGGATGGCTTCACGTTCTTATATAAAATCTGCCAGTCCTGCGAATCCGCGATTTCCCGATATCCACAGCAATCCATCGACGGTGTGGTGGGGAGACTTTGCCTATCGGGAAACGTCATGTTCTCGACACACTAGAACGTGGCGAAGTGTGCGGCCCAAGAGGGACGCGCAATGTTTGCCGAGACGGCAGCATGTCCGTATTGACATCGGTATCGAAGGAAGCGTTGTAAATGGTAAAAAAAACATCAATTTTTGCGCCAATACTCTTCACAGATCTCCTTCAATTAACGTGGCGTACAGCATATGTACATTTGTACCAAAAGCATTGCAGCGCCTCTGCAGTAGCAAAGGGAAGTAAAAAATTCCCCCGTCCTTTCCCAACCACCCGGTATAGTTGGGTTTATTTGCTTATTTACCTTCATCAATACCGTAAGCCGCCTTCAGCGCCCAGAAGGTTGTGGTGCATGGTTTTGGTGGTTTATGGCGTAGTATGAAGCGATTTATTTAACAAAAATAACGAAAAATGCAAACTTGTTATAAAAATGTATTGAACGTACAAATGATGTATAAAAATGCCAGTACCACCATAAGTGGAATGTAAAGAAAAAAATGGGCTCTCGTAATTTAGAAGAAGTTATTTACGTATAATTTCTCAGGTCAGAACCTGCGCTACAAGTAGCCTTGGTAAATACGAATGAATGATCGTTCAAGAGAGATAAACATTCGACCATTTTTTAAAGGATCTATTGCTGATTCTCCATGTCTGTTCTTTTCCCGCTTTGAAAGTTTGTATGTGCTGTTTTTTGTTCGATCTTTTTGAACGATCGAGTTGTACGATCCACACACCATGTACTTCACACACGTTCATGGTGTAGATGATTTTTGGAGTGATTCTGTCGATTTTTTTTACCCCGAATTTGAAAAGATTTCAAGATGGGCTCCAGACAGCAATGTTGATGACCTGCTTGTATCCTTTTGAAGTTGACCGTATCCTAGGTGAAGTTGTGGAGTTGGTGTCCAGTTAACAAGTGCGTACTCAACACTATCCCATAGGCTGACATATAAATAGAGAACTGTTTGCTCACGTTTCGACCTTTTTGATGTTCTATGTACTCTGCGTTGGGCATCGAGAGAGAAAATGTAAATAATTCAAATTTTTTCGTTTTGATACAAACGGGGCAAAAACGACATAACGGTGAAAATAATTGTTTGCTATAGTTAACATTGCCACGCGTGAATTAGGCATTTAATAAGCATGATTGGTGTTATTGATAATCTGTTTTATCAGAATAATTTCGTTTGGAATCATGTTGAGATCCACAAAATGGCAATTCATCGCCTCAACGTGCCAAACTTGAAAATTATGATGCGAAAAAGTATCTTTCGCAACAAAAAGGTAGAAATAAATATAATATGTGAAAAAAATAGAATATTGTAAGTGTATCGTTCTTCTTCAGATTGATTCGCAGCAATACATAAGAAGAAGTTAAGTGCAGCGCGTATCGTGTGGTGAAGGTTAAATAACAACACAATTTTCGAAAGGCACTCTCAAGGGTATAATTGCAAATAACCACCGAGGATGTACCAACATTACAAGTAACAAACAAAAAAAGGTTCATCCTTCTTATCGTAGATCAGGGGTCGTCAAACTCATCTTCGATGATGGACGATTCGTAGCAGAAAGTACAAATACGTTGATCAGATAAATGCTACTTGTTTGTAGATGGACACGTTTGTTGCTATAGTAACCAAATATACGGTCATTTGGATATTTCTAAGTCCTGAACTTCGGTTTTGTAAAATGGTTCTGTTTTGGCGAAAAATGATCAATTTCCTATTGCTTCTATAGTTTTGTTCTAAAGTGTTCTTTCCGTTATTTAATATATAAACTATCGCGCACTTGCCTTTCTCATTTCCATTACCTCTGAGGGTGCTTATCATGTGTGGTCTTTGGTGTTAAAAACCTCATCAAAGCTATGATTATCACCATTGGCGCCGTTTTCTGGGCAACGCTACAATGTGGTTGTTTTCGTGTGCCAAACTACGCTAATTTGTTTTAGGAAATAGAAAAAAAAAAATAAATAAACATCGCGGTTTACAATCACAAAAGTAAATATTTATTTTCCTACCACGATATAAAAGTAACATTCGGTAAAGGGGCAAACTGCCCCGAACCGGCTGTAAAACGATGGATTACACAAATAATGAAAAAGCTTACAGCTAGTTTTGTTTATCTAGTACCTAGACGACACATCTGCATCAGCTTCCCGTCTCTCCCGACAAGGTAGGGTCCTACTCCTCCTCCTCCTCATCCTCGTTTTCCACCTCTGCTTCCTCCTGCTCTTCGCCTTCACCCTCCTCGGTGGCATCCTCGGGTGGTGGCGGTTCCTCGACCACCGGTTCCGGCTCCGGCGTCGGGGGCTTCGGGAGGACACGCGGGGCCTCGTTCTGTACCACCACGTCGTCCATGCGCTTCTTGGGCACGTGTACCACCCTGCCCTCGAAGCGCAGCGGGATGTTGATCTGGCGCGACATCTCCACCTTCTTGACGTCGTTCGTGGCGATGAGCGTGTACTTGCCGCTGTCACGCATCTGCGGATCGTTGATGATCAGCTGCACGGTGGTGACCTTGGTGCCCTGCTCGTAGTAGTGCTGGTTGTAGATCTCGTACTTCTCGCTCTTCTGTACCGGGATGCCGTCGCACATCCAGCGGAAGGTCGGTACCGGGTTACCGCGTACCCGAATCTCCAGGTGCAGATCGTTCGTCGTCGGGTGGTAGTGTTCTGAAAGATTAGGGCATTAGCATCTAGGTTCGAGAAGGTCAGCGGGATGGGGTTCACTTACCTCTCAGCGGGGTGAGGAAGGTTGGCGGTACCAGCTCGACCTCGGCCTTCTTCTCCAGCTCGAACACGGTAATGGTGCACGAGTCGGTCGCCATACCGTTCGCCGTTTTGGCCACGCACTTGTACACGCCCGAGTCCTCCAGGCGCAGGTCCACCAGGTCCAGCGTGCAGTGTCCGAAGCGGGTGACGTCGGAACGGCACCGTGGTCCCATCACCAGCGGCACATCGTCCTTCAGCCAGGTCACCTCGATCTTCTTCGCGTCCGAGCAGCAACAGTTGAGCGTCACGTTCTTGCCCTTCTTGATCGTACCACTGCGCAGGTGCGAGATGAACTCCACCTCGACCGGCTTCTGCCAGTGGCGAACCCGTGGTGTCTCCGGTGGAACCAAACTCTGTCCGCTCGAGATCAGTTGGCTGAGCTTCACCTTTGGTTTACCGTCCGCCGACACTGCCGGCGCTGCAGGCCTCGGTGGTGCCACCGGTTTCGGCTGTTCCACGACCTTCTCCGGCGATTCCTTCTTCGGCAGCTTTCGGCGTAGCTTCTTGATCTTGGGACCACGCTTGGGCGGCTTCGGTGGTGCTTCCTCCTCCTCTTCCTCCACCTCTTCCTCCTCTTGTTCTGCGACATCTGCAGCCGCTTCCGGGACCGGTGTTTTGGCTGGCGTAGCGGGTTTCTCCACCGGTGCCGCTTGCTCCTCTTCGGCAGCTTCCTTTTCTTCCTCCACCTCCTCCTCGTCACTGGTGAGCCCGGGCACGTACTCCTCGTACTCGCTCTCGGCATCCGTGTCCGTTTCCCACTCCCAGAAGCGCTCGGGCGTTTGGCCCTTCAGGTAGTACGAGCCATCCTCGAGGAACACCACCTCCCGATGCTGGCGTGGCTCCGGCGGTTTCTCATCCTCGTACGACGGCTTGGTGCGTTTGTCCGCGTGATGCATATGGTAGAGCGGCATCGCCGCCGCCTTACCCTCGAAGCGGAGCGTGTACTTGAGGTCCTCGGTGCCGAAGTCGTTCATCGCCCGCACCATATAGCGCCCGTTGTCACGGATCTGCGGATTGTGGATGCACAGTTTGTGGATACCGTGCGGTTCGCGAATCTGGATGAACTTCTCGTTGTTCGGGATGATGATACCGTCCAAGTACCACTCGACCCGGATCTGCCCGGTACCCTTGATCTGCGTCTCCAGTATCAGGTCGTCCACACGGAAGTCGTAATGCTGCGTCATGCAGCGCACATACCGCGGGGGTTCACCCTCCGCCACCGGGATGCGCACCGGAGCCGGTAGCACCGTCAACCGGCAGGTGGCACGAATGACCGCGCCTGCCTTATCCTTCACCACCACCTCGTACTCTGCCGAGTCGGCCCGGGACGCACTGTTGAACTGGATCACGCCGGTTCCCTCCTTCGCGTCGGACAAGTTCTTAATCTGCTTGGTGAACTCCATCGGTTCGCCGTTCTTGAACCACTTGAAATCGGCCTTCGAGCCGAGCACGGTGCAGAAAAGGCGCACCGGCTTACCCTCGACGATGCTGATGTCGTGCAGCGTACTGCCGAAGCGAAGTACGGCGCGCGCGTCCACCCGCTTCGTACCGTCCGGATTGAGCTCCGGGAAGAGGCGCAGGTAGCGTTCCTTGCGCTGCTTCTCTTTCTCCACCTCGGAGAGCTCCTCTTGGCCAGCGGGGGTTTCGCCCGCATCCACTGGAGCACTGCTTTCGACCGGGGCTGGCTCTGGTGCCGGAGGTGCTGGTGCTGCCGCGACTGCAACCGGTGTCTCCGTCGACTCCACTGGGACTTCCTCCTGAGCGGGCTGCTGCTTGACGCGCTTCTTGCGCATCTTCTTGATCTTCGGTCCCCGCTTGGGCGGTGGCGTTGGCGCTTCCTCCTCCTCCTCTTCCTCCTCGTCCTCCTCCTCGTCATCCGCCTCGACCGGAGGTGGTTGCTTCGGTGGTGGCGTCTTAATCAGGAAGTCGGGTGAAGGGGACGGACCGACCGGCGGTGGTGGCTCGACCGGCGCAGGCTCCGGTTCGGGGACTACCTCTGCTGGGACCTCCTCCTCTTTCTCTGGCTCGGACACGTACTCCTCGTACTCGCTCGGGGCGCTGGTGTCCGTTTCCCATTCCCAGAATTCGACCGGCGTCTGACCTCGAATGTAGTAGGAGCCATCCTCCAGGAAGACAAACTCCCGGTGGGCCCGCTGCACTGGTTCCGGCTTCGGTGGTTCCTCGTACACACCGTGCTTCATCACGCCCGGATCGTGGTAGGCGATGCCGAACACGTGGCTCTCGGCCACCTTGCGCTCCATAATGCGCCGCACCGCATGCCGGATGACGTCCTTACCGACCACGTTGCTGGCCTGGCACGCGTACTGACCCTCATCCTTGGCCTGCGGGTCGTGGATGGTAAGCTTGAACACGCCATCCGGTTCGCGCATCGGGAAGAACTTCTCGCCGGTCGGATCCTGCAGATCGATACCATCCCGGAGCCACTTGACCGTTGGCGGTGGGTTGCCGCGTACGTTCACCTCCAGAATGAGATCGTTCGTCTGGATGTCGTAGTGCTCTGTGCGTAGAAAGAGAAAATAACGATGAATTGAAGTAGGAGAACAGAAACCTCCCCTACGAGAACTCACCTTTAACGTTGCGCACGAAAGTTGGTGCGACGTACTGCTTCTCCGGTGTCGGGAACACGACCACCTTACAGCTCGTTTCGACCTCACCGGACGTGTTGCTGGCCGTACACTTGTACGTGCCGGAGTCACCCAGCTCGGCGGCCACAATCTGGACCGCACCCACGCCCAGCTTGGTGTCGTTCTTCACATTCTTGCTCCACACGAGCGGAATGTTGTTCTTGAACCACTTGATCGTCGGCTGAGGGCCGACAACCGAGCACACCAGCTTGATGTGCGCCCCCTCGGCAACGGTCTGGTTCTTGAGGTTCGCCTCAAAGTACAGCTTCTGCTTGACCTCCAACACCTTGTGCTTGGTCGGTTCCTCGGCGATCGGACCCGGGATGCGGCCCTTCAGCAGACCCTGCAGGTTCTTGCGCCACTGCTTCGGTTCCTTCTTCTTCTTCACTACCGGCTCCTCGGCCGGTGGGGCCTCACCTTCCGCTACCGGCTGCTCCGGTGCAGGCTCGGCGGTGGCCGCAGCTTGTCCTTCCTCCTCGTTAGTGGCTTCTATCGCCTGGAGTGCCTCGACCACGGCCGAGATGTCCGGCTCCGGACCGCCTGGCAGCTGGCGGGCAACGGAGGCGGCTCGAGAGACCGAACGCGACCGCGTACCATATACGACGCCATCCTCTTCCGAGCGTGTGATCGGCTTGTCGGCGTGATAGATGCCGTGCGTCAGCTGACTCTGGTAGAACTCGCGCCCCTTGAACGTGACCGAATGCTTCAGCTTTTCCTCACCAGCTCGATTCTTTGCCGTCACCACCCAGCGGCCTCCGTCCAGTTTTTCCGGATTGTGAATACTAGAGCGGGAAGGGAAACAATGGCGGTTTAGAATCAACGTGTTCTAGACATGGGGATGGAAAGTAAACAATGGACAGTTCTTTTTACCTTCATGATAAGTGCGAACATGCGTTTCTTCAATGACTGATTCAGAACTCGCCTCAATCCACACGATCGTTTAGACAAGTCGATGAAAATCATGCACTGAAAGATGCGTTGATCAAATCTGTGATGGCTCGTGTTCAAGTTCCGCTAAACCATGACTATGTAAACAACACTAATGAGACGATCTGTTGCTACACGAATCCGTTCGTACGAATTGTGGTGTAAGTAATGATCACTTCAGATGCTTCTAGTCCTCACCTCAGTCGATAAACACCATCTCCTTCACGGGAAATGATGACACGATCGGTTTCGTTGGTGAATTCAATGCCATCCCGCTCCCAGTGCAGCTTCGGATCGGGCACACCGCGCACATGCACCTCCAGGATCAGATCGTCCACCAGGGAATCGTAGTAATCTGGCGAATAGGCAAGAGTTAAGTTAAATTGTCAGGAACCTTTGCCACGCTCGTGTGTCTACGAAGCAGCTTACCGATGACTCTGGTGAACATCGGAACGGTCTCGATGTCCTTCGCCGCGGCAAAGATGTTCACCGTGCAGGCGCATTCGATTTCGCCGAAGCTGTTCTTCGCCACCGCAGTGTACTCGCCCGAATCGGCCTCCGTCGTCGGTGTGATGCGTACGCACCCGAACTCGGCCTTCGTGGCGTTGATGACGGTCTTGCTCCAGACGAGCGGTTTGCCGTTCTTCAACCACTTGTACGTCGGCTGCGGGCCGGTGACGCTGCACGTCAACTTCATGATGTTGCCGGCCGGGGCCGTCTGGTTCTTCAGCTTCGTCTCCCACATGAGCCGGTTCTTGGAGTCGCGAATGATGAACGGCTCGACCGGGCCATCCTCGAAGCGCTTGCGTCCCATCGCCTTAAACGCTGGCTTCGGTTTCGGGGCGGACGATGCTTGTTCCGCCGGTGCCGGCGCGGTCTCCCCCTGCTCTGTACCGTCCTCGGTTGTGGTCGTCGGCTCCGCCGAGGTGCCGTCCGCCTCCGCCGCTTGTCCCTCGCTCGGTGCTGCCGGTTCGCTGGGAACTTCTGTCGCTGGCTGTGCGCTGGTGGGCTGCGGTACGTCCGCCGTTGGTTGCGCCGGTTCCGCCGTCAGGTGTAGACTAGCCGCTTCCTTGTTCTCGAGACGCCTTTTAAAGTAGTCCGCGTGCTCGATGTGCTGTACGTGAATGAGCTTGTCCTTGCTGGTGAAGCTCACCTCGTGCGTCACCTTCGCCGTGCCACCGTCGTTCGTCGCCTGGCACTCGTACACGCCGCAATCGTCCGGCACCGGCTTGTGGATGCACAGCTGGTACACGCCGTTCGGTTCGCGGTTCACGAGCAGCTTCTCGCCGAGCGTCACCTCCTCGCCATCCTTGAGCCATCGGATCGTCGGCTTCGGGACGCCGTGCACGTTCACCTCGAGCACCAGATCGTCCGCGCGGATGTCGTAGAACTCTGTGCGTGGGGAACGAAAAGTTATGTAAAAACCGGGGCCATTCTCTCACTGGAGGTCGGACAATAGATACGCACCTTTCACCGCCCTCGTGAAGGTGGCGGGCGTTGTTTCGGCCGACGGCAGCGTGATCACCTTGAGCACGCACGTCGTCTTCACCTCGTTGAAGCTGTTCTTCGCCGTGCAGGTGTACTCGCCCGCATCCTTGCTCGTCACACCGTTGATCACGATCTGCCCGATCGCACCACTGTTCATCAGCTTGATGTGGTCGCCGAAGTCGATGGCGCGCCCGTTGCGCTGCCACTTGAACATCGGCATCGGACCGTTCGCCGAGCAGGTCATCTTCACCACCGTTCCCTTCTGCGTGGTGATGTTGTGAAGCTGGCCGGCCCAGCTGAGCTTGTTCTTCGAGTCGCGTATGACGAACGAGTCCTCAACGTACGGCTCCTTCACCTCCTCGTCACGGCGCGACCGGCCACCGCCCGCCAGCCGTTCCTGGGCTTCCTTTTTGAAGCGCTGCTCGTCGCGTTTACGCTCCTCCGCTTCCTCCTCGGTCAGGAGTTTGCGGTCCGCGTTGGTGATACCCGGCAGGCGCATGTACGGCACCTTTTCGGCGAAATCGACCACATGCGTGATCGTACTGCGGCCGGCCTCATTCTCCGCGATACACGTGTAGCATCCACTGTCCTCCGGGGTAGGATCGTAGATGTTCAGCTGGAATATCTCGCCACCCTCGTACGTGGCTCCGATGCGCTGGTCCAACGCGATCGGCACGTCATCCTTGAGCCAGGTCACGGTCGGGATGGACCAGTACTTCTGGAACATGATCGTGCACTCAATGACCAGATCGTTCAGCTGATGGTGATAGTAATCTGTGAGGAGTGGAAGAACGTTAGCGACCCGTTTGAACCCAAGGGACCTCAAGGGATAGACTTGCCTCTAACTTTAACGAATACTGGAAGCAGACAGTCGGCCTTCATCGCGTCGTACACCTTGACGCGGGCGATCGACGGTATCTCGCCGGCCCGGTTCTTCGCCAGTATCGTGTACTCGCCGGCGTCCGAGTGCTTGAGGTCCTTGATGGTGAGCGTGTGCAGCCCGTCGACGGCGGTCGTCTGTAGGTTGGCGGTCCGCTCGATGGGCGCATCGTTCTTCAGCCACCGCACCGTCACCTCCAGCCCCTCGATCGTGCACTGCAGCTTGATCGTCGAGCCGGTAGGGGCGCTCCGGTCGGTTAGCTTGGTGAGGTACCTCGCCGGGCGCGACACCATGCGCAGCCGCTGGAACTCGGCATCCTTCTCCTTCTCGGTCGGTTCTGGCGTTTTCTCCTCGCCCTGCTCGAACTTCAGGATCGCGATCTCGTCCTCGTCCTCGTGGAACACGCGCCACGCGGAGGGATCCACTTCGTCCACCGACATGCTACTGTAGGATAGTACTGAGGACGATTCGTCCAACTCGCTTAAAGATCCCTCCGATTCGTCGTCTTTTAAATCAGAATCCTCTGCCTCCGCCTGCTCGTCGGCGCCCGCCGCTTCGGGCTCCGGCTCGGGTTCGGCCTGCGATTCCTCGGCGACGACATCTTCGACTTCTGCGTCGGCCGATTGCTGCTCGGCGGGTGGCTCGTCGTCGGCCGCTACCCCGCCATCAACCTCAGCAGCTTCCCCTGCCCCCTCCTGGGGTTCGTTTTGCAGGCTATCTTCTCGCTCATCGGTCGAAGTTTTTTTTTGTCCTCGCCGTCCTCCTCGATCGCTGGCAGGGCCTCAACCATCGGCATCACCACCAGCTCGGGCCGTTCCTCTTCCTCCTCGACGATCGTCACCTCCACCACGGTCGAGATATCCTTGCAGGACGCCTCGTCGATGACGCAGCCGGACGAGAAGAAGAGCGACACGTACTCGTCCACGTTCGTCACGCCGCCCGACACGTCCATCACCAGCGCCTTGTCGATGATGGCCTTGCAGGACGCCACCTGCACGTTCCGGTTCTCGCCGATCTCGAACGGGGACTTCTCGCGTATCAGCATCATCTCCCGGCGCAGCGGATCGTCGGCTCGGAGCCGCGAGATGGAGCGGGACCGGCGGTCGCGGGACGGCTCCCGGGAGCGGGTTCCTTCACGCGAAACCGACCCACCCTCGCCTACCGGCTCCTGCCCGGTTACGATCACCTGCGGGATGCCCTCGTCGGCGTTCTGCTTGCGTACCATTCTGGCGTCGGGCACTTCGACCTGTGATTTCGTCACCCTTCCCCGCTCTCTTCCCTTTTCAACCAAAGCCGACCTCACCGCTCAACTGTATACGTCACCAGAGCACACAAGCACACACACACCCACACTCACAGCTGACAGAAACTAAAACCTTCGTTGGCGGATCGATGCGAATCGAACTGTTTGTCGAGGACCTCAAGGACCGGCGGCAGACGTCTCACTAGCGCTTGCTGGCCCTGGCCGTGGGCATTTTAAATAACCCGAAGGAACAATTCATTGTCAATAGCGCAACACGAACGCTTTCTAATTTTAACACCCGAACGAAGGACTACCCCCTCGGTCACCTCTCGTGTTTCGCCCTTAGTGGACCCCCTTTTCCCTTCGAACGCAATATTGGCAGCCGTTCTAGGTATACTCTTTACGAACATATTCCCTTTGCTGCGCGCGATCAGTCGATCGATCGGATTTTCGATCGGTTTCGAGTGAGAATTTGCGTTCTGTTTTGACGCCTACGTGGGAGAACTCACGCTTCGGTAGGATTTAATTGGGTCCTGTGCGCAAGACGGTAGGATTCGTAACCAGAAATGCAACTTATTTGCATCTCGCCGATGAACTTCCTGAATGGTTTTGCGTAGTTGGGCACCACATCACACGCTACCTGTATAGAAACGTAGTGCTCAGGTAAAGGGCACGATTGATGATGAAAATAGTGTAACGAAAAGCAATAAGAAAAATAGATTTGGGCAATCTTGAAAGGCAATTTCAACACAAGATAGAAGACAACCGAAAATCTGTTATTTATCTTTAAAATATTTATAGTGGGTTTCTATGATATCATATTTTTAATCCTACTATTATAACTTATAACATTAGCCGTTTGATCAACATTATAAAGCCAATTATCAAAAATAATAACAGTAATAAAAAAAGGAAAAAAAATATCGACAGATCAACATAACTCTACTGTCTTCTCTGTCCCGTTGAGGAAAAATTAAGTTGGTCCTCAAATGATCAGAAAAAGCGGCGATAAGTGGCGAAATGTCTTTAAGCAAAGTCTAATAATGAATAGAAACTGCAATATGAATAAAACGCCTGGCAAACAAGTGAAAGTTTCAACGAGGCTCGGCCACCGAAGCCATCGATGGTTGGTGGAAAACCTACAGAAGCTAAGAGACCATCGGGAGAAGCGAAAACATCCAGTGTCACTTTTCCGCTTACGCAATGGGTGCGCAAGACGGTCCGGTTTGCAATGTGCTAATTTTCAAAAGTCAATTTATCTATAACGGGTTTGTTTCGTGAAAACTTTGGCCCGTTCGTCGTGGCTAATTTTGACGCGGATCGAATAATGCATTTTATTACAATCCAAGTAGATAGAAATTGGCAGTGGGTTTAGATTAAATCAAGCAATCAATTTGGATGGAAAAAAATCAAATACTTTAAGAGCTAAAGAAAAGCATTCCGCGGTCACCGTATAAGGAAATGCAAATTAGGCTTATCTTGTCGTGTTTTTATCCGTGTGCGACGAAAGCTCAAAGAACAAACACGTACGCAACGCCATGACGCAATGATCGGTTCGCATCTTCATCGGTTTATTGCATTTCTGCGTCGATCGCGATCACCTTGATCTTTAAAAATAAAGCTTGCATTCGAACAGCGCTGCAAATGCACCGATCGGCGCTCGGACGTTGCGGGCGTTTGGTTTGTCAAGTTGTTTGTCCGTATCGTGACCGACTCGGTTTTGCCAGCCTCCATTATGCAATCGTCAAATGATTTCATTTCATACCATCGTCGTTAGTCAGTGCAAAGAAGAAGTAAAACAACTAACATAAAATAAAATAAATAAAAACGCCGCGACGCAAACACTCGAGACCATGGTCGAGGAAATGTGGCGTACACATTTTGCCAGCGAAATGGGGAATGATCGATCGGTTTGCCAACGGCTTTTTCCATCGAAAAGCCAGCACCGTTCCAACGTGGACCTTCACGATGAAGAGCTAGTCAAACACGTTTCTCCTACAAGCAAAGGCACGAATCACAAACTATCAAGTGTCATGCATGGCACAATTCATGCGCAAAACCTGCTGTATAAGCATCGCATTGACCAGAGTACTGGGAGTGGGTCATATCGCCATATTTTGACTAATTTAATTTATCTGAATTTTCTCAACGTTATATATTTGCTGCAAAGAATTTTTCATACATATTTGTTGTAATTTCCATGGTTCGCATTATCAATGCTTGTTTGTGTAGTCTTCACGGTTCCTTTCCACTGCGACATCTTTGCCCAACCTGAAGGCTTCCATTAGTGTGTGTATGTGCGTGTGTCAGCAATACCGTACGCACTTGATCAGATGTCAGGGCATCATCTTGACAACGAAATTCCGCACGAACCGGCACAAACGCCATTGCACGGCACACACGTACACTTCATTTACGTCCCTTTCCCTCGTTGTCGACCCTTCCGTCCCCACCGCTCGGACCGCTCATTAGCGGTACCGATGCAGTAACCGGGTGTCGGCGACGGCGCTGCCAACGGAACACCTCGAGCGTATTGACCCTTAAGGTGCACGTGCACCCCCACCGTGGCAGCGATGTGGTTGAGGACGGATCGCGGATGACCGATGCGAGCAGGGCTTGAACGGCGATGCCCGATCGGCGATAGGCATCTGAAACGCGCGTTTGGCCGATTAAACCGATTTTCCCGTTTGTTACACTTTTAGCTCGCGACCGGTCGACCTTGTACTTGTCACTGATTCCTGCGGACAAACTGAACCTGAGGAGAAGTGGTTTTTCCTTTTCATTAAATGGTGCATTTTTTGCGCCCTTCAGTTCACACAACAACTCAGATACTGAATGAATGCTGGTAGATAAACAGAACCACCGAGATGATGCCGCAAACATCGTTCTGAGTGCACGAAACGAAAGGAAATAAAAACGCAAGGTGCAGTCTGTCCTTCCAGTTGTATGCAGTTAGTCGTTCACACAAATGGCTGTTTTCGGAGCAAATCTGACGCCCCGAAAGTCCGTAGCCATTGGCGTGTGAAAAGTGCCGCATAATCGGTAATTGGCCTCCATTTAATTATGATTAAACAATGGTTTACGTTTTTCTGGCATCCGTTCAAGTAGTTGCCATTTTCGTTCAATTTTACATAATTTAACAGTATTGTGCAGCGAACTGTTGCAAATGAAGCTCGCTGCAAACCGAAGAATGATGTCACCATCGCAAGGCCTCCATCTTGCAATTATCGAAACCGTCTCTTCCGTTTCGCAGCCGACAAGACCAGCATCATCATCTTATGAAAATTCCGGCGAGCTTTGCCCTCGAGCAGCATCAGCATGGAAACCGCAGTTTGGAACTGCCGTACACTCCTTCTGCCACCATCCCATGGTTCGAGATTTCAGCTGGATTGGATCTCGTTCCTTTGCCCGAACATGCCCGACGGTCGAGGCAAAGAGAAATTTATCGAGTTGCTTTATCGATGTCATTTAAATGAAAGCTCCGGTCGTGTGCCCGGTCGTGTGTTTAAAGCGGGAACCATTGCGTAACCCTTTAGGGAGCGTAGGTTTAATGGCAGTGGCTTAGTCACGCTTGGCTGGTTTATACTATCCGCGTACCAACTCCGGTTGACGATGCGGAAGTGAAATACATGGAACATGCACCTACGAGCAACATAACTTTGTTTTCTGTTTCAACCCGGCCATTCGTTGGCTTTTTATTTCCACGCGAAATTAAACGGTAGTAAACGCTCGTGGACGCGTCGCTCTGGATGAGTCCTAGACCTAGACCTATGCGATGGTGGTGGACTAAAATTCAAATTTCTCTCCATTCTGCGATGGAAAAGGTCAAGTCATCATTGGTGGTCAGCAATGGGACAGCGAACGGCGGTGGGATTTAAAACAAAACGGCAAACTGAAAGTGGCAAATCGTTCGCAAACGTCCTTGACAGTGAAATTTAGGAATGATGTTGTTAAGTTTTGCCGGAACGGCTCGGTAGACGATTGGGAGGCGCACCGGTCATTTGTCACATCGTCGTGTTATTTATATTTGGTATATCTTAAAATAAGATCGTTAATCTTCAATGAATTACTCCAAAAAGTTACCTTATTGAGAGCAAGGTAAGGTAACAACTTAGAAAGCTTCATAGGAACATGTTTATCAAATTGATTCGAATGGATTATAATAATTTTTATATGGCCAAATAGGAATAAAATAAATTTCACAATTTTAAAATAAAATAAAAAAATTTTTATACAAGAAATTTGGAGAAAACATACCATATGATTAGCATAGATATCGTTTGAACCTTTTCAACCACTCTGCTGCATTTTCTTGCGCCCCGTTATTACGTGATCGTAGAAATCAAAAGCCCTTAAATATTGAGTGGTACCGTATTACATTATGTGTTCCAACATTGTGACCATTTGAATATTTCTACCCCTTTCCATACCCCGCTGCTTCAACTTCTCTGTGGTATCGACTGTTGGAAAGGTTGAGATTTTGTAAATCTCCAGGCATGCTGAGGTTTTTGAAGTGATCTGATGCTATCTCTACGATTGGAAGATAATTTTTCCTAGTGTTTCTTCGCTCCTAGCAATTCTCCAATTGCACCTGGCGTCGGTAGCTGTTAACGAGACCCAAGACCACTGTCCGTTACTGATCCTCAGCATGGGGCTAGCTGAAAAATCTCTATGGGCACCAATCATGAAAATTATGCAATAAACACCCAATTGAATTTCATGCCTCCACACACCTTTCGCCATCTGGAAGATGGCGTTGGAAGTCTTAGGGGGGCAAAAAAGTAAGGATACATAGAGCCAGACACGGGTAGTCAACAAACAGGTTTGTTCCGTGTTGTGGCAAAGTGTTTTACCCGCCGAAAAATGGAATCCGCGAGTTTGGTAAAATGATCTTGCGGCCATAACTTCGTCAGATTCAGACTCCCGCCACCGGGTTTCGTGAACGTTTTGTAGCTGTCCAACCAATCGATAGCTGATAGTGGCATTAGCATTGGGGAGAGACTTTTCATTGCGGCTCATAATCTAAGGCGGAGACAAGTCGTTACGGAATCCGATGAACTATCGATTTAAAGTATAATGAAAGTAGAAAACCTTAAAACAGCGTGGGACTTATGCGCATATAACCTTATCAACGAAAAGTTTGAAAACAGGTTTCCCGCTGGGCTTGCATCGGGCCGGTTTCGAGTGCATCCTATGTCGGGCAGCTTTACGGTCTTTCCTTTTGCGACCGTCCGGTGTCCACACCACACATGTTGCTGCATCGGAGCGACGGGGCGGATGAATACAATTTGAATATTTCAAACCAGATTGCTGGATATTTCGGGGCGATATAGAGAGGAACCTGCGTTGCACAACCTCCGTCACCGCACGGTATGAAGAGCGCTCGAACCGCGAGCCGCACATTTGAACCGGGTCAACACGGGCGACCAAAAATCTGGGCCGCCCTGAGTGCGTTTGCCCCGGCCACTCCAAACGGCCTCTCCGATCGGCGTTCGATGCTTTAAGTAGGCAGGTTGAAGAAGAAGGTTTCTCCGGTTTCTCAGGGCCAGCCAAGTGCGGCAGAAATGCGTCGACGGATCGCGGCATATATTGCCGAACGCCCGAACCGTAGGTCATTAGGAGGCGGCTGCACACCACCGGCGTGTGCCTCACCTTCACCGTCGGTGCGTTATTCCATGCGTTGTTGTTGTTGTTGGTGGTGGTGGCAAAAAGTGAGGTGTTTTTTTTACATTTTCTTTCTGTATTATTACGCAAAATTCCGTGTTCATTTTGGGCCGCCAAAAGCGCCATTTGCGCTCTCGGAACGCGAGATCGGGTAGTCCGAGTGGCGGAAAATTTGATCATCCATCCACCAATACATGCACGGTGGGAGCTTTCGGTACGACACAGTAAAACCAACAACAAGAAGAAAAGTGCCCTTATGGGTTTCCACAAACAACGGCGAACATAAATGCATCAACCAACGTCCAGCCAAAGAGTGCATCGCGAGAAAACAACACAGCATGTTTGCGAATGTTGGTACGTTGGTTTTGCAACCGGAAAGCCATCGCATAGCCAATGTCAACAAGGAAGGGCCATTTGGCGAATCGGGGGACAATGTTGGTTGGTATAATGGAATGGTTCAAGAGCCAGCCTCCCTTTTGTCAGCTCGCAGCCTTTTGAGATAAAGATAGGTTCAATTCCAAATGACACAAACCATACCAGAACACAACACTTTTACGCTATTAGTTGGACAACTTGCTCTTCCTCGTTCAACGCGTCGCGATCTCATGTTCACATATCGTTCAATGGCGATCGCCACGTGTTGTGCGAGGACTTTCACTGAAAGAGGTAAGTAAAGCTTCAGCCTCGGTGTGCCGGGGGGTGGTATGTAGAGGGAGGAGGATTAAATCTCAGCTGGTAAGGGAATTATGGATCCCCCCCCCACCCCAACACACAACAGGCTCCACGCCGACACGCGGATGCTTCGCGCGTAGTATGCATTCACAAACCCAAACGGTGACCCACGGTTCACCGTCGCTTGCTCTCCCCCGTACACAAACGCCCGGCGTTCGGTAGTGGCGAGCCTCGGTTGGGGTTTTGGAGCAGCAAATCGGGCAGTCTACTCTTGGAGCCCCGGGCCAGAGCATCGGTAGTCGTTAGCTGGACCGCGTGTGGTGCGGAGTGTAGTCGTTTTTAACCCAGTTCGTTGAGAGTTGTGCGATCGTTAAGACGCGACGTTCGTTTATTAGCAGCAGTGGAGCGGTGGTGGTGGTGTTAGTGGTGGAGCCTAGCCCCCGAAAAAGTTGACCAAAATTTACGCTCAGCCAGTGGTGTCCGAGTGGCGTTTCATTGATTGTGCTTTTTCAAGGCGAATTATTTGCCAAACTCAAGTGCTTGCGTAAAATATTGGATCCCAAAATGGCAGGTAAATCATCGAGTGGAAGCTATATGTTTCTTGTTGAAGCGGAAATTTCTTGGATACGCATGTGATATGCTAAAGAAACAGCTAAAAGGCGGGAAAGAGGGTAGCCACCATTTTTTTTATTGTTATTTTGTATATAATGCCGAAGCTCAATAGACCGGAAACTGACCGTGGCACGGAGGGAAATGTAAAACTATACGGCCATAAATCAGTGGATAAACAACTTTTCAGCGTCTACAACCCGGCAATGCCCGTTTGACGTAGTCGACGCAGGGAGACCAGCTACCAAAGGCTCCCACCGCCGTCGTGTGAGCCCGTTCGTTGCAAAACCCAAAACGTGTTCGCGGCGTAAACGTGCTGCGCACAACACACGCGACGGGCTCGGAAGAAACCCTCTAATGGCGTGAAGGGGTGAAAAAAAAACAAACCAGGGAGAGATCTGATGCGGAATAGTGAGAGGCCATCGGCCTAGAACGCCAGCACCGGACGTGTTTTGCGAGTTTTGCATGCGTGAATGGGCGGAAAAATCTGGAAAAACTTTGCCCCATCGCCAGCCTTGAACCGATGGGGCTTTTGGTTGGTGTTAAGAATGACCGCGTGACTTCGGTGTTACGCACGCTAACCTGGCAAAGGTGCCCTGCGAATGCAGTTTCCATATGGGCTGTTGCGTATGGCAGAATGGCACGTGCTGAGTTGCAGGTACGGAAAACTCTCCAAGCGATTAGCACGCGTTCACTTTCGTTTACGTCGAAAAACAAAGTGTAAAAAGCGGCTAGGCCATGGTGGGGAAATCGGCGTGACCTTGCAAGTGCCTAGAGCATTTCCATACCCTTGTGCTGTAAGACGCATACGTTCGATTCGCATCTCTGTTTAAGGACGGATTTTTTTTCCTCCTATCGCTCGGAACGGACATTTGGCGAATCATTCGAGTTACGAGAAACTTCTAAGGTGTTCTTCCCGTAGAGGTAGGTCAGGATGACGACAGTTTCATGTTCGGGTTTTTTTTACTCCTGCCCAATGAGATGATGTCGAACGTCTCGGCTAGATAAAAAAAAGACAATTTCACCTAAAACGTGTGGCAACGAGAAAAGATGCTGATGAATACCCACCGGTGTCCACCGTTCCGGGCTGTGGCTCCTCAAATTTATGCCGCGCATTTCAACCCACCTGGTTGGGGGGCACACGTGAAAGGTTGGGTGGTGCGCACTCGTAGAAAGTAATGAATTTATTTATTTAAAAAATTGACTTATTCATTTTTACCTCCACTTCACTTGCATCGTTTACAAAAGCTTAGAGCAAAAGATTGTCGAAATAGTGTTATTTCTAAAAGATGCACATACGTTAACAAACTTTCAACAATGCGGCAATTTGGAAAATTTATATTATTTTATTCTTCCAGACCTTGTCAAAAGTACCCCGGTGCAGAAATGGTACAAAGGAAAAACAATCTTCGTAACCGGCGGTTCAGGATTTATGGGCAAGGTAACGGGTTACGATCGCAATAGCTTTTCAAATCGATTTGGTACGCATTGGGACAATTTAATTTATGCTCTTACACCCATCCCTTAGGTGCTGCTGGAGAAGCTGCTCTACTCCTGTTCCGATCTGGAACGCATCTACGTGCTGATGCGCCCGAAGCGCGGCAAGTCGCCCCAAACCCGTATCGACGATTGGTTGAAATTGCCGGTAAGTTACCATAAAGGAATAGAGGATGAATGGGTTTTGCTATTTAATAACAAAATCTTATCCTGTTTTTAGTTTCAAGTTTCTAGATAAAAATCTTTTGAATGACGCTCAATTTTTCAATTTAATGTTTATTTCATTCATAGTGAAATTGATATTGTACTATATTTATTTTTAAAAAATTAGCAATTAGTTGAAAAAATGAACAATGAAAAACTGTAGCGAATATCCTACTAATATTGACTACAAAATGTGCGCACCTCAATCCGTAACATACGTTAATTCTCTCGCGAGATCGGCAAGATGAATGATAGCTTATGAGGGATTGCTTCAGCACCCTCTTGACGTCAATATCGACAGTGATTACTGATCGCTGTTGGAGGCGCACCCAACCCAGGGTATACTTCCCCCTCAAGGACAAAAATGGGTTTCAACATCAGCTGGCGAAAAGGGGGGAAAAAATTACATTTCATCTTCACAATTACTCCCGGACAACGAGTACACGGTGATCCGTGTGTTCGACCTTTGCGAAGAATAATTGGAGCCGTGTCGGTTAGGTGCGCGCAGGATAATTAAGCTGCAATCATTAGCTGATGGTTTTGGATGGATTAATATTGATTATTTAGTGGAAAACTCCCAACATTAAGTGCGAAACCAAAAGGAAATAACGCTTATCTGATGGTGTTTTTTTCGCAGGTCTTCAAGCGCATCCAGGAGGAAAAGCCGCATGTCTACAAGAAGCTTGTGCCGATTCCGGGTGATGTGACGAGCGAACGGCTGGGCATCAGCCCGGAGCACGAGAAGCTGCTGATCGAAACGACCGACATCGTGTTCCACTGCGCCGCCACGCTGAAGCTCGAGGCGAAGCTGAAGGACGCGATCGAGATGAATACGGTCGGGACGAAGCGCATCTTGGACCTCTGTCAGCAGATGAAGCACCTGACGGCGCTGCTGCATTTGTCCACCGCTTTCTGCTACTGCGATAAGGTAGGGTGTGAGGGGGTTTGGAGTCGGCGACCCGGTTAAACAATAACCAGTTAATGCTTTTCCAAATGGCAGGAAGTACTCACCGAGAAGGTGCACGACTTCCACCACAATCCGTACGATCTGATGCGTACCGTGGAGTGGATGGACGAGAAGGCGCTCGATAAGATCACGCCGAACCTACTCACGCCTCATCCGAATACCTACACCTACTCGAAACGCCTGGCCGAGATGCTGGTGCGCGACGTCTATCCCAATCTGCGCATTTGCATCGTGCGGCCCAGTATCGGTGAGTTTCGAACGGTGGGTGATTCTACGTAAGAGGGCCGATAATGAATGAATCCCTGTTTCTCTGCTCTCTGGAACAGTGTGTCCTGCGAATGCAGAACCGGTTGAAGGATGGGTCGATAGCTTGAACGGTCCCGTCGGTATAATGGTGGCCGGAGGCAAGGGTATCATCCGCTCGATGCTCTGCAATGGCGAATACAACGCCGAAGTCATACCAGTCGATTTGGCCATCAATGGACTCATCACGATCGCTTACACCTTAGGCCAGATGGCGGAGATGTACGTACACTGGAGCATAGGGGAGCCCAATCAATCATGTGTATCTAACTGTCGAAATTTGTTGTGTTCCAGGCCCAAAGAAATCCCGGTATACAACATCACGTGCCGGGAGACGAAACGGACGACCTGGAAGGAAGTGCTGGACCTGGGCAAGCAGACCGCATACGAGTATCCTTTCGAGGCTGGCGTCTGGTATCCGGATGGAGACATTACGATGAACAAAACGTACCACACCATGTGCGTTATCTTCTTCCACTGGTTGCCGGCGTACCTGATCGATTTCCTTATGTTCTGCTTTGGTCAGAAGCGTTTGTAAGTGTCGGTGTCGCGAGACAAATATAAATTTCCCATTCTCACACCGAACTCCCGTTCTCATTTCAGCATGTGCCGCATACAGAACATGGTGACGGAGGGGTTGAGTTTGCTGCAGTTTTTCACCACCCGCCAGTGGGACTTTAAATCGCACCAGTATCAGGCGATCGAGAAAAATCTCACGCCCGACGATAAGCGTATCTTCACGATGGACGTCGACGCGATCGACACCAAGGACTATCTGCGGCGGATCATTCTCGGCGGGCGGCAGTTCTGCATGAGGGAACCACTGTCGACACTGCCGAAGGCTCGCATCCAGCTGAAGTTTCTGTACGTGCTCGATAAGGTTGCGAAGGCGTTCATGCTCTACCTGATGCTGTGGCTGTTCCTTACGGTCACCGGACTTCGGGCGCCAGTGTACGAAATGTTCGGATGGTCGTGAAAAGGGGTTTTTACTGTGTCCAAAATTCAATTTCTCAAACTCAAAAATCAGCTGGGAACGGTTTAATTTTTGTTTCGTTTTTACTGCCTAAGTAGTTTGTTGTGTGTCGCTAGCAGTTTTCCTTTTGTTTTTATTCGTTTCAGAACAACATGACAATAAATGAAAAAAAAAAAATACCTAACATAATCGGACTTGTTAACGATGAGTTCTTGTGAGTGCAAACTTAATGGTCCGTAGCATCGCTAATTGTGGTTGTTTGCAAAATGATCGTCAATATAACTTGCATTTAGTTTGACTTGCTCTCGGATTGTTTTTCTATCAACAGGAAAACATACTTGAAACGCGTTTTTAATGTGTGTCATTAAATCAATGTCTGCTGGAGCAGTTTAGCTTTATTTTAATTGTATTATATTCCTTAGCTGTGTTCTATACATTCCGCGGGGGCAACGGCAACAGAAAAACAAACGAAACCAACCCAATACAAATCGCCGTAAGCAATTGGGATATTCTAGAAACAAAGTTGATTTGTTCAGCGGACTTGACTTGCCGCATAGGTAAAGAAGTATACTGCCATTCAAAGGGACCCTTTTGACCAGAATGGTGCAAAAAAGTAAAACAACACGACCATCGACCGAGATGCTGAATATGCAACCGAAAAAGATTGGAGAGGATTTGAAACCCGGCAGAGCGGAAGCGAGAGGAGTGGAGGAAAATACGAAGGCGATTCTGGGGAACCAGACTTCGGTCCCCTAGCTCGCGTCGTTGCTCAGCGAGGTGAACCGATTACCGACACTGACCTGGCCGGATGATGATGGCTCGACCGCTTTTACGCGCCCGCCGTGTTTGACGTCCTCGAATGTAGGATCTTTCTTGGGCAGCTTCGGGGGTTCCGGCTTATCCATGCCCAGTGTTGGGAAGTATTCTTCGCTCTTTAAATCTGGTGCGCCCTTCTTTTGTTTGGCTCTCTGTACCGGCAGTGAAGCGAACGTTTTGGTTTTGTTCCAAGGCGTGTGGACAAAGGTAAACAAATGAGAATTAGTAATCGATTCACAACATAGGGGTAACTTCCGGTAAGATCGAGAGCACAAACGATGTGTTCGATGTTATTTGCACATATGTTACTTACAAGATTTTTCAAAGCAGGACTAATATAAACATTGCTTGTGGCGGCCGCCGGTTCGACAACCGAAGGAACTTTGGCGCGTGCCGCGGCAGTTGCATCTAGTTTATTCCATGGCTTGGTGGGATCGCGATCGCCTCCCTCTCCGCCTCCTTCCCCGTCATAGTTCGCATCATTTGAATCGCCCAGATGATCGGGATCGTTAAGATTCGATTCATCGTCTATTGTCAGCTGTGCCAGTTTGAGTCCAGTGTAGTCTTTCTTTTGCTCCTTCACTTCCATCCATTCGTCGTCTTGCTGTTTGGAGCAAGCATTGGGCGGAAACGATGTAAGTTGACGCGACGAAAGAAGAAAAGAAGACCAATAATCAATCACGAAGCCAACCGGGGAGGCGGCGCAGGGTAATCAGCGACACTGTGATTGCCGACAAGGGCAGAACCTCGCTCGTGGGCCTATGCACACAGTTTTTCCATACAAACCTGCTTGGAATCTGCTTTATTCTCCGCCGGTTCGATCGGTTTCATTTTCATTTTACTCTCCACGGCCTTCTTCGACGTGTCATCCAACTGCTTGGCAATTTCCTCGGCGGTGACAAACTTTTTGGGCTTGCCCTTCTTTTTGTCTTTCTTCGCGAAGAAATCGTCTAGATCGGCCATCGTGAAGGCAGCAGTGCTTCAAATGGTACAATACAGCTTCGAAAATTCGCACTATTTCGCACGCACGGCCGTGTGTAAATTTCCTCGTGTCGCTCGCGATACTGAATTTTAGAAGTGAAATGACATATGGGGTAGGGATCGCTAAATTGATCCGATTTTGACATAACTCGCCTGGCAGCAAATTTAGCAAGCGGGGGCCAACTTCACGCACATTGAAAAGAAACAAAATTGCTAATTTTCGGACGATGCATTTTTGTGATGCTCTTATATTTATTATAATTATTACTTGTACTCAATATCTGCAAATATTCTAAAAAGTATGTTTTAAAAAAGTGTGTATTTTCGCGCGGATTTGTTTATTAAGCGAACTGTCATACTTTTTTTAATTTTTTTCTTTTCCCAATGTGTCAAGTGCCCCGCATTCACCATTCCTCTAGCAAAATCTTTAAGATTGTGGGGTGTTGCGTTTGGTTTCGTTCTTTGCGTTCGACAGTAGAACAATTGCGAAGCCAATGTAATGTGTAAATATATTCCCATTTTGGGCCCCTTTTCTACGCGTTATCGATTGGGCAGTGCAGCGAGCAACGAGCCCTAATCGCCGTGAACAAAGTTCTAGTGTTTGCTGGTTTGTGAACTAAAAACATTCTTCCTGTCCCGGTGTTATGGAATATGAGTACATGCTGATGCGAAATGAAAAGGAAACGCAAAACCGCTGTTGCGGCGGTCGCGTTTGGTGTGTACAGGTACCGTTGAATTGTTACTGCAGTGTTCCGTTATAAATCACCTTTACGAATTCTGTAATGCCTGCCACCCACCACATAGCTCTGCGTCACTCCTTTTTCTAGTCCGTTGCGTTTCCTCTGCTTTCTTTGCAGGACATTTGCGGTATCATTTGTGCCCTGCTAACTTGGGGTTTAATGTAGGTAGTTCGTTCTTTTTGCATTTAAATGGAAATGTGTTCTTTAAACGACGATGAAATTTGATTTTATTTATGCTACCCTTTTGCAGATTGTACGCCGAGTTCGTCGTCACAATGGTGATTCTTTTACCGAATCCTTACAAAGCATATCGGTATATTAATTTTATTATATTCAACACCGGATCGTTCCTCGCGTTCGCTTCACACCTTCGTACAATGCTGTCTGATCCGGTAAGTGTGAGATTCTCGTAACGATGTCAATTGGAACCTTACTCGTACCATTTATTGCAATGGTAATTGTTATTGAAAGTATGAATTTTCAATTCAACCCCAAGTTCCTTTATCAAGTAGTAGTAGTATGTATATTTTATAGAGGTTTTGAGCCGGGTGGCTTCTTTCACCTCTTAATTCCTTTATCAATTCGAAGCGTAGCACTATGATTCCAATACCGCACAAGTCTGAGCGGCCTTAAATTTCTAACGATTAAGATAGCAGTGATAAGAAAATCCTATGCTACTGACGTATCATCATGATTCTTAAAATCAGCTTTTGTAGTAATCATAAGATTATTCATGTAGAATAGCCTTCAATATTGTTTTGCTTCCAATGAAATGGGAAGGTTGCTTTATAGCTTATGATCCAGGTACCGTTTTTGGAAGCTTTATTCCTATCAAAATGTTACATAATACATAACAATGCTAAACCTCAATACCGTTCAGCACCTTAAAGATCATTGTACTTATTTTTAGGGTGCTGTTCCGAAAGGCAACGCCACCAAGGAGATGATCCAGCAGCTAGGCTATCAAGAGGGACAAGTTTTCTTCAAGTGTCCCAAATGCTGCAGTATTAAACCGGAACGAGCCCATCACTGTTCGGTATGTCAGCGGTGTATACGGAAAATGGACCACCACTGTCCGTGGATAAATAACTGCGTCGGAGAAAATAATCAGAAGTTTTTTGTACTTTTTACTGTAAGTAACTTTAGCGTAGATCTACGAACTGGAAATTTTTACATACGATATCTACTTTTATGATTTTGAACAGTTTTACATCGCATTCATTTCCATCCATTCGATATTTCTGGCTGTCAATCAGTTTTGTCTTTGCATAAAAAATGAATGGAGAGAATGTTCGAACTATTCGCCGCCAGCAACGGTTATACTTCTGTTGTTCCTCATTTTGGAGGCATTACTATTTGCCGTCTTCACGATGATCATGCTAGGTACTCAGTTGAATGCTATCTGGACCGACGAAACGGTAAAATGCTTTAATGTAATTAAAAGTTGCTTACCATTAAATTAACGGCATTGCTTTTTCCTCTTTTTCCATCACCGCAGGGCATTGAACAACTTAAAAAAGAAGAGGCACGGTGGGTCAAGAAATCGCGCTGGAAAAGTTTCCAGGCTGTTTTCGGAAGCTTTTCGCTCGCATGGTTTTCACCATTCACGCAGCCACTTAGAGCAAAACATGAAAATTATTTATATTCAGTCTAATAAAAACAAAACAACATTTACTTAAAATAAACCACCGCGCCATTATACAAACTCGCAGCAAGCAACACTATAACGGATGTAGGTGTAAGCGTACTTCCTCTCGGGAGGCTTGTCCCATGTTCCTGTATTGTTTTATTTGCTATCACTCCTTCGGTGGTCATTGCCTAACGCGGTTCATTTTCCTTTGCAATTTTTTCTGCTTCTTTTCGTTCACCGGGCCCTCTTCGGCGGCTTCCTTTTGGAAGAACTGCTTGCCAACGGTTTGCCACAGCAGCCAACCTGCCCGTATGGGAAGGAAAAGCATCAGCAGCCAGAAGTATTCCGAAAGAATCGAGACGAGTTGCGTTCCCGAGGTAAGGATAACGATATCTTTTACGTGTCTGTGCAGTAGTAGATAGAAAAAAACGTTTGAATGTTGTGTACTGCCAGATGGGAGGAATTGCAATTGTTGGTTCCTTACTCTGTAATACCGCCTTCGATGTTTAAATCCGTTCCAGTTTCGATAATATCACCTTTTTCGGTCAGTTTAGGTTTGCTGATCAGTGCCATGAAGTAATAACTACTCGCGTGAGCCGCAAGGCTAAGTATTGTCATGATCTGCAAATAAATTGGACCACATTAGTTTTGAAATTGAAGAAAAGATATACCTTTAAAACCAATCGGCGCATACCACCGCAAGCGTCGAGAGTTCTGCATAGACAGCAAAACCGAGGAACTGCACACCCGTTGCGATGAGGGACATGTTCCGATAAAACTTGACTGTAGCCACATTTTCCTCCACGATCTGTTTGCTTCCCTTGGTAGCTTTCTTCTTCGGTGCTTGTTGCTGCTGAGAACAGGGTAGACATGGCTGCGTGTAGGAGTTTTCATTGAAACATTTAGTAACAAACCTACCGACATGTTGAAAATAAATATTTGGCGTAGTCCCCTTCTTTACGTCGTCAGCACTTTCTTTTGTATCGTCGGCGAATCACTGATGTAGTGTTGGCAGAATCGGGATTCGGAAGATTCGAAGATTCGATCCCTAGACGGATTCTAAAGATTCGAATCCCATTTGACGGATTCTAAAGATTCGAATCCCATCTGACAGATTCTAAAGTCTTGGATCCCATTTGAGGGATTCTAAAGATTTGATTCGATTCTGACTTAATCCTAAACTGTTTGAATTGACTCACAATGATTTGAGTCGAATTAGTAACATAACGAGTCGATCGAGAGACAATGTAATTGATTTAAGTATACTCAAATCGAACGCTGGGTAGAATGTCCAATGGACATAGATTGAGTTTTTTGCGTGATTTGCAAGTTTTGCTGTAGAAAAATTCCTGGAACCTATTTTTTACAAAGAAATACAGTAGAATGTCCATTATCCGAGTTGTTCTACCCAACCAAACCCATTTCATCAGGACCAGACCATTTTTACCAAATTCTGAATCGGATTCTGGGGATTCAGATTAGGATAAACAATTTCCAGACCGACATTGATTTGTTCATATGATGATGAGGATGATGATGATGCTGATGATGATGATGATGATGATGATAAGTCCCTCCGCTTACCCCTACATAGGTTTAAGAGGGCCGAAAGTATCTTACGATATTAAATATAAGTCACCAAACGAGATGGGGCATTGGGGCATTACTCTCCAGAACAATCGCATCCAACTCTGCTCCATTCATACAACGGTCGCCATCAATTGCACAAGGAGGTACATCTTAGATTTCCCAACTAGCAAAAGGGGACCACTTTCCGGAGTAGGGCAGGTATTTTCGCATAGTTTTGGTTAACACCGCCAGCTATCAATCATTCATAGTGTGGTGAAAGCGTATAATTGTTAAAGTAACAAATAATATGAAAAATCGGTAAATTTAACGGCAATCGGTAAGCACGCATGATATGACGGATTGGGATTCGGATTCGAAGATCCAGATCTCAAAATGGATTTGAATCGAAAGATTCGAATCCCTGTAGGGACTCAGTTTCCCCATCACTATACTGTTGACATCGTGACTTTCTGTCAAAGAGAAATGTCAAATGAAACAATTTTTTGAACAAGGTTTGTAGACTCAAATCAGTTTTAAATAGGTTTGAAATGAAACAAAAAAACCGTTTGTTGAGTAGATTTGTTTTTAAATAGACAGACTTAAAAAAAAGACCCCAATTTTGATTGATCAAGGTTCCTCATATGCCTGGTATGTTCTACATATTTAAAATATAGCTGTGCACCTTCCTTTTAATGAGTAGCAGCTCATAGTTGCTCTATAGTCAGTTGATTTCAATCCTCCTCGAGGAGATGGATGGTTACCTAATTTTGGTGCATAAATTTGTCGTTGAACAATCGTTGATCCGTTATTCACCGCCAGAATAGTGTGAATTGAACTATACAGTTAAAACAGGGGTTTTAAAGGATAACCAAGTACATGGCCTTAAGGTATGGCCTTAAGTAATATTAGAATTATTACTTTCTAGAAGGCATTCGATATTGGTCACGAATTGAAACTTTTACGAGCAAGTTACGCCAAGTTGTGACAACAGGGTCTAATTTTGCCAGTTAAATTAAGCCAGCCCAGATCTTGACCCCAAGTGACTCTATTTATAGAATTTATTTTGAGCTGTTATTTGCCCTTCAGTTTGCGGCTTTAATGCGTAGAGATGTTCAACCCTTAAGTGGACGTTATAGAATTTATAAGCCGAATAAGTTTTGTAGCATGTAGGTAAAATAGTTCTGTATTTGAATATTCTAGATTATTTGCACGCTCCGAATCATGGATAAATATTATTTATTACTTGGTGGTCTGGTATAGTTTATTTTTCCTCAAAATATGTTGGTAAAAGTGTAAACGCCCATCCTAATGAACATGTTTGTACACATGTTCACTACACACAACACAAACACGGTGGCAAAGATATTTTAAATATACAGATACATATCGAAACTACTTTCTGATGTAATTTGTTCATATGTTTAAAAAACTTAGTATGTCAGAAGCGCCCTCCCTTTCGCTTATCTTTCAATCAATTCAATCACTCTCTCTATAAAATGTATCTACTTGTTGCCTAACTTCAATGCACATTATTTATGTTTGATGATCTTCATCAGTTATCTACCACGTGCAAAGTCCTTTACTTTCAAATAATGAGTACTTTCCTCCATGCTAGCGATGGGAAGCGATAGATAAGCTCAACCTACATTTCTATTGGCACCATGCTGCCGTCCATGCCAACAGCATAATTGCGCATAATATTTCGCTCTACGCACGTTTCGACAACGACCCCGTAATTCGTGTGATTATTACGTTCGCGTACATTTATTGGTGGTGAAAACTGGCGGAAAAACGGAACCGTTATGCCAACCGATACGATGCGCGTTGGGCACACTGGTCGAATTCCTCCACACACGTCGAACTTGTGAACGCGAGTACCGCGCACGATCGTGCTCGTGTACCGTGCCATTTTTTCCGGTCCGCGAAAGGGAGTCCCTCAATGGACGCACGCCGGTTTCCGCATAGTCAACTGGTGTATGGCGCGAGGGATATGGGGCGGGCGTGAAATTACCAACAAGTGATTGACGGATCCTATAGGCTGGTTGATTATCTGAAACTGCCCAGATTGAGGAAAAATACTGGTAAGTAATAGAGCGATGAAGCATGGCGAGTGGTTTTTTTTTATGTTTTTATATCTTTTATTGATGTTTATGTGGGAGGTTTTTCTCCCTCTTAGGTAGTTTAGTGGTTTTTATAATTTTTTTTCTTTATATTCTTTCGTCCATTTGTTTCGTTTGTTGTTTCTTTCCATCTCTCCCGCGCTAACGTGAATTATTAGTTTTTTCGCCAAGCATAATGATTTCCGGTGGCAATGGTGGGTTCGGTGGTGCTGATCATCTAGCCCTACTACGCTGCCCTAGCTGATCAGGCTCGAGGAGCCAAGCCCGTTCGAGTCGTGACCGTCGATCTCGAACGTCGGATGATCGTGTTTGTAGTGATGGTGGAAATGTTCGTGCTCCACCTCTTCCTTGATCACCACCGGCTTGTGCACCTCCTTCTTCACGATCTTTTCCTCCTTGATGACCGTCGGCTTGTGGTGGTGGTGCACGGTTTTCACTTCCGTGTGCACGTGCTTCTGCTGCTTCACTTTGACCGGTACGTGGATGATAATTTTCCGCCGCTTGCTGTGTGTGTGAGTGTGTGTAGAAATGAATGGATATGGAAGAAATTATAACAAAAAAACAAAACCAAACAAATTATTGACGGATCATCGAGATAGGTGCAAATGCGCCGGGGTTTGCTCAAGAAGTGTTTGTTCGCGAACTTTCCCCCTTCGGTGTTGGAAAAATTGGCGGTTCAATGTTCCTTACCCTGCGGATGCAGATTCGACGAGCAGGAACAGGAGCATAAATGCCGCCAGGATCTGAGTTGGAAATGGATCGCAGATTGTTCCCCCGGGAGCCACAAGACGCAAAGTGTAGGAAGGGATTACCGTGAAAAACGAGGAAAAAGAAAATGAGGGGAATTTTAACAGAAAAGTGAAAACAAGGAATAACAATGAATTAGCTTCGCTCGATTGTTATTGCTACAGGTGTTTGCGCCCGTTTAAAACAGGCGCTCGTTAGCGGAAAGTGCGCTTTCTAAAAGGTGAGTAACAAATTGTAAGATAAATCGTCGCTATTATTCCTGCACAGGGTTCCTCATCTCATTAGCTTTTTAGGGTGAGGGACGGGTGGTTTTCGGCAGCAGCAGTTGGAAACGGCGCTAATGGAAGAGCAGGGAGCTGCCAACTGCGAGTGTCATTAATAACTTTTCCTACCATGCTTCAATTAGAGGACGGTGTGCATCGTTGAGAATGAAGAGTTTTTGTGTTATTTTGTGTTGTTTTTCACACCTCTTTCTGCTTGCACATAGATGATGCATTACATAATGAAATCAATCCGCCCAAACATAATTCTTATGATCTGGAAGTCAGGACGATTGATGAAATACAGAAGAAAAATAAACTCTTTGCACTTTTTCAATCCGTAATACATTTCTATTCTTTCTCTCACTTAGTTTTTACCAACTTTAAACTTTTGAAAGGCAATATTTTGCCAACAGTTATTATTCATTAATTATTTGAACATATATTCAGCACGTTTACTGCTCGAAATTTCAACATAATGAGAGCAAAGCGAAAGAGCGATTTGCTTGTAAAACACGCTAAAAACTACCATCACTTCAATTAATTTTAAATCACTTCTGTTTACACGCTCCACTTGTTAATACATATTTTATTAAACTAGACCACACCGATGAGTAACGTTTAAAAATGGTCTTTAAAGATTAGTAACATTTTTCACCACGAAACAACTCACCACCAATCGGAGCTGCATGATGTGTCTGTTTGTTATGTGCGTGTGTGCCTTTAGCTGAAATCTAAACTCGAATTTGCTGGTTACTAGCTTACTGATAGTGTATAAATGAACAACGTTGCTGATACGGTAAGCCTTTTATAGGCGGCCCTAGACGGCGATGCACCACAGACACCCCCACCCGCAAACCTATGCGTCTGGTTTGGCGCCGAAAAAGGAAAACAGATAGAATTGATGCACCACGAACGGCCCTCGGTGCATCATCCACCTCATTATAAATGACTTCACTTTCTTTCTTTCTTTCGTTCGTTTGCATGCAACGCTGCAACGGGTATGCGTCCTGTACGCTCACGTACGTTCTCACCGTATACCCACATGCGCACGTGGTGCATTGGTGGTGGAAAATCGAGGAAATGTATGAACTATTTTGTATGTTTCGTGAGCGGGCTTCCAAGGTTTCCATTGGTTTTGGTTTTGGAAGGGTTTACCTATTGTTTTTTGTTTTCTTAGCACTTTCTTGGGTCGTATGCATCACATTTTTGCACGAGGCTACCTTGCGGCTGCAAAAACCAGGTTTAAATTCGTGAACATTCGGTATGGATTTAGTGCCGCGACGACAAGTTCCAAAGACAAAACTCACAAATTTTTTTCAAAAACTACAAGCGGAATTAGGTGTGATTGCCAACAGTGAGCAAAATTCATGCTTCAAATGTATTCCATTAACTTTTCAAAGCGGTTCTTAAAGTCCACTTAAAAAACCTCATGTGCTTGACGGACCACATCATTTTTCTCCTTAAGCAGCACCCCTGTTTTACGGGTTTCTTTTTAACCTGTAATTGTACCTTACACTGGATGTTCGGGGTCTAAATTTGTACAAATTAAAAAATTGTTCAATCGAAAACAACAAATAGCGTTGTTAGGAGGTAACAAGAAAAATTGTTGCAGGAATGTAAATTGCTCTTTTTTAGCGTTCTTAGGTAATATAGTAAATAGCTATGAAATACTTAGCATCGAGAAAGGCGCCCCCCTAGAATTCTTATAATTCATTCAAAAATGCTAATGCAGCTCTATTGGCCCGTAGTGGGTAGAATCGACATGGAAACGTAACGTAGTGTACGCGTATGCATGCTCGACGGTTTGGACACGAGCGCGAGCCTTTCTGTTACCCAACGCACAAAGAGAGCATAAAAGGTCCAATATAACGATTATGCATTAATGTTTGCCTTCAACTTGGAACGGCACAAGGCGCAAGGCGATCAGGAATAATTAAGTCGTTCCCGCGATTGTAACATTTTGCAACAGTGGCCGATGCTCACGCTCTGATTAGGTTGGTTTATTGGGCATTTGTATTGATCAATCGCTCTGTGCAACTGTTCTTTCAGGAGACGGGCTTTGCTCCTTATCTTTTTGCATATCGCTGAGCAATGATGAAGGTGTATAACAGGACCATTAAAATATTATAATTAACCTAGAGAAAAAAAAGTTCGAAGAGAAAATAATTTCTTCCTGACTCGTTCACTTGTTACTTGTTGGTAATAAACTTGTTAGCAATCAGTGAAAAGACATGCATATTGGCACCTCATATTCGACTT
The DNA here is from genome assembly GCF_943734765.1 of Anopheles ziemanni. Lineage (NCBI taxonomy): Eukaryota > Metazoa > Arthropoda > Insecta > Diptera > Culicidae > Anopheles > Anopheles ziemanni. Next base: position 13,892,278 of record NC_080706.1, read on the forward strand.
CCCATTTTTGCAAATTCGTTTGATGAAGTTGTGCTTTTTTTTTTAAATTTACATTTTATTTCACACATTTCGTTTCCGTTTTGCATTGCGTCGAAACATCTCCTACTATTGCGCACTCGGAAGGAAGCGGTTAATGGAATAAAATCGTTATTGTTTATCGCTGTTAACGCAGTGTAACGATCAACTTCACATCTAGCTGGCACGGAAACTTTGCATCCAAAGTAGCCTCCACTAATCGAGCAACTCCATAGACGATTATATGGATGGAGGAGGGTGGTGTGTGTTGGCGAAAACAACATCGATCGTAGCGGAAATGCGTAAGGGAATGGCTGTACGCGAAATGAAAAGAAATGCGTGTAAAAGATGTTAGACCTTGTGAATCTTTTAACTCTGACCATTGTGGCTGTTTCAATGCTACGAAATTTTATAAAAATACCTCTCGACCGAAGCTATTTTTTTTTTAATTTGCTCTATCAACTTTTGAGCTGAAAAACATATATTCACACACTTCATATAAAGTTTAACCTTTTACTTCTTAAGGGATTTAATCCAGTCCAACAATCTCGGACATACACGTCCCTGTGACTCACCAAACCATTTGACAATGCGTCGTGTATATATGCTTCTACTAGCCGACTTCCATACGCAAACGTGCATGTGTTCGAGTCCGTTCATTAAAACCATGGGCTGCGACTTGATGTCTTCAGGGTTCCTACTCCCACAGATTCCCACATTCCCCACGCAGCATCGCAGCTCAGCGGGGCGCACTGTAGTGAAAGTAGTCAATCCACTTCGGGCCCGCCAGCGACACACGTACGGCGACTCTGGAGCAAAACCGGACCGAAGCTGACGGCCAGTAAAACGCTGCTGATCTTCCGGAGTCCCGCGTACGCAGAGAAAAGCCGCTCCAGGAACCCTAACCTAACCCATCACGATTGCTGGTGGGCTCCGCGGCTAGTTCTGGAAGGGACGAGCAACGCCGAAAGGGCAGGAGATCTAAAAAACCGCGGTGAGTCTAATGACGTCAAGAGATTTTAAGAGGGAGCAGAGTTGGTGAAACGAAGGCTTGGCTTTCGTAAGCGTCTGACAGGGAGTCTCTTGCGTTTGGTATGAGTAAGAGACAAAGGAATTAGCTAGTCGATGTCACGAGCTCATATCAGAGGGTTTTCAGTGACGTATCTACTTTCGTCGGTCTACAATCGCTTTGTAACCGTGAAAACTTGTAAGAACCGGTTGGTGTTTATCTATAACCAAGGACAGTTTGGGAGGGATCTATCGGCACTCGAGTCTCTTGCATGTTCTTTCCATATTGTTCCATTTTCCGAGGCAAATTCTAATTCTGCTTTCTTATACCACTTTGCAGCAACATGAAATCATTCGTCTATGTTGGGATGCTACTTCTGCTGTTGCTACTGGTGACGGTGGAATTCTCCCCCGTCAAAGCGTACGATCCGACCGATCCGGAAATAGCCAACATCGTTCCACCGAAGGGCACGTTCGAGGCATTCTATCCGCGGGAAATGTACGGCGTTAAGAATGGCAACTCCCGGCCGGCACACGCACACGGCAGCTTCTACTCGCACCGCAATCCGGCCCTGGTAGACGTCCGGAATGCAGCCGCCTACGGATTTCGGTTCGATGGAAAGCGACGGTTCAATTTCGACTAGACACTCCAAGTAGTTTTGGATGTTGCGATTATACGGCGATCGAACGTAAGTTTCCAGGTGGTTTGGTGATGCACGGATTTGATCTTGAAATTTAACCATTTTTTCAAAATAAAAAATACTTTTCACTTTGTTATGCAATCCGGTGGCGCAGTTCATTTGGTTCATCATTTTTCATTCCTATCCATTTGCGCGAAAGGCTGCGCATCCCTGTAATTCCCGGCGTTTTGGGTGATGTTAATCGTGCATTATATGCATTGTATCTATTATCCGCACCGGTCCACTGCCCCCTTCTGACCCCGCGGGCTCGCGTCGATCAGTTCTTCATTAATTATCTCCCGGTTGAGATGGACAACCTGCTCAGGATACGCCCGGTTGGCTGATATTCGTCAACGACCGATGATTGATGATGATGGTTGGGGTTCACCTGAATGAAAGTGATGGCGCGTCGATGAGGTGAGCACTCGGCATCGACACGGGACCCAAATCGATTACCAGCGTCGAACGCTTGTGCCCCTAGCGTGGATGATTAATTTTCCAGACGCCACCATTTCTCTGTCCTCTTCTCCCACTGCCTGCCGGTGGCCTAATGCAGGTGGCACTCTCAACAAGGAAGCGCGCTTTAGCTGAATCACCTCGTTAGAAGTGGGCCAAAGAATTTAAACTGTGATGGTCTGATTTCACTTTCTGGCGGCGAGTTGTTGGGGATAGGGTCTCTTTTTGTTTTATAATCATCGAATGGTATAATAAGTGATTTTTTTATCCTAAAACAATACATGATTCAAATAATCATAACAAAATAAAATACATATTTTCGTATTGTAATTATTGAAAAATAGTTTATTTTGACAGAATGCAGTAAAAGCAAAGCAGGCATTTACAGAAGCCTTTTTTTGTATTGCACAACGTGTCATAATAATAAAGTTGCCTAGTTGTTGGAATAAGACTATTTAACATTTGTCCTATGTCGTGGGAAACATTTATGATCGTCTTATAGCAATACATTGTGTCATAGATTGGTTATTGGAATCGAGTATATTAATTGAATTGGTCTACAATCTGGTAACGAGATGTAAAAAACACGTGTCTATTGTGTCTATGGATAAGGAAATTAAACTCACTCTTCCAGTTTCAACATGAAACAAACGTTCGCAAAATAAATAGCACAACAAAACCCTTCGACGCAATACCGGCTGCAGCGTGATCTTTCTAGGACTTTGAAGGTTTGACAATTTTCGAGGTATGCCAATCAAGCTCAGGAGGGTTCCCAACAGCCCCACGGCTGTCTCAAAGGCACCGTTCGATGTGGATATGCCCATCGAGGTGGCGCTCGAAGGATCTTTAGCAGTAGGAACTTCCGAGTCCTCACTTTTCACTTTCCGCGCTCGGCACAACAACATCCGTGTCGGCGGGCGTCGTCTCGTCTAACCGCTTGTCGGCGAGCTCCGCGGCGGGACTTTGCACGTTCACCGCGATCGGGCACATACAAGGCACGAACTGGACCTGAGGCGTGTGGGGTGCGGTGGCCGGCAAACTGGAGAGGTACTGTATCTGGTCCATGGTGAAGTAAGGGTACTTGCCACCAAGCTGCTGTTGCTGGATCTGCCCGTAGAACGGAACACTGGGTGCGGATAGAGGAGTAGCAGCGAAACCCGATGTCATCGGTCCCTGATGCGATGGACTCGGTACATCGCTCTGTACCGTTTGAGAGGCCGTAACCACTGTTGCCGGTGGTGCCACAGGTTGTTGTTGTGCTGGCTGCTGTTGCTGGAGGTGCTGTTGCTGCTGTTGTTGCTGCTGTTGCTGCTGCTGCTGCTGCTGTTGTTGCTGCTGCTGCTGCTGCTGTTGCTGTGGTGGCTGGGAGTACTGCTGGGATACCGAGTTCGGATGTGTCTGCACCGAGCTACTGGACTGTGCAGTGCTGAAGGCACTCCCGAAGAAGCTGCTAAAGGGACTACTGGTCTGCTGTGGTTGCTGGACCTGCTGCTGATGAGCGCTGAGTTGCACCGGTGTGACCTGCTTGCCCAGTGCTACACTGTTTGCGACGAGCGTGGCCGGATTGGCCTGCACGAATTTGTATGGGGAAGGTGGCGCTAGCAGAGAGTGCGCAGGAAACGCCACCGGCTGGTAGGTGAAGGCACGCACGTACTGGACTTGTTTCGTGGCAGGCGGTTCACTGTGAACGGCAGAACAGTTAGTAGAGGTTAGGTTAAGAGGTTAGGTTGAGAGACTGTGCGGCACAAACCTGCTCTGACTGCTGGACCACCAGAAGGCTCGAACCGAAGCCGAGGAGAGTAGAAGCACAAACTGTTGAACAACAACAAAACACTAAGATTAAAAACGGTTCTAGCAAGCGAATTCCTGAAATGATCTCCAATCTCTGAGATCTAACAAAAGTTGAGTATAATTAAACTTTATCCGATCTGGTACATATTCAGTAATGAGCTTCGTTAATATAAACTTATTGATATCAAAAGTAAATTACGTAAAATGAATGGACAGGAGTTTGTTTAAAGCCTTTATGCTAATAGTACTAATTATTACACTATTGCAAACAAGAACAACACTTTCTTTGAAACAGACGATTTTCAACTATTTTATCACAATACTTTTTGAAATGAATTTTTGGTAGAACACTATTTTCAGTTCACGTTGTTCTAGTTTTAGAAAGAAGCCTTACCAACAATTGCATAGTTTGCATTTTTATTCACTGTTCTTTTGCCACTGTGTTCTGGGTGAGTTACTTTAACTTAATCGCCACAAGACACCAGTCACTTCAGTATTTATGATTAAAACTCAATTTAAAACACCAAAAACGGGCGTAGTAGAGTTCGTTTCATTGGCAATTCCCGAATTTGTCCATTTACTGCCGCGGATCACAAACACTTAATACGACACCATTAAAATTCAAATCCAGATCATGTTACGAACTTCACGATATCCACGAAACACTCTTCGGTCTGCTTCCGTTCTTTAGTCCTACCGAGCGCGTTATGATCAAGAATGCCCTACACAGCGCGATATTTATAATGCTCATCCCCACCCACGGCTTGGCCACGTTCTTTAAAAAAAAAGTTTGATTATGTCCGCACGCCTTGTCCAGGAGGTGTTCATCCCGCTCGGAACCTGATCCCGTTGAAACCAATGTGGCCTTTCCCGTCCGTTCGTTGCCCGGGAACTTTCGTTCTAGTGACTGGAAGGAAATGGACGACACGGGATAGTTTAGCTTTGTTTTCTCCTTTTCATACCGGCGGTGCCCAACTTTCCACGGTTCAACATGCCGACGTTTTCCACTCCCCTGCTGCTCATCGGTTTCATCGGCTTCTCCTTGTCCGGTTTGATTCTTTTAAGGGATGCTCTACAAATAAAACAAAAAAACGAAAAGAACTATTTCACATTCCGGAAAGTCAAACCAAGAAGAAAATCGAAACTAACCTGTTCGAACGCTTGCTCAAGTCCCAAGCTTTGCATTGTTTATTTTGTTTTAGGTTAACATACGGTTCTAAAGCTAGATAAAAATTAAGTATTCTTGAAAGTGAATAAACTAGGACATGCAAGGATATGTGTTTTTGAAATTCAATGAATAAAACAATCTATAAAAGCAAAATTTATTGCTTTCAGTTCAACTGTAAAAAAATTGTATATGAAAACAAAAATTGGTAGAAAATGGAAGCTGAAGTAAGATTATATTTTTGGAAAATATTTTCATTCTACCATCTAAGGACTTATCACTTAATTATTTACCTTTCTTCTCTAACATAAGAATGCAAATATTATGAAAAATCTCAGAACCTTATGACTCGTTTAATTTTTTTTTTCGTACATCATGATAAATAATTTTGTTTTGTTTAGATCAAAAAGACTTCAGAAATGGTGTAGAAAATTTTGTTTAGTACCAAACGTAAATAAACATGAAAAAATTGAATAAATCACAAAATATGAGTTGATTTTTCTTTCACGGCATAAATGTTGTTAAAGAAACATTCTATCTCCCAAGCTGTGTGTGGGTTCGTCTTGCATTGTGGTTTGGTAGCTTGGAGTTCTGTGAGGTATTTTCCGCTTTTCATTATGGCTCTCCCTTTTTGTACTTTGTTTGCCCGGTACATAACTTCGGTACGCCTATCGATAGGCTAATTTGTCAATCAGTCAAATCGAAGGTGGTCCACCCGATGGCGGTCGCTCTTGATCGTTCGCCTAATGTTTGATTTCCACACTTTCCCGAGATCAGATGGATTTCGATTAGCTGAAGAGGAAGCACAAAGCCCCAATTCGAAAAGAGGGGGGTTAGAGAAAAACAAATTCTCCGCTGGGTGGAGGTTTGTGTTCGCTTTCAGCTTCCTTTCTGGTGCGTGTCGTCATTCACTTTCAAGGTTCTTAAAATTTGAAGCCGCCCCGTGAATGAGCAGCCAACCGATCGATCGATCAGCATCCATCATCGAATCCGAAAAAGCTCAGGGTAATCGCGCTTTGGAATCACTCTGAAGATGAAGCTCCCCCACCCCGCGGGGGATCGACCCCAATCGGTCGCCGATGAGTTGATGGTTTTCTGCCACTTCCGTTTATCTCTCCCCTACTCCTCTGCTTCCTCGAAAGGCACTACTCGAAAGGGGTCCGATGAAAGCCCATTACCGCCCGGTTCGTTACGTGATGAATCAGAACTCACACGCACGGGGCAAATGTTATGCCAACCCGAAATGGAGTTGTCTTTCCTACAGCCTGTCCCTCTGGTAAAGAAGTGCATCCTTTCCAGCACTCCACCATCCTCCAGTTTTTATCCGCCTACTTTTGGATTTCCCCTTCGTTGAAGCCTTTCGGTTTCAAACGAGATTTCGCGGTTGCAATGCCTTTAGCTTCCCGGTGAGAGAATTTAAAACAAAACCATTAGAAAAATACACACGGGGAGGGCTTGATACAGCTTTTTAAGCAAGCGCCAGTATGATTTGCCCCCTTACTCTCAAGCTCCCTTCCCATCGTTGACGAGGGTTTTTCCCCAAATCGAATCATGCCGTCTCCGGAGGAAAGTGATTTGATTTGATCCATTAATTATACACCGGGAATGGGACAATCAATGCGCTGTGCGTTTCGGAGTGTCGGCGTGTGTTTAGTGGGATTGTTTTTGTTTTCACGTTGGTTTAGAATGCGATCCAAAACTTGAACGAACGTAGTTTCGAGGAGGGGCAGATCGAAAATTGATTATATGCGGGAGAAAGTGGAGATTGATTCGCAGAGAAGAATCCGGGGCTAAGTAAGTCATCGTCGGTCGACATCGTAACTATTACGGAGATAATTATGTTCTCAGAGCTGATGGATGATGAAATCAAAACAACAGCACGAAACAAGCCGACGACTTTAGTGCAGATCAAGTTCAAGTTCACGAACGTAACGTGTTAACGTAAACGTATGCGTTTGTTACTAGCATAAGACAAAGATGATCTGCTTTTTTCGACGACTCACTTCCTTCATGGAAATGATCGACAGGTTCAAATATATTATCTTTCGTTTGAGGACGACTCCAAAATGGTTGTTGTTTGCCTGAACCCGTAATTTAATGTAACTTTCATAACACATTAAACACTCCAGCGAAAGAGACCTTTCAAAACAGATTTGATTTCATAAGCAGTAGGTTAAGTAGGTCTTCATATCTGTGGCACATCCAAAAAAATATTAATAAGTATGTTTAATAAAATACTGAAGTGGTTTTTCATATTTTTTTTGCATATATTTTATGTCATACAAAAGAAATAAAATTTACTTTTTACTTTTTACTTATTTTCTTTATTTAATGTGTTTCTTGCATGTTGTTGCATTCAGTTATGATCATGAACATATTCTATGTGTTCTAGTTTGTTTAACAATTGATGTCGAGGCAATAAAGAAGTATTGTTGAAGCAATAAGCGAAAAGAATTTTTAATCTGACGGTTAAGTCGAATAGAATTTGTTGCTTATTTACGAGCTTACGCATTCGGTGAAACATGAGAAGCTTAACTTTCTAACAACCAACAATCGAAATACTCTGATGTTCATTGGTACTAGAGTGAGTTAATAACACGTACAGGATCAAAAAATGGCCGATCATCAGTCAGAATTAGAACACAGGTTATTCGCTCGAGATCGAAGACAGATTTAACTGCCGAGCCCTAAACCTGTTGTCGCGTTGCTTTACCGAAGCCAGGTTTGCTAAGCAGAAAAACGTTATCATTTCCATGCACACACAAACATATACACACACCTTCACTCACTTTCACCCTCCTCGAGTGACATCGCCGACTGCTCGATGTGAAAAGGGTTCGCCTTCCTGCCAGACAGAAAAGAATCCGACCACTGGGCGGAGGAAATACAACGAAAAATGCTGTCGGACGGGATTCCTACATCAAAGGGTGCAGGGACACCCATCCCGCCCAGCACAGCGTAAGTCGAAAACGGACACTGCAGCCGGGAAAATTAGCCGGTAAGGCCGAGTAAATTGAAACGAAGCGAGCTCGAAGGATAGAGATTAAGATATTATCTGTCCGAGGTCTAAAAATGTGGGTCTCTGTTCTATTTCGAGCCCCTTACTGATCGGAACGACCTCGAATGGTTTCCCCCGCGCCGGGCGACAGGTCAACCTTTTTTTCATGATAGATTTTTAGTTTTTATTTGGTTCATTTTATTTCCTTTTATTCCTTTGCTCTTGCCCTTGCAGGATCGCAGGGATTCTAATCCGTTTGCTTCGTGTGGAACGGGTCCGATGGACCTTGCGCTGACAGCGTTGCTGGTCTAGCTTGTTATTACCTTTCGATCGAACGAGCCCTCAATCATTATTGGGTTTAGGGTTTGGGGTCCCGGTAGAGTTCAACGACCTGGGAAGATTCATTGAAAATTTATACGACAGCAAGTTTGGATTTCACATCGTTTATAGATACATTTATTGATAAGTTTCAGGATAATTTTTACATTAAAGAAGGTTTGTTATGAGAGAAATACTGCTGTTTGAAGTGGTCGACTTTCTCTTTCATAAAACGACAGGTTCAACGATCATACTGCACAGTGGAGGAGACTTGCTCGTCGGGTCAGTCACGAACCTTTGCGACCGGTCCGGGACCGGAGGTGCTTTTCGAAAAATAAGTCTCGCGTGCCTTACACCCTCCATAAGTGTAGCTCTCGTGACTAATCAAGCCCTAGCCCTAAAGCCGCATGCTACAAAACTCTATGTAATGAACCATAATGCCCTTTCTATAGCGTGGTCGAATTTAAATTTTAAATTTTCAATCAACAGTTACAGTTACCAGTTGATCTTACCCTGTTCATTAGGATCGTTCTGCCCACCATTCTGAGATATTCTTTTTAGTATAAATCTTCCCGTAAGCCGATTCGGCTACCGCTGATTTCCTACTTTATGTGTGTCACTTAAGCTGTTCGATGACTGCTCAACAAGCATTTTTCCAAAACGTCCTGTCGGCGGATTATAGCTACTCCCTAGGCTCACCAGGTGAAAACGTTTGACTCATCGTGTGGATCGGTTACAATAAATATATTTCCCTGTCAAAGTCCCATAATCGTCGAACTTAAGTGTTACGGTTGCGTTCCAGAAGATGGGGCCGCCAGGAACGGAAGTCAGGAGTGGTAAATAGAAAGTTGCATCCATCGTATCTCTTTTCTTCACGCATTAAATCCGCTTTATTCGATTCCTTCTCCCGAGCCGATCCTCTTAGAATTCCCTCAAATCGGTAGAATATGATTGGATGGACCAAAGGTGGGACGTAAACCGAGCCTTGAATGTTCCGTTTATGGTAGATGTCGATACAAGCACATAAAAAGTGAATTTAAACTATTGTGCTTATGGCCTGTAACGAAATAAACCTACATTTCTAATAACACGCTGTAAAGTGGCCGTTTTAAAACGATCGAACACGTTTCGGTGATTATTTTACGACTTGATCCCCTTAGTGTCTCTCATCAGAGGGATACCGTTCTTATTTTAAGGTAGCAAAGAAAACAATTTCGTTAAAAATATTTCAAAATGTGTATAAAATTACTAAAACTACAATATCATAACACGTTTCTAAACGATTTCTCCATAGTTTAACAACCTTCATTTGCTAAAGTTTTTGATAGATAGACAATATATACAATTCGGTAAATGCACCTTCCTTCTGTTAATAGTTTCTTATGTGATATAGCTAATGAGTAAAGAAAATATATTTTCTGAACCGACATATCTCTCGTGACTGAATGTTGACAAAAAAATCTTGCAAAGAGTGAAATTATGCAATCAGGTTTTGTTAAGTACATATCATTAGCAATTGGTATCAACTTTAAACAAAGAAACCCCGCATACCGCGAGCAAAGCGAGTGGAAGTGAAAATAAATATCAAACAAGCGGAAGTTGTACGAAGATGATGACATTTAATACCGATTGTGTGCAAGAGTACCGACTACCAGAGCAGTGTCAGGCTATCGATTGCAAGAAACAAAACGCTTGACAACGGACGGCTTGGTTGGCTGGCGTTTGGTCGCTCCATTTCGTGCACGAACATTCCCGGCATCTCGCAGGATCTGGTTGTAATGGTTGTATTTAAAGCAAATCTTTGTCCACCCCAATGGTCAGTGTCGTTTGGGCAGTGCGCAAGTTGAACAGGGCACAGCAGCATTGTATCGTCGCTTCGTAGTGTAAACGAATTCGGTATGAATTTGCAACAGGTTGTCCTCAGTCTCGGTGTGTTCGCAACGCTTCTGCGCGACCGGTGCTATGGCGACGAGGATACGGAGCAGTGAGTGTTCGGAGGAACGTTCTGCATACAACACACCATCGTAATCTATCAACTTCCCACAGCGTACACATCAAGCTGCACGTACCGGAGATCATCAACCGCCACGTGCACGTCAAGACGAAGTACATGCACGTGTACCATCCGAAAAAGATCGTCCAGGAAATGCCACCGACCTTCCCGGAGCAACAACAGCCCCAGCACCAGCAACTGATCGACCCAGCCAGCATGTGGATACCGTCGGGCGCTATGCCTGCCCCCGCTCCACCCCTCGCACCGACGTCCGCAATGGCGGCTGCCTTTTCGTCAATGGTGCAGGAGAAGCTATCGTCCCAGCTGGCGCAGGAGCTGATGATGCGCTACCGGAACCTCGAGACGCCCTCGTCCTCGGCGCTCGGGGAGTCGGCCACCTCGGAGGCGGACTATCTGCGCGATTACTATCGGCAGCAGCGGAAACTCTCCGACCAGCTGATGCTGCAGGAGGCAATGCAGTTGCCGAACTTTGCGCAAACCAAGTACCTTTCGAGCATGGGCTGGGACTGGGATAAATCGTTCGGTGTGAAGCCATCGGACGCCGCTGATCAGCCGCTGCCGATGAAAAAGTCGAAAAAGAAGAAGAAGGACTTTAAAACCTACGGCGGGCTGTAGAGCTAGCGGCAGGATTTATAACCGAGTTGCTAATATTCATACCACATTCAATAGTCTGATATAGTTAAACAATACGACAATATTTAAATAAAATAATTAGCTTTCTGTTTCTTAACCGTGGTTGCATATGATTTAAATTATTTAACAACTCAAAACAGTCATCGAAGTAGAATAACGTTGCCTGTTTGTATCTGAATGAACCTAATGCAAAGTGAATGAAAAATATGATGGCGATAAAAAATAATTACAATTAAAAAAGATTGTAAGACAGATTATCACATTACTGTTCATCTCCACATAGCGAACTCATAGGAAACTCTGGTGAAACTCCTGTCAAATTTGTATGGAGTTTCGAGTTTCCCGAGTTCGCTAAGTGGACACACATTTGTTTCTGTCTTCTTCGCTTCTTCTTAATCCGTCAGTTATTAAACGTCAGAACGAGGGGCTTTGCTAGTGCTGTCAAGAGTTTCCTGCCAGTTTCCTACGAGTTTCCCAGCTGTTGCGGGAACTGAGTTCGACAGTTCGACGGAGGAGAGTTCGCTATGTGGAGATGAACAGTTACATTCAATTTATACGCCGCCTCATGACAACAAGTAACATTAAACCTATGTCAAATAAACGTAAATTGTAGCATACACAAATGTAGCATATTGCTTATTGGCTTGTTTTTTGGAGAAGGATCCTCAATATCATTTCTTTATGCCCTCCTACGAATCAATTGCATTTAACATTCCGTACAATTTTACCATTTTTTGAATTATTTTTGAAATTAATAATACATGTTATGTCGTTACATAATTGCAGTAATAAGGATTTTAATGAAGTAATCTTAGCTGCTTTAACATGTAATTAATTTAAAATACACAGGTTCCCTGATTATAGCGAATCGAGTTGCAGCCGCAGTAAAGTTGATAATTGAAGTTCAATTGTTGCTTGTTACAGGTAAAGGTAAAGTGTACCAACATAATTGCACCATCATACACGTAGCTAAGGTCTAGTTTGTTCAAAGGTAAAATAATTATGTTGTACCACGCTAAACACATTAGTTTCACCTGATCGGTTTACTCACGACTCGGTGCACGTTCTGTTCGATCGACCAGTTTGTCATTTTCCATTTCGTTAAATGCAGTTATGCAAGTATAGACGTAACCCCTCTTGTCGGGCGGTGCACCTGACCGTGGCCTCACAGAAAGGGTATAGCGTGTGTTTGAAAAATACAAAAGTAGCAGTGTCACGGTGAAGCATAACAACATCTCTTACAGGCTAACGCTCAAGATTGACCTGAGGGGAACGAGTCAATCGAAAGTGGCGGGAAGTTCCGGCCCGGTGGATGACGATCTGCTTTTTCCCTTTCCTTCCGAAGGTCGCCAAGACAACCTCAATGAAGTTGAAGCTGTTGGGAGTGCTGCCTGCAAGTGTCCGACCTCCCTCGTCGGTGCGGAACAATGTAGCTGCATTAATCGAAAAGTTTGATGTCTCGCGCGTCATCCGACCCTTCCTAACGGGGCGAGAGGGTGAGATTTTGAAATGTATCACCGGACATGCATCTTAAATTTCCTCTCAACAGCGCATCGAAGGAGCTGGTCTTGTGTGGTAGGTAGCTTTGTTCCGTTGGGTCCGGAACGGGGGTATAAATGTACCCATGGGATGCAAATCAGCCATCAAAGCAAATCTGCAGGTTGCCGCGAAGAGCTGAAGTGACCGAACAGTTCCGGAGCTCTGGTGGAAGAAAGTGTTTAGGAAAATCAAGTTTACCATGAAACAGTTCGTGGTAGGTTCCAGAAGAGTCTACAACTACAAGTCTTTTCTAATTGATTGAAGTTCTGTTTCCAAAACGTAGCAATTGTTCATGCTGCTCCTGTTAGTCCTTTGCATCGTGCGCTACGTAGAACCAGCGATCGCCGGCGATCGGTTGGTGTTTCACGTCCCGATCACCTACAAGAATGTGCACATGACGAAGACACGCGTGAAGCCCATCCACCATCGCACGTTCCAGCAGACGGACTACAAGCTGCTGGGCTACAGCCTAGACAAGCACGGCCAAGGAATGGCCCCGATGGAGTATCTGGCGAAGATGCAGATTTTACGGTAAGCCAGTGGGTCTCCAGTAAAGGACTACTCGAGGACTTACAACATTCGTTCGTTCTATTACAGAGGATGACTACTGAGAAACACGCTAGTCTACCGCATCAGCAGCCTTGGTGAGGACGAATATTGGTAGGGTAGCGAAGTAAGCTCGAGTTCCACAGTCCCCCAATGTTTTGTGAAGTGCAATTCCATGAATTCAGCAGTTAGCGACTGATGCTTAGGAACAGGAGACTCAGAAATCGGTTCAACAGATTGTATAGTTAATTTTTTGTCATGAGTAAAAAGAACTACACTGGATAGCCAGAACCTTCTTACACGAACCCGCTTCCGTGCTAATAAACTAGAGAATAATACTGACTTTCGTTTTTTCGCTTCGTACTTTCGTTTCGACCATGAGACTAAGATTTCAAGCTCATTAGCTTGAAATTAAGCATAAACAAACAGCAGAAAAACTGGCCAATTCCTGTCGACGGCCACGGCCAATAGGTTATTGCACTTGTGACGAACAGAAATTGCACAAACACAAGAAAAAAGAGGCGCTACATTTCCGGCCACCGGAAACACGCCGTTGTGTTCCAGAGAGCAGAAACAATTATGCTCGGGACATTCACCCCCTTCGGGGCAGCACGGCTTCAACGTAAATCAATGAAAATCGACAGTGATCGCGTGTTGTTTCTGTTTTCTGTTTTCCATCGCAGCACTATTGGTATCGCACGGAAAGTGTGGATGAGCAGAAGCACTGAAAGAGGGAGGGAAAATCCTTCCGAGCGCGTTGGTACGGAAAATGGAGGCCCCCTTGTGTTGGGTGCATCTAAGCCCGATCCGTTCGATGTTCATCGGCCACCTTTTATTGTCGCGCGGTTACTTCATCATGCGTTGTGTTGTGTTGTGTAGTGTTGTGTTGTGCAGAAATTCTGCAGACTTCCCGCATACATGCATAAGTCCTACGGTGCGTGAAGTGCACTACCATACGTGCGTTTTTCCAGCGCCCACTTCCCGTCTGCGAAGCACACGATCTTCTCCCCCTCCCGCGGAAAGTTGGCAATGAGTTCCCCTCGTGCGTCCGATGAAAGTAAAGGTGTGATGTGTTGCACTTTTCTCGAGAGGTTTCCACGTTTTTCTTTCCACTTCGCGCGTTATCATGCATCTCCCTTTTTTGTTGTGGTCTCTTGTTTCACTCTCACTGTTTGTAATAGATACACAGATATAGTTACTGGCACGAGATGGTGCACAACATGCTATGGAAGAGAGAAAGACAGAAAGTGCAAGTACTTGTGAATTTAACAAACAGCCAAACGTTTAAAGTTTTTCCTAAGAAATTTCCTTTCAGTATAAAACAAAACAAAAACAAAAGCGAAAGGAACTAACAAACTAACCTTCAGCCCTCCCATGTACATCTTTGTTACTATCGATCGTGCATTATTGGGCGTTTAAATGTGAACCGTAGCCAACAAAGGCGTGTAGCATGGTTATTTTATGAAGGATTAAATTAGGAAACACACGATTAAGTAGTTCGGGCTTGTAAGGAAGAAAATAGCTAGGCATTGGAAGGTGTATTCAAATAAATAAAACAGAGTATTAATAACAGAGTATGTAGGGTTGAATCAATAAGTCGCCCCATAAATTACGCTTACTGTCTGTATTTTAGAGACCCCAAATCCTGCCTTTCTTTAATTTCAACAAAAAGACTCTAAGCTCTTCTATGGATTTTGTTCGAGCAATATCATCTTCATAATCAACCATTTTTCGACAGGATTCATCAGGATCGTTCAATGAAATGATAAACAGTTATTCCCGCAACCATTTCATTTTTGTTTGCTATCTTCGGCTTATTCGAGCCATGTGAAAAAGTATTTACGATCTTCTTACAGTCGCATGTTCATACCATTTGGGCCAGTAAATTTTTTTCTATTGCATAAGAGAGATCGAAGGATCTCTTTGTTTGTAACAATAATAAAATTTATTACAGGATTCTATTTCTTCATTTAAATTTAATTGAAACTTAACATTGGTAGGATATTGTTTTATATGTTCAACAACTGGCTGAGTTGATATTCTAACTTTTCAAACACTGTGGATAAAAATTTATTTATAACGATCTTTTAAAAATAAAAAAAATATCCAAATAAATTTTAGCTATCCCAATGCATCAATGATACAATTTGTGTAATGAATAGTTCTCAATAGAATAACGAACTAGAGACAATCTTTTACGTTCATCATTTATCCTTTTCGCGTCGTCTTTAAGTAAACCTGGTGATGAGCAGGACAAAGTAAAGGAGGGGGTGGTAGGCAAACCAATCCGAGGAGTCCAACCGTTCGCAAGGGATCCATCTTTTTGCACGCCATAGCACCGTACCCCGCACCCGGTGGGGAGGCCCTCGTTAGCCGTTTCCACTCGATCGTTACGCTTCCTTCCGTTTTTGACGCCCTCGCGCGGACTAACGCACGGCAGGGGGGGGGGTGGCTCGCCGCCCGAGGAAGGTGTGAAGCGTTCCTAACTTGGTGCAGCAAATCGTCATACCACCATGGCCATTAACCGGCCGTCGCCACAAGCCTCTCGCGACCGGTGTGTATGTGTGGTGGGGCCTAAGGGCCTCTCAGCTAAGCGGTACGGTTAAGTTATAAAAACACTACCCAGTCGACGCATCCGAAGCAATCGCGTCTAGTCCGGTCGAGCTTTAGCGTACAGCAGGACGGACCCATAGTGAACAGTGTACCGTGGCTCGTAGTGTCCAAACTTAGCCGCTAGTTCTGTGGTTACGAAAACCACACAAGTGCCGGGTCACAAGCTCTAGCTCCCAGAATCGTTGCCTCACGATGGGATCCTGGTCCCGGAGAATAGTAAGTGAAAGAATGCTTGCTACACGACGTGGCACATCCGTTTCGGTTATGGTTTCTCTTATCGATGTATGTTTGTCCCGATTACAGTGCCGTTTACACTTCACTCAGCTGATGGTTCTGGTGCTGTTGGCAGGAGTCCTCGTAACTGGCAGTCGAGTAAGGTGAGTTTAGTGATAATTTGCCATCGGTGATCCTTAGGAGTTGATATCTGGCAATGCATGAACAATACATTATCAGAGTAATCAAAAGTGATAGAATAAAGTGAAATAATTAGAAAAGAAAAATAGGAATCGTTTGACGATAGACTATTAATTTTAGTACAAACATGTATTGAGCACTCGAAATGTAAAACTTATTTCTGTTTTTAAAAGAGGAGTATCCTGTCACTATTAAATGATTGCTTAAATTATTGCGGTGAAGTTGATCTGAGAAATATTTGTTTGAATATTTATCTGTGTTTGTGTGTTCACGAAATATCTCGATTGATTTCTATTCGCTCTGAGTAGTATGCTGAAATTTTTATGATGTATCTGGCAGTTTGACTCAGTTTTGGATAGGAACTTACTGAATCGTAGTAGTTCAATTATAGTATATTTAAATGCCATTACGTCAATTTATAATCATCTTGCACTCTTTTATTTTAAACTATACATTCCTCTGTAGTTCAATTTCTTTATTAATAATACTGGATTGAACTGACTTGTAAATATGTTTAAAAAAAGTATACACAGGAAGTAAATATTTGATCGCATGCTATGGTAATCTATGTCCGACTTTATCGGAAAAGATTTCAAGTAATAGAGTTTGCAGAACACCAAATGATCATCTCCCCCATTTTTACAGGTCTAAAAAACATCATAAATCTCCAAGGTCAGCAGTGGCAGCACGATGGCAATCCCGGACATCTCCCGACGGAGCACTGAACGCGATCCACGAGTCCGCCGTAAAGCCGGCGCCGTTTTCTAAATCTGCAGTACACGTTGGCGGCTCCATGAAGCGCTCCTACTACGTACCGACGGTGGCCAACCCCGAGACCAAGTTGCATCACTTCATCAACAACCTGAAGACGGGTATCGGGGCGTCAAAGCTAGCGCACGCCGTCAATGGCGTGACCGGAGCCTTCCAGCAGTCGGTGGCAGGCTTGCTTTCGGGTCAGAGTCTCACCAACAATGCATACCGAGCACCGGCCAGCGCCGGATACTACGGCACCGGCAACGAGCTCCGTTACGGACAACCGTTCGTCAGCAAGCAACCATCGACGGCCGGACACTTCAAGTCCCAGGGATACGGCCCCAAGGGAGGCCAGGGCAAGCCACGAAGGCATCCTCCGGCGAAGGCGGGCAAGTACGACGCACTGATGTCTGACCTCGGAATCTCCGGCTACAAACACTTCGAGAACGCCGTCATTCGAGATCTGGAGCGGCGCGAGGAGCTTAAGGTGGAAGCAACGATCCACACGCTGTTCCCGGAGGCCTCGGACGATGATTGGCGCCCGATTCCATCGAACAAAAAGCCTGCCGGCTTGGTGTCCAGCCAACAGGCAGTGGGAACGCGAAACCCGTCCGGACCGGAGTTTTCCGAGACGAAAGTGGTTCACACGCTGAAAGAGACACCTTCCGCCAAGAAGCCTGCCTTGGAGAAAAGCGTAGGCCGCCCGGTTAAGCAAAAGTCGGCTTTGACGGGACACGCCACACTAGGTTCGGTGAGTTCCAAGAGTACAGTGGCTCCTGCCCATTCCAGTGGACAGAAACATCGCGTCAAAGGATCGCCGATGGTAAAGGACAAACGTACCAAGGAGCGAACGAAGTGCTGGAACTGCTTCAACACAACGACAACACCGGTTAAGACCAAACAGCAGCCTTCATACTCAACCACCGCACGAGTTCCTACCACCGTCAGCAACCAGCAGCAGTCTCAGCGCTTCGGACCAACCTACGACACGACGATGTTCTTCGGCAACGACGGAAAGCCACCGGCCACCCTCGTCGGAGCCGTAGCCAAATCGTACAGTAACGTCGAGGTGCACTACAACCGTACACTCCCACCACCACCACCGTTCATCCCGGGTCCCTGGAGTCCGCAGGGACCGCTCGAGGTCAGTACACAGTCGCAGGCACCCCCGGTAACCCTCACGGAAGCGCCCGGAACCAGTCCACTCTACACGACCACCAAGAAGAGCTTCTCGAAGCTCGTCAAACCGTACGTTGGAAGCCTGGCCCTGGTGGCCGATGGCGAGGCGGTTACTTCGACCACCACTCACAAACCGACTGGCGGCTCGCAAGGGACGAAAGGCACCAAAGGGCCAGGGAGCAAGAAGCAACGCACGACGCACAAATCCGACGCCCATCGGAGACCGATCCATGGCAGCGGCGCCAAACCGCTCGACAGCTTCGGCGCTGGATCCGGCACGAGCGAGCTGCGGGTGCGCAAGAAGTTCGACTCCAAGTACAGCCGGAACCGCGGCACGATCAAGTTCAAGGATGCGCTCCAGAAGAACCCGGACCAGATCTACCGATAGAGCCAGGCTCTATAACACCGGCGGCGTGGTCGCCAAACCGATTCAGTAATTCCTCGTTTTCAGCTGTGTTTTCCGTATGAAAGGGGCGATATTAGTCGCTGCCGAGCTCCCGAGGCTGCAGAGAGCTGTGTGTACCATTACTACTTCGCATCGAGCCGCGCGGAGTGTCGCATGGAATCATTACTTTAAGATGTCGCTTATTTATATGCAGTAGATAGCAATGTAAGGCCCAGCATAGACCAAAGTCCCACCAAAAGCGGTTAAAGCGGACGATAGCTTCCTAGAGGATCATAGTCAAATACTTAAAATAGTGCTTACGATAAGAAACAAAACCCCACACACAAACACACGCTTCGTTTCCTTAGGTGTTTCTTCATATACAGTTCTTTTTGTCGCGCATGTCGTTTTCTACCGAACTCTTTTTCTCGATACCCGCTTCATGTGTCTATGAATAAAAAAAGTCGGTTACTTAACGTTGTCCTACGTTGTTTAATTTTCCAGCGAAAGCAAGTGTCAAAAATACGAATGTTTAAAGAAACCTTTAAAAACTAGCGACCGACGAAAGACTGTACCACAGCTTCGGAGAAGTTACGCAATTTCATTTTTCAGCGCAACTTTTGTGACAAGGAAAAGGCTAACAGTATGACGGCGAAAAACAACACACAACACACGACCTACTTTACATGCCGACGTCATTTGGTGCGTTACAATCATTATGCCTGTGACCACCACCGTTGATTACGTCTTAGTTTTTTTTGTATTTTCGGAAATCTCCTTTCTCTGTACGAAAATTATCATTTACAATGTGGTCAGTCTGGGGTATTTGAAACCATTTTATTCTCCACGCTATGATTGTCTTATACATCTTGGAAAAAACTGGAACACCCATGTAACATTTTCCTTGTAATTTGAACTCCATACTCTAAGAAATTAACCTTAACCTTTAGTGGGAAAAACATCGTTGCAATTTAAAACAATGCCTGTCTTTTGCTTTTAGTGAAGGTTTATCTTTAGCCATCGGTTTCATAACTAATCATGACCTAAAAATGGCGTGTTCCAGCGAAGTAAGTCCTTTAATCAACCGAACGAATTTCATGAATATTTCACTACGTACAGTTATACCAGCCAGGTTAATTAATTGTATACTTGGTGGCTTTTATTGGAACTTTACGTTATAATAGGCAGCTCAAAAACTAATCGGCTTTAAACCTAAAAAAAAGCTAAATATACCTCCGGCCACATTACTAGAGGGTGCGGTGCTAAATTATCCATAATTGGCCTTCGCTAGCTCACCATTGTCGATGACATCGACTTCTGTTTTTACTTTCATATACTAAAGTGCACCGCACCGGATGCCCAAAGCACGGTTTAATTTTCTTTTTCAATGGTGTACTTCTTTTCTCCCTGTTCCTGTTTCTTACATCCTACGGTTCGTTTTCCCATTCGTATCATGCATGAAAAGCTAACCACGGCGCCGGTTTGTGGCATTGAAGTGAGAAGCAAATAAGCAAAAGCGCTGGGCTGCCATTGAGTGACAGTGAAAGTGGCTGCGCACGATTGGGTGGGCTGCCCGCCAACCATGCCGAAGAAAAACCCCATCGCGATGTGTGCGTGTTCGAGCTTTAATCATTGCGTGAAGAAAAACGAAGGCCGAGGGATGATGACAAAGGTGGATGAAACGGCAAAGCGAGAGGAAAACGATAAAGGCACAGTGATGAGCATCGGTACGTCATCATACGTCAACCGAAAATTGGTTTGTGTAAGGAAAGTGTTTGAACAAACCTGTTAAACCAAAATTTATATTATTTTCATTTTTTTATTCACATTTTAGATTATGATTAGAATAAACTTTCTGTTGGTAACGACTGTGACTGTGAAAGAGATAAAAAAAGAGAACCTTAACATAGTCTTGCCATTATGCAAGCGCAATCAACATCTTCAGCGACCGCAGAAATGTTTACCTCCCATACCATTCCGCTCACTGATTGCCGATGATCCGTGCACGTATGTGTGTACGCGTGTGTTTTTACCACTTTTCCACGGTCCGTGCACCAGCGTGCACCGTGCATGCGGAAACGGAAATTAAACGTTAAATCTTGCACCGGCACATAATTTACCATTTTCAGCTACCGATCGGATTGGCGGCCAAAGGGGAAATTAGGAAGCAGAGCGAGCGAGAGTGAAATAAAAACAAAGCGACAAAAATTAGATGGGAAGAGCAGATCCTATGATTTGATGAAAATTGTATCGACGGGCTGGGAGTGTTTTTTTTCATGATGATCGGATGAAAAAATTTGATTCGAAAACGCGATGTAGTTAAACGTCTGCACGTGACAAGTAACCTAGTAATTATTTGCTGGAAAATTCGACGCCACATGAGTTTTTTTATAAGATGAACGAAAATGCATTAGCGTTTTCTACAATATAACAAGACGGAACGAATGCTACCGGAGTAAGGAGTTTGCAACAAAAGACTTCAACAGACGCACAGGCAACGAACCGCGTATTTTGTTGTACCTGTAACCGGTGGGTCGTACCTCAACAAACAGTGGGCGTTGAACGGTAAAGAAGCGCGTACTTAAAAATGTTCCCAACGTTACATATCCACGCACTTGCGGATTAATTTATATCGGGCTAATTGGGGCGGTTTGTTTACATTTATCATTAGCAAAAATCGATTTCAACTCGGGCATGCCGCTTACACCAAAACGCCTGCCGCTGAACATACAGTCGTATTATCGCACACAAGACGCATCGATCAACGCAGTTTACCTAAAAGTCCCTTCGCGCTACCCAGGTAGGGACCACACAAGGTGGCGCGCAATGAAGTGTGAAGATAAAGTGGCCCACGTAATCCTCAGGTTCCGTAATCGCAACGTCTTTTTGAGGAATGTCGGAAGGAAAACAAATTAAATCCAAACAATTAAAGCAACAGACGCTACCAAAATAGGCGCCAAACAAACACCATCAACCCGAGCATCACACGGTTTTGCCACGATGTAGACAAAAGGGATGGCACACGGGTGAAGACGGCATGCAAATGGCGGCGTAATTGATTACGTGTCACTTTCGTTACGGCGTGAATTTCACACCAACGAGCGGATCGATAAATCTCAGCAGGTTTAAGTATGCATCGATTTCAAAGCAATGTATGCGGGGTAAAAGGGAAAAATATTTCAATTTATCTTAACGAATTAATTGACAGAAACGCCGTAAGAAATTGTGTTGCAAATTGCAAATAATAAATAAATGTATATGCATCGTTCCTCAAGCTTATCCAACCATGCAGAAATATTACCATTCTAATGTTTTAATCGTGTTGCAAAATTTCGAGATTATTCCATAACCGATCCGTTCGTTTTCTTTTCCTCCCCGTCATGTTCCTTGGAATGGAAAGGTCTGGTGTAAAATATAGTAGTTCCATGTTGTTTTTATTTTTTATTTTTTCATTTGCCACAACCACTGGAACATGTCCCGTATCTCGGCCACTAGGAACAAGTTTGGCCTAGTGTATATGGATGCACAGCAAACGGAACAGGAATGACCAAGCGCGCAGCACGATGATTACATGAACATTCACAGAAACAGTACAACATAAAACGAAACTGGTCCACAGATTAGACGAACCTTTCCAACTCTACGGTTATAGGATGCAATGAAAGTAAAACCTGCCGATGTGAAAGATGTGTACCCGCTTGTCCGAGCACCGGCAACCGGACCAGGGACGGGTAGGAGCTCTTAGGCGATGTAGGAAATATGTAGTGCCATCGAGTTTCGTTTGGCGCGACAGCTTTGATACAATCAACACTACCGCGAAACAAATGTGTGATGTTTTTTTAAACTTCGTGACATGGAAAGATTGGCCTCGTTTCCGAACGCCAAATGGAGATCGAATTGAATGGATGGGAAAATCGAAAACTTAGCCACCCTTTCTCGATTCAATTCTTATGCTGCTCGGTTCCGTTACATATTTCGAAAACGTGTGTTTCTTTTCCCTTTTGTTCTGCTCGATTTCCCGTTTACATCCACACAGTAAACATAGTAAAAGCTGATTTCCGCTTACTTTAACTGCTCTGACAGCTGAATCGGCACTAGACAATTTAAATAAGCACTTCAGTGGTCTTCTATTAGTCGTCTTTGCTGTTCAATCCTGTGCGAGGATGGTACTTGTTGATGAAATACTTAAACCCTGAATAAATACTACCCTTCAGCCTCGAGATGGGATTGTGAATAGCTTTCGACTCAATCATATCTGATCTGTTGTTGGTTTCACATGTTTTATACTTGTTTCTGATAATGGTCATGAACAACCCAAATCCTTATTCAATTTGAGGCTGATTGTTGGCACATGTATTTTTTACTCTTGTACTGGAACATTCCGGCCTTTTCGTTTCTTTTTCCTAAAAAAACGTTTGGGAGTAGGATGGAGTATGATTTTCTTTTCTCCACCATGCCCTCGTCGGCCCGAATTTTTTACGTACACCACTTGTGAACCTCCCTTCCCGCTCGATACCATGAAATCTTTCGGTGGCCACTCTTTCTATCCGGCGGAAGGGACGTTGAAAAGCGGCATTATTATTAGAGGAGCACATTTGTGCCTGTATGGTTTTCGGCTGGTACGAGATATGAGGAAAAGAGAGTGCTTGAATGTGAACGGAGGGTAGCACGGGAGGACGTTTCGAGGGGTAGAGTTTGAGACTCACTGAGTGATAACATTGGATTGTGTTCGTTGGCCAACCCCACCTGCAGCGTCAGTAGCAGCTTCTTCCGGGGGCGCCTCCTCTCTGCTCAAACCTCTTATGATCGTCCAACGCAACTACCACCCCCTGCCAACCCATTTGGCAATAGTTCCCGCCCGGACGAAGCCACCGAAGCGAACCAAGGATTGAGCAGCAGCAGCAGCAGCAGCCGTCTCGGGGTGGTGGACCAGGTCTTGGAGTGGGCTTGGAGTGGGCTTGCCCGACCACTCGAGGTTCTCTTTCTCCCTCGCGCCCACCACTGGGCGCTCGTGGATGCGAAAGTAGATATTTAAAGATCGGTCGTTTTTAAAATCTGGCCATAACAACCGCGATCAGCTGCGAGCTCGAAAGACAGACGACCGGAAGAAAAACTCCAGCGAATGCCACGAAACTAAGCGCGAAAGAAGTGACTGTGAGTGAATCTGTAGATCTGCGTACGTAAAACCATTGTGCTAGTGGCCTTGTTTGGTGTGTGTACCAGTGCAAAAGAACTGAATTGTTGTGCAAAGCGACCTAAATTTAAAGAAAATAGTTAAGTTCTCACTCAATAACTGTGTTAAAAGCGACGAAACATGAAAACAGCTACGAAAATTGTAAGTAAACGTGAAGGATTATTCATTGGTTGATACTCCTTAAAACCTTTACGACCAGGCAGTCAAAGTGGTTTCCCGCCAAAACCGGAATAAGCCAAGCGATTTGTGCTCAGTTGTTTTACTTGTCGACAACGAGAATGTTTTCAACCATGATCGGATTATTGCTAAATAGTTCCATTAAGTTCTACGTAAATCGGAGAGAAAGTGTTTTACGATTTTACTGTTTTGGCAAATGCCAAATGAACGACACGTGTTTAATTTTGATGCACAATTGAGCTACTGAAAAAGGAAAAATCTTGTAAGATATATAAAAAACTTGTTCGATTTGTAAGTTGACCCTATCATGGTCCTCTGAAAAAAATTGCTTTGTTGCAGTCCATGTTGTGCAAATTAAGTATTACGCGTCTGATCTTTGAAAAAAGTTTTTTATATTAGGCATCTGAACCTTAATTAAATTAAAAATTTTATAGACACGTCGACGGTCAAGACGAACTGGAATAGTAAACTTAGTAGTAACTTAGTTTAAATAGAAGATCTAATAGAATAAATTTAGCTAAATATTACGAAGCAATTAACCACTTTCCGATTTTGTATTTTTCCCAGATTGTTGGCCTTTTCCTCATCATGACGCTGCTCGTTTGCGCCTTCGAAAGCCACCCAGTGCCTGATCATGCCAAGTGAGTTTAGAATTTTTATTTCACCAATCTTGACTTAAAACCATGTTTTAATACATCCTTTCCGCGCAGGATTCGTATCCACGTGCCCATCAAACATCACACGCATCTGCACACGAAAACGGTCGTGAAAACGGTCCACGTCGGGATTCCGGTAAAAAACGTAAAATCACACGACGACGAACACGGCTGGGAGTATGGAAAGAAGAAGAAGGGTGCCTCCAGCTACCTGTCGTATCTGTGAGCATGGGCCAGAGGCACGAAAGTGACCGGTGAATGTATTTAGGCTTTTGGAACCAAAAAGTAGAATTATCAATAAATAATAGGTACAAATATAGCGAATGTTCGTGTTCTACTTAAAAGCGAAATATCACATACTTTGAGAGAGAAAGGTAAGCACTTTTTTATTAATAAATCTGTTAGCAAGCCACATTACGAAGCTTTACATTTTAGATAGTGTGTGCTCAATGTCCATTTTTTAACAGGAATCATAAATTTTGTATACTCTGCAACTTGTCGTGGCAATAATTGCAAAAACCCTTAAAGTTTTTGGTGTCCTATACTTTATCATTTTCTTTACAGGTCTTCAGAAATGCTTGTCTGTTCTTGGCTTGCAATAATAGTTCTTTGTATGGGAATGGGAAATTTGTGTTCTATATAGTATAATGAAGGACTCGGTTATAGTAAGGATTTGAATCAACGCCATAAAATCAGACATTTTTCTGTTGTAAGTTTACTATTTTGTTTAAACTGATCAGAACAAGTTGGAAATTTAAACATTAAAATCCAACCAAGGTTTCTGTACCAATTTCCCATACAAAAATTTGTTTCGGGAACTAAGAATTGGGGAAAAATATTGGTTAAAAAAAGTTTCTATTGCCATTAATTTGAGGGGGTTTCTTATTTACATACGGCCACACAAACTTATGAAATTAGTTGGCTATTTCAATCATTATTTCAAGCTGTGACCAAGGTTTTTGAAACTTGTTGATGCCAGTTTGGCGCGCTGCAGCTTTGCTCTAGTGGTGGGTAAACCGAATCCCGTGAAACAGTCAAGATACGATATAAATCATTCAGTGCCGTTCTGGAAATCGTTTATCCTAATCTGAATCCCCATCAAATCACGACAGATAACTCACCTTATCCTCAATACAAACATGCTACTATTTTTCGAACCTAAGTTAAATCGTCCAAAACCTTAATCTATGTCCAATCCATTCTAACCAGCGCCTGAGTCGAGAAAACTGAAATCAATCACATAAAACATCATAAACTGAAACAAATAAAATCTGATTCGAATCCCAAACAAATCAAATCTGATTCAAACCCCAATCTAATTAAATTTTTAGAATCCATCAGATGGGATTCGAATTTTTGGAATCCGTCAGATGGGATTCAAATCTTTGGAATCCGTCTAGGGATCGAATCTTCAAGTCTTCCAAATTTCGATTTTGCCAACACTAGACCAAACTGTGCCATTTCAGCGTTGTGGAAAAACAGCATCCAGCTGTTAGTTTTGTTTTTGCCATTTTCAGAAAAGATCGATCTTTGTAAACACGATGGAAGAAGTGACTCCACGATCCAACGAATACTGGAAACGAGTAAATTCCCTACATTACGATAACATGACCCTACTAACGACACCTGTGATCGTTCTTTTATCTGTGTCGTTCTTTATCAGTGATAAACATAATAGCTCTAGAAGGGCGATGAATCACGCATAACTCGTCTATGCTGTGACGAAGTAATAGTAATTCAATAAGTATTGCAGAAGAATTCTTGTTCTAATCCATTTTGTGATCTACAAACAATAAACTCCCTGCAACGGTGTGGTATGCGCATATGAGAAGCCTCTCAAGTGCGTTATTATCAATGAATCAGACGAAACAGCAAATTGCAGTGTTGTAACACAAACAACTAAATGATTATTTTCTTTGCGTATGAGTTTTGAGTTTAATCGAAAAACATTCTTTTTTAATTCTTAGGCTTATCTCGGCCCGCTGCCGGATGAGTTTCTACGTGTTACGACGGCACAGGACATTCAGGAAGTTTCGGACAGACAGGCGGCTTTGGCGCTACAAAATATTCAAAACTCCTACACGCCGTACATGGTAAAATCATCGTTCGATCTAGGCAAATCCTAGTAATTATGACTACGAACCTATGCTTTCAGGCTCCCAACTTTGTCGGTCGTTTGAGCATCACCGTCGCGCAAGCGAAGCTGGTTAAAAACTATGGCATCACAAGAATGGACCCGTATGTTCGCCTCCGAGTGGGGCACTTCGTGTACGAAACTCAAACGGCAACGAACGGTGGTAGGAATCCACGCTGGAACCGTGTCATTCACTGCCAGCTACCGGCCGGAGTCGATACGATCTCCCTTGAGTTGTATGATGAATGTAACTTTTCCATGGACGAGCTGATTGCTTGGGCCGAAATACGCATTCCACAGTCGGTGCTGCGGGGAGAAACCCTGGAAGAATGGTTTCCGCTTAGCGGAAAGCAAGGCGAGGGCCTCGAAGGTAGCATCGATATGGTGATGAGCTTTAATGTGAGTATAAGTACGGATGGTAATTGTAGGAGTGGTTTAGTAATGTTTCTGCAATTGTTTTCCTCAGAATGTCGTCGTTCAGCCTCGAATGATACAAACCAATGCACCGGTTGTGTTGGTCCCAAATGTCGCAAGTGGCACACGGATGCCTGTTTTTGTCGCCCCAAATCAGCCGCAAGTAGCCCGTCCTCCTCCTGTACTCTCCGAGGAAGATTTGACCCGCATTCATGAGATGTTTCCGCAGATTGATAAAGAAGTCATTAAATCAGTTGCAGTGGCTAACAACCAAGACCGGGATGCGGTCATCAATGCGTTGCTACAGATGAGTAGCTAAATGTTACATGAAAACTGCTAGTGAAAGTGTTTAGCTTTGCCTGTGCGGATTCTCTTTGCAGTGGATGCAGAAGATTTTATTGAACCCTTCCAGTAATCGTTTTTTTCTATTTTACCATCAGCTTCTATATGTAATAAATAATCATACGCTAACTCTATAGACATCAATGCAATTTGAGCGTTTTTTAAGTTGCTATTTAAACGATATCACAAACGATTCTTCATAATACCGTTTTCACAAACATTTCCTTCCAAAAATACGTAAAAATATTCCACATGATTCAATGACACTGTCAGAATAGTAGCTAAACAAAACCGACAGCATTTCACTGCCAGCATTAAAAATGTCACTTTAGGCAGAAAAAAAGTAAACAATTTGCCGCCGAAAGACCGACAAATGGACGCCTTGTGATAAACTACATGCAGTACGCGCGTGATTTGGTGTTGATAAAATACAAAAATGATTCGTATAGCAGCCCTCAACGAGGAGGAATCGGACGATAGTAATGGATTCGATTCGGAACTCATCGTCACTAAAGAAGCAGAGGTACTTTTCCTTATCCAATTTACGTTCATTTTGCTTGGAAACATTCAGGCGATGTAACATTCTATCAATTTCCCCCTCAAGGAAACCATTGCGATATCCGAGTATGTACGAGCGCTTCAGATGAAGAAAGAAAACAGGCTGCAGGAAGCATTGGAATTACTATTGGAACTGTTGGATACGCAAGTTATCAACGATGTAAGTGGAATCAATTGTACATGTTGGCAGTTTCGTTAGTATATATGCATTGCCGATAGAAGAAAACAGAATGTTACGAACTCCTTTAACTCCACAGGTAACAACAACCCAAACGGACAGCAAGCTGTTCGCGGTCAAGTATAATTGCTTCCGGAACATTGGACTTATATACGAAGAACAAGGGAAAGAGAATCTTTCGATAGAGTTCCTCATGAAGGTAAGTTGCTTTATGTCTCTTTGTTGATTGATTATCGGTCAATTAACCATACTATATACCATATGACTTTTCTTAGGCAATGGATCTGGATGAAACGGACGTTTATACAATGTCCCGGTTGGCTCGTATGGCTTTAAAGACGGGCTACCTGCAGATAGCGAAGCTGTACTTTGAAAAATGCCTCAAACGAAATCCAAACCATTGGCCTAGCATGGAGGGAATGCTCAAGGTATTCTGCAGTGCATCAAACGTGGTCGAGGCTTACGGCTGGGCCGCACAATGCCATCGAAAGGACAGCCGTAACAAACTGTACGTCGACGTTTTGCGCGCCATCAGGGAAAAGTTCAAGGCAGCGTTATCGTACCTGGACACGGTGTTCACCGTGCCTGTAGCAATCGATTTTGCGGAGGAAGAAAAGCGGAGACCGCTGGTCCTGGCGTTGGCAACGTTCGATGAATTGTTTAAACCGCGCCAGTCGGATTTTGAAACACCCGATCTGACGGTGATGCCGGATACGCTGAAAGAACTACTCAAGATCGATGATCTCAGTTTTGAATCCATCGGCAATGTGCTGGTTAAGCTGCATGATGCAATGGAAAAGTTTGACTTGGTAAGTTGCGTTGTACGTTGGTGTTTCGTGAATGATACACTCATACACTTATTTTACTAAATGTAAAACATTAATCTTTCAGAAATGCGTATTCATGCTCGATACTGATACCCTTTTTTGTGAACGCACAAAAGAAGTGTCGGAAAAAATGGAAGAAGACGCAGAAATGTCGCCACCAGTGGCCGAATGTGAAGCAGAAGTTCCCACTGCCAAGGATGACGTAAGGACGGAAGTAGATGAGGAAGAAATATGTGGTATGTTGGTTGCACAGCGTTCATTGAAATTTGAATAACAATATTAACATATCCATTTGTTTCAGAAGAAGCAAATGAATGCAGTATTGCTGCTCCAAGCAAGATTAGCGATGAGGCTAACGGAAATGGTACATCTGCAGCCGATAGTGCCGATTCCGGTGTTGGTAAGCTATTCTTAATCTTCTCTGTATGTAGGTTTTGTAAAATCAATGCTTTATGTGTATCCATAAGATGCGAACGAACAAAAGAACAAGGCGCGTAGACGTGGAAGTGAACTAAAAATCCTCGAACAATGGGGATGGCACAAAAATCGAAGATCGACACGGAAGAAGAGCGTCCAGGAGGTGAATGATCCAGTCGATGCGACCGTAGATTCATTCTTTAGACAAGCAGTGAAACAGCATTTGTCGTAAGTTTTAGTTGAAATTTGAATTGAGATTTCTATAAAAACAAAAACATTTTTATTCTAGAAACGAATTACAAGTCAAAGGATCACCATTTGCGTTACAAGAGCAACAAGAACATAATACGTTAAAAGGAAAGGAGCAAGAATCTGAAGCTTCTAAGGAACCGACCATCGGTAGCACTATTAGTCAATCCGATTTTTGCAATGAATGTAATATGCAAAATTTTATCTCCGAAATGAAGGTAGGCTGCATGACCACTTAAACCTCTAAGGAAGGGAGTTAATGACTTATCTACTTTTGTTTTTCTTCTACTTCACGGCACGCAGAAAAACGACATCGACGTGTATGCCCTGATGTACGGGTTTTTGGCTCACCTTTCCAAGTCCTGGGGACTACCGATGAAGCCAGAACTGCGAGACATTTATCTGAAAGTGCACGACTCGTTCGTTGAGTTCACCGACTACGACGCGTGGAATCAGCTGTCCGACGAGCAGTTGGAATTGATTTTTCAAATCACGGTGTTCCATTTGGAGCTGAAGCTTGACGCCGGTCTATGCACGCAGTCCAGCGAGCAAACTGAGAGGTAATTCAAATTAGATTCCTTTCAAACAGATTTTGTCTAAGCTAATAGTACACCGTTCGGTAAACTTTCTTACCAGCATCTTCGACACATTCGATGAAGCCGTCTTCCATCGGTGTCGTTTCTATGTGGACAGCTTGCCCAATCAGAACACAATCACAGTCTACCGCATCCGATTGCTGTGGCTTGCGTATATCCTTGATTGTAGCGTGAAAAAGTTTGAAGATGCATTGGACAATTTATATTTGGTAAGAATGCGACACAACACACTCTGATATTCAACCACTGATTTTATCTTCTTCATCATACGCACAGCTTCAAGAACTTGTTAACACTCCCAATGGTGGACACCGTTTGGAACTGAACTTTCCAAATCAACGTGCCAACACGAACATTAGTAGTGCATCTATTCGTGAGTTAATCGGCGAAACGGAACGGAAGCTACGGATCGAACGCGTCAAGCGTCACTATGAGAGTGGAGAACACGAGCAAGTCGTTGCGATTCTGATGGACACATTGCGATACTACACAACGTTGGGAAATCCGAACGAGTCAATCCTAAGTCTCACCATTCAGACGCAGATGCTATTAGAATCACAGTGGAACATGGCTGAAATGGAGGTAAACTTGTTGAATGAACTTGACAATTTACTATAGAAAATTTTTATCTCACCTAACTGATATAAATGGTTTCAGCAATGCTTCATCTGGTCGGAAAAATCATTCACTTACTCCGTCCAGCAGTTCGTCACCGCAGCCGTACAGCATGACAGCCGGTTGTCTCGAATGTGGGCCAGCAATATAAATTTCACACTTCTCTACCTCGAGTCCATCATCAAGCAGGAAGGAGTGGGAATGTGTACGTGTATCGTTTGTCAACACATTATTATAAATTGAAAGGCCGGTAGATTTACCTTATCTGGGGGTTCCTTTTTCTAGTGGATGTGCTGGACAGAAACTTACCGAGGCTGATCCAAACACTTCATCGGCTTCTAACGCACCAGCTCGATCCAAGCGGGGAGAAAAATTACACTGCACAGCTCTGCTTGATTGAGTGCTGGAGGGCGTGGATTGTACTGTACTACATCTTGGAGAGGCAAGATGATATGGATGGCTTGGTAAAGGTGAACCGGCCGCCAGGCATCGCGGACCTGAGTGGTACGTTCGAAATGGAACCGGAGCGACTATGCAATTCGATCATGATGTGTTTCGTGGCGCACGAACTGCTAGGAAAGTACGTACAAATGCGTTTATCGGATTGGGTTTTGAATCGTTTGGATAAATGGATTTATTTTTCCTACATCCTTTTTACAGGAAAAACTGGTGTTCCAAGGGTGAGAGTGGACTTTTGTTCCACATACTGGACGTGGTAGTGCCGAAGATTCGTTCACCATTGCTAGAACCGTTCCGGGAGATGTTGAACGAGTATTTGGAGCAGGTGACCTACTGCTTGTACGGGTACCCGCAAAAGCGTCCACGTTTGCGCCACATACAGGACCACTGTGCGTCGCAAGTGACACTTACCTGGGATCGAGCCATTCAGCTCTTTGATCTTTACCGCCCGGACAGTCTGCCTGAGTTTAATTCCTACAAGTAGGTGGCTAGCGAGCTTTTGCCCGCTACTTTTCCGCGTTAAACTACAAATAAACCTGGTTCACCTTTTTTTTGGTATTAGGTTAGAATCGATCTCTACCGACATGGAAGCACTACTCCAACGAATCATACCGCTCATCCCTACCGAGATCAACATCACGCGGCTGTCCCGGCCCATCTCGGAGTTTATCGATGGCAAGGGGAACACGCTGCCGGAAGCGGCCAACATTTTGCAGGGTGAAATCAAACCCATATTTTACCTACTCGCCGATTTTTACTTCAAAAGTCGTGATTTTACCCGCGCCATCAAGTACTACGTCATGGATCTGACACTGGAACCGTCGCGATTTGACTCGTGGGCCGGCGTATCGCTGTCCAAGGCGAGTAAGGTGGAAACGAAGCTAAACTCAACCGAAATCATACCGTAAGTATTGTTTGAGGGAAAAATATTTATTATGACACTTATGCCGTTAATTATTGTTGCAGGTTGCAGGAATTTTTGGATGAAACCGATAATGGCATGAAGTGCTTTGATCAGTGCTTGCAGCTAAACGAAGACGATCAGCAGTTGTGGATCGAATACGGCTCATTTGCCTACAACATACATTCGTTCTGCTCGCGTACGTTGAAGCTGCTGAGTGATACACTTTCCATGGAAAGGTAACTAGCGAGAGCGTGAAAAATAAATGTATTCCCCACTGGTCAAATTTAACTATTTCCTCCTCGCACTTACAGTTTTGCGTTGGTCGAAACGCACAAGGAGCGCTGCCTGGACATTGCTTTCACGTGTTTCAACAAGGTAAGCCTGGGCAAAATGTGCTTCACCGAGACCGAAGCGAACGAAGCCGATCGGCATGAGCAGCACGACTCTGGAAGCAACCACGAGGACGAAATCTGGCTCCACCACTACATGCTCGGGAAGATTGCGGAGAAAAAGAAGGAACATCCGGCCGTCTACCTAACGCACTATCTCAAGTCGGCCAAGTATCTGTATGAATGTAACGCGACCTATCCGATCAAGATCAACCACAGCAGCCCGTCGCAGCTGGCGATCGAGGCGTTGGAGGTATTCTACCGCATCAACGCGGCCATCATGAAGTACGTGGAGCAGCATTCGCCGATCAACAAGAAAACGGCCCGCCTGTTCCTGCGCACTCTCAAGGAGCTGTCCACCAGCCCGTTTGCCGTGAACAGGGCGAAGATCAACGAAAACATGCTGAAGCGGAAAATATCACCGAACGCCGGCGGGAACGGAAGTAATAGTAATCCTGGTGTTTCGGTGGCTGGGGGAGCTGCGATAGACGTGCAGGGTCTATCGTTCCCGAAAGTGTCGAAAGGTGGCGATCAACCGGTGGAGGGTACGATCGCTGGAGAACAAGAAACAACGAAGGTTACTTCACCACGAGCTGAAGATGAACCGGAACGTGCAGATACACCAATCGTTCCGCAGGAGGCTCCCGTCGAGACGGTTTCTACAACCCAAGCTGCCAATCCAATGGAACCTGGCGAGGGTAATCGGATGGCGATCGATGAGGAAAACGTTCCATCCCCCCCGGTGCCACCGCCACCAGGCCGAGCGGTTGAGCACATCCGAGTGGAGGAAATTAAACAACTCGGCGATCCGTTACCTACGCTACGGCGGGGATCGCAAGAGAGTGCCATAACGACAACGACAACGACCACCACGACGACCACCAGTACCTCATCGTCAAGCAGTGACTCGTCGGATAGTGATTCGGACACATCTTCCGATTCCGATAGCGACAGCACGTCGACGGATGATGAGGCGATTGTATGTTTATTTGCTTTAATATCAAGATCTTTTTACGATCATAATATGCATCGACATAATTTTAAACTATCTTTTTATTCTGTTCTGGTGTAACCTAAATTCCCATATTATTCTCCGCCCCCAACGTAGAACCAGCAACCAATAGACGCCGCGGATCGGGACACCATATTCAAGCTGTGCATCAAAAACCTGGAGGAGTGTATCACACGCTTTCCCGAGCACTATAAATCGATGTACCGACTGATACATCATTTCATGCACGCGCCAGGCCTGACCAAGTCGTTCGATAATGCACGTCAGCTTCTGCTCGGCACCTACCGCACGACCCTCGGCAATCAAATCCCGGGACTTTTCACGGAGCGCAAAACAACCAATTTTTTCAACGTAAGCGTTATCCTCTTTTTTGAAAACCTTCAAGATAATGCATCTTTGGAACCACCTAAATTATTTATATTTGTGTTAGCCAACGACATTTAAGGTTATCACGCTCTTCTTAATCAAAAGACATACCTCCTTTTAATTGGTACTTTCTTTTATTCTAGGGTTTGTGGAGAATTCCCGCTTCTGATATTGATCGCCCAGGAAACTTCGCCTCGCATATATCGAAGTGTGTGATCGTGCTCATGGAAACGCTCAAAGAATTTAACGATCACGAGATCCTACTGGACTTGGCATTGCAGTTGCAGCGTACACCCGAAGCGGATAAGTAAGTATTACATAATTAATAATCTAAACGGTATCATGGTTAAATAATTGCATGCTGTTTATGATCGGCTAGGAAATATCTGAACGATTACGAGCGCAAGGAACTGGTCCAGCAGGCCATCCTGTTCTGCGTGCAAGTTTACCGGAGTGTGCTGAAAAAGTGCACCGATCGGCACAACGACACCGAGCTGCTGACGCTAATGGTCGACGTGTACAAGGCGTACCGGAAGATCCTGAAGCACCTGCAGACGAAGGAACCGCTGTTCGCCGGCGTACTGATCGACGCGTACAAGGTGTTCGTGAGCGACAAGGTGACGAAGCTCCCGGAACACGGTTTGCTCGATTTGTCGATCAAGCTGTGCACGTACGAGATAAACTACCGCAAAACGCAGGAAAAGCAGCAAAGCAATGCCGGTGGAACTGGTACTGGTGCTGGTAGTGACGGAGGTGGGAATGGTGGAAAGCAAACTATGACGAGCGGGGAGCTTCCCGCAACGATGATCGTACCGATGCAACCAATTTCTGCGGTAAGTGTTTACCAATTCGGTTGCACATTGTAGCATATAGTTATTAATTCGGTCGTGTCTAAATTTGCAGAACTTTATCCCGGGCCTTACAAAGCAAAACAGGCGGCTAGGAACAGTGAAGGCATTGCCACCCTCAACCACACCGCATGAATTACAGCAGCAGCCTCAACACTACCCCAATCCCCATCAATTCACGCAGAGTTCGATGAGTAGTATGATGGCGGATCTATCATCTCGCGTCACCATCACACCAATCATGCTCGACCCAACATCCGGTGGTGGTGCAACCAGCAGCAAGAATAATGCTGCCGCCACATCGAGCGCCTCCATGTCCACAACCTCCTTGCTACAATCAACCGCTTCGCGGACATCTCCTTTCGCGCCGGCAGCAGCGACAGATATTCTTCTACCGAAGCCGGCGGGCGGTGGAACAGCGGTTTCTACCTCACTAAGCTCGCCGTCGGTAGCAACGACGGCAACCAGTCAACAGTCTGCCCTCTTCCAGCAGTATCTAAAAATCTTCAGTCAGATTCCAAACATATCTTCGCTCGGCAACAACCCACTGATGACAGCAGCCCTGACGGAGTATTTGGGTATTTATCAAACATGGTTTATAAAAAAATAATTTCATACTTGAGAAGTGCAATATCGCTCACACGCCAACTAGGATTTATCATAGGCATACGCATACAGATGGAACTTAGTAGCAAGAAATGGTGTTTGTTCTTTCATGCAATACAAATGATAGTGCATGATTACATTTTGCTCATTAGTATCACTTATAATTACCAACTATCTTCTTAGCATATGATACGAGTCATATCTGCCGATTCTAGTGCGGATGGCATTGATATTACTGTTGTTTTCCTAAGTCTCAATCATCTTCGGACATTCCACTGTGTTGATCACAGTCTACTTAGATCAGAGACTACTAAGTACCACAAACTGAGATATTCTTACTTCAAATTAATTGATCAGAAGTCTATGCATACTTGGGTAAAAAATCATAAAAGTTCTTTTTTTTTAAGTGAAAACTAATTTCTTAAAATATTTCAATTATTGTTTGAGCATCTTTTTCTTGAACACGTCTAAGGTGGTTACGTCTGATTTGGACAAAGTCCATGTCTCGCAGGCCAATCGAAAACCAACCAACCAACCTATTCTGATTTGTAATAAGCCAGTTCTCATCCAGTTCTTTTCCTAATTGTTTCAGCTACCTTTAATATGCATAAGTCTGCCACATCTCAGCTACAGTCTCCCACTGGCGACCGAAACGTTTCCCCGACACCTCATCCCTTATCACCATCCTCCACTCTTCCGCAAGCAAAGAACACGGGGATGGCAGCAACCGGGAAAGATCACGTCCTTAGCAATCAGCCTTCAACCACTTTCACAAATATTGGCACGAAAAAATTTTCCTCGAAAACTGTCTCCTCCACTGCGACCCTAAGCTCCGGTGGTAGCTACGAGCAGCAGCAGCAACAACTCGCCACGATCACGCTCACCTCGATGAGTGCCATGTCGGGTACGTCCTCGAATGCTGCGAAGAAAGATCGCGTCTCGTCACCTTTCGGAGCGCAGCGCGTAGCGTCTCCCTCACCCATACTAACCATCACCCCCTCGGAGGGTCCAGCACCGGTGGGGCCGCGACAAAAAGAACCCGCAACTGGCGGTCGCAAGCCGAAGGTGAAAAAAGCAGGCGGTGGACAGCAGACGCAACGTCCCACGCCATACGCCCGACCCACACCGCCACCGCCACCATCGTCCTCGTCATCGATGTCCTCCATACCGCAGCTCGGTGTGCCTGGGCTTTCGATCGAACCCGTCGCCGGGCCGCTTCTCTCACCGATGATGGGAAAGCTACCCCTCGCTGCTTCGCAGACCAGTAAGAGTGGCCCACAAACAGTCGGTCCGGGTGGCATGAGTACCACCATGAAGGATCTCGTCGCTTCCTACACCGAGCTGCTGCAAAAGTATCCGCACATGGCACGTTCGGTGCTGATGAATCAAAAGAGCCTAAACACCACTACCGGAGGGCCCTCCGGTCCGCAGACCACCGGTGGACGCAAGCCATCGGCGAAACAGGCTGCCAAAGCTGCAGCCGCCATGTCAATGCAGTCAGCTGGTGCAACAGGTCCCCCGGCCAGCGGGTCCGCTGGTGGTAACCGATTCGGAGGGTCAAACATGCCACGGATCGGTGCCACCATAACACCCCTACCGGCTGCAGGATTTTCCATCGATAGCTACGGAAGGCCAGCAACATCTCCCAGTGGAAGTGGAAACAGCGGAAATCTGGCCACTTCCGCAACAGCACTCAACATGCAACCAATGGGCATAGGGTAAGCACACTACTTGGAATGCGGTTTTGCTTGCTTCTTGTTGAACTCCCAAAACGTAATCTTTCCCTTACTCAGATCGAACCAGCAGCAAGGGAAAACACTCCAGCAGAAGCTGGCCGAACGGCAGAAGGCGAATAAGGCACGGGAAACGGAAGGAGTCTCTGGCGGCAGCGTTATGACGGGACAACCTAAATCCGGTGTCGATTCGGACGATGTTATCGTACTCGAATGATCGTAACAACAACCTGTAACTGAACGTAGTGAATAAATGATTAGGTAGCCTCATGCCACGTTTACAAACAGAACTGCCTCACCTAGAAACAATTTACCCACGCGCTTTCGACTGGTTCGACATTGTTTTTATTCAGTTTTTATTGCTGTTGGGAATAAAAGGTACCGATTCCATTTCACCTCGTCATCGAATCCATGTACTATATAAATATGCTTTTTTAAGGCCAAATTGTGTGTTGCTTTCGATTCCGATAAGCTATGCTTTGCATCAGAGCTCTAGTTTCGCATCCTTCCTGCGGTCGATTTGATTGTTTTGCGCTGCTCAATGTGTGTTCTCTCTTCTGATTATATTTTTTGCCCTTTGTGGTCTGTGCTCTGTAGGTGAAGAATTTCGTTTTCTCTCTCTACAATCTCCTGTTACCTTTTCTACACTTTCTACTAGGTTTAACTGGTTATTTCCTCCTATTTTGTTTCCGTTTAAAGGATGCTTTATGTATATTTATATTTAGCTCTCTGTCGTTTCTAATTTCTACTCTTTCGTTATCCTGTCGTTTCGTTTCATGTATGCTTTTTGTATTGTTTGCTCTGTACTGTTTTCTTCTAGGTTTTTATTCGGCGATTTACAAGTTTCCGTCATTGTAGAGTATTACGATTCAGAATATATTTTGCTTGTTTGCACCCTCCTCTCTCTGTTTTACGCATTCTCACTCTCGCTCTATCTGCTTTTCTCTTTCCCTTTCTTACGTTCTAAATACTCTGTAAATCCAGAATCACACATATTTGCACTGTACAACAATTTGCATATAAAAGTAATAAAATATATAATAGTAATATTATTTATCGACCAAAAACCACCTGTATATCTGTATAAAGGCTTCCTCGTTTTCTTTATCGTTCATTCTCTCTCTATTTCTTTTTCTTTTAATTCATCTCACACATTCTTTATCTCTCTTTCCCTCTCCCCCCGTACCCACTCGTCGCATTCGTAATAACCGTAATAACGCAAGTTCGTCTACTAAAAGCTCAATCTTTTCGCATTGTAAGCTTTTTGTGTAAACCTTTTCCTTTCAATAACACTGACGGACCATCAACTATGATAGTTATCTTTCAATCGTTCTCATTATTTCCCCCTGTTCATACACCTTACAGCTCCTCCCGTACACAAGGCCTACAAACATTCCAATTCTAAGTGCACTTATGATCTTTTCTCCTGCCTTTTTCTTCATGTCAACGCTTCATAATCCACACCAAGACTATTGGAAGCCAGTTTATGGTGAAACCTTCGCACGTTACCCTGTTGTTAATCCCTGTTCTTCCCTCGCTAGTGACCTCTCCGCTCTATGTGTCCCTTTTTCTCCCTCACATACACACACTGCTATCGAGCGTGACAATATTTTCGAGACCGGACGCCTCAGCATCCTTCTTAGCGTGGATGGTGGTGTCGAGCTTCGGTAGCGCGTTTTTAGTAGAAAAGAAATAATATGTGTTATTTACGCTAGCTCGAAACGATTTTAATGAATAGATTAATAATATTAGTAGTTATTATTATACATAAATAGCTTCCGCCTGTCCCTCGCTCGAGTCGAGCGTTATTTTGTGATCAGATTCATCGTCAAAAAAGCGCCGGAAGGTGAACTCGAAGAACCCGTGGTGGAACGGTTTCCCGCTGTCGCACACCTCGTCCAGGTTGCCGTGGCCACCCTCGTCGCAGGACGACGACGAATCCTGCAGCCGGCCCGGATCGATCGGGTCGAAGTTGGACGTGTCGGTCGGGTACTTGATCTTCGGCTCGTACAGCGCCTGCTGGCTGCGCAGGTCCTTGCTGAAGTCGATCGCGCGGAAGAACGGGTGTGACTTGATCTCGTCCACGTTGCGCCCGATCCGCTCGTCCTCGTTCTTGC
This sequence comes from Anopheles ziemanni, assembly GCF_943734765.1. NCBI lineage: Eukaryota > Metazoa > Arthropoda > Insecta > Diptera > Culicidae > Anopheles > Anopheles ziemanni. The sequence goes on from NC_080706.1 coordinate 13,931,576, forward strand.
ACAGCCGCAGTATGATGTCCTTCGCCTCCGGCGTCAGCTGCGCCTCTTGCGGAATCCTCAATGTCTGCCGCCAATTGATGACCTGTTGCGAAAACGTGCAGAGGAGAGAATGTTAGAAGGATGGTTTGTACGCTACGCCTGTCTGTAAGGGCATACCTTTATCTGTGTTTCCTCTGCGGTGTTGGCCAAAAATGGAGGTTGTCCGACTAGCATCTCGTACAGTATGACTCCGACGCTCCACCAATCGCACAGCTGCGTGTAACCACTGCGCAGCAACACCTCCGGTGCGATATAGTTAGGCGTTCCGACGATCGAGTGTGCCTTGGCGCGATTCTTCTCGCGGAACTTTCTCCTAAAAAACACGAACCCAATCGTTTAGCAGGAAACCTAAACTTCTTCCCGCACGGTGCGTGAATAGTTCCAGGAACTCAATGCGTACCTCTCCAGTGGTGGTGGAATTTCCGAACCAAACTTGCTCCACGCTTCCATCGAATCTTGGCGGGCATGATCTGTTGAAAATGATGGTAAATTGAACGTCAAATAAGGGCTTATCGAAAACGCAAGCATCCTGCCAAGCATCAAACCTCCACGATATCTTACCATTCTTTTGATAGTACTTCGAGTCGTGCGTCCAGCGGAACCCGGTACACAGACCAAAATCGGTCAGCTTGATATGGCCCTTCCGATCGATCAGCACGTTGTCTGGCTTGATATCTCTGTGTGAATATGAGAACGGAAAAAAGTTTTATTCAAACTGTTGGTAGGAAAGTAGATCTAAGAAGGTTTTGCTATCTTATTTCGTAAAAGTAGGACTGGTAGTAAGGTTAATCAACCGTATTCCTAAATTTATTAAAAAGGAGTTAGTGATAGATTTTTTCGGAAAACAAAGTCACAAAGTACGAGTAGGTGGATTGTGTTAAAGCCAATGCTTTGATATTGAAAAGCAATTGAAGGAGTCCAATGGCATTTTCACAGTTTGTAAAATCAACAGCCAGATGGGAATATATTTCTAAACATATCAGAAAGAGTATTAAGATTTTTTAAATTTCGATGCAATGAGAAAAATAACTAAGCCTTCTTCATTTAGTTCTCGCAAATACAAATACTGAAAATAAACACTAGTTGCAGGGAAATTTGGTTTAAAATCTGGACTATAGTCCCCCAACCCACCTGTGAATGAATCCCATCTTGTGCACGCTGTCGATTGCACAGGTCAGTTCCGCTATGTAAAATCTGGCTAGGTCTTCCTCAAAGATGCCTTTTTTGATGAGCAGCGACATGAGATCTCCGCCTGAAACAAAGCAAAACGCATTCGAAGGATGACAATGAAGTTTGAAATATTCGTACACCAACAAAAGGTCAGAACAAGAATGGGTCGTTCGACAGATGCTTACCCGGTATGTAGTCCATGACGAAGTAGAGATTGTCCTTGTCCTGGAAGCTGTAGTACAGCTTCACGACCCACTCGTTGTCGGCCTCGGCCAGGATGTCCCGCTCGGCCTTGACGTGCGCCACCTGGTTGCGCTTGAGGACGTCCGCCTTACGCAGTGTCTTCATCGCGTACAGATGGTTGGTGGTGTCGATCTTCTTCACCAGCGTCACCTCGCCGAACGCCCCGACGCCGATCGTCTTGATCTTGGCGAACATCGACTTGTCCATCTTGGCGCGCTTCAGCCGGATGTAGTTGCTCTCCTTCTGACAAAGCAGCTTGCGCATCTCGATCTTCGTCTCCTCGGGCAGGTCGAGCTTGGACATTTCGCTCTCCAGCTGCTTGATGCGGAAGTTGCGCTGCGAGTACGACTTCAGCACGTTCTCTATGTGCTGCTCCATGAAGAACTTGTACGCCTGGGGCGAGTAGTGCTTCACCTTGCATTCGGACCGCTCCGCTTCCTTCTCCTTTGACAGATTCTTCCGTTCCGGAATCGGTGACTGGTGCTTGATCTTTCGTGGATTATCATCGCCACCGCCACCACCACCGCTACTACCACCACCTCCACTGGCACCACCACCACTTCCTCCGCTTCCCGAGGGACCAGCGTTACCGCCAGCGCCATTTGCCGCCGACGACGATGTAGTAGAGGTTGGGGTTGTTGCTGGCGATGATTCGCCACTACCACTGCCACTACCACCATGATCTTGCGGGGATCCACCACCACCACCTCCACCAGTGCCATTCGTATAGGTCGGTGCTGGGCCATTGCTGGTGGCCGCTGGGAAACGGACCGTTTTCATCAAGCTACTGCGCACGTTGCTGTTGGTCGCCATGCCTCGCTGTTTGGCGTCGTGTGACACTGCCTGATGCTGCTGCTGGTTGTTGTGGGGGCTACTGTTGTGGTGATGACCACCCATCATCATGGCACCGAGACTCTTGAGTGCAGCACCGCTTATGGCTTGCTGCTGCTGAGATGCCGCGCTCGGCGTCTTTAGTGGACCCTTCGTCGTTGTCGGTGGGCCTTTCTGTTCCGATGAGTGCATGCCATTGCTTAGACCCTCCATTCCACGGTGTCCGGAGATGAGATGGAGCTGCTGGTGATGGTGGTGATTATGCTGTTGTTGCTGTTGCGTAAACCCATCCTCATTCGTACGGGCGTTACTTGCGTAGCTGTTGTTTCCAGTGACGTTGGCCGGGGATGCTTTGCCGTTCACGTGCATCATCGCGTTAACATGATCGTGATTATGATTATGATTGTTATTATTATGCATATTGCTCATAGGATTATTATTTGCATTAGCGTTATTAGTGTTATTAATCATATTGTTGTTAATAATATTAGCGTTCGCAGTATGACTACTACTGCCGTGGGAGTTGTTGGCATGGATGTTGCTACTGCTGCTGCTGTTGTTGTTGCCCCCAGCACCCTCTAGATTGTTGTGGCCGTTGAGGTGGAGATGTTGCTGCTGCTGCTGCTGCTGCTGCTGATGTTGATGTTGATGTTGGTGGTGATTCGCTCCGTTCCTATGCAGCTCCATATGCTCCATGGCTGCAGCCTGTGGGGAACAGTGGGGTTGAGGTGGCAATGGTGGAGTGCCTCCTCCTCCCCCACCACCACCACCACCACCGTCATGTAGATAGGCAGGTGGAGGTTCCTTTTTGGGGGATGAGTGTTTCTGTAGTAAAATCATAGTTGAATCGTACGACGGCGGATCGTTGGTGGATCCGTTTCCATTGCTGGTAGGGGCATTGCTGTTGTTGCCGGTGTTTAACACCTGCGGCTGTGCCGGGGACGATGGGCCACCACCAGTGACCGTTCCGCTGCTGGTTTGCATTGTTGCTGGATGCTGCTGTTGTAGCCCCGGAAGGGATGGTTTTGCACGAAGCGGTTGCTTTGGAGCGGACGTCGAGCCCGCCGGATGATGGTGTTGCTGGTGTTGCTGCTGCTGCTGCTGTTGTTGTTGCTGCTGTTGCTGTTGCTGTTGTCTAACAGCACTTTCATGCCCGATGGCGGATGGCGATGGGGGCGGTTGTTGGGCGTATCCGGTTGTTCCGGCTGCCTTGTTCAGCTTATGCTGCACCGAGACGGCGTACGATGGTGGCGGTGGATTGTTGTGTCGATCGATTGACTGCAGCGGGTGGCCACAGGCCGGGGCGGGTGGGGCGACGGCCGTCTGCAAGATCGGCTTTTGGACCTGCGTCGATTTCACCGAGTGCATGATGATCGGATGCTGGGCCGCCTTCGACGGTGGCGGATGGGCACCGGAAGGTTTCGGTTGCAGGGGGATCGGCCGCTGGATGGAGCTGCCTCCGCTTCCCCCGCCGGTGCTTCCTTGTGAGACCGTAATCGGACTGGACGAGCCAATCGACGCGTTCGAGTAGAAGCCCGAGCTGGGACTTTTGCGAAAGTCGGTCGACTGCGACGACTGCGTTGGGCTCTGGCGGCTGTGAAACGATGACAGGTAGTTGGGCGGTGACGAGGGCCCGATCTGTGGGTACGGTGGCGGGGGCTCGCTGCTCGTATAGACCGCCATCTGCTGGCTCAGCTGTTGCTGCACCTGCGGCCCATTCTGCACAATGATCGGCTGCCGGAGCTGGTGATTGCCGCCGCTCGAAATCGGCGACGAGCCGCGAGCGGGCGATTGCGACGACGCACCACCGAACTGGCCGTTGCGCGTCGAGGCGACCGATGCCGGCGACATGCGCTTCAACAGGTGCATCGGGTTCGGTGGTTGAGGAGTGGAGGGCGTCGAGGAGCAGCGCGGCGGTGGGATGGGCGGCGCGTCACTGAAGTTTGTCGGGCACGGGGACGGTGAGTACTGCGAGCTGCGCCCGAGCGCGGACGCCGAGAATGGCTGCTGCGAGTGTGGGCTGTTGGAGCGGGAACTTCCCGCACCGGAATCGAGGGCGGGACTCGTGCGCTGCATGTGCAGCGGCGATTGCGGTGCATCCTTCTCGATGCTCGGCTTGCGCTTCAACGGTGCATTGATCTAAAACCATCGGTGCAAAGGACAAAGAACACAGAGAACGTCAGAAAACGTAAGAGAATACGTTAGTTAGGGCCGGTTTATGTCGTCTCAAAAACACCCACTCACCTGACTACCACCCAACTGCTGGCCCGTCTCGTACGGCATCAATTCGTTTTTGATCTGCTCCAGTGCGATCGCGTTGTACGTCGAGTGGCGCGCCACTGACGACGGAACTTTGCCGCCTTTTCCATTCATGCTGATTTTTAATATGCATAACTTACTGCTATTTCCTCGATCTGCAGGGAGAAAAGGTATAACCGAGGGTTAGATGGTGCATTTACTTTTGCCCACCATTTAACATTTCGATCCATTTCTGGTCAACAATTAGTAATTCAAGTAAAACTGGAAGTGGTAGCAAAAGGATTCCGTTCAAAGATCACGGTTATGATCAAAGATAATCAAAGCATATGTGCTGATATTGGCTATGATGTGTATCAATTGATAGAAACACTATTGGGAGGTAACAAGATCTTTAAATAACCTCCCGGAATCATGACTTAGTAGGCCATTATCCAGCAATGTTGACAGCTGACGTTACATACGGTAAAGAATGGTTTCTATCAGGTGCCAGGATACTAGATTCGGAATGATCAATGGTCAGACATTCCCATTCCGTCCAATCTGCGAACTTAAGTAATCGAAGAAAAAACAAATTTGCATGCAGATTATTCTCCCATGCAGACCCCCGAGAGGGGGGTTAAAAGAACGCTGAGAGCACATCATTGGGATGGTGGAAGAAGAAGAAGAAGAACAAGCAAAATCACAAAACTAACTGCATAGACCGTGACTCACGTAGAACATCACATCGTTTGTACAAGTGTACGCCGCGCGCGCATATGTATGTATGCATGTATGGTATACACGCTCTACACCCCATGCGTTTCAGGTTGGCTTATTCTAATTATTCGTGGAATGCACGGAATGCAAAAAGCGGGGAAGATAAAGAAGAAAAAAGAGCGATTGGCAAAGGGAAGACGTCACACACTGTGTTTTTTTTGCGTATGCTCTCTCGTGTTATGTCGCTTCTGCATACAGCTCCATATCGATGGAGGCATAGGGATTTTCTGCGCAATGGGTGTGCTTGTGTTTTTTTGTGCTGCTTCTTGTTGTCCCCCCACATGGGGTGCAATCCAACACCTCTTTCATCCCCTCCTGCTAACCGATGACAGGGACAGGGGGGATCCATGATCCGCGCGTGAACCCTTTCTTTTCAAAAATCACAATGGTTTACGCGTTGAATTTTTGATCTTTGTGTTCGAAGTGAGTAAAACATTATCGACATCTAGACCACGGGTTCACGGGTGGTGATGCTGGTGACGTTGGGGAGAATCGCAATAATGCATTTCTCCAGCGCAGTGGATAGGACATGGCACTTTTAGAGGTACGATACTTTTATGCATACTCTTCGATGAACACCAGCCAGTGTGCGAAGTTAGATGATCCTTTTTTGATCTCATACTTGTACGATCTTTTAAGCACCCATTTTATATCACTGTACAGAATTTTGGCGCTTGCACAAAATATTGCTTAGCCAGGCGATGTGTTGTGTATGCCCTTGCATAGCTGTGCTGCAGCTTCCATCGGAATGCGGATGGACAATGGTGCAGAACAGCTAGCGCTCCGTCGTCGTTGTACGGCGATCGATTCTGTTCGGAATTTACGAGGCGGATGGATGTCGCCCTCAGATCGCTGAGAGGATGGCTACTGCAGGTTGCAACAGGGACCGAAGGTGCGGGGTCAGTCAAACCGAGCAATCATTTTCATCCGTTTGTTTACTCGATCCGGAGAGGGTCCCATGGCTACGATCGACGACGACGACGACGACAACGACGACGACGAAGACGTCGACGGGAAACAGATGAAATGCAATCCGTTCACGGCGGAGTGGAACCAGCACCACGAAACACACACACACGCACACACCCACAGAGATAGCTACGAAATCCACATTCCACAGTCCCCGTCGTCCCGTGTGGAAGACGAGACTTGCTCCTTCGCCAGCGATTATCGAATATTCCATTGCGTTTTCACCTTGTTTGAGGCGGTTAGGGTGCGGACGACAAGGGGCAGGGTGTGCTGGTGAAGGCAAAATTCTTGCTCTTCGCTTCCCTTCTTGCGTTGATCGACGAAAATAATATTCCACATACCAATGCAATTTCCACCTCGCACAGTTCACCACCAACCATTCTTTTCACTTCTTCGTTCTATTTCCACCACCCCCTCCTCGTACCTAGGGGCACACACACAAGGCGACTCTTTTCTGCGACGGGGACACGCACGCACGCACGCACGCATTCACGCACGGACGAACGGGAGCGAACATACGCACGCAATCACGGACGCAATTCGGTCGACCTGTACGGTCCAGTGGTACCGCTTACCTTCGCATATTTCACTGGCAATTGCGGTGGGCGAACTGGCTGCACAATAGATGTGAATTATTCGCGACGAAAATATTGAACTTTTGTATTTTTGACGTTTATCAACAAAAAAAACACAGCACTCTTTCTGTTCCTCAACAATCTACCATTTTTGCAGTGTACGAACCGGCCACCAGAGGGACGGAGGAAAAAACTGGCAACCAGCAAGGCTAGCTGTCAAGCCGCTTTGACAACCAAATGACGTACGGAAGGTTAATATAACCAAAGTCTGTAGATTCATGGTCAAGTCTTCGGTTAATTCTTTCACTTTACACAAACCAATCAATGCCGGTCTGGAAATCAGTTATCCTAATCTAAATCCCCATCAAATCAGAACTGATACCTCGCTTTTTCAGTAATAAATACATGGCATACATACATATCCGATATGAGCTCCACCGCTATAAGTAGCTCTATTGATCTTGAAAATCAACTAACGAGTGGAAACCCGGTTGACAGAAATTGACATTGTTGCTGGTACTATGTAGTTCCAGCAAGAGTCCCAGCAATCTGCCATGGAAAAACTTGCTGGTACTACATGACAGCTGCAAAAAATTTGAATTTTTGTCAACCGGGAATGATGTTCTTTGCAGATATTGAAAATCGGTCGTAACTATTTTTATTTTAAATACTGTAAAGTATTGTAGAGTTCCAATGTTTAGCGGTGAACAATTTAACGATGACGACTTATAACGAGTCAATCCGAAGCCGAAGGGTTTAATTAGCAGAACAGTTCAATAAGCCGAAGGTCAGAAGCACGTCTTTCTTGTTCAAAGGCACACTCAAGAGTGTTCCCGGTTGACAGAAATTGACATTGTTGCTGGTACTATGTAGTTCCAGCAAGAGTCCCAGTAATCTGCCATGGAAAAACTTGCTGGTACTACATGACAGCTGCAAAAAATTTGAATTTTTGTCAACCGGGTTCAGTTTATTCCTCGACGTTCGTTTGACAGTTTCTTAGCTGGTGGTGGACGCAGCCACTTATATGACAGATGCCTGACAGTTGGTGGTCGCAGCCACCATCATGACAGACAACTTATAAGTACCTTATGATAACGGTCGGACGTTACAATACTGTCTATAATAAATTGATAAGATTCTTAATGATGAGGTCCTGGGTTGGATGATCGACACTCCGTGAGCTAAATGTAACACGCTTTCTAGACTGCACCGTCGCGTAAAGATTCCGATCAAGTCAGAACCGAATCTAACAAACAAACAAATTATATTAATTAATCGACTCAAATCTTTAGAATCTGTCAGATGGGATTCGAATCTTTGGAATCCGTCTAGGGATCGAATCTTCGAATCTTCCCAATCCCGATTCTGCCAACACTAGTTGCAAGAAAAGGTATAGATGGCATACTTTAATGTTGCCATTTTGTTCCATAAAATCGGAAAAAAACGCGCAGAGATATCAAAACGAGGCGTTTAAATTCCTGTTAGCCCACGAAAGTGACCGGTGCGGCCGGGGTACGCGTGTGGTGCATTGAATAAACTGTATACTTGTCTCTCGCGTCCCGTTCGCCGGAGCTAGATGCAACATCATCAGCATCGATTCGATAGCACCATCTAGCATTTTTGTATAGTGTTGTCGGGGAAAAGTTTGATTTGAACCAGACAAAACCTAGCGCAAAGGCGTCTTTTTCGAGGTCTTTGTCCTCATACGGGTGCGGCAACCATTTGTTGGCAAGTTTTGCGTCGTTATACCTAGCGCACGGCTCAGCAGAGGGGTGGAGAAGAGGTCGCGGAAAAGCACACTTCTTGACTAAAGCCCATAGGCCTGCCAGCCCAATTACTGTTACCTGTGCGGCGTCCGTAGAGAACTACCGGAGAAATGGCTGATTTCATCGATTCTGAAGCGGAGGAGAGTGAGGTAAGACCAATGATAAGGCATGACCTCGACGAAAAAGGGACTACGTAAATGTGAAGTCTTCCATGTGAAGCATTTCTTGCTTCGGAAGGCGCAGTTGCTAAATGTCCCTTTCTTTTTCCCCGAAATTGAACTATTGCCAACCTTTGGAAACTGAGGATCTGACCATTTATCGTCGATGATGCTCGTTGATGATGTTCACCTATGTATGCTTTGTTTGCAGGAGGAGGAGGAGTTGGAACCACACGAGCGCAAGAAGCTAAGGAAGAATAAGGCCGTCTCGGACAGTGAAGATGAAGAGGAGGGTAAGTATACGTGACCGTCGACAGCATGACAGACAGGACCGAGGAAAGGATGACCTAAGACGATCGATTTTCCCAAATTCAGCTTCAGTGACGAATAGAACGACCCGTACACAATCCTTTCTTAAGTACATTATTACCCATACTTGATTTGTTTTGCGGATAGCTATATGACAATGTAAAGCGTTAACATTAACGGTATTCACACATTTTAATGCATATATTAATTAAAAGACAACGATTTGTCATTATGAGGTTCTGAAAGACCCTTTCTCTAATGGTTATACTTTGAAAACAGAAACAGAGAAAATATCATTAGATGCTTATATTTTTTTCTGGACGAAGGGAGTTTTTATATTTGATCGATGCAGCTTCTAGCGTTACTACACTGAACATAGCACTAGTTAAACCGGACATTTTTATACCGGTTCGCAAAAGCAATGACGATCTGTTTCGAACCAGATTTATCTAGTTTCGTTTCCCTAATTTACTCTAATGCGAACGTCTAACCGTCACTTACATTCGCCCGTAAAGCGATGCAACTGGTTGGACTGGGATGTAAATACTGCTGCATGCCTGGAAAGTACAACTTAGTATGGTTCCGATTTGCATAGCGCCGTGAGTTATTGTGCACGGGACACAAACTTCTGTCTAGACCGGAGCCCAACAGGATTGTCCAGGTGGAAAATCCATCATTTGTATGCACGTGAACAACAGGTCGTAACGTACGGCGGTGCGGTGAATGAGTGCGAAAGTGGAAGAAACCTGCGGTATATACGCAGCAGATTATTGTTATCCACATGCGGCGATGGCAGTTTTGCATCTTTTCTATGATGAAATACTTGTGGGCTGTTGCATAAGGCTGTCTATCACTGGTCTTACACAAGCCAGATACATGCTTATTCAGTTTAGCTTAAATGTATAATTATGATCCAATCCCAACTGTCCCATGTTCTGATGTACCAACACTTTAGACGACGAAGATCGATTGCGGGAGGAGCTGAAGGATCTGATCGACGACAACCCGATCGAAGAAAGCGACAATGATGATGATTCGGACGACGACGGGTCCGAGGGGGGGCATCAGAAGCGTAAGAAAAGCGACGATGAGCTTGACGATCGGCTTGAAGACGAGGATTACGAGCTGATCGAGGAAAATCTGGGCGTCAAAGTAGAGCGGGTCAGTTAACCAATTAAGATAAAAGTTTTCTTCTCTGAGAGATTGGTGACTTAATGGTCGGTACTTTGCATCGAATTTTTAGAAACGGTTCAAGCGTCTCAAGAAGTTTACCAACGACGATGGCAGTGACGGGGAGTCGGCCGACGAAACGATGATTCGCGAGACCATCGAAAATCGTCTGTTTGATGTTGCTTCAGAAGAGGTGTGTTTCAAATAGGTGGTAAATCGAGCGTACGATCGAACTAGAGTGTTGTGTTACCTTTCCACAGGACGAAGAGCGGGCCTCCGATCACGAAGGGCAGCGAGATTCGCTGGCCAACGTTCGCGAGCATTATGACGACGAGGAGGACGAGGAGTCGGATGCGGACGATTTTATCGTTGATGATGATGGCGTACCGATCAGCGATAAGCGGAAGAAACGAAAGCACATCTTTACCGACGCGTAAGTGAATGTCCCCACGTATTCATGGGGGAGAAGGGAGAGTTGGTGGAGATACTTTTTAACGTACTCGGTTGTTACTTTCGAACCACAGGTCGCTCCAGGAAGGGCAGGACATTTTTGGAGTCGATTTCGATTACGATGATTTTGAAAAGTATGACGACGAGTACGAGGAGGGCTCGGACGCGGAAGACGAGTACGAGGAGGAGCAGCCGGATCGGCCGGATGGGGAGCGCAGCGGCAAGAAGAGTAAACCGGCCGCGAGGAAGCGCACGTTGAAAAAGTCTATTTTCGAGATCTACGAGCCCAGCGAACTGAAGCGTGGCCATTTTACCGATCTGGACAACGAGGTGCGCAAGGTCGACATGCCCGAGCGAATGCAGCTGCGCGATGTAGAGGTTAGCGGCGTCCCGGATGGCTCGAACGAGCTGGAGGACGAAGCGGAATGGATCTACCAGCAGGCGTTCTGCAAACCGCACGTTTCCGATCAGGGCACGCTGACCCGCAAGCCGCCCTCGAACGTACCGAAGATCAAACAGGCGCTCGATTTTATGCGCAACCAACACCTGGAGGTGCCGTTTATTGCTTTCTACCGGAAGGAGTACGTGCAACCGGACCTGAACATCAACGATCTCTGGAAGATCTACAAGTTCGACTCGATGTGGTGCCAGCTGCTAAGCCGTAAGACTTCCCTGCAGCGACTGTTCGAGAACATGCGTAACTATCAGCTGGACAAGCTGATGGAGAACCCGGACGCGCCGATACCGGAGGATATGCGTGTGATTCGGGACGAGGACATGACGCGGTTGCGTTCGGTTCAATCGCCCGAGGAGCTGAAGGACGTCCACCTGCACTTTCTGCTGTACTACGCGCATGAGATAACGCCGATGAAGGAACGGTTGAAGGCGAAATCGCGCGATCAGCAACAGCGTAAGCCATCGCGACCCGCCGCCGTTCCGGTGGTGCGCAAAAAGAAGCAACAGCGCCAGCTGGCCGATGGCGAAGAAGAAGAGGGTGCCGTGGGAGGGGAAGAAGACGACGAGAACGCTGAAGACAAAGCGGCTGATGAAGAGTCCGAGGTAGTGGAACTGGAAATGGAAGACCCCGGGCAGATGGATGAACAGGAGGAGGATGACGAGGAGCAGGATCAGGTGAAGCTGAACATCGACATCGGACCATACGCGATCTGTCGGAAGCGGGGCTTGACCGGGCTGACGAAGCGCTTTGGTCTAACGCCGGAACAGTTCGCCGAGAACGTGCGCGACAGCTACCAGCGGCACGAGGTGGAACAGGAGTCGAAGGATCCGCTCGAGGTGGCCAAGGAGTACATGGGACCTTCGTTTGCTTCGCCCGAGGAAGTGCTGCAGGGCGGAGTGTTTATGGTGGCACGGCAACTGGCCCGCGAACCACTGCTCCGGAAGTGCATTCGGGAGCTGTTTTTCGAGCGAGCCAAGCTGAACATCCGGCCGACCAAGAAGGGCACCAAGGAGATCGACGAAACGCACCCGTGCTACACGATGAAGTACGTGAAGGAAAAACCGGTGCGCGATCTGACCAGCGATCAGTACCTGAAGCTGTTCATGGCGCAGGAGGACAAGATGCTGACGATGGAAATCGTCGATCGAATCGAGGGTAACGCGTCATCCGACCTGCTGGAGGAGCTGAAGGCCCTGTACTACCGGGACGAGTTTGCCAAGAACGTGCAGGAGTGGAACCGATTGCGAGCGGAGTGTGTCGAGCTGGCGGTCAACCGAATGGTCATCCCGGATCTGAAGCGTGAGTTGCACAACATTTTGCTGAGCGAAGCGAAGGACGCCGTGTTGCGTGTCTGCTGCCGAAAGCTGTACAACTGGATCAAGGTGGCCCCGTACCGACCGCCCGTGCCCGACTTTGACGACTACGAGTGGGAGACAACGCGAGGGGTGCGCGTGATGGGTGTCGCGTACGTGCCCGATTACACGCAGTCAGCGTTCGGGGCAATCATCGCACCGGACGGTGAGGTGACGGACTTTCTGCGAATACCGCACCTGCTGAAGAAGAAGAACGCATATCGCGAGGCGGAGAAGTACGCCAAGGAGCAAGATCTGCGCTCCATCACGAACTTTATACGCGCCAAAAAGCCGCACGTGATCGTGATCGGTGGCGAGTCGAAGGACGCGCTGATGGTGCAGCAGGACTTTGTCGAGTGTCTGAAGCGCTTGCAGGAGGAAGAACAGTTCCCGCAGATCGCCGTCGAGATCGTGGACAACGAGCTGGCGAAGGTGTACGCTAACTCAATCAAGGGCCAGGGCGATTTCAAGGAGTACCCGGCACTGCTGCGGCAAGCGGTTTCACTGGCGCGCCGTGTACAGGATCCACTGGTGGAGTTCTCGCAGCTTTGCAACGCGGATGAGGAAATCCTTTGCTTGCGCTACCACACGCTGCAGGATCAGCTGCCGAAGGAGGAGCTGCTGGAGAACATTCACCTGGAGTTTATCAACCGCACGAACGAGGTCGGTGTGGATGTGAATCTGGCGGTGCAGAACCCGGCGGTGGCGAACCTGGTGCAATTCATCTGCGGATTGGGTCCGCGTAAGGCACAAGCCCTCGTGAAGGTGCTGAAGCAGTCAAACCAGCGGCTCGAAAATCGGACGCAGCTCGTCACGATGTGCCACATGGGACCGAAGGTGTTCATCAACTGTTCGGGCTTTTTCAAGATCGATACGAACTCGCTCGGCGACAGTACGGAGGCGTACGTGGAGGTACTCGATGGGTCGCGCGTCCACCCGGAGACGTACGAGTGGGCGCGCAAGATGGCCGTCGATGCACTCGAGTACGACGACGAGGACGCTAATCCGGCCGGTGCGCTCGAGGAGATTCTCGAGGCGCCGGAGCGGCTGAAAGATCTCGATCTGGACGCGTTCGCCATCGAACTGGAACGGCAAGGGTTCGGCAACAAGAGTATTACGCTCTACGACATTAGGGCTGAGTTGAACTCGCGCTACAAAGATCTCCGGACGCCGTTCCGCTCGGTCACGTCCGAGGAGTTGTTCGAGTATCTTACCAAGGAGACGCCCGAATCGTTGTACGTCGGTAAGATGATGCTGGCGACGGTGGCCGGCTTTACCTACCGAAAGCCGCAGGGCGAGCAGCTCGACCAGGCAAATCCGGTGCGTAACGACGACACCGGCTTCTGGCAGTGTCCATTCTGCATGAAGACGGAGTTTCCGGAACTGTCGGAGGTGTGGAACCATTTCGACGCGGGCGAGTGCCCGGGACAGGCGACCGGTGTACGGTTGCGCTTCGACAACGGCCTGAATGGGTTCATTCACATCAAGAACTTGTCGGACAAGCATGTCAAGAACCCGGAGGAGCGTGTCCAGATCGGTCAGACGGTGCACGTGCGCGTGACAAAGATCGATATCGAGCGCTTTTCGCTCGAGTGTTCCTCGAAGAGCTCCGATTTGGGCGATCGCAAGCAGGAGTGGCGACCGCGCAAGGATCCGTGCTACGATCAGGAGGCCGAGGAAGCGGACAGTCGCAAGGAGGCGGACTCGAAGAAGCAGCAAGCCCGTCAGCAGTACGTGAAGCGCGTGATCGTTCATCCGTCCTTCCACAATATCTCGTACGCCGAGGCGCTGAAGCTGCTCGAGGGCTTCGATCAGGGCGATGTGGTGGTGCGACCATCTAGCAAGGGTACGGACCATCTCACCGCGACGTGGAAGGTGACGGACGGGATCTACCAGCACATCGATGTGCGCGAGGAGGGTAAGGAGAACGTGTTCAGCCTTGGCCAAACGCTCTGGATCGGCAACGACGAGTTTGAGGATCTGGATGAAATCATCGCACGGCACATTTCGCCGATGGCGAACCTAGTGCGCGATATGCTCAATTACAAATACTACCGGGACACGGACGGTGGATCGCGCGAGAAGGCCGAGGAGATTATCAAGGCGGAGAAGCAGAAAAATCCGAACAAGATCCACTACATCGTGTCGATCTCCAAGACGTACCCGGGCCGGTTTCTGCTTTCCTACCTACCGCGCAACAAGTTCCGCCACGAGTATGTCACGGTGACGCCCGACGGCTACCGGTTCCGGCATCAGACGTTCGATTCGGTCAATTCGCTGCTCAAGTGGTTCAAGGAGCACTTCCGTGATCCGATCCCGATCGAAACGCCCAAGAGCACACCGAAGACGGCCGGTGGCCTATCGTCCTCTCGGACACCGTACGGCAGCACGCCCAAGTTCAACGACATCAACAGTAAGTTGTTAAGGCTTTCGGAATCGACGTTACAATTCATGCTTTTAATTCGGACCTCGTACTTTTTTTTTGTAGGTGAAGCCATTGAGTCGGTGGCGAAAAATATGCCTTCACATATGCTGAATTCGCTGTCGGCCGCGGCACACCATACACCCCACTATTCGTACACGCCTCTCGAGTATGGTTCGAGCAATTTTGTCACTACGGTAAGCATTGTAGACATTTTATTGAACGAATGCAGATTTATAGATGAAGTCAGACCAAATGAACTCTTCATTACATTAGTAAGTTTAAGAACAAACAATTTTTAGATACAAAAAAATGAAGTTTAAATTGCGAGGAACTTTTAGGACTACACAGTGTGTTTGACAATTTTTTGTAAAATATTTGGACAAATTGTTTCTCACCTGTGCGTCACAATATTGAGATAAATTTGATGTCACTGGAAAGGTTCTTGTGTTAGATATCGGTAAAAAAAACTAGGTATTACTAATCGCAACTGTGTGTGGATTCCATGACACATATCAACTCCTTTGGTCATAGGGTGCAGTTGTGGAGCCGCCAGTCAGAACCATTTACCAAAGTCTGGTATCTTCGCTCCGTCGCCAGGGAGTTCGGAATCATTCCTCTTGATCTCCTCATCTTTTCATTCCTATTACCTCTCCTATCAAACTAAAAACGAAACCCGTGATTCATGCTATCCCTTCAAAAGCTATATTTGGCTTTAAATAGTAGTGGTAAAAGCACAGTATTATTATCCCCTTTTTGATTTATTTTTCCTTTTGTTCCTTATCGTTCGCCGTAACGTTGCTGATGAATCATTTGTGGAACCTGTTTTTAGCCCTACACACCGAGTGGACAAACGCCGTACATGACGCCGTACCAGCAGACACCGCACTTCTCGCAAACACCCCGCTACGGCACCTCGACACCGTCGCAGTACTCCAACAAGTCGTCGTACACAGGCATGCCGGGTCCCCCAGCGGCCACCAGCCATCACGGGTACAAAACGTCATCAGGATCATCGCGCGGCATGGGCGGAGGAGGAAGCAGTGTGGCCAGTGGTAGCAGCAGCAGTATGCAGCAGCCTTCTCCATACTCCAACAGCAGTGAACACCACTACCGGTCGTCGCAGCAGCACCATGCCCGAAACGAGTACGACAGTTGGTCGAAGGCGACGGACTCGTGGAGCAACCGGACGAGCGGCGGGGGCGCGAACTCCAAGGGCCAGCAGCATCATCATGCATCATCCGATCGAAGGTATGCAGGAAAGGAGAGATGGTACCATCACACCACTCGTGTTTCGGTGGTATTTATTTTATGTTTTTTTTTGTTGCTATCTCTCCATTAGTTCTATGTCCGGTGGATCGTACCACCATCATCGGAGTGAATCCACCGGTGCTTCGTCCAACGATCATCATCGCATGACACCCAAGTCGTCCTCCAGGTATTCGGCCAGCCGATCGCCCATGCCACCACCTGCTCAGCCACCACCGCAGCAGCAGCAACCTCCGGCCGCTCAACAAGCTTCTTCGTCCGCTTCGCTTACACTTGGTGACGCCACACCGCTCTGGGATGAATAAACAGGGAGGACGAGATTTGGCAAACGTCGTGTGTTTAAAAGCTGGAAAGCATAAGAGTTTAATTTAGAGTAGCAAACGTCGTAGGAGGAGCTTGAGAATAGTGGAATATAATGATAAAATGCAGAAGTGCGAGCAGTAAATCATCAGGCTCTCATCAGGCTGAACAAACAAATCAATCAAAGGACGAGTGAGTGACGTTAAAGAAGGAACTTTATGTTTGCATGCCCTTGCTATGTTCGTTGAGTCAAAGCTAAAATGTTCGAAAAAGTGCCGGCGGTGAACGGCGAATTATTATTTCACCGGTATCAATTTCTTTTTTCCAAAACTACAATCATGATACACACGCATCTGTGAAGTGTTGCGTACAAACATAATGAAAGATAACTAAACAAAAAACACACACATATACTTAAACAAATGATAATGAAAGCAACAAATCAATTTATTCAATAGGCATATTTCTCACTGGCGAAAAAGCGTAAATTCTAAGGATTTTTTTAAAAGTACTTTTATTTAAATACATTTTTACCGACAACGTTTTCAATAAACAACATACAAGCAGCAAGGTATATTGAGACATGAAAATGGGAGCTATTCTTGTTGATTCTTATCTACTTGTGATATGAAATTTGTTCTCTTTTTAGTACAACTCGTTGGACTTTCGACCCACGTGTGACGTGCGGAAACTGTTTTGATGTTCCCTCCTTGCGATCCTCAATGCGACCGCCGTATTGCGTTTTATGTTCGGGCGGCCGAAAGACACCGGAACTAATCGAAAAATCAATCGGATCTCAAGGGCGACGGGGGGGAACAAACTCTGCGCTCCTTACCGCGTGGTGTTTCGAGAACTCCGTTGCGTGGTTAAAGGGCCAAACAATGTGTCCAATGTTCTGAAGTCATCCAATAAATCCTTCCCAATGACGATCTACCGTCCGGTTTCGGACAACGACGGATTCAAAGTATTCAAGGAAAACCGCGCTCCAAATGGATGGAGAAATGAGGTGGGCCCCTTTAGGCGCCTCTGCTATCCGGTTCAAACTGGATACAACAGTTTAATGGTATTTCTCGCCTACTGAAGTGTTCCTTTATCCGGTTGACATTTTTTTCTTTTATCCTTTCTCACGCCCCCTCTCTCTTTTGGGGGTCTTGAACACTAGGTGTTTGTGTGTGCTTGTGTGCTGTACGCACATGTTTCTTTCACGCCTTTTTTTTAGACCACGGCGTCTCGTTCGAGCTGCCCGATACCTTTCTTCTCGCGTTCGGAATCCTGTATCCAACTTGACATTGGACTAAGCGGGGTGTACGCGGTGTCTGAACCTTACGAGCCGGTGCTGATCATGCGCACACCGCGTGATTCACGGGGCGAAAAGGCGAAGCCCCCAAAAAAAGCCGCACTAGTCGGTTGCTGCTGACGGTACGCGGCAAACCGGAATGATCGGTGCGGGAGATGAGGGAGTTGTTAGGGTCACCGGTTTGATGATGAGACCCAGATCGACTTTAGCGAACCGCTTCGAACCGGATCGCGAGGAAAAGGCGGCATTCGATTTATCAGTAAACTGTCGTTTTTTTATCATTTCTATTTTGGTTTGGTTTGGTTTATTTTCTTTTTTTTTTATTTATTACCGAAATTCGCTGCGTTCCTTTTTTCTTGCTGGGAGATCCATGCACTTACATATTGCATGCAGTTTTTTTCTCCCTCCTTCGCCAGTGTGTTTTTTTCGTTCACGATAATCTGGTTTTAAAATTTTCAGCAGGTTCTTCTTTTTTGTGAAGTTTCATATATGCACATCTGTTGGGGGCGCGAAATGATCAGAGGACTGGCTTCCAAAATTTTCCATTAGAGACGGTGCGTTTTGTTCTTGGTGTGATATTTTTTTTTGTTCTCAATACATTTATTGTGCATTTTGCGAATCTGTTTTCTTATTCCTCATGCTATGATTGCTTGAGTTACCGTCTCGATCCGTTGCTTACGTAAGTATATATTCATTTTTAAATTGTTTGTCCAAGTGCGATTCGGTCGGGGCGGTCGAATATGGAACTTTTATTAGTCTGTAATACTATGGATACAATGGACGCGATGCTATACGGTCTGCTGTCTAGAACTGATCGAGCTCGAATTCTTAACCCAGTGTAAGCAGGTTTTCTGCGGTATTTCCCTAGCTGAATTCCTTCCAGTCACCCTACACATTCCCAGTGCGGCATGTGACGTCGGTCCTCGGGGTGCATTGCGTACGAACTGCGAGGTAAATAGGTATCCCGTAAGGAGATCTACATGAGCACATGGTCACGAGACACGATTAAGAAATGAGAAAACGAACTGATGGAGATGAAAATGATTCCGGTGGGAATTCCGGTTGGGAAATTTGGGAACAAACAAACTGATGTGGTCTATCAATCCTCCAACTCTGCCGTACACATGATCCTTCCGATTCTGTCAAGGTCGAAAGTCAACATCCACCGGTTTGGCTTCCATTGGGCATTATGCTCGAAAGAACCGTCTGGATTGAATCGAATTTCGTTCGGGGCACCAACAACCCCAGAGACAAACTAAAAAACATTCAAGCGTATGTGTCCAAAATTGTTATTGGTTAGAGTCCGTACCATGACCATACCCACTTCTCACCGTCCCTGCGCTAGAAAGAGATCCCAACAAAAACAGCCTCCGGAAGATCGGATGATCCTAGATCTAGCTGCTTGGCTGGCTGGTTTGGCCGGGGGCTGTTTTTAACCGTCCCGGTGCCGGTACCTGCCCGCGTTGGTCGCATGCATGGGGGAAATGTTGATGAATTCATCATAGAAACTTGTTCGCAACGTTCGGCCGGCGGGCTCGTGGTCGCGGTGTGGCTCCGATGCGCGGGAACCAGTTTTCAGGCCGATTCGCAGTTCCTCCCACATCCCGCCGCTCGGGCAGCATCCGAGCGTGAGGCTCGGGTGTCGACGGGGTTTTCGTATAAAAGTAAGCCTGTCGTGCTGGAACTCATCAGTCCACTGCGAGAAACAGACCACAGTCTGTCTTTCAGTATCCAATCCACCGCAAGTTGGTTGCATGATTCGGTTCAATTTAAACGTTTGTAAAACAACAAATTGGTGTCAATGTTAATAGTTAAATCAGACTCAACGCTCAAGTTTCTGCCATCCGTAAGGTAAATAGCAAACGTTCTGGATAGTAGCAAAACAAAAGTGAAAAGTGTATCCGATCTAGAAATCCTGGCCCATCAAGAGGATGCCATAGTTTATACTGTCGCTTTGAAATTGAGTAGCTTATCAGACCGGCAACTATTGGTTTCACTCCAGATTTCACGAGGCTGTTGTTCGTGAATTGTCCTACTTGTTGTTAGAACCGTGTGGGGTTTTCAATGCTCAGTGTTTTATCCATCATCCCCTAGCATGGGGGACCCTTCCCGGTCCTGGTGATGACGGGCGAAATCGACAGATAATGCCACCGAAACCGGTTCCACAAATGGCGCACACGCTCAACACGCGTGACTACGTGGAAGCGCGCAGGCATTTCTTTCCGGTTAGGTCCAGAAAGATTGTTATTGAACGATGCAATACGGCATGACGTAAAGATGGAAAATCCTTATAAAAACAGGCAAAATATCCTACTTGTTCCATTAGGACTAAAACATGTGATTACAAACGGTTGTAATGTGCAGTAGGGAAAAAGAATAACGGCAGGATTTCTTCATCCGAATCACTCGACCACCGCTCGATTATCCCAGAGAATTGATCGTTCCTATTTTCACATTTTACCTCCTCTTCTTTACAGGCTCATAAACAACTTGAACAGCAAGGGAAGCCGTACGGGAAATTCCGGCAACCATCTTGAGTTCCAAGTGCTCACACAAATCCAGTACGTACCCTGATAGCGGTAACATCCCCAGAAACCAACGGCAACACAATGCAGGATCGGTCGTGCACGGCAGCCAAGCAGAGCCAAAACTCCACCTCCACCACCAACGGCAGCATGAAGAAGGGCATCGGCCAAAGCCCAACCTCGCAGACAAAGGCGAACGCCACTTCCGGCGGCAATTGGGGACCGCACTTCAAAAGTCGGGAGCACTTCAACAGCATGCACTTCTCGTGAACCGTGCCGTAATTCGCACGCCCGATTGTGTCCTCCTGTGAGGATTATCGCGTGTGTGTGTGCACGGGTTGTTTGTGTGTCGATAAGGATGCGGAAAACGAAATCATGGGAATTTATTTTGTAAATAAAACCGATTAAGTTATTCTAATGTTGAATATGCAAACTACAACTAATTGTTCTCAATGTGTGCAGTGAGTTTTGGGGAAAGAAGAAAACCGTGCAACATCACGAAATCACGATCGACCTCGGCGATCAATCGATCGTCCCTTGTGAAACAGGCTCGCCATTGAGAAGAGCTATGATAATGTAAATGCAGCCTTGCGTCGCACGAGAAACGGTAGATGATTTCACTTATTGCATTATTGCATCATCTTTTTCCAAACGAAAGGTGCCGGGCGTTTGTGCTTCGGACCGGTTTTTAAAGCTCGCCCGGGAAAGCGTTTTCTTTCCAGAATGAGGCAACGAGAAGGTCGTTCGAGGTTCAAAATTGATTTTCTGTCTATTCTTTTGCTTGTTCTGTTCTGTTGTTCAAATGTTCCAAAACAACAATTGAGAACAGTCTTAAGCTGATCGATCTATACCGCCAAACTAATCCGTCGATTATCCTTTTCCTTGATCTCACAGTATGTCAGCTCTGAGGTATAGTGCGAGGAAAAATCTAAGTTAAATCGTGACTACTAACTCACTACAGTTTACATAACGGCTTAAAAACTACTGCCAGCATTTAATGCTATAATACGGGATTTAGTCCCGATACAAAACTACTTACATGGAACTTCTCCTACATTGCTTATTTTACGAAGGAGAAACAAGAAACAAAAATACGTTTGAATTGTGGCAAATCCATTCAATTAGGAATTAAAATACCGAACAAGTACTGAACATCCGAAGAAGAATTGAATTTTCTATTCATTTACTTTTGGAAATCAAAACTCCGTTGGGATTCGAATTTATAGTGCCCAAGGCACTTGAATCCCGGCTTGAGATACAACCCTGGGGTTTGGGCTGATAACGCTGCTGTCAGCCGGTCAGCTGAGCACTAGTGGTAGGAAAATCAAATCCCTTTAGGGATTCGAATCTTTCGATTCAAATCCATTCTGAGATCCGGATTTTCAAGTCCAAATCCCAATCCGTCATGTCATGCGTGCTCACCTAACTTGCCGATGTTTCATACTATTTTTGAAAGTAACAATTAGCTTTGATTGCTGAATTGATCCAAAGGGGATTTCGCTGCTACAAATGATCCTCAGGACCTCAGGATCGTTATCGCTATTTGCTCCCCCTGGGAGCTGTTTTATTTTAGTTCCATCGAAGTTACTCACCACTGCAGAAGAATATCAACCAAGGTTTATGTACATACGCCTCATCCATTATTTATTTCATAAACTAAGAATTACTGAAGAATCTTTGTTGTATAAAGTTGCTTGCCTTCAAAAGATCTTTCATTTGAGGGGTCATTTGTTCAAATTGGCCAAAACAACAAAAAGTTATTAACAAATTAGCTATTTCATCCATTACTTCAAGTAGAGACCAAGGTTTTTGAAGTTTGTTGATGTCCGTTTGACGGCTCGCTTGAAACGCGACGCCTGTGGCAAGGAAAGAGATAGCACTCTACTGTAAAAAGATGGGGAGAGCCTTTCTGTTTTGATTCGTTTCGTGGTTCACTTGGTTCTAGTTCGTCGTCGGTGCAGGTACACGGAAGTCTGCCCATTCGTTACCTTTCTTCAGGAGTCTCGCAGCTTGCAGAAGTACGTGCAATACCGTCAGCCGGGTCGAGCCGGGGATGTGTCTCCGGTTGGAGTAGGAAAAACGCGTAGCCTACGGTCTGTTATCCACTCGCCTGGGGCAATCAACGTTCGCGTTTGCCACCACCGTTCCCCCAGGGCACGACGGATAAAAAAGCGAACCACGGCGGTCAATTGATTGTTTACGATAGTGCGCCCGCGTCGTTTCCGTTGCCGGACAGTGTCTTTGCAGTGGTTAGCGGAATGTTCTAACGTTAGAATTTTGCCGTCGCAGCGTAACTACACACGTCTTCGTCCGCGTGAGTTGGTGTGTTATTGGTTCCGTCCCTGTCCGTAGTCGTCTTCCACCGTTTGGAGCTTTGTTGCGGTTGGGGGGTTAAGACGTCGTCGCATCATTCCATCGGCAAACCGTCTGTGAGAGTGTGCGCGGCGTACAAATTAGTGGCCGTGATTAATCATCGTATCGGTCGGATCGATTTCTGACACTTTAAGTAGCAGCAATCCGCGGGTCTCAAGAAAGACATCGAGTGTTGACCGTGCTTGTTGGTGTTACGCAAAAAAAAAGCATCTTTAACCATCACGCGTGAGCTAATAATGACCCATCAAATACCTTCGGTCCGCTCAACGTGCTGGTGCACCAGCAGTTCTTGACGGTCGGAGTGAGGCGGTGGAGAGGTGCAAAAGGCGTACGTCACAACTGATTCGAATCCGTGCGACCACCGGGAAAGCGGCAAGGGAATCCGAGCTTGGTGAGGTGGGAAATCCGCGTACGACTAGCCAGGAGGGAAACCGAGCCAAATAATAATATTAAAGCACGCGCGCGCGACGACAACATACACACCAACATCAGGCCCCGGCGTGCGCTTTGCAATGGCCTGGTTCGGGAAGTGTTGTATGTTGTTAAAAATAATATCATTCGTTTGGCTAACAACCACCACCCTCACGCCGGTCACCTGTCGCGCAACCACGAATGGAGCCTTGAATCTAGATGAGCTAGACACTCTAGAAGGCGTCCAGTTTAACGTAACTGATTATGATTATCCTGCAGACACCGAACTCAGAGCGTTCATAGCTATGCGTCTTAGGTAAGTGCAATTTTCCTTCGAAATGCATTCTCACACCTCACCTTACAGCTTCAGCGGTTAGTAAAATTCCATTGCTACCGAGCATGGAATCTTAAAAAAAAACATGACCCCCAGAACGGAACACCCCTCCACACCAGAGGGATGGGGTGTTTAAGTTATCGAAACAAGAAACCTTTTTCCTTTCAGCCTCGCTCGGTTAAGGAATCAAACTTCCTTCCACGGCGGGGGGAAAGATGAAAAACCCCGAAGGCCTGAATTGACCTTCGATGGCGCTGGCATCAACATGCTACAACCACCGGAAGGGCTTGGCATGGTGGTGTGTCGAGAAATTGGAATCAAAACTCAAGCTCAAGTTCAACGTCGAGCTGCTGCCGGAAACAGCGAAGGGAGTTTTGCTGTTCTAACAATTTTAAGCCGTCTATCTTTCACGTTAGCAAAGTCAAAACAAACGTTGAGCGCCCTGGAATGAGTCAATGGTTATGTTAATGTTTTATGTTACAGATTCTCTCCTCATGAGAGTGTTAAAAAAGATTCAATTGTAAATGTAAATCGACCTCATTGTAGTGAAAGGAGTGAAGAATTCTTCATTTGTAACTGATGTTTTTTTTAATGAAAAGATTTTCTATCCATTCTACCAATTTGGGTGCTTAAAGGCCACAAGAAAACTTAATGATAGCGTAGGATTACTTTCAATCAAGAAAGTATATTGGATGGAACACGTGCCGATGGCCGTTCTTTAACCATCTCCAGTCCTCCTTTCACTTTGGCTATCAGGCCGTGAGTAATAAAGTGTATGTCTTTCGTTATACTTTCGGTTTTTAGTGAGAAAACTCAGGTAATTCCAATATTCTGGAAAAGAGAAATAGAATTTATAAAAGTACGAAGAAATGACAGTGTGATGTGTTATTTCAACATATCGGGAATTAGTTAGCCGGCCGTATTGAAGCGAACAAAGACTACATTTGTCCCCGTCCAGAGCCACCGTGATTTGCATATCATAGCCCTCTCACTCGCCCTATGCCATCTTCACTCCGGCAGAACGCAATTACGGAATCTGCCAGCTGCAAGTGCAAGTGTTGCCCACAAACACATTCTCATGCGTTCACGTTTCTTCAAGACATCCATCCGCCGTGGCGTTGTTTTGGCGAAACCGGAGCGAAGGGAATGTGCAGCGTATGCATTGGGATGACGTCACGTGGGGCCGGATCACGCCACACAGCGTGCTCGTGGATGGTGGATTCATTGGGGGCCCGGTTCCGATGTTGTATGGCGGAACGGGGCAAAAGTCCATCGTCCCAGGGTTTGAATGGATGAGTCAATCCCTTTGGGGGTTCTATGGTTCGGGGCAAAAAGACGTTTGACCTTGTTCGCCAAACACGACGAACCCGCGGACGTGGGGAAAGTGAATATTACTTCACTGCGGTCGGTGGCCTAGAATGTGACCGCCGTTGGCGTGTATTTTTTGTTGGTCCGCGATTTTGTTTTATAGTTTATGGATTTTTTCGTTTGCTTTCACGGGCAAATGGGCGGATGTTTATTGGGTTTAAGAACTTTGAAACTCTTCAATGTTGGACCATTGTGAAAATCATCCAATGAAATCCGTCTCTTTCTCCATAATACGGTCTCCTGCTTCGTATTCATTGATCAACGATTTGTAAAGCTACAAACTGAAGGCAATCAATGGAAAATGCTGCGTTGGCAGGCATCATCTTCCCGTAAACAAATTTCTTCTACTCCAAAAGCTACAAACGATCGGAAATCAATTTCTGCAAAAAGCCGGAAGTATCAAGTGTGTCGATACCCAAAACCTAAACAACAATACATAACCTAAACATTATCGCACATTGGTAGACCCTTTTTCCTTTTATTCCTTCTGATTAGTAAGCACTTTTTATGCACAGAAGGGCCATTTGCCGTTTTCCTTTCAATGTTTATGAATGGAGGGCAGTGAACAGTTTCATCTTCGATTCGATATTTGCTCTTCCGTTTGCTTTAGGTTTTGCGAACCACTATTGAGTCACACTCGAAGAGTTAAAGTTCCAATCATAATAAACCTGTCACGAACGTTCCGCCTGCCAAATGCAACGCTGGTATTCCGTTTGTTCCAGAATGTCATGACGAATTCGAGCATCAAGCGATAATTAACCCACGAAAAAATAGACGGTTGTTGTGCTTCTGGTGCCACGCCGAAGTGTATACAAAATAAGGTCCTCGTCTAATAGCCATTCTTTTAACCTTCCATTTACATTATGCTTAGATATTACTCGTTTGGAAGATCCCTATTGTACGATTCTGTTTTTACGTAACGTATTTCACAACATTACCTTTGTGCGATTGATATCCCTATGATTCCTGTTGGACAAACATGTTACAACACGTGTTATGCATTCTGTGAAGATACAATTTTCAAACTAACTATCGATTGATTTATCAGCACAAATTCTACAAAATATTCTCCCAGCAGTGTGAGCGATGACAACATATTATTTAGTCACTGTTCGTGAAAGTTCAAGTTGAAGGCAACGTTTTATTCAGTGTTTATGTCTTTGTAAGATATTCAAACATCTTGGATAAATTCGATTTGCTCTCATCAATCACCTTTGTCTACATTTGTAACGAAAAAGTTAGTCATATAGCTTGCCAAAGCATAATGGCTTCTCGACACATAATTGTGCTGTGCATACTCTCCTGGGCTGGCTTTGTGCGGCCCCGTACCAAAGATACGACACGTTTCGTTATCATAGCGCGCTATCAGCTGCCCCGATTGAGTCAGTAGCGCACCGGCGGTTCCTTGTTTTGCTAGCCCTTGCCCCTGTCTTACACGGTATATCTTTAGCTCGCTGAACGGAGTGACGATGAGGCATCCGTCAACCACCTCCAACTTGTTTTGCTCCCTCCCTCATTGCCCATGACCATTGACGGGTGAAACGCGATTTTTTGGTTCACGTGATTAGAGTTACTTTCCCTCGGTGGAATCTTGCGAACACGACACGTGCTTCCCGGTTCACTCACCGCAGATACATTATCGGTTCTTTTTCGTTGGATCATGAGATAAGTTGCGGGGTCAGGGTTAGCAAACACCTGTAAATCCATAATCCTCCCCCGATTCCCAGTCTTTTGCTTCCTTCCGATCAAATTCTTCATCTTCGCCCGTCCAAATTGGCTCGTTTTAACTTCCGAATGGCAGCTAAATACCTCATACCCGCGGTCGGCACTGAATGTGCTGATAATTGGCCGGTTTTATCTTTGTTAAGCTTTGATTTGCCATTCGGCACACTGCAGTGACGAGCAAGAGGTTTTGAAGCAGCCAAGAAACCGTATCGATATCGCCAAAGGACGGGGGACGAGACACGGCTTCTGGGTGTTTTCTTGCAGTGGGGTTCTCCTCGCTGCTGATAAGAAGTGAGTTAAAAAACAATTCCAGCTCGGAGGGTTGTCAACGGGTGCCACTAGTCCCTTCTCGATCTACATATCGTTGAGGGGTTATTGTACATCATATACTAGAAGAAGTCCTCTTTTTTATTTTAATGTGTTTCGAAAAACTGTTACAATTGTATGATCTTGGCCTATTACCGAAGCTTGATAGTACGGTGTGTAGTTGACTAAAAATACATTCCACCATATTTCACAACAGGCAGCATAGCATTAACGGTCCAACGTGACAGTGGAAATTTCCTGCCGAACACATCGAGTTCCGTCCCGAACGTCCCACATCCACGTCATCTTCGGCGAATGGGCTGCTCTTGGCGACCATACCAACGGGCTTGGTAGCGAGCCGGTCGTTCCCTCGGACGCGATCGTGGCATGATGAGTTCTGAAGGAAAGTTTCGTCACAAAACGCCGGCCTCTGTTTTCCTGCGTTTTCTGAGAATTCGACCAGAAGGTCATAAAAGGACAGCATCGATGACGCCGTGGGTTGGCGTTAAATATTGATAATCATGTTTTCTTGCGTGTGCCGAGAATTCGTCCGGAATTCGACCAGATCTACCTCTCGATCGTCCCATATCCACGTTATCCTAGGGGAATGGTCTGCTCTTGGCGATCAAACCAACGGGCTTCGAAGCGAGCCGGTCGTACCAACGGACGCGATCGTGGCATGATGTGTTCCGAAGGAAACTCGATGCAAATGCCCCCCAACGCATTATAAAACCGCTGCAGTGACTCAGCCTGCCATCGAGGCGGTGCATGGTGGCCTTGATTTGTTTTTCAAACGCCGGCCTCTGTTTTCCTGCGTTTTCTGAGAATTCGACCAGAAGTTCATAAAAGGACAGCATCGATGACGCCGTGGACTGGCGTTAAATATTCGCAAACATGTTTTCTTGCGTGTGCCGAGAATTCGCCCAGAATTCGACCAGATCTGCCTCTCGAACGTCCCATATCCACGTCGTCCTAGGGGAATGGTCTGCTCTTGGCGACCAAACCAACGGGCTTCGAAGCGAGCCGGTCGTACCAACGGACGCGATCGTGGCATGATGTGTTCTGAAGGAAAGTTTCGTCACAAAACCACTGCAGTGACTCCGGCTTTCCATCGAGGCGGTGCATGGTGGCCTTGATTTGTTTTTCAAACGCCGGCCTCTGTTTTTCTGCGTTTTCTGAGAATTCGACCAGAAGGTCATAAAAGGACAGCATCGATGACGCCGTGGGCTGGCGTTAAATATTCGCAAACATGTTTTGTTGCGTTTGCCGAGACTTCGCCCAGAATTCGAACGTCCCATATCCACGTCATCGAATGGTCTGCTCTTGGCGAGCAAACCAACGAGCTTCGATGCGAGCCAGTCGTTCCCTCGGACGCGATCGTGGCATGATGTGTTCTGAAGGAAACTCGATGCAAATGCCCCCCAACTCATCACAAAACCACTGCAGTGACTCAGCCTTCCATCGATGAGGCGCATGATGAGGCGGCTTGGAAAACTTGCTTTTTAGACGCCGGCCGCCTCTGTTTTTCTGCGTTTGCCGACCATTCGACCAGAAGGTCATGAAAGGACAGCGTTGATGACGCCGTTTACTGGCTTTAGATATTGGCAAATATGTACATTTCCAATTTGCCCGGCGTTTGTTTCTAAAATGTGTTTTGTTTTTCCAGTATCCAACACTTCGTCAACGTGAGTTTAATGGTCGCACCCACCCTCCTATGTGAGCAAGCTAGGGGACAACTTTCCTTCGATCTTGTCAGGGTTGAAAACTTTGTAACTTAATCGTTTTTTAATTCAACAAAAAGTTGGATGGGATGATTAAATGGTTTGCGATTGCTTTGGGACTGGATTTTCTTCCTTTCTGCAATCTCAGTTCTTCTCAGTGCTACAGCATTCATCGATGAGATGGGAATTTTCCATCCGTTAACCATAGTAACGCTTCTTGATCGAAAACTCGTTGCTATAGTAACCCGGTGATGTAACTATTCTCGTCGCGGATGAATGTGATTTTTGGAATGTTTAAAACGATCGAATGGTTGAAGCTTCATGAAATTGATAAGAGAATATCTACCAGCTTGTACTTTGATTTTCTATACTTTTACCTTCGTTCTAATCGTTATTAACACTATTCTCCCCCCAGACTTCTCGATGGTAATCGCGCCAAGCGCCAAGTGGACCAAAAATCCGACACAAACTTTCACGTCGCTCCCGGTAACAGCATCGAGGTGGATGGGTCGAGCAAGGACGGCTTGGGAAAGGTGGCAGCCGCCGTCGCCGCCCCTGTGCCATCGGACGAAGAGCTCCGGATCAACGGGTTCCGGGTGGAGGAATCAGAGAAACATTTGGAGACGGCCGAGGGTGGCGTACCGTCGGTGCACAGCTCTTCGTCGGTTTTGCTGCGTCTTTTCGGAACGGGTCTTACCCCGCGCACCGTCATTATCTTCACTCACGAGCCGCAGCGTTTCGGTGGCCCGTGCCAGGTGCCGGTGACGGAGAAGTTTCGCGTAAGGCGGGGGCATCGAGCGGTGATCACGTGATCAGCAGTGATTCATTGATGACTATCTTCTTTTTCCTCCCCTCCTCTCCATGCGCAGCTGAAACATGCCGATCCGGGAGGTAAGAGCGGCCTTGTGGAGGTCGAGCTGCCGGACGTCGTCAAGAACAAGAAGTACTTCTACCTTTGCGCCAAGTACGAGGACAGTGACCCGCTGTCGTCATCGGAGCAGCTTGTGCAACAGGTAAAATGGGACGTATGGCCGCGAGCCCTCCCGGTGCACGCGATCGATGTAACATGCACGACCTCCCCCTTGCTTCCCTTCGTTCGTGCGAGTGTTTGTGTTTACGTGTAATATGCAGGAAGAGAGACAGCACAGGTCCGCGCGTTTGTCACGAGAAACCGATAGAGCACACGCCAATACGTTTTGCACTCAATTACCGGCGCTGTGCGATAATGAACCAGCCAAAACAGGGCTGCGGCCGTGCGGCGTACAGTATGTGGCACATGCTGAAGTGCACTTTGAGTGGGTAGCCGAATGATTTTTTAAATCAAATCGATATTCTTCAACAAGCTGAGATAATTTTACCATTTGACAATAATATGACATCGAGTACTTATCATTAATGGCACGGTTACTTTCCTGTGTAAGAAATCTTCTGAAAAACGCTTGTAGAAACGAAATGGTTTAAAACATTATATTTCGCAATGTTTTTTATTACAAGTATTGACTCTTTTTTTTATAAAAATTTGACACATTTCTCAAGAATAAGATACCGGTACAAGAACATTACACGAATGAAACTACACTTTATTCCTTTTGTTTGCACTAGGTAATTTCAATAATAATTAAGGTTAATAACTTGGATTATACATCATTTTACGTTATTTCCATACATTCCATTATGGAAAAGCTTTTTGGACTATTTTTTTAAAGGTTTCTAACGCTGGCTTTTACTCACTTCTTATTCATTTTTATTATTAACTCTTCTCACCATGAGATCATTCTGACCCTATCAAAAATGTCATGCCCATTGAAGGTTATGGTTAGTAGTAAAATTATGTCATGTATGGAGGCGACCTAGGAAAGTATATTATTTTAAAAGAAACTAAACCGTTTTATAATTATAATTATCCTGTCAGAAACATAGTTATTTTCAATATAAAACGTTAAGACAACGAGTATTATTTTTTTTAGATATGCTATGTTTCTAATAAATTCTCTCGTTTTCTCTTTGCTCACTATCCAGCAACCGTTCTTGCATCAAGGGGCAGAACCGTATATGCGCCTGACTAGCTACAAACCTTTCCTACCGCTGTGGATCTCGTGTGTCATCATTATCGTTTGTCTGACGTTTTCGGCCCTGTTCTCCGGCCTCAACCTAGGCCTAATGTCTTTGGATCGAACCGATTTGAAGGTACGCCCGGCTGCTTGAAAATCGCGTGTCACAGCTGAAATTTGATTGGTTTTTTTGTTTTTCTGCACAGATCCTTTGCAACACTGGTACCGAAAAGGAGAAACGCTACGCCAAAGCGATTCAACCGGTGCGCGACCACGGCAACTACCTACTGTGCAGTATTCTGCTCGGTAACGTGCTGGTCAATTCTACCTTCACCATTCTGCTGGACAGTCTCACCTCCGGGTTGATCGCCATCGTCTTTTCGACGATCGCCATTGTTATTTTCGGTGAAATTACACCCCAGGTCTGCTCTCCTTCCCTGTTCGACGTATTTCGTTCGATTAATGCTGTACAACTTGCTTTCTCTGTAGGCAATCTGCTCTCGGCATGGTCTGGCCGTTGGCGCGAAGACGATTATCATCACCAAATGTGTGATGGGCATCACATTTCCACTGTCTTATCCCACATCTAAGATACTCGATTGGCTTCTTGGGAAGGAGATTGGCAACTTCTACGATCGGGACCGCCTGAAGGAATTGGTCAAGGTGCGGCTGTGACTTCACTAAACACCCCTCTAGGATCAATGTTTTGTACTTACCCTTTTGTCTCTTGTATCTTTTCTTTAGGTTACGAACGATGTTAACGATCTGGATAAGGATGAGGTTAACGTTATTTCTGGTGTGCTGGAGCTGCGCAAGAAAACCGTCGCCGAAGTGATGACACGTCTCGAGGACTGCTTCATGCTCGATCTAGAAACAACGCTGGATTTCGAGACCATTACCGAAATCATGAAGACAGGTAATGATGGTGTTTATTCATCAGCGAAAAATTATTCACTTTATTGTGCTCTCGGAACAATGTGAAACGCAGGATTTTCGCGCATTCCGGTGTTCGAGGAGGATCGCGACAACATTGTATCCATCCTGCACATCAAGGATTTGGCGTTCGTCGATCCGGAGGAAAACACTCCGCTGCGTCGCCTGTGCGAGTTCTACCGCAATCCACTCTACTTCGTGTTCTACGATCAGACGCTCGACGTAATGTTCCGCGAGTTCAAGAGCGGCAAGATTGGGCACATGGCCTTCATCCAGTCGGTGAACAGCGAGGGCGAAGGTGATCCGTTCTATGAAACGCTCGGTCTGATCACGCTCGAGGACGTGATCGAGGAGCTGATCCAGGCGGAGATCGTCGACGAGACGGACGTGTACACCGACAACCGACGCAAGGTGCGCCGGGAGCGCATCAAGCGTCAGGACTTCACGCTGTTCGCACAGGATCGCGACCCGAATGCGCAGCGTTTGCGCATCGCGCCCAATCTGAAGCTCGCCACCTTCCAGTACCTATCGACCGGTGAGTGTGAAAACCGTGTGAATAGGTGTTATAATTCGATTCACTTAAAATAATCTTTTCTTCCGTATTGTTTTGATTCCTTTCAGCTGTGCAACCGTTCAGATCTGATTGTATCTCGGAGGCCGTGTTGCGTCGTCTGCTTACTCAAAACATTGTCCATCAGATCAAGTTTAAGAATGTGGACAAGAACGACCCGCGCTACAGTATCATTACGCGTGGCACACAGGTCGACTACTTCGTGCTGATTTTGGAGGGTCGCGTAGAGGTTACCGTGGGCAAGGAGAATCTCCTGTTTGAGAGCGGTCCGTTCACGTACTTTGGTATACAGGCGTTGACACAGAATTTGGGCTACGGTAAGAATAATTGGTCGTATTGTCGGGTCGAAGCTTCTAACTGATTGCCAATGTTTGCCAATTTCCAGAGGTCGCAGTAGAAACACCGCAACAGGTGATGGGATCGCTACAGTCGCTCAACCGCGATGCCCAGATGCGCCACACCTTCATCCCAGACTACACCGTCAAGGCGGTGACCGATCTACTGTACATTCAGATTTCCCGCAACCTATACCTAGCGGCAAAACGTGCTACGCTGATGGAACGCTCGCAGAAGCTTGGTGACCAATCGATGGATCCGATCGATGCCGAAGTGGAAAAGGTATGTGGGGTAACTGCTGGAAGACGGGGAGTGTGAGTGCGAGAAGTTTGCTCCTAATATTTCCAATTTCTTTCGTTTGTGCTACAAACTTCCTCCAACAGCTACTGAACTCGTTGGACGATAACGATCACAACAGCGTTACGCCCGACATGACCAACTTGACCGTCCATTCGGGTACGAAAGCTAGCATATCGTCCAGCATCGCACCATCACCAACGACGGCCTTAAACGTACGTATTTCGTGGAATTTGGTTTGTATGGTTTGACGAACAATTGTCAATGGCAAGCAGGTTACTAATTTTATTGACTTTTTTGAAAAAATTGATCAACTGTTTCAATCAGCATCGTAGTTATGTAGGAAATCAATGTAGTTCTTTTATCTTGTTGCCTGTTGAATGATGAATGTATTTGCTCAGTGCTAATTTTTTTGTTGGGTTCTAATTTAAGATTTCTTATGAGTCTTCCAATAGAAACTACATCAAAAAGGAATGCGCTGAAGTGACTATTTTGGAAAGTTTTCCTATATTGATTTTGTTAACCTCTCTCCTTTTTCGTTTTGTGTGCGTCTTCTCATCACTAGGAACATTCTAACAATGTAAACTCCTCCGTAAGCCGCAACCTTACAGTATTAGCGCACGTCCACTCTGCTGCGTCCAGTGTCGCTGCTGTCACCGAGAATAACATAGGTAGTTTAAAAAAAATGGATGCACCTCAACTCACTAGACAGATGTTGCATCCTTTCGTGTCTCATAAATGATACCCAATTTCTGTAACTAACTGTACATCCTGTTTTTTTGTCTTTCCGCCTACACGTTTTGTGTTGTTTGCCAGCCCCAGCATGCTCGTCGGGAGCTACATCCGGTGGTGTCGGTGCCGGAGAAACCCGTACGGACTCTGATCCGAGCAGCGCCCCGTTGCTGCCAAAGCCATAACCCACGGTGTATCTTGTCGTGCTGTCCTACCCGCCCACATATACCACCACCACCACCACAAGTACATCCACCAACCGCAACCATCTTCATCTTCGTCACGATGCGCTCCATAGATAGGAGACGTGTTGTTGTATGTGTTTGTGTGCGACGATATCCTGCAGTCGACCGGCGACATCCTACGGTGCTCCACTTGAATGCTGACTGCGTATTATTAATACTATTATTAATACTACCGTTACTACTACCTTCCTTCTATTCACCGGGTCAAAAGGATCTTAAGTGTAGTGTTATCGTCAGGGGTTTCGTGCGAATTCGTAGATAGTGTAGCGCTTCGTTTTAATTCACCCTTCCGGTGTGCATCGTAGCCGGTAGCAGGTAACTGAAAGTGGGGCGTTTGTTGTTGTTGTTGTTGTTGGAGGAAAAGCACCTACAACCTTTTGTGCTATAGAGCGAGGTTTGTTTTTGACCACCAACCAACCGAGATACGGTGCGTGAAGTGAAGTTCGGCAACTATCGTTACATACGAAAATGGGACTCGACAAATAGTATCTTTCGTGAAAGCAAATAAGTAGTAGCATTCGATATCGAAGTTCATTGGAAAATCGAAGAAATATATATAACCTACAATCCCCTAACACTAAGATGTAGTTCCCAACCTGAGCGTACAAAGGAGAATAAAAAAAAGAGAACGAACGGGAACTGCTGCTATGCCACTTCTCAACGCACGTATGCTACCAGGGTGGATGTTCCTAGACTGTATGTGTGTACCTCGGGTACCATTTTCCTAGCCTCCGTGCATGATGTACTTAGCTGCACTTGCACCCTGTGCACGAATCGGCGGTACACGTTGTTTCGTCCGATGGCAATCAATCCCAAATATGAAACCAAAAAGGACGATATAGGTAACATGTAATTAAAAGAGGAAAATAAAAGCATAGGATAAAGATAGCCTAATGGAATTCGAACGAAGACAAAGGAGAACGATCGCTCCAACCGATCAACGCGAAATGCGAAGCGTTCGCTTAGTTCCCTCCCTTACAATATCCTAGTTCCCTCTGCTCCGTTCTGGGACCCGATTGGACCCGTTTGTTACTGTATTCATGTTGGTTTTTTGAGTCATTTCTCATTTTGTTTAGGATGCAGAATGAACGATAGATTAATAGCAGACAAGGATTTCGGGCAAGCGTGCAGTGAGTCTACATCAGGATTGGTGATGCACCTGTTCGTGCACACGGCTAGGCGAAATTCGCATTTTGTAAAAATCTAAAACGTAAGAGAATATATTCGCATATATTTCTGTTACATCTGCAATTATCATGACTTCTGTACGAAAGAAACGTGAACTACTGCGGTGTGTCTCCATTTGATTATAGTTTTATTTGGTTTTGCATGTAATAAGCGTTCTAATTTTGTGATGGTAATAGCCAGATTGTTTACATAGTGTTTTGTTTTTCATACTTGCGTTACAACTTAGGACAGTTCAATAATTTCTATTTTTATTTATTGTGTTTTCCATTTGTTGTAATTTGTAGTGTGCATTGTTTTTTTCGGATGCGAAACGAAAACATCTTCAGGAATATGAACTGTTTCCGGGCGGCATGGTCCAGATGAGTTTATATCAGCGAAAACAAATTCGTAAGTATAAATATATTAATCCTTAGAACTTTGTCTCAATCATTTAAAAAATGTAGATAAATTATACAGAAAGGCCTCTTCTTCCTATATGTTTATGTTCTTAAATGATGCATTTCATAAGTGAATCTGTACTAAACCAGTAGAGTAGCAAATCGTTGCTGTAGGAAATAATATTGCTAATCCGGAAGTTGTCCCTTTTTTAGTGTCTTTGAACTCATTCGAAGATCGAATATCACCGCTTGACGCAAACCGGTAATCAATCGACCCATTTCGGTGGCACCCCGATGCATCAAATTATGAGCGTAATGGGTGTCCCTCCGTATACGTCTCTCGGTTACCTGGTGCTGGGGGAGGATGACAAATGATGCCATCAATTATTCCCGGTGCGGCCTAGAGACGCAATTGATCTTAAGGGTGACAGCTATTATTGAGAAGCATCTGTATCTTATCTTTTTTCCCAAAGCGTTTGATACTAGTCGCGGGATGTTTTTTTCGAATCGCCAACCGTTGCGCAAACGCAATGCGAAAAATCTGACGCGCTCACTCGTTATCCGGAAACCGGGTGAAGCGTTGATCCGATTGGAATGTTTTTGTGATTGGCAATCCAAACGTAGATGTTGATATTGTTGTAAATGGAATAGCAACCAGGCATTGGACTTTTTTTTTGTATAAAAGATGTGCTAACTAATTATTCACAATTACTGCCTCGAAATGTAGGGGTGATATTATACACGGGAGATAGTTCCAGAGTTTAATTTACCTGAAGATAATCATATAAATTGTACAATAATAATTAGATATTTATCTGGGGCATTATCAAAGGCAAGGGTAGTTCGATAACTACCCAAATTTGGCGAGGCACCGAATGCCTTCTAGTATTAATTATTGCTAAAATTTCACCAATTTACTTAACCATTTGACAACCTGTACTGGCCAAGTTAGAAAAAAGGGTTTACCATGCTGTATGTCTTTTTGCGTGTAGATCAGGAGGGTCTTTGGTTTTGATCGTTTAGGGAATGTCACCATGAAACATCCCTTTAAACGATGACTTATCACGATTGTCGAATTCGATCAGTAGGTTGACACGGGATTAAAACAACACATTGTACAATGTGTTTGCTACTGCACCAGAGCTATTACGAAATACTCTAGGGAACGCGTGCTTCATGGCGCAAGCTGGATTAGAGCTGGACTGCTTTAGACGTACTTAATTGGACAACGTGTGGAATAAAACGCGAAACACTTCTCCAGCTTGAGTAGTTTTATTAAGCAAGTGCACCAAGTCTTGCCGATCGTTGTACACTTCAAGTGCGCTTACTACCGAGCGCCAGCTTGTTGCGGGTGTTCTGTGCTGAACTACTTTACGGGTGAGTCGGCTGTATGTGACGAGTATGGTTCTGGTCGAGATTAATGGGCCGCGTTTTGCAATTGAAGGAAGGTTCACACACAAATTCTAGTATAGCTTAGACGTACCTCAGAATGGATAGCACAAATTCCTGAGTTCAAAAAATTCCCTCTGACACAGCAATGGAATCTGGCAGTTTGCGTAGAAACATATATAGAATGTGTGAGATAGCATTCACGTAGCCACAGGCCAGAAATGCCAGCGTGTTGAACCAAAACTAGATAATTGACCAGTGCATGGGAATGTATTAGCCGGCAGGATGGATAGATTTACTTAATGTTTAGACGTTACTCCGAAGATCGCCGATCTGCCCAAAAACTGTCGTAAAAGTGGCTGATCGCACCGACCTACGATGGCGTTACCTTTGCTAGATTGATAAAATGTTCCCACGAAGTGTACCTATTTATAGTGCGCCATCGGAAGGCTGCAGGTAGCCACCCTTTCCGGTTTCTTGTGGATTGCGCGTGGCGCCAGTTCTTGCATCGTAATCACCTACGCGGTTACTTATCTTTACCCTTGGAAGATTCGAGCCATACCCATGCAATAATAATGACTAAAAATAAATGGGTGATAGTAAACATTCCTGTATTGCTTAAACAAAGGCAAAAGTAAGCGCTGTGCGTATGATCAGTCGCTGGCGGGCCTACCTTAACGTCAATAAAATGTGCCAGTTGCCCTTTAGTGCCCTTGAATGATTGGCACCTTCCCTAATAATAAGGTGATGAGTTTATCAATCTGTACGGTAGCCGCCGTCCAAGGTGTTGCCGCTACTACCTGCCGTCCCGGATCAGTCATCCGAAGGTGATGGTGACGTACACTTCCACGAAGCTAACTAGCCGTCCAACGCAATCATCCTTTTGCCTTGTCGTGCGGATTGTCATTTGAATATGGCGGCTGCTGCTGCTGCTGATAGTGCGCCACCGGCCGTTTGGTGACGTACAGAGAGGGTGGTTAGTGATTGAAAATCACTTATCGAAGGTGTATGAAGAAATCAAGAAAAAGGTCAGTTTACCTTCAGCCACTACTGAACAACGAGCCTTATAGTTGTTGGGTTTATACGATTGCTGTCTCCCGCACGAGATAGCGTTGAACATGGAAAAATGAGCTACGAAAACTCGATAGAAATATCGTCTAGCCATCTTGGTATGCCATGACTTGGCCTCATGGACGCAAAGGAATGTAATGTCTATTCCAAGAAAGCCAAGTTGTATCCAGATTGATATAGTGAAACGCTTATCTGTTCCTAAAATGTACCGCTGGTAAAATCCGACTACTGCGCTGAAAAGTCCTTTTTCAAAACGTTGGAACTCATACCAAACATTATTTACCAAAACCATATTTAGTACATTATTACTTGCGTCATCAAAGTAAGTCTTGGTAGCTAATCTATAATGACAAGATCATACGTCTATTAGGCGATCAAGCATTTAAACTTTTTAACCGTACATTATTCATTTAGTTGTAATTTTTGTCAGAATTTACAAATAGGCTTCCCACCAATTCTTGCTTGGAATATTCCAAGAACTATATAGTTCTGCATATTCTGCAAGCTATACAAGATCTGCTCTGTTTTCATCTTCTAACGGCAACCTGGAATCCACCTAGGTCGTACAGGGTGACGCCGATCCTCACGCAAACAAACCCTTCTGTACTCATCCCAATCACTGCCACCCCTTATACACCCCACCCGGTGGGGGTTGATATCTGATCGTCTAATTTTCACTTTTGCATCACCTTCTTGCTCTCACTCGAACCACACATATAGCTGTCTCACCCGGATACACTATCGCGCTCTCGCTCGACTCCTTCCGAGCTTTCCTTGGGCAGCCATCGAACCGGCGACTACTTAGCAAAGTGCGCGCGCGCGCGCGCGCGTCCGTGCGTGCGTGTGTATTAGCGGCCACACTCCCCGTCTGTAGCCGTTGTTGTCGCACACCGAAAACAATGTTGATTCTATATATTGACACGCGCTGCGTGCCAGTGTGCCAGCAGGAGCAGCACGGGGAAAAAGAGAGGGAAACAGTGAGACAGAGTCAGCAGTGTGTTCGCCTAGTGCGCCGTATAAAAGCGTACCACTAAATGAAGACGTTTTTTAGAGTCTTCCAGCTTTGGTCTGCGCTGGTAACTTGGCATATGCTACGGTGCAGTCGGTTGTCACCATCCGATACGAGAAGTTGTCCCATCCTGGCGGGATTGCAGGTTGGAATTCATTTTGTGCACGAAGAACAACTTCAAACTTTGTGGTTGTGGTTCAAACTTTGGAGCTCGAGCTTCCGGTCCGTGTAAGGATATCCGATCCGAGGTTTTTCGGGTTTACGTCGTACTAGGTTTATGTTAGTGCATTTGTGTACGTGTACGTGGCTGAATGTGCTTATGTGACTTGACTCCATTGTTCCAGTGGCAGTGATTGGTAATTGTTAGCTGGATTTAGTATTGTGCTCCTGCATTCGAACTGCAATTTGTGATGTGTTTGCTACCGGTCGGATCGCATGGGACGGTGGGCTGTGAGGGGAACGGAGCGTAGAGGAACGGAACGTTGCGAAGAGCCGTTCCAGATACGGCAGAGGAGACAGATAGTAAAAAAAAGGGGCCAACCCATCTATCATGTGCACCAGCTAGCCAGTTGATCAGGTGATAGATTGGTGACAATCGAGACGGATATGGGCGACCAAGGCAGAAATTACCTCCGGTCTGTCCATTTGGGATTGGAATAGGTCGTGCGCCGGTTGGCTGGATCATTTCGAAGTCGATTTGGTTTCCTCACCTACGCCACTGCCCTTGCGCTCCGTTCTTCCATTCGGCCGTTCCGTCCCATGCCTTCCTCTACCTTCTTTTTCCACCCCTCCGTCGTAGGTGAACCTGAAACAAACACTTTACACGATTTGGAAGTGAATCTCGAGCGAATTGCACCAGTGATTGTGATCATCGGAAGACGGCACCGGTGACCGATCGGTGAATCAGTGTGGACATTAAAAGCCTGCGGGCGGCAACGACAACCAAACGACAACATTCTAACAGTGACCCAGGTTCGGCGAACGGGAAGCGACCGGGAAGCAGGTCAGTTGCACTCTACAATGACACAAAATCACACACTTGACCTCAACCCATCCGCTTGGGTCTCCCTTTTGGAAGACATCGACCAAACCGCGGCCGTTGGATGATGCACCATTTTGCATCCCGAAAAACTCTCACTCACACACACACACACCCGAACTGCACCCACCGGTGGTATGGTGAAACAAAACATCAGCGAGCGTGGCTTAGTAACCTTGTCGGCGTGGGGTGCTCCGGAAGGGATCCGGAATTGGAGAAAATTAGAAAATATGGCCGCGACCTTACCCTTTTCCTTACTACCGGCCGGTTACGTCAAGGTGGTGGGCAACGGTCACGTGCACCGACTCGAACTGCACCATCACCTTGCGCCACGGCACGGTCGTGCCCCGGTGCGAAGGGATCGCGCGGCGGGCCGGATTTTGCCCAGAAAACAATTGCGTCGTTTTGCCATGATTTTGTAAATGAAGTTTCTGGACGGAAATCTTCCAAGTGTTTTTGTTTTAAACCAGAGTTTTAGTTGATTAAGTTTTTGGTTGATGTATCCGGCGTGAAACCTTATGAATTTTGAGTATCGATCTTTCTGAGAAGGAAGGCTTTAAGTGAGCTTTTTTGAATTATTATTTGCTTCATCTTTCAATGAATTTGACATTATCTAAAGAACACAGCATTTTAAACACGGAATGTTTAAAAATAGGTGAACAGAAATAGGTTTCCAATTTCAAACCTTTTAAACTGATTCAGTAGCACTAGTAAACTTATGGTAATAGTGAATAACCCTTTAGACTCTAGAGTCCAAACCATAAATACCCATGGGAAAATGAACGTTGAGAACAAACATACCAATCCCATCTTATAGAGGGAATTCAAATTCATTGCATCATTTAAGTGTTTAATAGGTTACTAATATGTTATTGTACGATAGCGTTGTGGTTTTAAAGACTAGGAGCACTAGAAACATGTCAATATAGTAGTTCCAAAACTTTGCAGTTTGTCATTTACATCTAAACATTGCACATTCAATGCACTAACTACTGGAGAGGAAAGAAGTCGATACCGCTAATGTTTAGCTTCTGGTTCCTGCAAACCGGACCAGCCTTCCAGAGTTTATTTCCAAAACGTTTGCCTTCCCATCAATCGTGCATAACGTTTTATCGAACGTGACAGGTCCGCTCACACACACTTACCGCACGATCGTGATTCACACCCCGTGCCATGAAGTTAACTCCCGCGTGGGAGCCATCCGGGATGGATCACAAGTTAAGTGATGATTACGACCGATCAACTGACCGACCGCCGAAGCGCGAGTCCTCGGAGCTCAGCGACTCCCTCAGGCCCAGCGACCGGGGTGCTCGTCTGGCCTTTCGGGATCGCTGGCAAACGCGCACTACCGACAGGCGTATAGAATGCACATAAACCATGCCCGGGTGGGCAATTTGTTTCCCACCCGTGGCGCGGGATTGTTTGCAATCCCTGGTTGGCCTTCCTGCTGTGTGGCGGTACGCCATGAGCGCACGATGACTTCGCGGGCAATTGGCGGCCTGTACGTGCCGGTAAATCTGATCCGGTGACACTAACGACGTCGTCCATCTCTGAGCGGCTTTAGCTGCATCGTTAGGTGCTCTGTTTGGGTTCTATGATGCTCGTGGTATGCTGTTCTTAGGTTGCTTACGTACGTTCAACGCACCACACTGGAGGCTCTCAGATAGTCAGCAATCATAAAGTATAGCAGATGCCATATGAAACGAAAGAGGGTACCATGGTGTTGACCTTTTTTTCTACGGAACTCGTTACTTAGCCACCTGATTGCCTGATAGCTTGAGTTACACCGTTGTCGACCTCGGCCAAAAACTCTTTCGATTTGTACTTCCTGATACATTTAGACCGATCGGTGCTAATTAACTCACGCCCGTACCAGACAAAGACGTATCCGGGGGAACGGCAGACTCGGTGAAAGATAAAGCGAGCTTACCTTTAAGTTTGCCGACACGGTGGCATCGATTTCAGGGTGCCCAATAAGTGTGCCCTCTAAGGGTGGACAAATTTTGATCGATGGTGGGACTTCCCGGGTTCGGTGCAACAGCAGCCAAGTCCATCAGTCATGAGTGTGTATACCTACAGCTGATGTTAACATTGGCCTTCCGATTAGCAATTCGATGGAAATTAAAGTGACGCATCTTCCGCCCAATTGAACGCCATTGGACGTATGCGGGTTAGAAGAAAATCGACATCGAGCTGGGTTTGTGTGGCAACAAAATGTTGTTCTGTCGTTAACGATTCAGTGGAATGGGGAGATATAATCGCCTTTCTCTAGCGTTTGGATCCGCATCTAGAACAGCAAATCAATCGGTAGAATTTGAACCAGACCGCACCGGGTTCCGAAACTGATGAACCAGATCGGGCTGGAAAAGTGGCCGCCAGTAGTAGTTGGTAGGGGTTGCCCGGGGCTGGGACATCATGTGAAGCACACGGGGGAGGGGAAACGGCTCCGAACGGGTTGATATATTTATTCATGAGCCACGATGACCATATTAGTGCTGGACGGTGGTGGCAGCACGTCTAGTTCGTGCCTCCCCATGTGGGAAACGCATGTTTGTTCGCAGCGCCACAAGAGATGAGAGATCTGCTCCGGATTGCCGCGATCTCGCGATCTCAACCACCACCACCAGCGTCTAGTGTCGTGGCAATTTCGCGCCGTTGGCACACAAATCCCAGAACGCAGTGCGCACAGTGCGCCGTTGGCACAAAGGGTCACCTGAGTGGCTGGCATTGCTGGCTCGGATGGTCTGTGACTTGTTCTGGTGTTGGTTGGACATTCCGCACGAAATCAGCATGCGTCGTGTCATCGGCCCGTGGCGGCGACGACGATCGTTAGGCATACTGACTGGCGATAGGGCTGAGAACTGGAAGATACTTACACGTACGTACACACAATCTTCTCTCATCCTCATTATACCGAATGGCAACGCGCGGGTTAGTAGATACTTTCCCTTCCTCAGACCCCCCCCTCCCCCTCCCCCCCGTCCCCGCAAGCTTACTAATGAAATCAGAGCTCCAAAATGGCAGCGCTGGTTTAGTACATCATCGTTTTTAGTACGGTCGGCACCGGAGATCCACGGCACCCCTGAGGCCGGCTTCCTCCCGCCGTCTGGCTAGTGCGCGTGGTGGCAAATCGATCTCCGAACGACTTCGGGCCTGCGGATCGCCGGCCCGATGGTAGGGTGGCAACGTGCACCACTGCACGGTTCGGTTGGGCCCGCAGGTGTGTGAGCGTGTGCGCGCGGGAAGGCGGCAGGGCCAGAACAATAAAACATCACCAATTAGCCGGACGCGGGTGTTTGTTTCTAGTTTATAAATAAGGGTACCGAACCGTGGGTACCGAATAGTCGCTGGCAATCCGTCGTCCGGTTCGGAGATTTGTCGAGTGGAGTCCTGCGGCGATTCGCCTGGAGATCAAGCTTGGAATTGTGTATATCCTGTTGGGTTGAACGGGGGTTTTATTGTTATTGCTTGCGGGATCGTCGAAAACGAGTGTCACGATAAGGTGCCGAGTCAGGACTTAGGTGGTGTGCTTGAGTATCACAACGTTCGACGTTGATTTGTGCGGGATTTGTTTGATACACTTTTCTGGCACAAGTAAGGAGCTTCAGTATCTTGCTGCGTGTTGATCGCTGACAAAAGTCGCTCGAATCTATGCCAGTGCTTCGTGTAACCAGTGTACACTGCGTGTAGTCCCAGATATTGCGGAGATCATCAGCAGCAAGGTCTACCCAATATCCGTGTGCCCCCGGCCCGGCGCAGTGGATCAGAACAGATTGCATCGGCTAGGATCATCTCCATAAATACTTCGCAACAGCGGACTTGGTACTTAAAGTGAGGGGAAGA
Source organism: Anopheles ziemanni (assembly GCF_943734765.1). NCBI lineage: Eukaryota > Metazoa > Arthropoda > Insecta > Diptera > Culicidae > Anopheles > Anopheles ziemanni. Next base: position 13,975,212 of record NC_080706.1, read on the forward strand.
AGCCGTAAGTGGAGTGCTTCGGGTCGTGGTTGGCGTGGCGCGTGCAGCCACTCGTTATTCATAATTCGTCCTCTAGCGGCGCAAGCTCGTGACAGATCCCCCCCGAAGGCAGGCGGCCATTGCAGGCGTGAGATTAGGTGGTGACCCCCGGCGATCGGCCCCTTCTGTCCCCTGTGTCGCGGTGTGTCGAGTACCTCCGTTGCATTTCCTACCAGCTGCACGGTTGGCTTGCCGTTCCCGATCCCCCATTTTGGAGTAGTTGCAGCGACACCCGGACACCCTCCCGGAGCCAAATCATGAAGAAAACGTAATTATAGATCAATGCTTTGCACTTCTACACCCCTCCGAGCGCCCACTCATTCCCTTTACTCGTTCACAACACGCGTGCCACAACTTATTTTTTTCGAACTGTTTCCGCTTGTAACCGCACACTGCAAACAGTTCGATCGGTTCCCCATGTATCGTGCGACAGGTGGCTTCCGAGGGTGCGTTTCGATCCCGGCATCGATGGGGCATCGATGCACATGCACACGGAGGCATTGTTGCCCGGTAGTGCAATCGGACTAACACGGCGGCCCAATTGGTGCCGATTGATTGGTGTGAACGATTCCCACGACCTGACCGCAGCTGGAATTCGAGCTGTTTTCATTTGTGCTTGCACACTGAAAGCCTGGCGAATCTCGTGGGACCTCCGGGTTCAGATAGTTCGTTACAGTAGTATTCCTACATACATACCAGGCCAACCGGGGACGTTGTCCGCTCTCTGGCCGGTGTACCTTCCTCATCAAGTGCGAGGTAATTTTGTGCATCCCATCTCGAGTTGGCAGCACGAACCGAGAACTGTGCGTCAACGATACGTCGGGGTGCGTGCGTAGAGTACGATCACCTGACTGATGATCGGGTCAGCTTAGATCAACTCGGCTTTTCTGAGAGGCCTTCGGTAGGCCAGCAGTTAGTACGGTTTTAAGGTAGTTTAACATTACGTATGAAAATCGAGCATACATGACAATTAATAATTGAATTATGGAAGTAACTAGCAAAAGGCGAGATGAAGTATCTCTAAGTTAAATGAAGAACTTCTAACAAACATTCGTGGGATCTTGAGATTGCCAAACAATGATATACCTGGTCCTTTGTGGAATATAACAAAAATGTTCGAGGTTACTTTCCAAACAAAATTGTTGAAATATTGGTCCAAATTTTATATCTGAATAGTTGGAAGGTGCCACTTGCAGGCCATTGAACAATTAAAGCTAGAGATTAAATTGCGAGCCACTGCCAAGCACACGGTCGTTGCCGAGTTTCCACGGGGTTGCACCCCATTTAATTAGCAACATCACAATAAATAACACGCAACGGTTGGTTGAAAACATGCTGTTGTGGTGGAAAACATTAAACAAACCCGGCGATAAGCCGCTACTACAAGGTGCGACCCCGTAAAGTTGCGCACAATCATGTGTTGCCGTTCGGTGTGCGTGTGCAGATTGATAATTTCCCATTGCCATCGGTTGGCCGCGCCACTCCAAAGGGTGCCCAATTTTTGCCTTCCCAAGAAGGCAATCGATTGCGGGTCGGATTTGTGGCCACCCGGTGCTGGATAAAGTTTAGGCCAGGCTAAACTACCGGCAAAGGTCACCGTCACACACACGCCGGAGTGAAGCCGATGAGCGCAGGAAGGGACACGGACGTGTGCCGTTAATTGCGCCGCATTCGTTCGTTGCGCCGCAAATCATCGCCGTGTCAATCGTGGACTATCGTCCTCGGGGTTAAATGGGTGGGAAGACAGTGTACATGCGGGGTATAGATAGGGTCGTTCGGCACCTGGGCTACCATACCGAGCGTTATCAATGGGCTGCCTCTTGTGTAAAAATGCACCTCTTGTGCGCCATGGCAATTATGAAGCTTTGATTAATTGATTAACTTTTAATTGATTTATTAAATTCTGATGCACCGACGCACCAGGGTTCCCGCCCCGCTCACGAACCCTTCCCCTGCGGCGCGGCCGAGGGTGAGTCTGCAGCAATTAGCTGTAAATGGAATGAAAACACGTCTTGGGCACGCAGAATGGAACACGTTTCTGGCCGGGGATTCCCTTTACGGGCATCGCGGACTGCTGGCTCGCATTGCAGAAGGCGGGAAAAATCCGGTAGCCACGTTGAGCCGCGAAGAACACGAAGAAAAACACCCCTTGGCCGGTGACGAAAGTTGGCCATCCATCTTCGCGCCGGGCCTGTTCCCAACGCCACTAGCTCCAAAATGTGCGCGAGCTAGTTATACTGTTAGTGATACTTTTTCTTTCGTTATAATTTAAAATTAAGATCAGATGCAACCAAACCGGGCAGGAAGACATATACTGCTTTATAGCTGTGGCGGGATTTCTTTATCTGGATCGACAGCTCTTGCACTCAACATGACACTAGAGATGTTGTTGAAAGGCATGGTTTATTTTTTATTGCCTGAAACCATCTACGTTGTTTAGTTTGAATTTGTGCGAAACCCTTTTTGACTCTTAATTTATTCGTTAACCGAACCGTATTTGCTTTCATAATGATCGATTAAAGCGAGCAATTTTTATTAGATGTTAATCAAAAAGCTAGACCAAACCAGATGGTCAAAAATGGTGGTTCTCAAACTAACCGTTGGAGGATACTGACGTCATTCGTGGTCAAATGTTTTTTCCATGTCGTTTAACTCTTCTCGACTTTTCTCCCTACACGCTGGAACACTTATTAGCGTATAAACATAATATTCGCTAGATAGACAATTTAATTGACCCGTTCCAGTGACTGGGTCGTTAATGGTCATTGATATGTTTTTCCTTTCGGTCTACCACCGAATTGCGTCAAAATGGCGAACCCCATCCGGCCAGTATCCTTGACGTAATTGATCGTCGCCTGATGGGAGAGAAATTCAGCAAACACGCGACTCGCACGAGACCACCGACATTCGCAACAGCGGCGAAGAACGTGCCCCGAATGAACCCTGGCCAAACGCGAGTGCACAAAGTTCACACGTTTCGCCAAGTTGTCGTCGACGAGCAATTTAGTTGAGCCAAAGTGGCTCGCTCTGGACGCAACCGGAAAATCGATGCGGGGCGATCCCGAATGGAGCCCGGCATGTTGATGCTAATGCAATTGAATTTAACGCCATTTAATGTGTCCGTTTGGTGTGACGTACTATGAAGCGAAGCGGGTTCGTATCTTAGGATGAAGGAAAGTGAGTCCAATCACTCAATTGGATTTATTGAAAGCAATAGATTTGTTTGTCCCACTGCTCTAATTATGTCGTTCGAGTGTATTATTTTTTTGTTCATGGCAAACGGATCCTCGTGCTGGTGATGGGAGAGAGATAACCCTCGTAAAGGAAGTGGATGCATGATGTTTTATGTCTGCAGAAATGCTCGTGTGAGCATTTGATTTACATATAGGAATACAAAAATTGCCCCAATGCGGTACGTAACCTGTTCCCGTATGCACACACAGTTCATCGACCACCTTCTCCGACGCATCTTCCACTGGCAATCGGGTTGGTTCCGGTACTCTACCGGCTAGGTGATAAATGGTTACGTCCCAGCACCGGACCAAACAGCAATCGAGGGTCACGAAATAACCCTTCTTATGCAAACGCAGACGCAGGTGGTCATCTCTGCTCAAAAGCCATCCAAGTAACATCCTTTTAACGTCGGTTAGCATGTCAACAACAAGGGTGTCGGGAATTGAAGTTCCACTCAGATTGAACAAGCTGAATATAGACAGTTACGTAATCAGTCTAGATGTCGGTAAATTCGGCGAGCTTGGCATTATAAACAAAAATTCATCGCTAGCTTTGTGAAGAAGAGACGTTCCAACCATATTCCAAACCATTGACGGATTTAACCAACAGGTTTGTTTCTGAAAAAAAATCTAAGTATTTCTTTAAGTTTGTGAATAAAGTAATACTTTATTAGATAAATAAACTTTTAGTGTAATATTGCTTTTTAAAAATATCAAATTAACAACGATTTTCCAAATATTTTTTCTAATGCTCTATTGTACATTGAACCGAAAAATAAAATATTGTTAAAAGGATCGTTTAAGATACTGGTTGACATTTACGCCCATCCACATGCAACTGTGTCCGTATCCCGGGGTGATAGGAATTAGATTGCTTAGATCACTGCAATCTTGTCACTGCAATCTTGTGAAAACTTACAACCTCTGGGAAGACCTTTAGTAAACCAAATGGTAGCAAATTCGTAACTTTGCTTAGTATCCTCCGGAGTAGATGATCGTTGAGCGTCTGGACCTTAGCATCTGCGCTAACCCACCCTGACCATTTCCGTCCATCGTACAGTGCTTTACTGGGATGACGGTCGTTTGCGTCCTAATCCAATTGATTCTGGCTCCTCTTTCGGCGCAATCAGAACGATTGATCGATCGACTCGGCGAGCGATAATGGTTGGCGCGATTAGCACGATTGACGTTAGCCCACCCCGTTAGCGTTGTGAGCGCCCGTGGCACCTAATGGGCACCGGGATACCTCAGCCGGGGCGGTTTCGTGTCATCCGAGGCGTGCCAATTGGTCGGCCAATTTTTCGACTAGCATTATGTCACCTCGTTCGGGCATTCTGGGACGCCCTGCGTTGGCGGCAGGGAAGAAAAAGCTGTTAAACGCTTCGGTAATGCTTGGCGCGGTGACGTCCGCGGTGGGGTTTTCTGCTCGATGTTGGATGTAAATCGTGATCTTCTTGTTTTTTTTGTGGGCTACATGAGGCACTTTTTTCCTGTCGAGAGGAAAACGATGAACTTGAATAGTAGCGTTAACTGGATGCGATGTTTGAAGATCAATTCAATTATTTGCCCGCCACCGACTGCAGAACAACTACTACTGGCGGGAATTCTGTTTGAGTCTAGCGAGGAAAACACCGTTACCTAGTGGTGGATTATTAGCAATCCACGAGTATTTTGTCTCGACACTCTTTAGCATACTTATCACCACTGGGAGACCGTACGCCATGGATTGGGATGAGGTTTTTAACTCATCATTGTGCCATCATCATCGTGTCAGGTCTGATGCCGATCATGATGCCCGTTCTGTTTTCATGGCTGCGTATGTTTTCCGGTCGTGACTCACATGACTCACATGATAATGGCCGGACCGACGCGAACCGTTTATCACCTTGCAGTTCAGGAGATGGGAAAGTGCTCGGGGAATAGTAACTGCCACGTGTCACCATCGGAGAAGTTCATTTCTGGGGTGCACTCTTTTCCTCGATAATTTTCTTCTGAAGCGCTACTGACAGACATATAAATCAGTTTTAGCATAAGGTCACTTTTAGATTATCATAGTTTAATTTACATCAAATATTGATTACTTGAACAAATTACCATATATGCATCACGGTAAACCTTGCTGTCTCGGTTGAATAGAAACGAATGCGTAAATACATAAAAATACATCTTAGAATGGTTTATGAACTATCGTTAATTCTTTGCAATCGATTCTTATATACGCGCCCATATAATATCTACGATAATTGAGCGTGTTGTGCAACAACATGGTTTCGCAAAATAGCTTTGTGTATTCCGATCGATCCGCAAATCAGAGCAGATTACTCCGAAAGGCTTTCGCGAATGGTAATTGAGAACCAAAATAAACCTCCCTACACGAGTATCCTCGGCAGCAGGTGGAAAAGAAGAGAAAGAGCAGAAAGGTAGGGAGGATATGTTTCCAGTAGCACTTAGCAGCAATTTGAGCTCGGTCCAATTAAACCTCTACAGCCGCGGCTAAGCAGGACACAGCTCGCGATCGAACGCCAGATCGGTGGGCCTTTGTGGTGGTTATCGATTCGATTAGCAGTTGCTTAATGAATTAACACCTGCTTACCCATCGGCCAAATCGGTCCTTGTGCTAATAGCGTCTGTTCGTGTGGAATCCGACGGTTGGTCTGGCTTACGGCTAGAGCACAAGATCGCGCCAAGAAAGCAACCGCTCGAATTGATTTAGTAAACCAAGTGTCCCGATCGTGACTGCGGATGGACAATATACAAATTGATTGGCGATTACTCTCCCGATGCACTACGAACTCTGTTTGCCCAGTGTGGCATACTAATGACACAATCAGGTTCCTCCCAATCAGAGCACCATAATAAGGTGTTGTTCGCTATCGCTACTAACTATCTTCGTCAACAAATTCCTCCGGGTGTATCGGAGGTGTTGCTTAGTGTCTAAGTATTTCAATTATGAACCCCACGGTCGCTGGAGTTTTGCCTTATCGTGCGGCTAACATGATAATTAGAACCACCTTGACCCATTCCGATAGGATTGTGCCGAAGACGCATTTCGCAGGAAGGTTTCTAATGTTAATATTGACATTGACAAGTATTTTTCGAGCAGTCCGGATTGAACTGGTATTAGCCGTTCACTATCACACTAAAGATCTTATTAATTTTCGGAACCATTCAACTCAACCAATTGTCTGAAGCTCCAGACATCGCCTGCAGACATACTGATCGATTATGATTTGGGAAGCCTAAACGAAATAAGAATGAAATTACAGATAAACCTCGCCGCCGGCAGATGATCAATGTACCAGGTGTACCCATCAACAATGGCCATTCTTACAGTATCAAGAATATGCACCATCTTATGTAGACCACCATGGCTCTGCGTACCCGGTCCCGATGACGCAGTTGGCGGTAAAGCTGACGATCTGTCAACCGAAACTGGAGCAAACCGATTTCCCATGTCCATTCTATTATTTCCCCGCCAAACTGAGATAAGTCTGACACACCAGCGAGACATCGATCCGCACGATCTGAGACGCGATGATTACATCAATTCTCAGGTGCAGTTATCTGCAGCTCCCGGCCCATGAGGTAGACACCTGAGGTGGACTGGACACCACCAAAACATCCGGTTGGCTAATTGCTGGCACCCACCGGCTGGATCTCGTGACTCCCTGTTATTTGATAGTGGACCTTGTGCATTCGGCCGCCTAATGATACGCCACGGTTACATACCGGACTTGTGCTCCTACGATACGATCGTCGTATCGTCTGGATCGTCAACATTGGCGTAATCTTTTTTAGGCCATATCTTCTAAGTTGAAGGTTTTTAAGCCGTAGTGCAAGATTTGTTTCCTTAGTAGAGCAGTTTCAGCCATTTATGCCTCAAAGCAACTCGACCCTATTCGCCAACAGTTAAACGGAGCACAACCATTTCCATTTGTTATCTTTTGCCGTTGAAACGGGAACATGCATTGGATCGGATTTTTGTTTTACAATCTGATTTCTCACACCGACCGAAGTTCAAGTTCTAGTTCACTTCCCAATCGTCTGCCTGCAATGAACACTCATCGACACATACACATACACACCCCCGCACGTTCACTGCCACCGGCGAGGCAATGGCTGCCCGTGGAACAATAATTATTGTTGAAGCGTCAAATAAAGGGCGGGTCGCGAAGCTGCCGATTGTTCGAATTCCGCGGCGCACGGCAAGCGTGCAACCGAACTCGTGCACCTTTGGCAGGAACGTCAGCCTCCTAGGGGGCCATCTCCATCTGGCTGTCTGACTGGCTAGCTGGTACGGCAGAAGATACGAATGGAGTCGACGTCACCTCGACGCCACGTGGTTGCATCGAGTACATCGTAGTGGAATGGAGCAACGAATGGGAGGATATTCGCGCCGCAAAAAAGTACAAGACTCAACCTGGCCGAACATAGATCTCCAATCGATGATCTTATCACCGAGGCAGTCCCGATGGCAGGCTACCTGGTTATTACTTGAAGCGTGTAATCAATTTTAACCTTAGAAAAATGCGACCGGTCGTTGTCCGAGCAATTGCATCGGTAGCAACCAAGCAATTGCGTGAGACGTGGTTCTAAATCTGTCGATAAAACCCTCCCGAATTGTAGCTCAATGCGATATGCTGGGAGGCAAATTAGCTTTTCCAAAGGGCGCAATTTTCTTTTCTATCTCGGGGAGGGGGGCTTGTGGAAAATCGTTACGGAGATGCTCAGTTCATCAGTAAAGGGCGATTCAACTTCGATTACTACTAACAACTAACGATCGTAAGATATCACTGGCCTTCTGGAATTTAACTCTACAAACTCCGACTGAGTTCATTTTCCGCCATTTAAAATGGCGGCTGAGTGTTAAAAGTAAATTTGAGAGTATAAATATGCCCGCATTTCACGCATTTATTTGCTAGGCTCAAATCAGCAGTAGAAAATTGATAAGACCAATTTATAAACTTTAATTTCTGTTTTGGTTTGCTTAAAAATTAATACCTGAAACATATTATATTTTTATATTAGTTAAACCTGCACAAACACTGTAAAGATTGTTGGCACAAACAAAATAAAGCAAATTTCCCTTAGTTAACATGTTCTACATTACAAAACGCCTCTCTAAATTAGGGAGACTGTTCAAAAGTATGAACTGTCCATGAATAAAGTGTAGTAAATTGAATAATAATAATATAAAAAATGGTTCCTAGGAGAACTAAAACTAATCGATAACATTCAGCTTGAAGGTTATTACTACACGTACCAACATCACAAACTATTATACGAGCATATTACAACCAAGTCAACAGACAACATCTTATTTTCCTCTTAAACATAATCTAGATATAATAGTTGGCCTATCCTGCAATATTTAAAACTACATTTTATTCAGAAGTCGTAATTTATGTTGATTATTTATAACAATTCATTGATAATGAAAATTTGCGCATAGTTATATTTGTGGCATTTCGCAACATATAGCTTCGATTAACAAAACTTTCAACTCAACTAACAAAATGTTTGCATACCTTCGTTTTTCACTTCAGTATTATCAAAATGCCTTCGGAGGAAGGGAACACGTCCTCCCACTCGTCCAGCGGGGATACGAAGCGCAAGGTCAGCATCATCACTGAACCGGTCGTCGAGCGATTAGGCCACGATAACCTGGCGTTCGAACAGAACAAACGGAAAATATCACAGGTACAGGAGAGGTTTGGTGTGGCAAGAGTTTTCCTTTAAAATTGTTATTTGTTTTTCTCCCAACAGCAATCGCACCATTCCGAGGATGGGCCAGTCCGGAGGAAAAGTAACTTGCACAACAACAACTTCGACACCTCCTCTTTAAACAGCGGTAAGGGAATGTGACAACCTAGTAGTCATTTTCGGTTGCTAATGACTGCATGATTGTGTCCATAGATCGCTACAATGGGGAAGCGGGAGGCCGGGCCAAAAAGCAGTCGTTCTCCGAGGCGCTGGAAAAGATCGAGCGAGACTTCGACAACTCCCGGCTGGAGCAGTCCTGGATCTACTCGCTGTGCATGCGGTGTCGGGTCGAGTACACAACGCCCTCGTGGGAACCCCCCGGCTGGCAGAAGATCTGCCCCTATCCGCTGTGCCCGTCCTACCGCCAGTTTGCCCGCATCCTGTCCATCATTCTCATAGGTAGGGGTTTTCGTTTCGTTTGGTCGTTTCATGTTCTGATACCGACGATCACGGACCATTTCAGGCGTCCTGCTCTGGGTAACGGCGTACGTTATCATCGGCGATTCGGCCGCACCGGGTGGACAGCTGTTCCAGCTCGTCGTGCTGACGGTGGCCGCCAACTTCGGTGGTTTTCTCATCTCGCTCACGACGTTACCGCGACTGATCGGGATGCTGATGGTTGGCATACTGTTTCAGGTGAGTTTCCCACGTGCCTCGTTCCGGGAAGTCCATTCAGAAGTGTGAGCGCGCGTAAACAAACCGCCCACAAATCCGGTTACTTTCTTTGAGTGAGTTATATATTCCTGGTGGAGACAAGAAGCAAAAGCAAAAAAAAAAACAGCCAACGAGATGGGGCAGTAAATGCCGCCGTCTAAGAATCGGCGAGATGACCCAAGACCTTCCCCGCGCACGACTCATTAGGCTCGAAACGCAAATGATCGTAGATAATAAATTAGCTCTACGCTTCGGGATACGGAGCCATTCGGTGGTGGAGGCAAAATTTGTTCCACATTACGTTTGTGGCAGGTCCCGGCGGCTGCAAGCGTACTGTGGCACGCGGTTATTGTATTACGCGTGCTCTGCGAACCCGCAAGGAATGCGCGGAAGATTGATGAAGTGATGATTGCATATGCATTCGCCGGTGATCGGTGCAAAACCTCGGCCATTTTGCATCTGCTTAGACGAGGCGCTTGGTATTTATGAGCCAGTGATTAAGTGCAACTTAATCCGCCGGTGTGTTGGGTATGAAGCGTAAAGGAAGCCACTAGCTGCGGCGTGGCAGAGCAATGTTTGGAAAATCTGGAGCAAGATAGAAGTTCATTTAAACACTTATTATGCTCGGAATGATTATCAAATTTAGAGACGTTAAGGAAAGTTTTTTTGTTTCTTCAAGGAATCACGGTTTGTTACTATGGTCGTTGGTAAAATTAGATAAGATAAGAGATTCTGGGAAATATCAATGCTAGCTTACAAGCAAGGTTACAAATTTCCCGCTTGAAACATTTAGTGCAAGCCCCAGAAGAGCTGTTCCACGTTAAAAAAAATATCGGCTTACATTTTTGAGTAACATTTAAAATATAAAAAATAGCTAAATTCGTTTTATGGAAAAAGTTAGAACGTTATTTAGTTCGTAAAACAACGGAATTGTATGCTTAAGCATTAAAATAGTATTAGGTGTCATATCCAATGCATTTATTCGATGCACCCTAAAAGTAGGCTAAACGCACAACTTCAAACGCTTTCGCTTTGCAGAACGTTGGATGGGTGAACTTGGACGGCGATTTCCAGGTCGTAACGGCCGAGCTGCGGAAGCTGGCACTGGTGATCATTCTGGTGCGAGCGGGGCTTGAAATGGACCCGACGGCCTTTAAGAAGATCTACAAAACCATCCTGAAGCTCGGCCTCATCCCGTGGTTCGTCGAGTGCTCGCTGATCGCGGTGTGCGCCCGGTTCTTCCTCGAGCTGCCGTGGATGTGGAGTATCCTGCTCGGTTCCATCGTCGGAGCGGTATCGCCAGCCGTCGTCGTGCCCTGTCTGTTTCGGTTGCGCACCAAGGGCTACGGTGTGGTGAAGGGTATTCCGACGTTGATCATCGCCGTCGCCGGTATTGACGATGCGGTGTCCGTGGCCGGGTTCGGTATCATTTCGAGCATCATGTTCAGCACGCAGAGCCTCGGGCTGCAGATTGCACAGGCCCCCGTGTGCATCATCGGTGGGCTAGGGTTCGGGGTCGTTTGGGGTTTCCTGTGCAAGTACGTGCCAGAACCGGGTGATGCGTACGTGGTGCCGATCCGTACGCTCATGCTGTTCGGCGGTGGGCTACTGGCCGTGTTCGGAAGCGAAAAGATACACTTTGAGGGAGCGGGACCGCTCGGTGTGGTGTTTGCCGCGTTCACCGCCTCGTACTTCTGGTGCGGGCAGGGCTGGGAGCTGGAGGATAATCCCGTTTCGACGGCATTCGAAATCTTCTGGATGATCTTCGAGCCGATCCTGTTCGGTATTACCGGTGCATCGATTAAGGTAAGGGTGCAGTGTGCGTGCTTATCGAAAGTACCGCTTCAATTGATCGTTTGTTCCATTATCATCATTCGTTAGATTGTCGAATTGGATCCCCACATCGTGTCGATCGGAGTCGGTAGCATTTACGTGGTGGCTGTGATACGAATCTTGACGACGGTCGCAATCGCTTTCGGTGACAAACTGAACGTGAAGGAGAAGGTACCTTTAAACGGCACAGTGGTGTCACGAAAACGTGTCTCTCACACGATCGTTCCATTCCGTAGATTTTCGTTGCCATCTCCTGGATGTCGAAGGCAACGGTACAAGCGGCACTCGGTCCGGTTGCGCTGAAGACGGTCATGTCGAACGAGAACCGCACGGAGGAAGAGGTCCACTACGCCGAGTTGGTCAAGATGGTATGCATCCTGAGCATCATCCTGACGGCACCGCTCGGAGCCATTCTCATTTCCGTGACCGGCACGAAGCTTCTGAAGAAAACGAAACAGCAGCTCGAGCCAATGGATGGTGAGTTTACGCTAGGTGTTAGGATCATATCCGGAAATCCAATAAAAAAAAGGGTCCAATCCGTTTGCTTCCGCAGGCTGGCGAAGAAGCCACCGGCCGTCGCTGCACGACATCAGTATCATCGACGAGGAGGAAGAGCGAGAGGACATCGAGGGCATTGCGGATGAGGATACGGCCGCCAACACACTCTCCAACGCCCAGCCGGCTGCTGCCTTCACCATCACGAAGTAGAGATGAGCGTCACCAGCGTTTCGGAGCTCGTTTCGGTAACGGATCTTTTGATATTTACGCCCGTTTTGCGTGGCATTGCGTGGAAGACACTCGCTTAACCCAGGTGGACAAACGTACCGATCAAAATGAGCTCTTCACCATCTTACCGTTGTAAGTTAAGGAAAATGGACCGAACAAAAAGGCCCGGGAGTAAGATGCCGATCAGAGAAGGAATAGTATCAGGGTTGCTAGGATACGACGGGTATGCGAGTGTCGTACTGCTCGTGTTTTGTTTTCTTTGAAATACCGTATTTACTGTAATGTAATGTAAAATGCTTAATTGTTATGGGCCTGGCACAATGCCATCTTTTAAATGCCCCCAACCATTCCGAGTCCAACGACAAAATCAATCATAAGGAACAACCTATTTTACCCAAGGGGAGAAAGAACTATTTCCCCCAGCCGTTGATTACCGAAGGATAGGTTTTGTTCGCAAGCGATTCAATATATTGGAGCCATACACTAGGACTAGAAGGGAACCCATATCCGCAGCGAAATGGCGAATATGCAATTAGTATGTATCCACCGGAAGCTAGAACGATGGAGTGTCTTGAGCAGTGTAGTAGTGATAAATACATTCCTAGCGGGGATGCGCCCCGACGGTGAAATAGTACTCGCAAGCGCAAGTAGTAGCAAGTAGCACTGTTAAAGCTCATTATAACGATAGAATATTAATAAAAGTTAATGTACAGTGTTATTGTACAGCGTAGTATTACCCAAACCAGCCAACAAACGTTTCTTTGACCCGTGTTTCGGACAAGCTCGAGAAAACAAAGTGGCGTTGGAAGTGTGCAATGTTTTTGTAAATCCATCCATTCATTCATTCAATTACTTCTAATATTAACACAGGAACATAGTCTAAAATCTTAGCTCTAACCAACGGCTCGAAGGCAACTACAGACCCTCCTCCTCCGGATTCATCGCCTTCAAACCACCCTTCCTCGCCGGTCCGGTGCGTTTTGGTAGAATGATAATTCTCGTTGCATTTGCCTGTCTTTTGCCTACTTTCTCTCGGTTTCTCTTCTGTGGGGCCTGCGTTGTGTCTCGAGGAAAATCCCAAATGATGGACACTCTACTAGGCTTCACTGTTTGCTCTCATCCCCTCAAAGCTTAGATACACGTCTATCTTTTTTCACTTTAAAACATCCAGGAATTGAATTCCCTATTTATATCGTTTCTGGTTTATCCCCTTGTTTTTGGTTTTGATTAACTTCGAGTGCGCGGGCTTGTCCACTACTGCTGGGTGATGAAGTTACCACTATTGCTGCCAAGGCTCGCCGGTCCGGAGCTGTCCGAGTAGTGGGCGTCACTGTTGCTGGCATGATTCCGATCGCCGACGCTACAGCAGCTCGGATGGTAGATCGTCTTTTGCGAGAGATTCGTCAGGACGCTCGTTTCGCTGCGTAGCGTAAATTCTTTCGTGCGCGCTTGCTGCAAAGAGTAACAGTCGTATGGAATCATTTCTTCGCATCAGTGTTGCAAACGGACCTCCCCCTCTCACCTCTATTAACACGGCGGCAATATCGTAGAACAACCGCTCGACGTTGTCGGCCTGCTTGGCGGACGTCTCGAGGAAATACATACCGTGCTGCTTCGCGAACTCGGCCCCCACATCCTGCGGAATTTCTCGATCGTCCCGGTCCGTCTTGTTCCCAACGAGAATCTTAAGGACCTTCGAGTTGGCGTGCTCCTGAATTTCCCTCAACCAATCCGGCAGACAGTCGAACGTAGGTTGGCAACTGATGTCGTAAACTGCAACACAAGGAACGAATGTAGGGTTCGGGTTTGAAACGAGCCGATGGACTAAGTGCTAATCGTTGATACTACCTAATATTAGGGCGGACGCGGACCGGTAGTAGCTCTGGGTGATGGAACGAAACCGTTCCTGCCCGGCCGTGTCCCAGATCTGTAGCTTTATCTTCTGATTGTCTACCTCGACCGTTTTGATCATAAAGTCTACGCCGATAGTGGCACCCTGGCCGGGTGGGAACAGGCCCTGCGTGAACCTTCGGACCAGGCACGTTTTGCCCACACCTGCGTTCCCCACCAGGACGACCTTGAACAGGAACTTGTAGTCTTCCATTCCTCCGCTGGTGCTGCTGCTTGCTGCTTAATACAATTTGGTGATCACTCACACGGATCTTCCCACGAGATCCTGTTACAATTTTGACCTAGTGGTGACTAGGAGACCGGAAAAGCGTGCACAAATTCCCGATAACCATTCGCTTCAGAAGCAGGTTCTGTAAAGAGAAGGAAACACACGGCTTTGAATGGCGACGAAATCATTCGGACCGAAGTAGCCCGTTCGTTATTTTAGACGTGTTGAAAAGTGAATCTTTTTTTCATTTTCAAGCAGACTGCGGGAACTTCACGATGTGTACGAAAAAAAACTGGCATAGTAAATCGTAAAATTGCGCGCACACGGGACACGCGCGCACGCCTAAAGAAGCTCGTGCCATCGCAACTGACCGCAATTTCTTGCGCGGTGGCCATTGCGTGGCTTACATGGTTTTAGTGTGCTTGTTGTTGTTGTTGCTGCGTGCCGTCTTCGATGGACAACGAACCCCCTTCCCGAGCACCGGAGAAGGGGTTCAACGAATCGAAGGAACCTTAAAACAAAAAGAAAAACTCTTCCCGCAATAAACACCCCGCGGCCTACTAAATCAGTCCAATCAGTGAAGTGTTTCGGTGTTTCCTTTCGGTCTTTAAGACTTTCGATTTTTCGCCTCCAATATGCTTTTGCACCAAGTCCACACGAACAAAATGGCGATAGTTCAATGGTTAGTGGTTTTACTTTAAACGTGCGAGTTTAGTGGCAGCAAAGCCATTTAATGCTGCCCAGTTTTCGTTTGTAGGCCACCACCGTTCGTAATTGAACATCGGTGCAGTTGCATCTGCGGAGGTGCGTTTCTCACGTGCTGCACCGCTTGTTGTTAGTTAGTTATACTTTCTGGTTTTCCCACCTCTGCCTTGGTACCATTTTTCTTTCGCCATTGGTTTCGTTTTCGTTGTGGATGTACATTTTTTATGAAGGCGTTTTTCTTTTTCTTTACAATTTTTTTGGCTTGGTTTATGTGCACTTTTCTATTATTTTCCTTCAATGCTTTTGTTCCATGCAATCATACCGGAGCGTTAGCATTTTCCATGAGAGTGCTGCACCTCGCATTTCAGACGTTGTTTTCTCTCCTGTCCTTGTCCTTGAGGGGTGTTGCTCGCCGTTGACTAGCAAAATCGGGCCCGGCCATTAGTTGAACGATGTGAAGGGTGAGCCGGCGGGGCGGGTTTGTTATTTTAGTATATTTTTTTTAAACGCCATACGAACACACACGTGGGTTTGTGTGCCTGCGTGTTGATGCCGTCTCTAGCAGCGCATGACTCCGTTGAAGGATCCACCATGACTCATCCGGATACAAAAGGAGAGCGCAGCGAACTGTTAAACTTTGCAGACACCTTCGGAAGTTATGCACAATAACTCAGTGGAAATAACAATCCCACTGGCGCGCACCTTAATGTTTCAACATCATGTTAGAGATACCGTCGCGGTTTTGTTTTTGGCACTCTTGTTCCAATCACTATCGCGTTATTTTTTCTTATCAAACGATATCCACCATTCGATTGCGTTCAAGTCGCTCTTATCACAGTTTATAATTTTGATATTTTTTACCTATCTTTTCACAGACTGAAATTCACTCGCTGGACTACAAATTCAGTCACAATTTCGTCATGTTAAAGCGGCACAATGTGGAGCAGCAAAAACTTAGTCCCCAGGGGATGCAGTTGACACGGATGACACCAACACAGTATACACACTATTGCCGGAGCATTCCGATGAACGATCCGCCACGCTTCAATGGCCACCAAAATCAACCCCACGTTTCGTTCACTCCACTCTCGCAATATCAATCAATTTAATTGAACGCGTCGCTCAGCATTCGTGGGGTCGATTTTGTTTTACTTCACAAACTCTGCAGGAGTGGAGTAGTAGACCAACGCTGTGCCCCCTACTCACGTAACACAATGCGCAGGTAATCCGCCTCGGTGGCACACTGGGGTCCTCTTCTTCGGGACAAGATAAGGGGCCGTTTATTAATTAGGTCCTTTTGTGTTGCTGCTCTAGCTCGCAATTTGTATCCTTAATAGTGTTTCCTTCGCGCCGGTCCAGATATTCCTGCCAAATATGGATGCGGGACGGGGAACTGGTCTCGACCAATTAGAAACGAGGCGTAGGAAGTTGTTTTTTGGCCCGATGATGGTGGCTAGTTCTTGGGTGAGTTGGTTTTATTTTATTTTTGCGTAAAACGAGGCCATCCCCAGCGAGTAAACCGGTTGGTTTTGACCATCACCGACAATTTTACCACAGCGGACTGCCGTCATCGTCGTCGTGCTTGAGAGGTGATACAATTCCACACCGTTAATCACATTTCGTGCTCGCGGATCCGCCGCGGCAAGCGAGGGGTCATCCGCTGTGATGCGTTCCGCTGGTTAAACCCTCCGGCGTCAGCTTTCCTCCAGGCACCACCGAAGCTTTGGCTAGCAAAACGCAAACTGCGAGGCAAAAACTTGGGGGGTTGAGGATTTAATAAATTCAACACACTTCTTTCCGCCGTCCTTCCCCCGTCGTTTCTCCGGTGATCTCATAGGCCAGCTGTTCGGACACTACTGGCCCTGACCGTACAGTGGAAACAACGAGGGATTGGATTTCCGTTTGCTTCTTCCGTTGCCCTGCTTTTTATCCGGTTTCTTTGACATTCATTTTTATTTTGGCCTTCTTCGGGTACCTGGTGTAGGCGTACGGGGTGGCCCCCTCGATGTTGACCGCGATGAGTAAGCATCGAGCAAAGCGTAATTTAACCGTTTACCTTCTTTTTGGGTACTGTTTTTTTTCCTTTGCCCCCTGGGTCCTTACATAGCCAGTATATGTTTTTATGCTTCGCTTGTGAAGACTGCTTCGACAAACAAGCAACCAGAACAGCTGGGCCCCGAGGTGCGCAACGTGCTGTGCACCACTAGGTCACAGCGTTATTGCATTTTACCCTCATCAACGATGCAACTAGGTTGCGGATTGCAATGCACGATGGAACAGCAGAGGAGAGATTGCACTTGTCTCGAATCCTCCACACTCATTCCCAGCGGCCGTCTTACCATTCGTTTATCCGCTGCAACTCTCCGACAAACGTTCCATCTGGGTGGATGTAAACGGCAGTAGGGATGAGTTGAATATTTACTGATGCTGGTGATAACTGCCTCCTAGAGATGCAAGTACGATTGCAAATATTCCTTCAAGGTTTCACCACCGACGATGCACAATGCAAACTGATTGTCGTACTCGAAATGCACTTGCAGCTTCTTGGGAGACGGATGAAAAGATGTCCGCTGGAGATTACGCTTTGAGCTCTTTCCTTTGGCCAAAGTTTTTATTCACAACATTACGGATTATAGTGTCAGTTGGTCCACCACAGCGGAGATACTTTCATCGAGGAAAATGCACTTTTAGAATCAATACACAACTCGCGACGGGAGCGACAACATCTCACTTCGAACGCTATTTGCAAACTGACGGGGGATGTGGTTTTCTGACAATCAAAATATTTACTTTTTCACCAAGGTTCCTCGTACAAAGTTGAAAGAATGGCTTAAATAACTATTTTGTTAATAACTTATTAGTCTTTGAACCGATATTAACGAATGATCCCTCAAACGAACGGTCTATTAAAGACACACAACTTTGTCGCAAGTAGTTACTATATTTTGACCATCTTTTCTAGTTTCCACGTTTGACCAAGGTTACTGGATACTAACGGTTTATATTCAATTTTATACCGGTTGGCAAACCGATTCATGAAATGTGAAATATTTCATAAAAATTTGAAACATTTCGTATGGTATTGTGTTCGCTTCGGGGTTTGTTGTAGCATTACATTTCGAGTTGCGACACGAACACTCCTGATCTATCAGCGAAACCCGCGCCGAACCAGAATTTAATTCGATCGCGATCTCCCCAATCAGTGCGCTCTAACCATGGCGATCGTTCGGTACTATTCTGCTGGAGCCTTTTCCTCGGCGAAGACGGCGGCTATTCTTGAGTCGCTGAAGGAGGTTAGTAAAACACAAAATCAATTATTAAAGTGGTTATCCAAATCCCTGAGCATACTATTTGTGCAAACAATAGATCAAAGTGCAGGATAAAGTAGTGCGATCTTCCTGTTCTTAAATTGAATTAAGCAGTTGTGGAATTGGATTGATGAAAAAAGTGCCGCATAAGAATAGCAGAGCACATTGATTGACGACCTTCCTCGAGCGTCTCAAAGAAGCATAAATCCGGTTTCTTGGAGATGTGCTTCGCATGTTTGTGTGCGAGCGTGTGCACGTGTTGGCGTACAAAAAAGGTTTTTGTTTTCGCTTTCAATAATCAGCTGTTTTTGGCTCAAGATGATAGAAACGTGTTTTAAGTGGTAACATGTTTTTGTCTTATAATTTGTTTTTAATTTATAAAATGTTTCAAACTCTACCGAGCAAAATAATACTCCATTTGCGGGTTTGATTTGTAATTACTTTTAATTTGCATGCTTTTTCCAATCGAATGCTCATCTCGCCGAACCGAATGAATATTATTTCTTTCGTTGGCAACAACAAGCAAAACAGATCAATCCCGTATAACATAATCTTATTTGTTGCACGGTTAGTGGATTGCGTAGGAACAGGATCTGATTGTTTTTGTAACTTTCAATGCGAAGTAATAACAACAAACAGATCAGACGATCCCAGGCAAAACTGTGTCAGTAACAGAGAAAGCATCAAATCGAGGTTGTTGCTCAGCAACGATCGCATACTCTCCTGACGCTTATCGATCCGGGTCTACGCGATCCCCGTGGTCGTAGTTAAGATGACGTCCGATGGTTAGTCGCTCAAAGCTGATAAGCCCTTAAGAGGGAGAGTTGTTTACACAAATTACAAATAGCATTGCGTTACCCCCCTTTTTTGTAAACGGCCTTCATGTTTTAATTAGTTTTTTTCACCTTCCCTAGGTAAACTCATCAGTACAATCGCTGCAGACAGAGAAATGTTTCTACGTGCAGAACAACCGATACGAGCAACTGCCGGCCGATGTGGACCGCAAGCTTCAGTCGATCCTCAAAGAGGTGGATGCTGTAGATCAGTTAACTGGCAAGTCAACGCTCGTGGCCGGTCCGACACAGGTGACGATCGAGATTGGTCCACGGTTTAACTTTTCCACCGCAAGCAGCACAAACAGTGTTAGCATTTGCCATAACCTCGGGTTGGAGTTTGTTGAACGTATCGAAGTGGCCACGCGGTACCTGATCGGACTGAATGCGACCGTTGGAACGAACGAATCGACCATCGTTTCCTCGCTGCTGGGAGTGCTGCACGATCCGATGACGCAGTGTCAGTACACGGAGCGAAATGTGCCGGTGAACGATTTTTACGAGACAATTTCGCATGCAAAGGAGGAGTGGCACTTTGTGCCAATGCTCGAAAAAGGCCGAAAGGCTTTGGAAGAAATCAACGTTAAAAATGGTAAGCTGACATTGTGATGTTACAGTACACGTAGAATCGAACTTTTCCTCAGCTAACACGTGGACGGTCAATTTCAGGACTCGCGTTCGATGAGTGGGACCTCGAGTACTACACCAACCTGTTCGTGAACGTGCTGAAGCGCAATCCGACCAACGTGGAGCTGTTCGATTGCGCCCAGTGCAACAGCGAGCACTCGCGCCATTGGTTCTTCAAGGGCAAAATTTCGGTCGACGGCAAACCGAAGGCCCAATCGCTGATCGAGATGATCTGCGACACGCAGCGCTACACGAACCCAAACAACACGGTCAAGTTTAGCGACAACAGCAGTGCGATCCAGGGTTACGAGCACCGGGCGCTCCGTGCTTCAAGCTTCGACGGTCCGGGGAAGTTCGTGGAACGAACCGTACGCTCGGATTTGATTTTTACCGCCGAAACACACAACATGCCAACGGCCGTTTCGCCGTTCAGTGGCGCAACGACTGGCACCGGCGGTCGGTTGCGGGATGTGCAGAGTATTGGTCGTGGTGGGCTACCGATTGCCGGTACGGCCGGGTACTGCGTGGGAATGTTGAACATACCGGGGTATAAGCTACCATACGAAACCGAGGAAGACTACCCAGGATCGTTCGCGCGCCCACTGAAGGTACTGATTGAGGCGAGCGACGGTGCTTCGGACTACGGTAACAAGTTCGGGGAGCCAGTCATCTGTGGGTTTGCCATTTCGTACGGCACGGTGCAGTCCGATGGTCGGCGAAAGGAGTACGTGAAACCGATCATGTTCAGCGGCGGTGTGGGGACGATGGATTCAGATCTGGTGGACAAAAAGGACCCCAAGAAAGGTAATTGTTTAGGGAGAGTATTTTTAACAAATTTTTAACTAGTTTGTTTATTGCTGTTTACATAAAGTTTAGACTAGTTCAGTTCAACATATGCTTACTTTAATTTACTCTCTTTCAGGAATGTTGCTGGCAAAAATCGGAGGTCCCGTTTACCGTATCGGTGTCGGTGGTGGTGCAGCTAGTTCGGTTGACGTGCAGGGCGACAGTACGAACACGGAGCTAGACTTTAACGCCGTTCAGCGAGGCGATGCGGAGATGGAGAACAAGCTGAACCGTGTCGTGCGGGCTTGTATCGAACTTGGAGAGCACAATCCGATTCTCGCGATCCACGATCAGGGCGCTGGCGGTAATTGTAACGTGCTGAAGGAGCTGGTCGAACCGGGCTGTGCCGGTGCCGTTATCTTCTCCAAGGCGTTCCAGCTAGGCGATCCAACAATTTCCACCCTGGAGCTGTGGGGTGCCGAGTATCAGGAGAACAACGCCGTCCTGATCGACGCCGGCAGTCGTGAGCTGCTGCAGCGGATCTGTGACCGTGAACGCTGCCCCGTATCGTTCGTGGGCAAGGTCACGGGAACGGGCTACGTTACCCTTGTCGAGCGGGAGTTCGATGAGACCGCGGACAAGCTGGCGGATCGTTCGAAGTGTACCGAGGAGCTTGCGCATGTTCCGTTCGATATGCATCTCGATCACGTGCTCGGAAAGATGCCCCAGAAGGAGTTCAAACTGGCACGTCTCGACGAGCGGGTGGATGAATTCAAACCCGCGCCGGGTGAAGTGCGTCTACCGGAGGCACTTGGACTCGTCCTGTCGGCGGCAACGGTTGGCAGCAAGCGCTACCTAACTAACAAGGTGGATCGTTCCGTCACGGGTTTGATTGCGCAGCAGCAATGCGTTGGACCACTGCATACGCCTCTGGCCGACTTTGGGCTCGTCGCCGTGTCGCACTTTGCGCGGGAAGGTATCGCAACGTCGATCGGTGCCCAACCCATCAAGGGACTGGTCGATCCAGCGAAGGCCGCCCGGATGACGGTGGCCGAGGCACTCTCGAATCTAGTGTTTGTCGCCATCAGCGAGTTGGCGGACGTGAAGTGCTCGGGTAACTGGATGTGGGCCGCGAAGGTACCGGGTGAAGGAGCCAAGTTGGTAGACGCGTGCGAAGCAATGTGTGCCCTTATGAGCCAGCTGCGTATTGCCATCGATGGGGGTAAGGATTCGCTCTCGATGGCGGCCCGCGTGCACTGCGAAACGGTGGTGAGTCCGGGTACGCTCGTCGTCTCGACGTACGCCCCGTGTCCTGATGTCACGGTGAAGGTCACGCCCGATCTGAAGGCTGCCTCACTCGGACGGGACACGACGCTGCTGTACGTGGCGATCGAAGGGCTTCAGTTCCGGCTGGGTGGCTCAGTGTTGGCGCAGTGCTACGGTAAGCTGGGTGGCGACTGTCCGGACATTACCAACGCCGAGTGTCTCAAGAATGCGTTCAATGTAACGCAGGAGCTGTTGCGCAAGGGCTTGCTGCTTTCGGGTCACGATTGTAGCGACGGTGGGTTGGTCACGTGCGTGCTAGAGATGGCGTTTGCCGGCCTCAGTGGTGTGGAACTGAATCTCGAGCAACTGCTCCCGAAGGGCAGCACGGCCGAGGTCGACGTACTGCGAGTTCTGTTCGCCGAGGAATGTGGTTGGGTGCTGGAGGTTCAGCAGACGCATGCCGACGGGGTGCTGAGTGCCTTCCGTCGGGCTTCCGTGCCGTGCTTCGCCATCGGCAGGGGCATCGGTGTGGGTGACCTTCATTCGAGCAGCTCCGTGACGGTGCGAGCGGGAGCGAAAAAGATCCTCCTTCAGGACAGTCTGTTCAATCTGTTCAACCGCTGGGAATCGATCAGCTTCGAAATTGAGAAGCTGCAGAAAGCGAAAGCAAGTGCCATCGAGGAGTACACGGGCATTGAGCGTCGCACTGGACCGCGATACGTGTCCAAGCTGAATCCGGACACGGTGTACGCGGATCTGAAGCTGAACGCCTCCACCGGGCCGCGTGTTGCTTTGATCCGAGAGGAAGGAACGAACGGTGACCGGGAGATGGCTGCCGCTCTCTTCACGGCCGGCTTCGAGGTGCACGATGTAGTGATGAACGATTTGCTCCAAGGACGCACCACGCTGGATCGATACCGGGGCATCGTATTTCCTGGTAAGTTCAAATTTAGTACACACTTCTATGAACTGAAGGTAATGCGTTTTTGAAGAGAAACGTATCGGTAATAGACGTACAATATCATTTTCGTCACTAGCTCAATTTGATGTTACGATTGATTTCAAATATTTTATTGGAACATAAACTTTAACACTAAGACCATGATAGAAATGTGCATCAACAACCCAAAAACGCCAAAAGACACTAATCAAATATACTAAAATGAAGCCGTTTACAGATCAGAAAAATATTCAAAAATGACAAAATTATAGCGTGTTGAAAAAGAAAGTTTCTTCAGTGGATCTTTGGATTTTAAGAAAGACTTTTTTATATTTTCATAAAATATTCAGCCACTTCCGGGATATTAAAAACAAAAATTGCGTTGGGGTCCAAATCATCGCTAATTAAATTCTAGTGTTAAACACGTAGGGAAACGTAGTGGACATAGAATATTGTTTTCCGTATAATAACACTAACTGAAATTGAATTTAAGATTAATTCCGAATAATACCAAATTTTCAATGGTTCCAAGCATAACAAACTTATTTATATTGGAACAAACTTAAAGATATATGTTACATGTTGTTCCTTTATGGGCTGAAATGGTTTTGCTTGTGAGCATATAATTAACCATGACGTTCTCTTCCGCAGGTGGATTTAGCTACGCAGACACGCTCGGGTCGGCCAAAGGTTGGGCAGCTTGCATCCAGTACAACGGTACGATCGCGCCCCAGTTCGAGCACTTCCGCCAGCGTACGGACACTTTCTCGCTCGGCGTCTGCAACGGCTGCCAGCTGATGGGACTGATCGGTTGGGTCGAGACGGGTTTGCAACCGGCAACCACCGCGAAGGACACCGTTCCAGAGATCGTACTGGTTGGTAACCGGTCGGAGAAGTTCGAATCACGTTGGGTAACGCTACGGATCCCGGCGAGTAAATCGCTGATGCTACGCCGGCTGGCGGGAAGCGTACTCGGCTGCTGGGTTGCTCACGGTGAAGGTCGCTTTGCGTTCCGGAGCGACGCCACCCGGGACCGGCTAGCGGTGGAGCAGTGCGTCACGATGCAGTACGTGGACGATGCGGGCAATCCGACCGAGGGCTACCCAATGAACCCGAACGGTAGTCCGCTCGGTATTGCCGGTGTCTGCTCGCCCGATGGACGCCACCTGGCCATCATGCCGCACCCGGAGCGTTGCGTGCAGATGTGGCAGTGGCCTTATGTGACGGCTGATTTCCCGCTCCGAAACGCGTCGCCCTGGATGTCGATGTTCTACGAGGCCTACTTGTGGTGTGTGGGCAAGCAGTAACAACAACGAAAAGCGTCCGAAAAGCGACAATGCTTTTTAATCAGCATAATTTCATAGCTGCGTAATTATCCTTTTTACTTTATTTTGTTTCTTTTTCTTGCTCATTCTCTTAATGTAATCTAATGCTTAAGATACTTTCCTAATAAAGCGTCAAGCTCATGGCTTAAGGAAAAGGGAATTGTGGTACCTTTCTCACGCCTAATGTCGCCTATATGCGAGTACAACAGGCCGTAAACGGCTTCTCCTTAAAAGTAAGCACGATAAGCCTATGAAAGCCATAGAAATAAACGTCTTTCGAGTTAATCACAATTTATAGAGCCCATCCACACTTCAGCATCAGCTCTAAGGAGCGACGCACATCAAGCAGAAGAAAGCAAAAGAAAAGGGGAAAGAGATCCCGTTTTCATCCTGGTCGTAATGAAGCCTACCTATTAAATGAGGCAAACAGGTATTCCGTGAATTAAATTCAAACCCTCCTCCCTCCCCGAACGACCGGGTTTCCTGCGAGGTGAACGCACAACGCGAGGTAGGCGGCCGGAAAACTCTCGAAAAAGGTTCCCCAAACAAGAAAACGTGTACAATCAATCCGGTGTGTGGCAAGAGAGAGAACTTGAGAAGGATCTTAAAACTCAACCGCAAACTGAGGAAAAGTACCGGTCGAGTAGCATTAAAACGGGAGCCCACATTATTGGAGTATGTTTAAGGTTAGGTTACGCTTTCCGCCGTCCGTCCCCAAGGCCTTCGGTTCGCCCACGTATCCTCGAATCGTATGCGTGCTCCGCTTCGATACCGATGAAAAGATAGACCCCAAGGGGACGGAGATAAGATAATTAGCTACACTTGAGGTGTGTACGACGCGTTGAGAAGCGCGTTTATTTTAAGGCCGTGAACACGTCCCTTCACTTCGGTACGCTTTGCCCGATTTCATCTCCGACATCCCTTTTGGTGTACTCCCGGCGTTCCGCAACCTCACGCACTGTGCGTCCCACATTCCGGGTATTGAAGGGCGAAATAAATAAGCATCTTTACCGTCGGCATCGCGTGGCGTTATCTCGGGCATCGTTTCATTTGCGAATCCTTACAAAATAATCTTTCTCCGCTTCAGTGTTGCTTTCGGATGGCACGTTACGCGTGCGTTTCTTTCGTTGGTAGCAACTCACGTAAAGATTGTTACATTTTTCCGACAATCGCCTGGAAGAAGCTTTCACGCTTAGGATGTCAGCGAACCACAATTATTCCGGCTGAATCCAGGTGGCCAGGTGTCTCTGGATGCCTTCCGGTGGAGCGTTTGTTGCGCTGGCGACGGGGCTGGTTGCGGCTTGTGTCGAAGAAAAGCGCGACGGAACGAGCGAAGGAAAATGTTTAAATTCCCTTATTCGTGCCAGAGTCTGCTGGTGGAGGCAGATGTAGTAGAGTATGGCAGGGCAAGTGCGCGCATTTCAAATTTAAATACAGTAGACTCTCAATCATCTGCGGGAAAGGGGGGCCGGAAAATAATACAAAGCTCAATAGACAATACCAAACAACAGGTTGCAAAAACAAAAAGAAACTAGGAGAGATAAAGAACGTGGATGTAAGAAAAGTGGGGAACTTTGAGTTATGATTTTCACAATCTTCAAGTATCGATACGAGTGTTCGATTATTTAAAAAAGCAATGGCAATCGATAATCCTACCACTGAAGATCGGGAGTCTACTGTATAAAGTGGTAGTTAATAATAAGTTGGAGAGAATTACAGAGAAATATCTTAACTGATGGGGATGTAACTTAGGAATTTAAAAGCTATTTGGTGAAAGGGCTATTTAGCTTTTATGTGTGAAACAAACAAAGTGCGCTTTCTTACCCCATAGTACTCTAAATTAGTTTCAATTCGATGGCACCCATTTGCGATTCCCGCATTTTCCTGCTACACGCACGCACCAAAATGGATTCACATTTCATCGAATCGACTTCCAGGAAACCGACTGAACATTCCAAGGGCGAACCAAGAGCCTCTAGCCTCCATCATCAGCATCATCATTATCATCGTCATCTATTGGCCCTGCCATTGAATAGGCCGGATAGGTGCGAGAATCTGCCCGTTGTTGACGGACGGTTGGTTTTCCACCGAAACACAGCTCCTGGGCGTCTGGGAAATGTTGGCGAAAAATTCCGACGAAAACCTAACCTCAACACGCGCAACGCATCACATCCGCGCTTGTTGCGGCGTGGTAGAGGGTACCAAAATAAGGAAGGCACCCTTTGCCAACCACACCGCCTGACGCACACAAAATCCTTGAATGATTTTTAACACCAACCATTCGCGGAGTTATGCTTGTTCGAGCACAACGGCTTTGTAGCTCGAGTGGAATTCGTCCTTTCGTCGCTGCTGAAAGGTAAATTTGTATATTGTTCTCATCACGGGGGTGGTTTGGTTTCCGGGAAAATTGAACCACCACTGCCGGGGAAACGCGTCGGACAGACCCTGGATCCAATTGTGGAAGACTTAATTTTCCTGAAAAACAACGCAACAGAGTTGTCAACTGTCATATCGAGATAAAATTCAACGACTGCTACTAAAAAAATGTGACACAGACATTTTAAATTTTCGTTTCACTCTCACGAGTCTTCCATTTTTATTATTATTTCATTTCATCGCTTCGCTCGGGTGTCTGCGCAGCAGCCATTATGGCACCTGTCGCTCACACACCCGTCCGTCCGTCCGTCCATCCGCCCGTCCTTCCGTTATGCTTCCCATCCGGATTTTGGCGCGTGTGGGGGTTTGCTCTCCGGTTATCGTCGGGTATTCTTA
Source organism: Anopheles ziemanni (assembly GCF_943734765.1). Taxonomy (NCBI): domain Eukaryota; kingdom Metazoa; phylum Arthropoda; class Insecta; order Diptera; family Culicidae; genus Anopheles; species Anopheles ziemanni. The sequence goes on from NC_080706.1 coordinate 14,002,141, forward strand.
CAGCAAAAATTTGTAAGTTTGTGTTTTTCTTTCTTTCTATATATTTACACTTCCAACAGCGCTTCCGCTTGCTTTCAAATCGCACAAAAAAACAACAAAAATGCGGAAGACAGCGGTCAGCGGTTGCGTCCCAAGTAGGACTCCGAACCGCCCGCACGCTCTACGCTTCCCCGTGAACGTTCCTCATACGGAGATCTCCTGAATTTGAACCCGCTTCTTGCCGCCGCCGCCGCCGCTGGTTCCGGTGGCCGAATCCGACGGATGTTGCTGCTGTGACTGCTGCTGCTGCTGGTGGTGTTGGTGTTGGTGCAGATGCTGATGCTGATGGTGGTGCAGTTGGTGCAGCGAAGGAGGCCGCAGGATACCGCTTCCGGCAGTCTGCAGCGAGTGGTCGTAGTCTTTCGCCGCAAGCGAGCGTGTGCTCGACCGGAAGTCAACCTCGCGCACGAGTAAATCCCGCCGGCGGGTCATCGTGGCCGTGCTGGCCATCGTCGGTCTCGGCGGTGGTCCGGTGTCGGTGGTCACCTCGGCCAAGTCGTACTGCGTCGATTGGTTGCACAGCTCCTTCGGCAGGCTGACGACGGAGTAGCTGCGTGAATCGCGACCCGCGGGGGCGGCGATCGGGTGGTGGTCCGAGGTGAGCGACGACGCCGACCCGGACGAGGACCGGTTGTCCGACGGGTTGGGCGACACGATGGACACCTTTTTGGGTGAAACCGTCCGACTGCTGACCCCGGCCTGGTGATGATGGTGCGCGAGATGATGTTGCTGTTGTTGCTGCTGCTGCTGCTGGAGTTCACATTTGTGCGAGTGCTTGATGGCGGAGGTGCTGCTGCGGCGCATGGTGTGCGTGGCGTGGCCGTGATAGTGCGGGGTCAGCGCTAGCTCGATTGTCTGTATGCCGCCGGCGGAAGAAACCTTGGAAGCCGCCCGCGATATCGTCGGTCCTGATCCCTTCGACTGCGGCTCGGTGTCCTGGAGCTGCAGCGGCACGGCCGGATCGCTGGACGAGCTGTTGTCATCGGTGGCCGAGGCCGCCACCTTCCCGGCAGCCGCGACCGCCGCCGACGACGACTCGACCACGTTCAGGCGCGACTCCAGCTCGAGCAGGTTGATCTTCATGCGCGAGTTGCTCTCGCGCTTCTCGCGCTGGTAGTAGATGGCCACGAAGATCAGCACGTTGAGAAACAGCAGGAAGCAGCCGACGCCGATCGTGATGGCCAGCGCGGTCGAGTAGCTCCGGTGGTAGCTGTTCGTAAGCCGGTTGATCAGGCTGCGGTTCGAGTCGCCGTGCTGTGCCGGGAGGGCCGAGTTGTGCAGCGGCCAGGACGCGGACGCCGTCTGGATGAAGGTGATGTTCGGGGGACACTCTGGGGGGAAGAGCGAACACACAATACCGACCTAGCTTAGTTTCCTCCCAAAGCAACCGAAACATGCCTTACCGGATAACCTACCGGTGGAGATGGACTGCAGTATTGTCGAAGCGATCGTTTCCGTCTTGTGCATCTTCGAGGTGGTAGACGTCACGAACCCGATGTGCACCAGCGGTGGCTCAACGATCTGTTCCCTCACGAGACCTGTTACAGTGTGAGAGAAATTCCAATCAGATTCCGGCTGACCACATTACAGGAATCCATCATACCATCGTAGAAGACAGGGTTTTCCTCGCTGAAATGATGATGTCTCATCGACAGCTCCGGAATGTTGAACGACGAATGGAGCTGAGGGATGAGGCTGAGCCAGAGTGACAGCTTGTGGCCACGATAATGACTCTTCGGTACAACCTTACTCCCTGTAGAGGAATAAAAACAGCGTGTCGGTGTTGAGAGTTGGTTAAAAAGGGGAAATACATATCTGTGGATAAACGATCCCTTATTCCGATATCCGTACAACAGTTTCATAAGAATCGAAATTATAATATTCTGTTGGATTGTGCAAGTAGCAAAACAGGCAGCGGATCATTTGCATTACTTGGATTTTTGAGAGTAAAGAAATATTTCAAATCAACCCTTAAACAAGTGATTTATTGACTAAAACACAAAGTTTCACAGCTCGTAGGTACACAGTAGAAAGTGGATTTTCAATATTTCAAAATAAATCAGTCACCAGCTTCTGTTTTTAAGATAATGAACCTAATTTTTCACGGTCTTCTCAGAATTAATTCGACAACCGGTACATCGGGTGTCAAATTTCATTTTTTGGCAATATTTTTGAGATAGAATCGATCCACCAAATAAGGGTGTGAAAGTAAAACAATAGACAAAAACAGGATCGGTTGCGGATGATTGAGTGTCTGCTGTACTTGCAAAGTAAATTTTGATTCCAAGAAATAAATTGATTGAATTATTCACGAACCACCCAACTCAAATGGTACAAACTATATTATGGAAATCTAACACTCGTTTTACTTTGTAATTAATTCGAAAATCTCTATCCACTGGAGAAGGTTTATAGTGTCAATAGTGTCTAGATAATATTATAAAAATAATGATATCGAGAGTGAAATAGTGATCACTCCAATAATTAGTTTAGTTAAAACTCACTTAGTTTACACAATCTTAATATGTACGAATACATTTTTAAGTAACTGTATATTGTTCAAAAGATTCATTTTGTTCTAAATGAACAGTTTCCTTTGCCGTCTGTTGTACAATGGTGAAGTACGGCGGAACATTCTTGCAACAAAGTGCTTGTTTTGGAATTTGTTTGGGATTGTTCGGAGAAAGATCTTGCGCCAGTCGAGCAGTTTCTGGTGCAGGAGAAACTTGTTTGCATCAACTTAGATTGGCTTCAAAAAGACGCTACGGTAATCGATAACGCAAACACAGCAACAATTTGCAGAGATTGCAGAAGATGTATGAAGATAACGAGCCGCAAGGACATGTAAAAGGATCCGCCGATATTTTCCCAAGCACTAGGAAAGCAAGGATATTGAGGGCGTGGAAGGGCAATCCATAAAGGTAACGTGAAACTGGAGCTAATGCATCCTTACCTATCTCCATGAACACCTGATTGGTGGTGTCGTAGTGTCCCCAGAACGGCAGGTTGTACTTGATCGCCGTAAACCCGCTGTAGACGAAGTCGCTGTCCACGCTGTAGTAGCTCGATTCCGGCTCACCCCGTCCGTCCGAATCTTCACCGCCCTGCTCCTGTTCGCTCTGGTCTCCGTCGCGCCCTCCGTCATCGTCCCCGCTCGACCCGTTCTGTCGACCACCTCCACCACCACCACCACCACCACCAGCTTCCTCGCTCGAACCGTACCCATCGTCGGATTCCCGCGAGCTGAAGCGCTGCAAATCGTTGGCATATTTTCGCTTCTTGCGCGAATGCTTCTGCTGGCGGTCCTTGTGGTAGTACTGCTGCAGCTGCTGCTGCATCAGCAGCTCCTGCGGCCGCTCGGACGAGTCGGAGGTGGTGGCGCTAGCACCGGCCCCCGCCACCGGCTGCCCCCGAAAGGACGTCACCAGCTGACGCATGAGCGTTTCGTTGTGCGGTTTTTTCGCCGGATTCCAGCTACGCTTATTGTTGCTATTCACGAACACATCCATACGTGACGAGCGCAGCCCGTTGGGGTTACTGTTGTGAGGGTCACCAGAATTTGACACGTTTGACACGATTATTTACGAGCACCGGGCCGACCCTCCGTCCGGGGACCGGACACTTACCCCGTTTTTACAAAATTACACAAGTAACGCATCACGGCGCTGCTGACCTGCATATCCAACCTAGTGAGGGTGAGTGGGAACATCGGTGATGGTGAGAATCCTAATGCAAAAGGCACATCCTCGCCTCGAACGGAGCCGCTCCGCTGTGTGGGGTTGCGTCCGAATCATCGGTGGCCATTTTTGGTGGAGCCATTTTGCCGCACCGGGAACGAAAGAGAGCAAAGTCAATACCGGACCAGAGACCGGCCCAGCCCTTTCCATTGAGCCGGAACGCCGGCGGCGTACTGATTGTGTTATTGTAAGGAAAAATAATAATATCTAATACAGCTTCCTAGGTAAACACGACCCAAATGAACCGAGATTTTTCCAAATTTTCCCCGCAAAAACGTTGCTCCCCGTCACGTCGGGGTAGAGGGTTTGCAAAACGAGGTGCTCCAATTGAATTACCTTTAGGAGCTTGGCGCTTCGCTGGGAGAAGATTGCCCTAGCGATGCGCGAGCAACAGCATTTGTGTCGACGGAAGGGAGCGAAAACGCAAAATCCTTGCTGGAAATTTCATTTCCCGCAGCTCCATAGAAGGCAAACCAGCAAGGAGGTTCCGGGGCAAGAAGGATACTGGGGCAAATAAAATAAGGTATAATTTCGAATTTATGAAATTTATCTCGCCTGGAAAGCAGCACGCGGTTCACGCGCTCCGGGGAAACCACACTAGAACCCGTCGAAAGAATTTCCTTCTATGCGCGGGTTTAATTTGAGATTTCCAATCAAAATATTGTGGAGTTTGAAGGGAGTTTTGGGTTTGAACATGGTGTTACCCGTTCCTTTGTGCTGAAATGGATACATTGCAACAAAGAGGTATGGTGTTTTCAGAGCAGTTACACCCTTTAATATTTCATCACAGCTTTACTCTGTTCCTATTTCGGCATTTTGTCCTTTTTTATGGCTAAGCGAAAACCAATTTTAACTAACAGTTTAGAAATATGATATATAGTGATAGAATTTTGATTGACATGAGAATCAATGCGATACTTTAATTGTATTATGAGAACGAATATGAAAAATGTTTTTATGATGTTTGAAACAAAAATTTTCCAACATGGCTGCAAACAAGTCAAGACTGGCAGGTATTTTCATCTCCCCAACACCGTTCACTGCTCAAATCCTTGTTTGTCGATAGTAGGGCTGATGTTCTATAAGCGAATAATAATCCCATGGTATTTGAAACCAAGTACCGTAATATATGTATAATTGCCTGCCACGGCTATAAACTATTTTATAGCCCGTGGTGTTTACTATGGCGCAGCAGTCAAGGGCATATCATACGATAATCAGTTCCACTGAACCCCATATGGGTTGCATATGAACACCGACATGAGCATTATCGTTATAACGTGATCCAATTCGTCAAATTGAGAGTTTTAATAGCAAATAAGTGTGTGAAAAACAATGTGATGTAGGTTGTAGGTTGAGACTATTGCTTCGAATGAAGGGTGCTAGTTGATAAAACGATGTAATGTTTTACGTAATCACATAAAAATCCTTTATCAATAACTTTGGTCGATGCTTTTAACCAATACCTTCCATCGAAATATAATTGTTGGGTTGATCAGATAAATTCACTAAAATAAAATATCAAAGACAAAAGTGAAAAGACCACAACGAGGTGGTATTTGCTGATAGAAACCTAATTTTATCAGTATCATACGTAACAAAACAAGTTGCACCAATTTTGTAGAAAAATCTCCCATTAGCTGGTTGAACCTCCTCGCAAACAAGCAGCCAGAACAAAAGGAAATCGATACTGTGCTCGCCTACCTGCGGAAACTTCCATTCATGAGATTGATGCTTGAAGTGGAGAAAGTACGATCGGCCTCCCTGTAGGCTGTGCAGGTGGCTGAGCTGGACCAGCGGGGCCGCCGTCAGTCCGTCGCTCAGCAGCTCCAGCACCGCGTCCCGGTACCCGTAGGCGCTCCGTGGCGACCGCTCCCAGTTGGTGTATTCGTTCTGCGGAGAGGAAGGAAAAATCCTGGTCAGTACGGTAGCAAAGGACTTCGGAAAAGGGAGGAAAAATAATTATTGACGTTGATAAAAATTGATGATTGGTGGGCGACATTTCGAAGCCATCAAAGTGTACTCGATTTGACGGGAGTTCGAATAGAAAAGGGCTGTGGCGTGGCGGCCGCTTTTCCGACCAGTCGAACTGGCCGAAAATGTTCCTCGATTTTATTTACCCACTCTACACTTACAGCGACTGATTTGTTGTTTGACTGGGAAAGTTCTTGCTGAGGGGGAAGGCTTTCTCATCTATCCTTCCACGCGTTTTCTATTAAAATCTTCAATTTATATCGCTTTCCCAGCTACTTTCCATACACAAACAGTACCGGGCCCCCCCCGACCAGTTCGAGCGTGAAGCCGGTGGAAATCGTCGAACAAATTCGTCAATTCCAGCGATGCAACGAACGGGTAACCGTTTTCCCGGCAAATTGGGTACAACTCCTCCTCGCGTAATCCTGTTTTCCGGGAAAGGCGCTCGAGGGAAACCGCTTTGGCGCAATTAATATTCCATGCCGGGCCACGAACATCGCCGTTTGCGTCGTTGATCCGAACGATGATTTGATGGCCCCTGCGCTTACCTTGGGTGAGGGGCTGAAGTCAGCCTGGAAAAGCTAAGGAGTTTTCGTTTCTTCGGGGGGAAAAGAATTATTTGTTTCATTGTGGAAGAATAGAGGGGGAGCGTTACTTAACGTTGCCAAGTGAAACAGATGAATGCAACCGAAATGGTTGGAACAATGTTATTTCGCTTTTCATGAGAGCATGAGCACCATTTTCATTTACCATTCAACATGAATTTTGTTTCCTTTCGGGCCGCTCGCCTTAAGGATGGTCGGTTAGAAGAAAGTTCAGCCGAGGTTTATCGAGTTTCCCGACCGGACGACCTGGGCTCGAGATTCATCGTGCGCTGATCGTTCGGACGGCCTCGACCCAACCGGCCAACCAGCCCGTTTTCCACAACTATGTTGCTCACTTGCAACCGGATGGAATTTTGTGGCTAACCACAACTAAGATACTGTGCTCGGGCATCGGAGAAACTTTTTCGCTGCTCCCGCAAAGGAAACAAAACGGCTACGGACGGGACGGAATGCGGGAAAGTCCCGTTTTCGTTTGCGAAAGGGTGGCGGACCGGGGGGGGGGGGAAACCAACCACGCTAGTGAGCGATACTCACCTTGAGCGCGGAGTAGATCTCGTTCAGGTGGTACCGGTAGGTGTTCCGTACGAAGGTGCGCAGGATGCGGTCGCGCTTGGTTTCGTTGAAGCCGAACTCGAGATCCGCCGCCGTCAGCTCCAGGTAGGACTCGTACGTCGTCAGCCCGAACAGGACGTCCTGTTTGTGGAAGTTGCTGAACTCGATACCGCTGGTGCTGGTGGCGAGAGCATGAGGAAGAGGGAGAGAGAAAAAGTGTGTGTGTGTGTGTGTAGGGAAACGGAAAGCCAATAGAAAATTGGTTGCAGGACGAAACCAACGATGGATGGGTGTGCGGGGGTGAGAGAAAGGCGGAGGCGCAAGGGAAACAGTTTTCGCAAAACAAAGTGTTTTGCAAAGTTTCCAGTTCCGCATTTTGTGTGCCCTCTCTCGCTCCCCCCCACCGCCCACCGACACTTTGAATACAATAAAGTAGGGTTTGATGGGAACGGCCCCTCCTCGCTAAATTGCCCATGATCCCCGACCGTTCCCATACCCTTCCCCCGGTTGCCGAACCTACCTCGCTATCGCCGAATCGGATGGTATCTTAAGATTATTAATAACGGCCGCCTTGGCCGGTGTTATGACGGTTCCGTCGACAAACGGTGCAAATCCTGGCAAAAATCTGTTCCGAAAGAATGGTACAAAGAATGGCGAAAGAGAGAGAGAGAGAGAGAGGGTGAGCGAAGAAAACACAACAAACAAATTTTAAATGCATAACGAGTGGAAATTAAAAATCAGCAGCAGATAATAACTGTTGGACGGAGGATTGTTTGCGTTTCACCCATCGCAACCCTCCGAAAACCCCCGCCGGAAGTGGAAAGGAAAGGTTGGCACCACCGGAAGTTAAGTGCTGACTGTACAAGAATGGTTGGCTTTATCTGATGTTTGACGTTTTCTTTTTCGTTGCTCCCGTTTTCTTGTTCGTTTCCGTCTCCGCCGATGGATGAATCTTTAATTTGCGTTTCGTTTGCACAGCGATTCCGTGTCCAATCTGAACAACCGACCTGTCCTACCTTCTGCCGTCTTGCCTTGGTCGGTCTTGGACAATAACGGGTCGGGGCAAGAGGGATCCGGGTTGAACTAAAAGGTTGTAAGGTTGTTTTGGATGACATTTTTATTACCGTACGATGCGGATGGCGGTGCGCAGGGAACTTTTCTGATAATTGGCCATAAAAGCTAGTCCAGCAAATTGCTCAAAAATTTAATAAGTTTCTGCATGTTGCACAACTTGATTATTATTTCTTTGGAAACGAAAGTTTCCGGTCTGTTATCTAGCGCCAATCTTTCATTTTTTATACTTCATGATTTTCAATTTGTGCTTTTCTGTAAGTTTTGACATTAGTGTTGGAATTATGGCTTTTATTAAAACACTAATAATCCTGAAAATTCCCTAGAAAATGGTTTTAAACACGTAAAAGGAAATAAAAAATTAACAAATAGAATGATTGTTTCTGTGTAATCAATTTAATATAATGTCAATCAATGATACACTAATGTATTGAAAAACATATTTAAACTCTTTTTAATAATCATTGATCCATAAAAAAGTGTTGGAACAATTTAGAAAATTTCTACAACAACTAGTAATATCAAGAAGAACATACTGTCACTATTTTTCGTTCTTCTGTTTGTCAAAAAGTACAGTGTGTAAGTAAAGTACAAGTAAAACATGATTCAATAATTATGAAATGAGATGCGCTCTTTAGCTTGCTATGTACGGTATTTAAAAATGTCCGCCTCTCGTGAACGGACCCAGCATTACCGTGTGAAGATGGCTTTCTTTAATTCCCACCTTTGAGGGCAAAAGGTCCGTGTCGCTTGTAATCGTAATCGCTTTAAATTGCACAATCTTGCCAGACGGCGCCCGGTAAATCGCTCGACGATGTAAAAACAAACAGCCTGTACTTTAATGAAAGCACCAAACAACAGCGAAAGGGCTTAATTTAAGCCCTCCCGAAATCTCTCGTCTCCCGACGGCGTGTTTTGAAGCAGAATGTCTTGCGTACCAACGACGCTCGAGTCGTGTTTTTCCTCTTACCTTTTACTGCTCATTTTATAATTACAAATTATGTGTAGGACAGTTTTTAAATTTCGAAAGAGCGGAACAAATCCAATAGATAACATTTAAAAGGTGAAAATTCGACTCATTGTCGACGTGTTGGTGGTATTTTAAATTGAATCAAGAGTGATATTTACAACACGGTACAAAGTTTAAGGATTTAATTTTAAAAACCTTTGTTCCTAGATTGCTTGTAAAACCATAATCTTGTTTGAACTTTAACCAACGTTTCTGGATGTAAAGATTTGTCAACGACAGGGAAAAGAGGTTGACTCGCTTTCCTTTCGACAGCGGCGAGAGTGAGGAGTGGGCGAGGGGACAAATGAAGGAGCACGACGCAACTCACCTAGGACTACTCAACGATATATTCATAAGCTCCGCAAGTGATTTGGTCCGCAGACAGGGAGCCAAATCCTCGTTCACGACGTCGCCGGCGCATGAGGTCTGTTCGGCTACTTTGCGCTTCACGGAAAGTGGATCCCGCTGGATGGCCCACGGCGACAGGGCGGACCCGCTCAGCAGTACTACCCGGTGTATCAGATCTGAAACGTTTGGGACAAGACGCAAAACGGGACTTTGAAGATTGGATCGTTCCGGCAAGACGCGTCGGGACGCGACCGTGGCACTTACCTCCGGCGACGGGCGACACGGCCAGGATGTTGGCCAGGGCCGCGCCAGTGCCGTGACCCATCAGCGCGATCTTCGCCGGGTCGCCACCGAACGCGACCAGGTTCTCCCGCAGCCAGTGCAGCCCGGCCACCAGGTCCATCAGCCCGAAGTTGCCCTGGGCACTTCCCTTAGCACCAGTTTTCAAAAAACCTATTTATTTTGCACCGACAGAGTATCGGAGTGGGACGGGATGGGAAAGTTTTACTCGCTCGGCTTAAGTTTCCACCACGCGCCATATTAGATGACGCCCGTGCGCGCCACCCGGCACTTCCTTCCGTTCCGCGAGGAACGTTCCGAACTCCAATTTCGCAGGAACTAATTAACGAGCGCGAGGGCGGGTTCGGTTGTCGACAGTTTATTTTAGCTTAGCTTAAATTTCCACTCACTTCCAACATTCCAGCTTCGCTGAGTGACCCTCTCGAAGTAGCAACTTCTTATGGCAGGCTTCGAATCGAACTGGACGGCGGATGTTCTTTCAAAAGGCAACCATTTTCCCGCGACACTGTCAAAGGACACTGTGCGCTTCAAAGGCGCTGCTTGGCCGGCATCCGTGGAATGTTCGACAACTATGTGGCCAGCGAAGGGAAAAGCTACGGACAATACCGGCACACTGTCTCCTCCGCTGCCCTCCGCCTAATGATTCCGCTAATTTGCTAGATTTCCTGCCATTCGAAATTGGCCCTGTTTGGGGAGGTTGCGTTGGTGGGTGGGCGGTGGCCTAGTTCGAGGGTATATTTTTTCCCTTTCGCTTTTCCATTTGTGTGCGTAAACACATGGGCAGCGCACGTGGGTGGATGTGCGCTATGACAGGGTGGGAGTGTGGGGAGGGCTCGGGAAAACTTTTGCGCGTCACCGCACGCTTTCGCTTTGCCGCCCGGCGCATTTTCGCTCTCGACTTGATTTTTCCTGGTGACGCGGGGCGCGCGCGGAGCCCGCTAATCAAACGCGCGCTGCACAAAACTTTATATTACTTTTGATGGTAGTTTGGCCGGCTTTTAGCGCTTCGCTGCGCGACGTTGCCGGGAAGTAATTTAATGGAGTTTTCGACTCGGCGAATTCATTTGGCGTGGTCGGTTGTTTAGTTAAAATATAATTAAACATCGCTTCGCGACTTGCGATACTTTAAGTGGGCGGGTGCAGGTGCGGGCGGGTTAATCGATCGGAAATATTCTTATTGAATGCCGTATTTTGACCATTGCTACAGTGCAAACCGTTTAATTTTTTTCACTCGGGTCTTTCGTGTTAAAGAATTATTTTGTTGCAAAATGGTGCCCGATTGATCGTTGTGTTTTAGAACTTATACAAATTAAAGCTATATTTTTAGATGTTATTGCACATCAAAGTATGTTTAGATCAAGATAGTTTTGTTTAAAATCTTCAACACAAGATTCCTATCATTTGGGTATTGGGTTTAATTGGATCACAAGAATGTTGATGAAGTTATTGTTTAGTAATCTTCATTTGCAAGTTTATTTTACATTAAAAGAATGAACGCCTCGCCTTTGTTGAATTTTTAGTCTAATGTGAACATCTAACATAGGATTCAAAAGAATTAAAAAACGTTCGATTGGTTTTAGAAAGCACCTTTAGAAATGGCTAGATTTTTGCACGTTCGGAAGAATATTAATATACTTTAGGTGTTCAAATTTTCCCATTAAAAAGTGAATATATTGCGAACATTCTTATCAACTTATTGGTTTATTCATTGTTGGTTGTTCAAAGATAAACACCTTTCCTGCCATTGAAATGGCTTTTAAACCTTCGTATCATCGTGCTTGATTGTGACACATTGTAGGGATTTATCGTCCAGATAAAATTGTACATCCAATAGTAATAAACAAAATAAAAGTACATGTTAATCGGTCTAGACTAGGAAATCATTCGTTTACTTGGTATCTAAAATAAGCAATATTCATGGAATCAAAATTTCTCGCGAAATAAAATAACTGCTCAAAATATTAAAAACTTCTCGAAGCTGATTTATTTTAATCACTGAGAGTGCGTCAGTAAAAACAAGATAATTAAAAATAATTCAAGGAGGGGATTAAGTACAATTAAAGAAATTCATTAATAATACAACAAACCAAAAATAATAAGATTGAAAAGATCAAAATTTAAGGAAAATAAATATAAAAATGTTTGAAACAGTACTGTATAATAGTACCTTTGGTACTACTTTGAAAACATTAAATCACCGTTTAAGCTACTCGGCCCGCGCTTTTGGTTTCTTTTTAATCATCTGGCCGTTTTTAGAAAATGTATGCCGACCCCTGGTCTAGACTATCAGCGGTTAGTAGTCAACATCGTAAAGGTCATATAAAGAAATGATCTAATCAAATAAAACTTTCCTTTGCAATGCAATACAATGAATTGCCTTTCAAGAATTCATACGCCTGCAAACGGCCAAACTTCTTTCCGGTTCGATACAACGTCGAGCGTTTTTATTGACAGTTTTATATCAAGGGTTGTCGTCACACAGTTGGGTAAATGTCACACCAACTCCCCCAACTCATCGCACAATAGTTGACACTTCGTTCGGAACGCGGAACGGAACGGAAGGACGTGACGCGATGGCGGTCGGATACTCACCTAAAACTCCTAGCCTAAAATTTATTGTAACTACGATAACATTCCCGTTCATCGCCAGCGTCGTACCGTCGTAATGATTGCCGGAGTTCCACTCGTACGACTCGCCGTGGATATATACAACTGACGGTTTGAGGTGGTCTAGCCTGTGTGGCGTTTCGTCTGCCGTTCGGTCGGGGCAGCAGAGGAAGGGAGTGAGAGATCGAGAAGCAGAACTGTAGCGCTGGTACGACCTACCGACACATGTATCGACACGAAGTGTCGAAGTGACGAAGACCTCACGTTCCCGCAGTTGGTGCCGTCGGTCCGCTTCACTCCCACAATGCTTGCAGTCGTGTTCGTACGGTCTACACTGCAATGCACTACGGAATTGAAGCTGGCCGGGGCAGTGTGAGCATCGGTTCGCTGAACTTTCTGGGAACGACTTCCGGGGCGTGCTTACCTGCGTGCGGCACGTACAGATTGAGATACAGACAGTCCTCCGACTGGTTGACGAGCGTCGGCATCAGGCGGCGCAGCTGCTTCAGCCTGTCCAGCGGGAGATCCCCGAGCGTGCCGGGTCCATCGCCCCCGTCCAGCCGGGGCAGTCGCTGGGGACAGACGGGCGCGTACCGGTCGACGAGCCGTGTGAACTTCCACGTCGACGGCGTTACCGGTGGCATGTACCTGCGAAGGGATAGGTGCAGTGCGGAGTTGGTGTACAGGGAGCCAAGTGGAGACCTACCTCAAACTGCCGATTGGTGGTGACGCGTACGGTACACCAAGGAAGCCCTCGACGACCACCGGGCTCGCCCTGAACACGATGCCCCGCAGTGGTCCATACTTTGTCTTCACCACGCTGTTGCTATAGGTGATGTTGGTGAGCGCGGCGGAAACCGGAGGAGCCGACCCGGCCAGCCCTCCCGGGGCCGATGCGGACGCGGACGGGGACATCCTGCCGCCGGAGAGCCATAGCGCGAGAAGGAGAAACACTGCCGTCAGTTGCCGCTCGTGTTGCCGTCCGTCAGCGAGTCTCCCGAATGCCTTCATTGGCGGCGCGCTGCTAGTTGGACCGGTGGGCGCTTGGGCGGCACTAGCATGCTTCGCGTACCCCGGCACTCGCAGATGACGATGAGGAGGTGGAGAAGAAGTGGGCGTTGAGCGGGGAGCAGGTTGGTTGTGTCGTCGTTGTGTCGTCGACTACGCGCGCCTCCAAACCCGAAGCACCATCGCTTCGACGCGCACGGGACGGGGGTATGCACGGGTTCTGCAAGCAGCAGCTGCACCGGGTCCTAGTTCCTACGCGTCTAGGGTGCGTGCAGGTCTGCTCATGCCACGCCGACCTGCTCGGGCCATGCTGTGCCGGGTTGACGCCACCTGCGGTTCACCTGCCCGAAACCAATCGCCGGTCGTAATCTGCAGAAGTCCGAGAACAGGGAGCGCCCATTAGTGTCCGGATGGTGGGCGCCTCAGACCCGGTGCCTGCCAGTCACGTCACGGAACACCGAGAGGTTCACAGGCACACGCCGCCGACGTGAAGTTAGAACTCAGAACTTGGCCAACCATTGGCTGGAACTCGCAGTTGGGAGAACTTCCGAACGCACGGAACGCACACCGGAAACTACGCCGGTCCGGGCTCAGGATATCCCAATTTATACCCAACTCCCGACCGGCCGACCGGAGGCGGATTACAGGAACCTTTCGCCTGAATGGAGCAAAGTAATTAACCCGGCCAACGTGCGGTTCCGAAATAAAGAAACCTATTACCCGTTCGGGCCGTGTTTACACTCCATTGAACCCAGGGCGTCCGGAACTGGGATGAAAGCCGGGCCCGAGTTGTTTACCGATGAACAGAATGCATCCTTCCAAGAATGCACCAGCTATGCAGACTCTTCCCTTCGCGGCAGAATTCATTCAGCCAGCGCCTTATCGAGTGGTGTCCACCACTTGTGTGAAAATAGGAAAAATGAGACAACACAGTGACAAGGTAACCAATGTGAGCTGTCGCTGTGTGGTAGAATCTATCAACCAACAAACCCGCAATCTTAAACGATGAAAAGCGACGTGCGGGAGGTTTTTCTTTTCGGGCAATATTGGAAGCACCGGTCCTTTACCTGGTTTTCCCGTGCACCGACACAGGCTTACCGTTGCTCGCCGGTTCCGAAAGAAGCTTCAGGAACTTGTTTTCCAGGGCTCGAAGCTGCATCGGAATTATGATGCTTTGCATATTTCATAACCTCATTTCATCTAACCAAACAGCTATCATCATCTCCGGGGCCGAGCGATCTGTTCCGGGCTCCTCCACGCCTTTCCTTTTTTTGACTTCCCTGTGTTTGGTTATGTGTTTGATTTGCCTTCTTTTCAGGGATCGCCCGGGCGGAGTGAAGGAAAAACGACGACGACGACCACCACCACCACCACCACCTATCGATAACGATGAATAAAAAATAATCAAAAGCTAAACGATAACGAGCGTCGCTCGAGTTGCCCGAGCCGTTTTTTTTTCCTGGAGTGTCGGCGGTATTACACATGCTCCATTAGCATCCGGTCAGGGGCGGTAGCTTCCGGAAGGGTGTTTTTGCACTTTGCGCTCTCGCTCTCGCTTTTGGGGACGGAAAAAAAGACGACGGAAGTGATGAGCTGGAACAGAAACGCCAGCCAACGCCCTTCGGTTGACAGGAGTCGACGCGGCTTTCGGTGATATGGTGATTGGCCGCAACAAGTGAGACTGTCGTTCGGGCCCCGAGGGATGGAGAGGAGGGGAACAGGTTCTCGGGGGAGTCTGTCTGCAGTGTCATGCGCGCGGGGGGGACGACATCACACCGGCCTGTAAACGGTTGATTAACATTTGACTTTTCGATGTGCTCTATCGCTTCCGCTTCCGCCTTCCGGAGCGGGATGGGGTTGAGAAGCGGCGTAGAGGAGCCGATGTTTTTTTATGACCCCCTGCCTTCCCGCAACTCCTCTCCACTGCTTTAGCGCTTTTTTCTTAAGGCAGACAAGCCTTGCCTTTGCTCGAGCGTCGTGCCCGGGATTCGTCGGATTTAGATTCACGGTGTTACATCAGATAATCTTCTGCACTGCAGGCCATTATTCAAGCGTTTCTCTCGCCCCGCCCGGCTCCGCCTCCTTTCCCTGACAGCAACTCAATCTCGTACCAGCCAAGCGACTGGAACCATGCTGGACTTTATTTTTCTCCCGTCGGCGGGTTTTTGCCCGCATGACCGGAAACAGTTGGCAAACGATTTTGAAAATTGACAACGAACTCAATGGCCCTTACGCCCGGAACACTTGAGCTGGAAGGTTTCTTCCCTCATATGCACATGTGTTTATGTACGTGTGTGTGTGTGTAGATTTTTTTACCCTTTATCAGGGATAGGAATGTCCTCCCCATTCCCGGTACGAACGCTCGAACTAGGCCAGCGCACTGCAGACGCCCGACGCCCGATGGGTTCATATATGCATTTTGCACCCCTTCCAACACCCCTTCCAACACCCCTTCCAACCCCTCCCCCACCTCCCCACATTCCACTCTTTCGGCAAACATGCAAACGTCCACAGAACATCGTGTATTATCCTGCTGCCGCCATCATACTGCCCCCCCTCCCCCCACAATGTTCCCCCCCGAGGCCAGCACTCAATTTCGGCATATGTTATCCGGGTTTGGATAACTCGAGTTTTCCCGGAGTGCTGTATTAGTTTTTCGATGGTTGGAATTGATTTTTCTCCCTCGCACCCGGTCCCTAGCCGCAACCGGATCTTCTTACGTGTCGTGTTTCCTAAGTGTGTGTGTGTGTGGGTATTCGTTTTAAAACCTGTTCCCCCAAGTGTGATTTGTTCGAGATTGAGATTAAGCCAAGAGGAGCAGGAGGGCGGGCGGAGCGAACGGCATTTGATCCGGCGCGGAAATTAATTATCCATCAATCTACAATGGATGGCGATTTAATGCTCCAGTTTTCCCTTTTTTTTTGCTGCTGTTTCTTTGCCCCTTTCCACCGTTGAGTCGGAATGGCACAAGCAATGCGTCGACTTGAAGGTTTTCCACCACTCGGAGGAAGATAAAGTGTCGGTTCTCGGGAGAGGGAGAAAGGCGTGGCAAAGCGGGGCGGATGATGTCAACCATTTGGGGAAACGGAATAAGTTTGTTGTGTGCGCGCTGCGGATCGTGCCCCCCTTTTCCTTTCCCGGCCCGGAAGCATAAATTCCCACGCTCCCATCCCGCCGCGCGCGCAATGCCGAACGATGGTACGGAATAATTAGGTTAAACTTTGACACATGTATATGTGTGCGAACGAAAGGAGGATGTGTGAGGGGAGCGGGAGTGGTACGTACTTGGACGGGCGCCCGAAAAATGTCCAAGCCAACCCACGGAACGATGGCCGGCGTATCGTGATTAGACCAACGTGACCGGGCGGAGCAAAACCGGGAAAACAGTGGTGCTGGTGGAAGGGCAAGAAAAAAAAACCGGGTCGACTACCATTGTTTTAAAAAGCGAGTCACAAAACTTCCCCATTTGCAGCCTGGTCTGGGGCAATTCTGCAATCTGGGGGTTTTGCGCTTCGGAAGGACGGATCTACAAATGAACAAAGGAAAATGCCAAGAAAAGCAAAAAAGAGTACTACTTTCACACACGCGCAAACACACACAGACAAAACCGCTCTGCCCTTCCTTCCCGCAGGCGTAGAGGACGTAAGTGTGGCCGCCTTTGGGACGGCGACCGGGCTCCAGGCAGCAGGAATTTCATATCCCGCAGTCGTAAACCGTTGGGGAACGATAATAAAATTACCCCCGGCGCGCTCCTTTTTTCCCACGCGGAAAATTGCACGCACTTGACGCGCTGGCAGTGAGCAGAGCGCACACCGGCGAGCGTCTAGTTTTCACTCTTCCTCACCGAATTAATTTGCGGCAACTTTTGCATCCAGCCGTTGCCGGCGGGCGCTCTTTGAACTATTCTCGGACTCGCCGGCGGTGGCGGCTTCCGGTGACAGTTTTATGCTGCCGAAGGACGCGAAAGGGCGGCCCGAGTTCGTCGTTGTTTTGTCTTCCACTTTGTGAGTGGGTCTGTGTGTGTGTGTGTGTGTCTGTGTACGAAACCAAACTTCCTTTGTAAATACGCTTGGAATGTGTGGTTTAATTTACTGCCATGAATAATTTAGCCAGCAACGGGGGAAAAATTTAAATACGACTTTAAAGTGCCCTGGGAACGACGAAACAATCGCTTGCACATCGTTGATGTAGTTGTTGTTGTGTATATCTGTATGTGTTCGTGTGTGTGTGTATGGGACGGAGGAAGGGAATTGTAGCTTTTAACGGGCGATGATGAACGATCGTTTGCGACGCTATATGACTTGGCTGAAGGGTTGCAAGGAAACGGAGGTATCCTGGCGACGATACATTCGAGGAGACCCTTTTTATGGTGTTTTTCTAAGATCATAAAAAAGCGCTAGCAATTGCAAGGGGTACAATAATTTCCATTGCTTCTGTTGAAGGGCACTTTACGAGTCGTTTATTAGTTTGAGACTACTACCATTATTGGTAGATTCCCTTAAAACTTTGTTGATAAAACAATAACATTTATAATGTAGATATTTCGATTGACATTTTGGTATTCGATGGCTCCAAAAACTTGTCCTGTCTATTGCTAATAATTATTTTATCTTAGAAGCTAATTGAGTATGATTTTGTGTAATAAATAAGTAAAACTAGTAATAAAATTTCATCGACTGCGCAGATCAAAATTTTTTACAAATCCAATACAATTAAAATATTGTTCAAAAACTGTTATCTGTATGTTAATGAGTAAATATGAGACGCTAAACAGCGACTGAAGCGAGTATGTAACAAGAGGACGTAAATATAGTCATGAGTAAATTGCATAAGAATACCGATAATACTATAAATTTTCAGGCAAACGTTAATTCTACTGCAAGAAAATCATACTCCTAATAAGTATGACTGCCAATATAACAGGTTTCATTGTTTAATTTTTCCATATGAGAAAATATACGTTTTTTTCGATCCAAAAATTAATACAATTTAGTTATTTTGATTTCAGATATATTTTGCAAATGACAAAAATGGTTGTGTATATAGTCAACCCAAACCCAAAATGCTTTTACTGTACGCATAAGTACCGTAAAGCTTCCTAAAACCCTTTTATTTACCCCAACTTGTAAGTATATTTGTCACATTTTCGAAACATTCTGCTCTTTTAAAACTGCTCTTAATTTGTCTTCGCAGGAAGTAGTAATGCAAATTATACACTTTTATATTACAAATTTGAATTGAAGCAAACTTTTTTTGTGAATTGCTTAAAATAATGGGTAGAAAATGTGTTCCTTAGTTGAACTTTTTGAGGCGCAAGAAAACGTAAGGATGCCACATCCTCCCTGATAAAGGCATCTTGAAACCATCGATAAAAAAAAACTCGTATCACTCGACAAACATCAAAAGCACTCAAAGAAAACTTCGATTGGAGGAGAGCAAAAAAAAAAGGTGAGCTATGCGGTTGAGGCAACTTTTTATTTAATGATGTGCGTTTAATCACTGCGAGTATGAGCAGCCGTTATACTTGGCTTTCCGTGATTGGAACCATGTCGGGCACGGGGCGGAAAGTTGTTTTTCTATGTGCGCTTTTTTGTTCTGTTTTCGTTAGGATCAACTTTCCCCCCGACTGTTGCGGAGTCAAAAAAGTCAAAGCAAGATTGTGAAGTTAAACACATGTTTAACCCGAGCGAGGACAAAAGAAATCGTCCCGGCAGAAAGAAGAAAGCGGAGCAGTTGGAAAAAGAAACGAAGTTGCAAAAAAAAAACCGAATCCAGCCCCCGGAAAACCCGCCGGAACATTAATCTCCCGTCAGGCGCAAACCAAGAAACAGAGCAACTACAGGGGATGATGGACGCGGGGGGGCTTGGCACAAACCGTGGAAAAGTCGGAACGGCCCACCCGGTGCGTTGATCTTTTTCCTCTCGTAGGCCACGAGAAGCTGCCACGGCTTCGCGCCTCGTTAATGCGATGCGATGTGAATTGATCGATAATCAATTCCGGGAAGAAATCATTCGTTTCCATTTGCCTCCGACTCCCACTTGGATTGGTGTTCGTGTGTATGTGTGTGTTTTAACGAATGGAAAGAAATTAAAAAGCATCGACCCGCCAAAACCAAGCGCCTCATGGTGGCCTTCGTGGTGGTAGCCTCGTTTCGAGCGCTTTTGACTTGCTTCCCAAAGATAAGCCGCCTCGGGGAAGGCACATTACCATTCGCCCAACCACATGCCCCCCAAGCATCTAGATACCCTCTTCTTTCCCCCCCCCCCCCCACCGCGTGCCGACCCCCTTCGCTTCGTCTTCGAAGAGCCTTTCGGGCGAACAAATGTGTTTGCCTTTGCCACGCGCTGTCGAAACCAAAGTCTTAGTCGGGAACGGATAAATCAATTGCTCGGTAAGCGGAAACTGCGGAGTGCAAAGGGATGAATTTGCATATTCCTTCATTCAGTCACCTCCTCCTCCCAGCACGTTCATCCTGCTAAGGGGCCATGTGTTTTGCTGTCCCACGTGAATGGGAGAGAATAAAAGTGCAGCCCTAGGGCTTTGCGATACAGCTATCTACAAGAATACATCTCGAAGGCCGCGATTAAGAGTGTATTTTTGAACCCATGCGAGAATTATGGGATATTTATTTCAAAACACTCCGACCGTGACGCGTTTGATTATCACATACATGCATACATGTATTTTTGTACTTCGGAGGAGGAAAACCGTTCGGAAACGGTGCCCACAAAGATTAAAAAGGGATTCCAATATGGAAAAAGGGATGCTTGATGGAAAGGAAGCAAAATGGTTCCCTTTTTATTCGTCATATTTTAATGTAAAATTTCCAACCATTTTCCAACCCACGCCCCAAAAACCGTGGCACAACTACGTGGGGGGGAAATATTGAGCGCCACGCTGGCTGGCTGGCTCCCGAAGCCAATTTTCCATCCATTTCCCAGGCGACACTCCGAAGGGTGAAGCTTTCCATTTCGGTGCTTCCCTGTCCGCGCGCGCGCCAGGTTGCTTCCTAATCGGCGCCCCTGCCCAACCCAAACCCGGCGGTGTTATAAATATTTAAAATTGTTTCCTTTCCAATTTTCTTCATAATCTTTTTGTTTTATCGTACCGTGGCCGCTTGTCATGTCCGCTTCCCAGCTGCTTCCCGGCGAACGCTTCCATTTTTACTACATTTGATTCGTTTCGCTGTTTTGTTTTTCGATTGGGTGTGTGTGTGTATGTGTGAGTGCTTTTCGGTAGCCTTTAACGTAGCGTTTTCCCGAGCGTTTGCGTTATATCTTTTGCTGAAACGCAGGGCCTCGCGTTTTCCCCCATCACGCGCACCACAAAACCACATGCGCAAATGGGGAAACACGAGCCAGCGTTCCCCGGGCGAGTCCGTGGGATTATCAAAGAAAACGAAACAAAAAACTAGGAACCACGTTAAATGTGAAAGCAAACCAATAAGAGAAAAAAGGAGGGGAAAAGAAAAACAACATCATACACAAAACACCATCCAAATATAATCATAATCGAATCATCGTCCTTCTGCAACCATTCATAAATTCATGATGATTTTCCCGATGATTTGAAAATCCCACCGGGATTTGACCGGTCCCGGGAACGGGTGGGAGAACCTCAGGTGTGGAACTTGCCATGTAGAATAGTCGAAGCAAATATAGAGAAAAATAAAACATAAGCTGTTCGGGGGGAAGGGAAAAATCGTACCCGATCTCTGGCCATGGCTGGCAACGTCGGGGAAAACCCCGTTTTGCCGTTCGGAGGACGGTTTGTTTGGTTGGTTCACTTTTTGGCAGGCTGTTGCCCGAAAGCGTCCCAGAACGTGACTCCTGGGCCACCGTTCCAGCCTCTTTGTACCTCTAGACCGAGCTTTCATGGCAACGCGTTTGAATCTGTCGTCGTCCTCCTGCCATTCGTCTGACGTCGCTCGTTGTTACAAAATTTTCCGCAGGCACAAGAAACCCAAACCGAATCAAATAGCTGCGCTATCTGTGTGTTGGCCGGTGTTACGTTCTCTGCTATTTACTTTCTCCCCTCTCCGCGCAGGCACACCTGTTCCGCTTTGCGAGGAAAGCATGTCCTGGGAAGTGGTTGAAGGATTAGAGGTCGGTTGCTTGGCAAGCGGGAGTCCACCGAACGAAGGCACAGTGGGTCATCGGGTGGTAACTGCCTGTTTTATTTCATACGACATTTTGGACGGAGTTTTCATATACAATATCCTGCGTTTTAAATTTGCTATTATAAAAGAGCCGTGTTTTAAATGAGTTGTTTAAAAATTGAACGCTTTCCATCTCAAACGCTTTATTCAAGTGAAAACCAACCGCCATTGAAAGCCAATCGAGAAGTTACGTGTTACATTTTGTCTATATCTTCCTCGTGTTCTCGAGTACGCACCAATATTGTATAAGTCTGTATTTGTGTAAATGAAATAAAAAAATTGAAATAATTTGTAAAAATAAACGAAAGGGTACATACTTGACCTATTCCCTCTCCAACAAATAATAGTTTTGTTTATGAATGACAATGATTTTAGGGAATAGAAATAATGTCAAACAAATTGTAAACAGTATGGGGAAAGGAAACTTTATGACTTCCTTGACGCTTGATCGGTGAGCACACACATTTTGTGCAATTTTCGATCATTTTTTGCTCTTGTTTTCCAAACATTATTCGGTATAATCCCAAATGAAGCCCCCCCGTCGCCGCATCGTCGTCATTTTTTCCACATGTGCGCCTGAAAGTATGCAATAGGTGGCACATCAATTCAGTTTGAATATTTGAACAGTTGAATTTCCGTTAGAAGCTGTAATGACTTGAACTAATCAGTTAAACTGAGCAAGATGGAGATCATAAACCAATGAGTTGGACTGAAGAAATGAGTTTGAAACGGCGGCGCGCCCGCAGCGAGCGCAGCGAGCGGACTGCGCTAGGTCTACCGGAAAAGGGAGTTTGTTATAAATTTGTGAAATAAGGGGGGCCCGTGGGCCCCCCTCATACCGCACCCCTAGGTTGATGGCGTAGCCGAATTTTGATACACTCATGTAAGTAATGCATGAGGGAGTTTATGTTGTACATCCTTTCCAGTATAATCATCATGTTTAATTTAACGAGAATTCAATTCAAACGGTTCACACAACGGCATTTGTTTCACCAATTGCATACCTTTAAGGTGCATCCGCTCACAAATGGTGTAGCCACAACAGCGATTTCGGCTGGGGGGGCTTCATTTGGGATTTTACCAGAATTTCAGTTTTAAAAACTTAGGAAACTAAAAAAACATTATAATAAAAAGTTGTACAACTTTCAACTGTCAAAGGAAATACTTTTTGAGATTGTGTACTATTTTATCAACCGGTTCCCAAAATATACTCACTGTGCGCACGGCAAAAAATATACAAAGAAGTAAAATATGTGTACATGTACATACATATTTATGGTTTCGAAAAACGATTGTTCGAGTATGGAACGTGGTGATGGTTCACCGTGCTCGGATCCCCCAACCCGCAGCCTTCTGCCCAAAACGATGCAAGATTTGCATGATGTCGACAAACCGCCAATCAAATCAAAATACGCCCAACATAACTTCCGCCCTAATGTGTGGTTTCACTTCAAACGGAATCGTCGAGCGCCGAGTATTGCTGTGGGCCGGGGAGGGAGTTCCGGATACCACCAATTCCGAATCCGACACGGCGATGTAGATGTTGTTTCGCTTCTCCTCCGCCTCCTTTTCCACCGAAAACACACCACCCCTTTGGCTGTGAAGGGCCTCTTACGTCTGTTTTTCCGGCTGTTTCCATTTTGTTTCACTCCTTAACGCCCCGTCTTTCTCCGCCGGTGGTCACGAGAATCCTTGGTCTTGGCCTGGCCAACACTAATAGAGACATAAGCAGTTGCCCACATCGCCGCCCGCTCCCCGCAGTGCCCGGAGCACGGAGCGCAGGAAGAAAGAAAGAACAAAACTGGTCCGAAGTTCAAATTGTTCATAATTGTAATGGATGTTGTCGTGCGGCGCGCGGACGTGCAGAACCGGCCTCGTCCTGTTGTGGCCTTTGCTGTTGATTCTAATGCCACCGTCACCACAGCAACCCCCGCTGCTGTGCCTTCCGGCGAAAAACTCCGGCTCGGTCGTGTCGGTCGGGGTGTTAAAATATTAAAATTTGTGTACCTTTTCGCCTCGGGTGGGAGGGGGCGATGTGGTTTTTGTCGGTGTGTTTGTTCATATTTGCACACGTGCGTGCGTGGGAACGGGAGGATAAAGGGTGGCCGCGGGGAGAGACAGCGGCGAGAAAAAGTTTTCCCAGAACGCTAGAGATGGAACGGATCAGCGCTGAATGTTTTGACCAGAATTTCCCTTTATTTCCTAGGGCTCCCCACCCCCCACCGCAACTGTATGCATAGTATTAGGATGATTTTTATATGTTTATTCACCCACATCCACAACAAGAAACACCCCCACAAGATAACCTCCCGGCGCCGTGGACACGCTTCCCTTCTCCGCCCCGTGATCCGTCGTAGAGCTTTTGTCTGCTTTTCTTATCTGGTCTATGGGGATTGCCTTTTTATTTGATGCCATTTTCCTTTCGATTTATGCCTCGAGCCACCCGCTCCCACCGTGTATCTTCCCCTCGCTCCATGTATCGTGTCCATTTTCCCTCCGCAAATTGTTGCGATGGTTTTGCGCGCCTAAGTGGTTGTTGCTTTTTCGACGAATTTATTTCGATTTAGTTGGGCATCGCATTCAAGCTTCTGCACCACCGTCCGTCCGGCTGTCCAAGCTCAAAACCCAAACACATACGCACACACATACACACCACGCTTGTCGGGACGGGATTTGTGCGATGCTGCGTGAAATAAATCACGGAGGGATCGCTGTAGCATAAAAGTGCAAAATAAAAGAACGGCCAGCCCGAACACAGCGTTGTGAAGGGAGGCACTCTCAACCGCTTGCCGGCGAAAAACAGAAGTGATAATGCCTGACGCTTACACATACATACACCCACACACACACACATGTGTACATTTTTATCGCCAATCCATCACGCCATCGGTGTGTTTCAGGCCATTCGGGGGGTGTTTCTAGCCAATGTAATCCGGAGCAATATGGGTTTTCGGCTGGTGGTGGATCAGGAAACAGAAGGAAAACAAGTGGAAAAGCACGAAGGGAAAAATGAAAAAATTAAGTGAGTACAGCAACCTTCCACGAAAGGACTTTGCGGGTCGCCGAGCCAGGCAGCCGGTGGAAGGAGAGCTAACGGAATTGCTGCATGAAAAACAAAATAAAAACTTGCGGAAAAAATTAACTCTCCCATGCACGCGTACACAAACAGACACACATACACGGATATTGACTGTGAAAGAGTGATGGATCAGAACATGGGGCGAGGCTTGTATCAAATTATGCTTCGATTTTATCCGAATTCGGTGTTGATTTCAGCTCCGAAAGTCGTGCCCGGAATGTGGAACGAGTTCGATAAAAGGTGCTCAATTTTTTCTCCTAGTTATCCTTTTTGAATTTTTCTTTTTTTCCAGCAAAATGTAGCTTCACACGTGTTTAAGTTTTTTTTTCTGCCTCCCTTCCGATCTCACGTATGACGGGATGTTGTTTGGGCATGAATCATTTTTTGCTTTCTTCCTTGGTTCCGCAGCCCATGTAGCATGATCATCCGCTTACAGATACACACATACACACTAACGAATAGGTGATTCGTACGGGCGAACGAGATGAGAAATGAAATGGTGCGCAATTTTAATGAATTTATGATGAACATCGTCGATCGTTTGTTTCTTTTCATCCTTCGATTATGACGTTAATGTGTGTGTGTGTGTGTATGTTCCCTGTGTGTGCAGGGTAAGTGTCCCGCATCGGATAACTGATACACGGATGAAACATACCGCGTTGGACAATTTTTAAATTTATCTTCTTTGATGCCCTCGCAAGTCGCGTCGTTTTCGTTCATTTTCACCCGTTTACTCGCAATTTTCTTTTACATTACCTCGTTTTTTATTTTTATTTTTGGGAGGCCAAAGGGGAGCATATTTATTTGCATGTTGGTTGTTTTAATAGGCAAAGATAAAAAGAAACAAAAACGTCCGGAAATGCATTTACTTCGGCCTATCTGCGTTCGGCGTTCGCGGCGTTATTAATTATGCCTCTCAATTCGGTGCGGTTTGCGCGAATCGCTCCGGGAATTGGGCCGAAAACGATTCACGTTTCGCTTTTGGTCCTGATCGAGGGCGGTTAAAATGATAAAAAAAACACAACGAGAGTAGCTTATGTGTGACCGCAAAGTCCAGCTCACCCTCTTCGGATTCCGGCATCACTTACCCGAATGTGCCTTTTGGTTTGGGGTACTAAGAACGGGGCCCATGCGGGCAAGGAAAAAGGAAAACCAAAAAAGAAAACACGCAAGTTTAAGATTGAAATTTGTGACCTTCCGCAATTTGATCAAATTTTATTGCCCACAGTGTGTGGAAATTTATGGCACATTCTTTTGTGCGCTCCCTTCGCCCGTCAGTTCGTCTTTTTTCTTTTTGTCGAGTTTCCGAAAGCTTTGCATCTGAATTTAACCGGCGGATCGGGGAGTTCCCTCCAAAAGGGGGACGATATCCGTTCCGCTTAGCACACGGTTTATCTCGTCTGTCCGATAAAAATTTTATTACAGCCAACTTTGCTGCCCGACGGTGCGCCCAGCCTAAGAAACCCTTTCTTCTCTCAGCGCGTTTGACGACGGGAAGGTCGTGGAAAATGGCGTGCGGAGCTAGGGGGGACACAAAGAAAGGCATACAAAACATAAACCAAACCGGGAGCCGGCGCTGAGTTTGATGACGAAAGTTTGTGCAGGGTAAGTTCAGTCGCGCGCCATTTTAATGGTGCAGCAGCATAAATCGGTTAGAAACGGCTGTTTCGAGCGAGCGAAACAATAAAAAACAATCAGTTTCAATTCGACAACCGTAAAGGAAAGGATTTAGCTGTCGGCCGGAGTTTTCCGGACATTTCCTTTCAGCCGGCGGAGAAAAATGTGAACACGGAAGATTTGTATCGGCGAGATCCCTTTGCCGCACGGTGATTTCTTTTTCCCCCCTTTCGAAAGCTTGACATTAAGCTTTTTCATCTCAGTTTTCAAAGTATTACCATTTAATAATGATATATTGTTTTGATTGTTTTACAGGCAAATCAGCAGCCATTGTATTACAGGCAAATCAGCAGCCAGTTGCATTCAAAAGATTAATATCTAAGCTGTTTTGAAAGGCGAGAAATATATTTACGCTCCCGCAGAACGACAAGAACCGTGCGGAATGATTAATTATAGAACATTTGCTTTCTTGGGAGCAGAAAATCGTTATTTTATCTTTGATACCAAAGCAATGAATAAGATTCATGTTCGATGTTGTAGATTTTCAAATTTTAAAACTGACTGAAACTGCACTGAAGATACGTAGAGGGTGAAATAACGTAAACACTGTGATAAACTGTTACAGTATTTGACTAAATTTAAAAAAATAACAGCCCTTCTTAACTGAACAGTCATAACTAAGAGTCCTAATAACCAGTGGGGAAAAAGATACGCCCACAAAATCTAAGAAGTGCATGACAATAATTTATAAAAAATGAATAAGTTAATATTCATACATTGATCTCATCACAATAATCTACTAATTAAAAATGGATCATCTTTACTTTCCTCCTCACACTAATAGAAACTTATTGAGATATTATTCGCCAATCATTGCCAAAGATAATTGAGCGATAATTTTGCAACTCACATTGCGATCCCTTCGTGCAACATAAACACTCGATCGAGATTAAATTAATTAATTTTCTAAATGAATATACAGGCTGCTTCCACCGGAAAATAAAACTCCATGTTGATGACGGAACAAACAACAAGTTTAAGTTAATACAAAAACACCAAAACTCCACAAAGCCAACCAGGACATCCGTGCTGCTCCGACACCCACACCCACTTGCCTTTCTATCATCCACTTCCTCTGGGTCGGCCAAGAGTCCATTAAAATCAATTTCGTACGTAAAGTTGTGTCATGCATGTAAAAATTCAGCATACAACATAAGCCACCCCCGGGGCCACTTCCGTCCTTCCACCGTTGCTCCTCCTAATGCCCGCTTTATGCTGGCCCATAAAATTAGACTTCCCCCTACCGCCCACCGCACGGGGGTAACGATCCCAACTGAGGGCCAAAGTGCAAAAATATTGAAAAGCGGTTCCATACCGTTCAAAAGTTCCATTGTGTTGCTGCTCCCGGCTTGTCGAATTTGTTCATGCTAAGTACCTACTGGCCGACATCCGTCCCAAGCACCGGTTGCCAACCTTCCGCACTTGCCTCCTCAGCCGCTTCCCACACCCCATGGGACCCTCGGGCCAGACTCGAAGGGGAAAACTTTGATTTCATTATAGTTTCTCGGTAACTTTTTGTCATTCAAAAACAACCCCCCCTTCCCCCTTCGTTGGCCGGGGGTCAAAGCATCCTGCCGCACGGGAATCTCCACGGGAAAGCTAACGGGCCCTGCACCGAGGGGAGGTGGAAGAGGCGCAGTTGTATTCATTACCTGCGGGCTTTCTCGGGACTGTAGACTATTGACCAACCAAACCAAGCGCTCTTGGGGTAGATTTTGAGGCAAAATACGACTGAAGCTCGCTCGGCAACCGCCTTGTCTCCCCCACCCCATTAGCTTTCCATTGGGTGGGAGGAAAAAGTCGCCACCATGATTACGAATTCCCATCAAAATCAACGTCCACCGCGTGTCGCTTTCTACTGGAGCGACAGAGAGACGGCTATAGTCGAGGGAATTACCAAGCTCGTGGGCACCCAAAAATGGACTTCTCGAGCCAAACTCTTACCCCACGGCGCTTGGGAATGTTTCGTCCGGACCCAAACGTTCCTCAACCTTTGTTTGCTGGGGTATTTTTTCCCCATCTTTCCGGTTTACCTTCTCCGCCCGAGGAAATAGGTATGCCAAACAAAATCCTATCCACCCGGCGGACAGTTCTTCTTTCATCTACCGCCGCTCGCTCAAAAGGCACAAAGGGGGAAAAGAAAAGATCGAAGGAAACACAAAAAAAAAACACGTGACCAAAGAGGCATCTCGGAAAAGAGGAAATGTACATATAACAGAAGCATTTTTGAAAGAAAGAAAAAACCAAACTACGAGAAAATGTGAAACAACCGCCAAGAAATATCTTTGAATACCTCTGGGCGAAGGAGGCGCTCCCTTGAAACGGGGTCCAGACAACGAGGCAGGAGGCATCGAAGTCGCGAGATGCGGTGAAAATGATGCGGGAAAAAAGGAAAAGCCAAACAAAAATCATCAAGAAAACGAGACGCCAGCATCCAATCCTCTCGTAAAAGGACAATAAAGGAAATGGGAATAAAAATAAAATGGAACCAGCAGCATCCTTCGTCGACGCAGCTCGCAGAAGGCACTGGGGCACCGTCGGTCTTAGGAGACACACGGACACACATACACAGTCAATATCGGACAGGTGGGCCAAATGTTTCCCTCGGATTTTTTTCCCCGTTGTCCCAAAAGCGCGCTGAACTGTGTAGATTGGGAATGGGATTTAAATTTCGACTTCACTCGTACCCCGGCTACCTCCCCTCTACATCTAACCCAGACACACATACACACACACACACAACGGTTTTGCTCTGTCTTGCACCATCTTTTTCCCACCGTCAGCCACCATCGGCTTCGACAAAACACCTAATGGAGGCGCCCGGTGATCCACTCGGCGACCTCGGTGATAAGTGGAAATTTAATTCAATTCCTTTGTTGCCGTTTCGTTTCACGTTTTATCGTCCCGCAGATTCGCCCGAGCCGGCCTGGCGCTGCTCGCGTTTATCGGTCATCGGCTGCGAGGGCCCGGATCGCTCGTTTTGGGATCGCTTCCCGGGGCCCCGTTCGACGTTGAGGAATGTTTAAAGTTGAACCGGTGGGCAAAAGGTGAGTTATGAGCGCTGCGATTTGGGTGGAAGTTAAGTGTGAAGCGAAACGACCGTGGATGGGAGGCCGAAGGGCAATTGAAACGCTAAAGCATTTCCAGGTGACGGTTCAACCTGGAGACAATTCCCGTCCCATAGCAATCAGGCAAAGTATTTATGAAGTTGTAGATTATTTTTCAGGGGCGAATTCTTTCGTAATTCTCCAATGAAGCTACGAGAGGTTCAATGAAGAGTAAAAAAACTTCTCTGATGATTCTCTGTCTGTCTGGTTATGTCTTTCGAATCAGGGTGGAGATGAACAGAAAAGAAACACAAATTGTCCCCTCCATTAAGACTGACGTTTCAATTGAGAAATAAGCGAAAATGGAGTGCAAATGGTTTTGTCCCGCCGACGAGGGCAAACATTAATAAAGCTCGCGATAACAAGTCAAGCACTTTGCGTTTAGCGTCTAGACGAAGTGTAGCAAATTCGTGAACAATTATTTGTCGTCAAACAAACGGAAACGAAATTGAAGGCGAAGGTAAACAAGTTTATCGGCATGATACGTAAATCAAAGAGCAAATTTCTTATTCGCCGTACCGAAAACCGAAGCGAACGATTGTGCCAAAAAAGGGAGACACGCGTGCCAAAAACAAAATAACATATGGGGTAGGGAAACAACAGCAAAACAAAAAACACGGTAAACAAAAAACAAAAATACAAATATACATAGGTAGAGTCACGATTACTGTTCCGCAGCGTGCAGCAGAGGAAGTTGGACCGTTCGCTTAACGAACACGCAACGGACCATACCATGCCGGTGCCGTTCTGTCCGATTGAATCGACGTGAAGCCTTCCGACGACCTCGGACGACGACGACGACGACGGCGACAACGACGGCAACGATAGGGAAAATCCGTTTAGCGTTTATCCGTGTTTGTGTTTGCCTGTACCCCTCCACGTTGGTGCTGATTCGAATCGAGCCGGCACAAACTAAAACAGCAAAACACACACGGCGCACGTGTGTGTTTCTGTCTGTGCGCGCAGAAAGGGAGACGACATAGGAAAAAGTACAGATTTGGGAAACCAAAACGGATTGCTGCAGCAAAACATTGCAGCAACGCAACGGTCGACAATTAAACGGCCAACGCATACGTTTTGGGGCATGGGTTTGGGCGAACCCTGAAAGGATTGGTGAGATTCGGAAAATCAACTGAATTATTGTGTCAGCTGGTTTTGCGCGATACCGATTGAACGGCAAGCCACGTGCATTGAACACGCCAAAGATGGGACAGGAAATGCTGTTTGAATTTATTCCACACTTGTACAAGTTTTGGCAACACGAAGTGAGGGATGTTTTTTAAGTGAACCACCAGGCGTCTCCATCGGCATGCGTCTGAATCACCATGCGTCTCCATTGTAAATTCAATTGTTTGTTTCAAAATTGAACTACATTACAGGAAATAAGTGATATCGTCTGTTACGTGCACATTGAAATTTCACTTTCATGTTTTATATAAAACGAACAAATTATTATAAGCAAATAATCCTGTTTGGTTTGCTTCCTCCACGTGGCTCAATTTGTTTTTGAATTGTGTGTGCAAATTAAATGCCACAATGATTAACAATCAAATTCAATCACTGATCGCCCTTTCGCCTCGAGCATTGGCACAATGTGGCAAATAAAACCGCGTTTTAGCAAACAAATTAAACCGTGTTATGCCACGGTGATTTGATATGTTTCGATAGCCACGCAACGATGAATCCGGTAGGTTTCATTTACACCCCCCTTGACATCTCCCAATCACCACCACCACCACCACCGTCGGTCAAGGGGCAAAGTGCGGTCGGTAGCAGGCAACACCGGAAACCGCAGGATCATGCATTAGCATAGAGATGGAAAAATAAATAATAATTATGCAAAAAACGAACCCGCTGGACGAAAACAATTGTCGGCTCGCGGCAACAGGCTTGGCGGAAAGCTACGGGTGGACACGGGAGCGCAGGAAAAGTGCGAGTAGCGAGAAAAAAATGGGCGAAGTGAGAGAAATGGGACGCGCCCAACAACAGCAGCAGCACGCCGTGTGATTCGAGGGGCGGAGGGAAAATGTATGCAAACAAAACGGCTCGGGGGAAAGGTTGTAGGAAATAATGGTGGCAAGATCGTCGGCCAACAGATGTAGGCGGTGTGCGCCAGGACGTTTGCCGGCGGAAATAAATAGTCGACAACTATTCTTGAGCGATGTGAACATTCCTCCCCATTGCAATGTGCTCGTCGTTGTTGTTTCCGCTGTTTGCTGTGAGCACCGAAAGGCTCAAGACTTTTCGCAAACGGCGCGCGCGTCACCAAGCCACAAGCCAAGGGAGTGGCACAGCTTTGCAGAAAACGGACCGTACGGGAAAAAGAATAAACATAAAAATAGAAACAAAGAAAGAAAGTATAACACAAAGCGTCGGGAGAGAAAAAAAAGACTAGCAGCTGCTACCATGCGATGGCCGTGCTGAATAGCGAGACAAGCTGCTTCATTCTGCCGCTGCTAGTCCTTCGTGCTGCTGTTGCTTTTCATTAGCGCTGCACATTTATTATCTAAGCCCGTCAGCTGGAAGCCCCGGGAAATCGTGAAAAGCAGCGGAGCCCTCGATTCCGAAGCAAGGTTACACTCGGTGGGGGCTGCTTTTCCGCACCCATCCGGTATTACGCCACCCCCTCCCCTCCCCCGTATAACTCCTCCCCAGTGAGTTTCCTTCCCTTTCCTCCACCCAACACCCATGCTCGCTCGGAAGCGCTTTTATGCAAATGAACCGTGCAGAGTGCGTGTTTCGGGAGGGACGGAGGGGCGAAGTGGAAAGGTAATGGGTGTATTGTCGGAGCGGGAACAGGTTGTGCGGACACGCGGTCTGCCCAAGGTGCTGGAAGGAGGACGGAAAATTGCCGAGCCGCCGTTAGAGGAAACGTTCGAGCCGGAGCTTCCCTTGGAATGCTTCGTCAAAGTCGGCCCCGGAATCTGCGGTCGTTTCGCGCTGGGAGGATTTTCCCGAGGATTTGGGTTGTTGGAATAAAACAAAACCCAGCATCACGCCGCGCCAACCATTCCCAATGCCCGCTCTCCTCCCGGCGATCCGCGACCGTTTGATCGAGTGAAAGATAGGCGAAACGTGTGTCCATTTAGTTTTCGGGTTCGCCTTTTTTCCACCCATTCCACGCCAATTGCGTGCGTACATGTCCGTGTGTGTGTGTGTGTGTGTGTCTCTATAGCCATGAGGTAGGCTTATGTC
Source organism: Anopheles ziemanni (assembly GCF_943734765.1). NCBI lineage: Eukaryota > Metazoa > Arthropoda > Insecta > Diptera > Culicidae > Anopheles > Anopheles ziemanni. Next base: position 14,034,608 of record NC_080706.1, read on the forward strand.
TCTCCTGACAATCGACCGCGCATTCCAGCGCACGAAAAACGCACCCTTGGCAAAGTGGGTTTTTAAAGCCTGATCCCTTTTTTTTTCGTTGCCTCCACGCAACCACATCCTCCACCGGCGACGCTTCACGACCGAAAGGTTTCGTTTTATTTCTTTACGCACCCATTTGTAAGTGTTTCTTTGGGTAGGGTTTCTTTTCGACCGCCTTTTGTGTTGTTTTATTCTCAATTGTCGAAAAAAACAACAATGTTGCGAAAAAGGACCACTGGAGGTGCAGTAAAAAATAACAACCACTGACGGCACTTGAATCCTAAATGCCAAATTACTGTTTGATCGCTCCGGCCAAGCACGACGCAATTCTATGATTCCTGGCGTTTTCCCTTTTTTTTTATCTTGCAAAGCTATTCTTAAAAGCTTGATAAAATAACTACTAGTTTACGAAATTTTGAAACTCCCGCATTCATTGGACTGTATGTACACAACAAAGAAGCAATAACATGTCGTTTAGTGCTTTGTGGATGCTTTATTTGGTTTTATACATATTGTCGTAATGAAATCGGAAATAATGGATCATTATGAGCAAATTTCTAATACCATGGAAATGCTCAAAGTCAGAAAAATGAGAGATAAAATAACAATTAGAAATAAAAATAACGATGTATTCAAATCCATACCGTTAAGGGTGAAATGATTTGGCCATTTTTATTAGTATCAAAGATGTACTAAACATTTTTTGTTTCCCCTCGTTCAGGCATGCTGCGCATTTACGATGTGGTTAAAATTGCTAAGATAATTTTTCATGTTACGCCCGTCGTTGAGCGAAGCAATTGTAACACAAGAGTAGGGTTCTTTTTATTATCAAACATACTCTCGATGGTTTGCTAACGACACTTGGGATGACTGAGGAAGAAAGTCAACCCCGTAACGGGATCCGGGTGGGACCATATTTTATGAAAGCTCTTTGAAAAGTGTTGTGATACGGGAAACAACAACAGCCCGACCCCGCCCTCACCATCCTGCTGACAGCGAGGACTTTCGCTGGTCGGATGAAACGAAGCCGAAGCGAGTGCGTACAATGTAGAAATAATAAACATTCTGTACCAACCAAGGACACACCACGAACGTGAGTGAAATTAAATCACTCATCAGCGCAGTACGAGCAGGCAAAAGAAAAACACCACCCCGTTCGAGACAAATCTGTACTTGCAAGCGACCGGGACTAAAAGTAATTGCGTAATTCATTCACTCGGAGGCACTTTTCCTCTCGCTCTTTGCGCCTTTCTCTCTCGCTCACTCCTTTTCTCTATCTATGTTTTTCATTTACATCGACTAAACTGAACTCGATAGAGCAGTCCCTTCGGTAGTCGGTGTATTTTGATAAATGTCAAGGTGGCGGACTGCGGCGAAGCCAACCAAAGTCAACACGGGCTGGCGTCCCTGGCTGGATGCGATCATGTGGTTTTACACCAGTTTATCCAGTGTTTGCCGACTTCATGGCAACGGGTGGCGAAAAGAGAAGCGAAACCAAACGAAAGTCAGAGCGAGAGCCAGTGGTAGCGATGTCCTCCGGTATCATTCTAATTGAAAACCGGCCACCACTTGAATGAAAATTCATTTTCCCTTCTCAGGTTTCCCCTTTGCGCTTCGGTCTACGACGGTGGCTGTGGGCGGATGATGATGAAAATGCTCCGACGAAAAGCGTTGGTGTGAAAAATGGTAGTCCGAAACCGAAAAGGGATGCCTCGGAAAGGCTGTACGGTAGCGGTTTCATCGCCGGCACGCCGGAAAAGCGGATGTGTCACTAATCAGGCTCGTTCAGCATTTTCCCCATCCACCGAGTATTACTACTACTACCACTACTACTACTAATACACTAGTCCGGGCACAGCTGCTGGTCCAATCTCGTCGACACGGGACCGACGGCGGCGCTGGCCAAGCCGAATTGTACCGAAAATAACAAGCAGTCAGCGGAGAGGAAAAAAGAAAACATGCCCGCCTAAACCCCTCTCCCCGCCCGGCATTCGGCAACGCGACCTTTAAGCCACCGGATTGCTTTTAGGTTGTACCAACTGAGCTTTCGTTTTTTGTTGTAGCGTTCCCTTCTGTTGTGCTTTCTTCATTTTTCCCTTCTTTTGTATTGCTTTTTGCACCCTTGCCCTTCACTTTTGCCCACCCACTGCACCACCCTTGGCACGAGCGTGTTCGCGTGCGTGTGTGTGAGTACGTTCCCGGGGGGCGAAGAAAAATGATGATTAGATGCTGACGGGAAGATAGATGACATGTCCGGATCGTTGTGGCGTAGGTTGGTTCCGTCCAACGAGCGAGATCACCACCCTCTTGGCTTGTGGGGATATCTGTATGGTTCAGTTGTGTCGCTCTTGGCTAGCGAAGAAACAAGAAGGTGCAGAAAAAAGAAACAACAGACTGCCGGAGGGAAATTTGCGGCCCCAATCGTACAACCCGCAATACACACATCTCTCATCATGTGATCGCGAATCTCCGGCCAGCTTCAAGCTGCACGTGGGTCAGGGAGTGTGGTTGTGGGGGGGGGGGGGGGGGGGGGGAAGGGATGGGCGGTCCGTACCGTACCACTTCACCCTGGTGGAAAATTGAGTGGAGAGCACGCCACTCGAGGAAAACCCCCAAACAAAGCTCTGGTCGTGCTGTTGGGAAAGAAAGGCAAAGGCGAGTGTAGTGCAAACATTTTTCTCCCGCTCTATCCCGTTCTACCTCTCTCTCTCTCGCTATCCTTCTACCCCTTCGGTGGAGGGTTTTTTTTTGTGTCCGCTATCTCGTTAGCGCACGTTTCGGGCACATCGGAAGGCTATATGACGTTGACAGCCGGGCCCAAAACAGCACAGCAACAGCAAAAGCAATCACAATAGCCGCGTTTCATCTTGTACCGCGTTTGACGTTTACATTGACGGACACACACGCGCGCACACAAATACACACACACACACACACATATATGAGCACAAGTTTGCACCTACAGCAAATGGACGACCGTCGCGTCCTTTACGGTTCACATTCGACGTACAACGTAAGGACGTTTGCACGAACACGTACAACACGGTCGGCACGCACGCACGGCTGTACACAAATCACACATTGGCACTTACTTATCGCCCATGTTGTTCTTTTTTAATGTTTTTTTTTCCGACTCGCCCACTTTATCTCTTGCTCCTACCGTCTCGCTCATTATAACCTTTTTTTCTGCAGTGTCCTTTTTGCCCACTTTTCCATCCCCAACCCAAACGCTCCGTGGAAGGCGGTTCCAGCCGAGTGAAATGTGCACTACCGGGACTTACAGTCGTTTTAGGGTCAATTAAACCATGTTTCCCATAATTTCCACATCCGTTCTTCATTTCCGATAATGATACCCTTCTGTGGGCGTACAATACAACAGCGTTCGTGTTGAGCATAATGGACAGTTTAACGAGCTATAGGTACATTATGATGGTTTTCAAATTAATACACTTTATGTTTTTGCAAAAATATTTCGGGTGAAAAAACACAATATTTCGGGTGAAAAAACAACGCAACAGATTCCCAAATGGGATTTTGGATTCATGGAAAACTAAAATTGAATTATCAAGTGAACACGATAATTCTGAACACATATTGAATAAACTACAAAATAACTAGCCCAATTTAAATAAATACGTTATGCTGAATTATTTTTAAGCAAATCAATAGAATTTTGGTATTGTATCAACACTAAAGAGATTAAACAAGTTTTCAATATAAAATCGGGCACCATCAGCATTTGTTAAGGAAATTCGTTGTAAGACTTAAGGTCAACGTTTGCAATGATTTCACATTGTAAGCCTTACGGCAGACTAAACTCAACAAACACACATCACGCAAGACAAGATCAAGTATATGATAATACCTGTTTTACATTATTAGCTGCTAATCTGACTACAATAAACAATCAAATGAGGTGATTAGTGTGGAACAAGATGTAAAAGGTGCTTAGTGTGGAACTAGCATTTTTTTGGCTTGTGTTCTTAGTATACAGAGTGCAACGTTGGAGGACGTATTGTATTTAGTTTAACTTGAAAAAATACTTGGTACACAATTCCATTTATTTAAATAAAAGTAGTTTCCAAAGTTGATAGTTTACTAGAAATAATCTTTGATAAACATTGATAGCCTTGTGGAATTGTTGGAAATATGGTTGCATTGGCCCAATCTAAACTGTTCCACAAAAGACCAATTGAGATTCTGAAGGTTAACTGGCCAGAAGCGGAGGGCCATAGGAAAGGTCAGGCAAGGAAACGGGCATTTTTTTAGAGGTTGTCAAGAGCTGAACCATGCTTTCCGTTTTTTTATTTTCCTCCAACGTGCGATACGATATACGAAATCGAAATTATGAGGTCAAACATAGCATCTCAATTGGTTTGCGCTTATCGTGTTCACTTGTTTATGGGCCGGATCACCAGAAATGGCCCGAGATGACACATTAACTTCTCCGTCGCTCTCCGACGCATTCCCTTCTCCCTTCATCAACATCCCCAAGGATATTGATAGTCGATAAAGATAGTTCCAGCGCCCTCTCGTCGGTTGGAAAACTCGCCAAATATTCATCCCCACAACTCAAGTTAATGTCCTTGTACCTTACCGTCCTCGTTTTGTGTTTTTTCTTCTTCCCTCTTGGGGCGTTTGTTTGTTTGGACCCGAAACTGGAGCCGGAAAGATAACGAAAGATTCGCACACCCGCACCCCACCACGTGCGTGGCTGGAATTATGGCATTATGGTAGGAAAGTTTTTTCCGGAAGCCGGATCAAAGTTCCAACAGCCATCGGTTCACGACGCACATTGGGATAACGATATACCGGACCGGCGATAACCGACACGGAATACGAAATATCGCATTACCGCGAACATACTTGTCGTGTCCTGGCGCTCCTCACGTGTCGGGGAGGAATAAAAAAAAAATACAAGCTACAAAACAAAAACCAAACACAAGTCTCAATAATATTAAGCGAAGAAAAAAGATCCCAAAAACCCATTCATTCGGACCTTCCGAGTAAGGTCCTCGAACGGTATTATCGGGGAAAGGAGTGTAAATGAAGGCACCACACCAAACACCAGCGACCATCGGCAAGAAAAAGGGGCAGACAAAAAAGGAATCGACGATCTCAACATTACCAATACGAGACCATCTCATTAATGACGGGTTTTAGTGGGCGAGGTTCGGTTCGGATGGTTCGGGGCCACATTCTCTTTTATCCGCAAATGACTCACAAGTTTGTTCGGTTTATGTTTGTTTGCGCTCTCCTCGTGCCTCCGAAAAGGTTGGCCCCGTTGCTTCGTTTCTCCCGGTTCCGGTCCGGTTGGCGTTTGGCTTTTGGGGATTCGAGGAAAAGCAGCAAAGCGGTCGAGCTTTTCTTCGGCTGGGACAACAACACCCGGGCAGACGGAGATGAAACCCCCGCTCGCAAAGGGACGATCGAGTAAATCCCTTTTTCCCACGTACCGATAAAAAGACACCCAATGCAATGGGGAAAGGGAAAACTAGCTACGGAGGGACTAGGTGGAACACTGGTCGACGGAGGGGTGGGAAAAAGGTAAACAATTAATGGGCCGGCTCCGAAAAAGGCCGGTCGCTCGTGGCCGGGAGTGATGGACGATCTCAAAACCTTCCCGGGGCGTCTTCCGGGCGGTTAGGTGTTCGTCGTCAAGTACGTGAGTGAATGTGTATGTGTGTGTGTGTGTGGGGAGGGGGAGGTGAAATTGCCTAGGACCACTTGAACGCCCGCACAGTCCATTGCGAAAAGGGATCCTTTACACCGGTCCGGATCGGCGTTTGTTCGACGTATAAGTTTATTTAGTAGGGCCCTGTTCCTTGTTTGAGCTTTCTGATGACATTGCTTTATCGCTCAGTCGCCCATTGACAGCATCCCCTTCCCCGGGCCGAAAAGGAACAGCTCAACATTGGGAATGACCACAGCATTCAATTTGCTTTGCCCGTCCAGTTTGGTGCTCCGTCTCGCAGTGCGAATCTCGGCAATACCCGAACTATTGCGGCGGACCGAAAGCGAACCGACGACAAAGCGGGGAGCTGGAAAAGAAAAGACATCCTTAAACCGGATTAACGGGAACTGACTTCGGGCAGCGAAGGGGAACAAAAAAAAACCTTACCGTTCCTTCTTGGAACCTAGGACAAGTAATGGCGAGAGTCGGAAAATTGCACGCGACTACGGCGACAGCAAGAAAATGGACACTCCCAAACGCCCTCGGACTGTTTGTTTGCATAGTAATCTGTTTCTACCTATTCCTCCCTTCAGTCCCTTCATTCGCAATGGCCACAAATGTGTTAATTTTTTCCCCGGCCGCTTTTGTCCGGGGTGTTGCTTGCTTTATTTTTCGACCGATCCGATGGGTAATTTTGTCGGCCGGCTTCGTGTTGAAGGGATTTGGGCCCCGACTGTAGGCTTCTTTCTTTCCGATGGACTAGGTTCGCGCATTCGAGGCCACTTTGGGTAGAGGACAGAAAGAAAAACGCACGAAATAGATTAACACTTCATTTCCGGCGAAAAGGAAAACCGAAATCGCCACGGGCGAGCCTGAAGACGTTATCGCTTGGACCCGCGAAGCGGGGGGAGTTAATGAAAATAATGCCCAACACCCAGGCCATTTCTGCCACACTCTTACACATACACACGCACTTTAACTTGACTCTAATCTCTGCACGGCTCCGCTGGGATTGTCCGTTCTGGACAAACTTCTGACGCTCCGTCGAACGTCTGGCCGTGACGCGGCCCGTTCCTTTCCCTTGCGCCCCTCGATAAAAAAACCATAAGGCGAAAGCTTTCAGCACGGTCGCTTTCGCCAGCAACTCGTCAGCATGGCCATCGCAAAAGAGGGCCGTCACTCACGTTCCGTTACTGGCAAAGGGCCCCCGCAGGCACGCACTCACACTCGCCTGGCGGGGGGAAAACTCGAACGGATGCCTGCGTTCAATTTCATATCTGGTTCGCAAGGCATGCCGGGTCTTGTAGGAATTTTTCTCTGGAGGCACAAAACAGGGAGATGGTGGTAAACCTGGAGTGGAGAAACAGCCAGGATCGATACCTTATTTACAACACATAACGAGCTTCCGCTTCGCTTGGGACGAGAAGCCAGCATCCGCCTCTTGACGCGTAGTGGATTATGATGGAGGTGAAAACCCCTTTCTTTGGCTGAGCGGGTGGACAGGGGGGGACCTTCAACTGCATCGGAAGTGGAGCTGGCCGGAGAAGAGAGGCTTCACAAATACTTCAAGGTTCAAGGTTTCGTGGCTGAAGGGGCGCACGGGGAGCTCGGGCGAGAGGGGGGAAAAGAGAGATTTTCAGATTTTCAAACCACCATATCGAAATCCGCCTTAAAGTCGTCCGGGGCACGGAACGGAAGTGAACCTTCCCCGTCCTTCCCATCCCATGCTGAGAAGCATTCGACGCAAATCATACAGCCCAATCGACTCGATTACTCATCCATCAACGAGTGAAACCCACGTGACGTAGAGTCGCAGGACGCAAAACGACGCGAGGAAGCGGCGGAACGGTGGCGCGCCGTACGAACTCCGCTATCGATATCGAACCCGTTATGCGAATCAACGCCGCGAGTCAATCTCCGAATCGCATTATTTGACATCCCACCAACACCTCTCGACGGCGTGACGGCAAGGCAAGGCACCGAAGGGTAGACCGAACGGCGGCTGAGGTGAACATCGTACCGGAAATGAACCTTTTTATCCCTGGCGAGTGCGTGTTCCGAACGCCTGCTCCTTTCCACCGTTGCGTATCGTTGCTCTCGTCGGGTATCCTTTTGGTTTGTTTCCTTTGTTTAATCTTCTGTAATTAAACCGCAAGGGGACACACGCACAAAACTCGAGCCGCACACAAACACACACTTTTCGACACGGCAAAAGAAATCACCAAGCGGGACGGGTAACGCCACGTTTCGGACGGTTCTGACCGTGGTTCCCTAAGGTTTGGGGTAGCAGCTTTGGATGCTGGAAGTCAAGGCTTTTCATCCACTAAACACGCACGAACACATACACAAGCACATACACACACACGCGCGCGCAAGAGAGAGAAAGCTGGAGTAAAAAACGGGAAAAGCGCTGTCAACAAATGACGGACCAGCGCGATATGCGATGGGTCGACGAATCGTGTGCCCGCCAGGCCCGAGTGGACGTCCTGTGCCCGTGTGTGCCCGTGTTGCGAGTCCCCTGAACAGCACAGGCAACAGCAGCAGCAGCAGCAGTGGTGCGAGCCAAGCCGAAACTGGAGCCGGATGGTGCGCTCGCCTGCCGTTCGAGCCCGATTTCGAGTGCTTGACATTCGATAACGGACGTCCGATAGCGTGAGCGAAGTTGTGATGCTACGGATGCTGTGGATGCTGTGTGCTTGTGAGTGGTTGCAAGAGTGTCCCTTTGGTGATACGGCAGGAAATATTTGGGAGCGCTTGAACCTTCGATGGAAGAAATGGCGAGCGAGAGATAGAGCAAGTGAACGGAATGGGGATGGCCACGTTCATGAGATAACAATGAGATGAAGCCAGAAACAAATACCACAACATATATCCTTAGGCTCCCCGCTGTTGTTAATGGAGCCAAGCATCCGAAAGCTTCCCCACGGGAGCTTTCTCTCGGGGTGCTCGCGCTTTCTCCGGTCATCTCGTTGGCTGAATGCTCTCAGATCGCATGCGTTTTGGCAAACCGACGAAACCGACGAAGGGACAAGGGGGACGGTGGACAAGCTTGGCAATCGTCGTCGCGTGATGAATTGGGAATTCGTTTCGCTACGGCCTGCGGGTGACAGATGTCATGGAAACGTGCTGGTTATCCGTACAAATTGCTCGCCGACTAAAACGGATTAAATAAAGTAATGGTTGGATGGACCAATGTCTTTAACGGTCGTACGATGGAGGACTTTCAAAAATTAAGAGAAAGAGTACTTCCTAGCGACAAGAACAGCCCAAAAAATAAAAAAAGAGTGCCATTATTCTTCTACAAAAGCTAAAAGTTGAAGTACTACCACTAAGCAATACTACAGGCTAAATTAGAAATAACATTAAAAATTATTAGCTAAATTAGAAATAACTTTGCTAAGTTGTTTCAATCAATGTGCTACCTAAATGTAGCTTGACTTATGGTATGTCAGTTTCTACCAGACATGACACGTTAATAAACATTGTTCAAAAAATATTTCCTTCGTCAAAACACTGAACATCTTGATAGGGAAAATGATTTGTTAAACATATGTAGTTAGTGATTTGATTCGATTAGTTGAACTCGTTACTTACATTATTTTCTATTTGACTCCGCAAAGGACAGCACAAGGCACATTTGGCACGGAAAGGTTAGAAAAGCTGCATGTATAATGTTCCAAAACTCCTCACTCAGTCATGAATGAAAACCTTGGACCAAATGTGTCATTCCATACGCACGGCTTGGGCATCAGGAGCACGAGGAGCGGGTAGGTTTTGGACCACGAACGTCAGAATTGGCGCTCCAACGAGTTCTTCAGCGACAACAAGCTCAGGCAAGGGAAAGCTTTCGGTGGGCGACATGCGCACTGGGCCGTTCGGAAGCAAGAAGACTTGCTGCGAACCATCGGTATACGCCAACCAACCTGAACCACAGAGTCTTCGGCAGCACCACGAGTACCGCGTGGTAGGTGAGCAATTTTCTAGACGATTTTCCGTGCATAATGTGACACGGTTACGGATTTTTCCGCACAGATTGTGGTTCCTTTTTGGGGCGTGTTCCCGGTTCATCGAAGACCGAACGATCGGACGAGTTTTTTGGAAGAGAGCGGAAGATTCGGAAAGGCGGAAAGGTTGTTTGTGAGTGAAAACTTTCGGAAATCGACCCTTTGCAACTGTTGCCGGGCTGTGTGTAAAAGTCGTGTGTGTGTGTAAAATCATCGGAACAAGAAACCATTGGAGAATTCCGTGCTCAAAAGAAAAAGTTTGATGAAAACCTGTTCAAGTGACGCCGCACATCGTTCGATACCCGAGCGTGAGCAAAAGTGAACATAATTGTCCACTGATTTTCCACACTGTGGAGCTTTGCTAGAAGGTTATTGATCCGTTAATTCGGTAGATTTTTGAGAACGGCTTGCAAAACACCTGAAACTCTACAAGGGCAAACGTCTATCAGCAACTGCTAGTGCCCGTTCAGCCCACCATCGGCCAATATAACTGCCCCACAGGACAGTGGCATAGCTGGAAGAAACAACGCAACCCCCGAGGGATTAGAGGTAATGTAGAGTGTGGCATAATATATGAAGTAAGTGGGCTTTTCCACTTACCAGGGCACGCTTGAGGGAGGGGAGAGCCGGCAAAGGAAAAATGTTACCGAAACACGAGAAAACAAGAAAGATCAATTACGACAAACCAATTACGCCGAGCGGCTACAGTGTCAGGCAAAAGGTTCAATGGTGTGTTTGTGCTGCGGAATGACGCTCTCGGGCCGTTCGCGAGATGGACACCTTTCGTGTGAAGCGAGCAAAACGCGTCTATCAACACTTCCTGCCACGACAGCGGAAGCCGCGCATGGCCAGCGTACAGGAGAATTATTTTTATCACTATCATCATCATCAGTAGCACCGACATCATCGTGATCTTTCCCCCCCGCAAACACGGCACTTCCGGTAGCTGATGGCATTTTGACGATGCAATGACGAAGGCAAATTCTATTCCGAAGGCGCTTTTGCCCTACACCGACTCTCGTATCATCATGGCCTACTTCAAGGTCGCACGTAAAACCCTACATTTTGAAAAGCAACATCAAAATAAGACGTATTACAAAAAGATCGTTTGGAACAAATCATCCCACCGAATATTCCTGCCGAAGTAGCCGCTTTTTATGTCCATTCTTTCGGTCGAAAGCTAGATCAATGGCGGGCAGTTTATGCCCTTGCGTTATACCTTTGTTTCGTACGGGTGAACGAGGGCAATCCACGAAGAAGTACATGCCACAGGGTAGAAGAGGGTAAAAGGACGAAGGATAGTTTCCATTTGCGTCACCCGACGGAGCCGATTTGCGGTCGAACGCAACGCCGGTCATGACCGGTCACAATTATGGCCCATTTACATTGTTTCGTTGAAGCAACGACTCCCACACACACTCGCATAAGCAAAGGTTCCGAACGCACCAGCAAAACCTTGTCGGAAAATGGAGGCATTGATTTTCCGTTATGTTATTTCACCTTCATTTCCACCGCCCCTTCAAACACCCCGCAGGAGCCGACGGGGGTAGCATAATGCTCGCCTTGACGCAGAAGGGCGTTTTTCATTGCATGGCATGCGATATTTTTAAACTCCAACCAGCTTCGGCAATCGATAATTCCAGCACCCTTTCTCCCAAACTCGGCGTGCTCTATTTATCTCACCATGAATCAATTCAGTTCAGTGGTTGCTTTATAATCGTTTTTAATTTAATTTCATTTAATTTGTTTTTATGTTTTCTTTTTGCGCACTAACATGCTTTTGCGGCTTTTTTTCTGTCAAGGTCAGCGTAACCAAGGAGTTTCTCCACTCCTCTCTTTTTGCCACATGTTTCCTCTCTTTTTGCCGCAAAACGGCAACATAAATGGATGGAGTGAGGTGAGAGGGGGCTGGTATAGGGAGAAACCTCGAATGTTCCAATCGAAACTCCCAAACATTCGTCCCTTTTTATGTTTATTGCAGGAACAGCACGGTTTCGTTCTATTTTTACCTCCCCCGTGGAGAGTCCCACTTTCTTTTTGCCAACGTTCGAGTTCCAATTTTCTCACCGGACGCTATCGCGCCGTTTCGCTCCCTCGTGACATTGCAACGCACTTGCGAAAATGTTCTTCGGTATGGCGAGAAGAAAAACACTCGGAACTGCTTGGGGGAAAATCAAAAGCACTCGTTAGGACTTTTCATTTGCTTTTTTTTTTCTTACTCGCACTTTGGCCGAGAGAGTTGTCACTGCTGACGATGCTAGAAAAAGAAGCATGGCCCGTTCTCCCAAATTCCCCAATTTGCAATCCTTGCCGCCGAAGGTCGAGGGCACGAACTCCTATTTGCACCGAACGCATCGGCGCACAAACACAGAGAGAAACACAGAAGGAAAAGCGTGCTGATTCCGTGGGACAATATGAGTCAGCTTCAACATCTGGACGGGTTTCGGTGAGGATGTTCTGCGAAGGCTCGCAGTTTTTACATTTTATTTTTCTTATCCCCACTTTGGGTTTGTCGTGAAGGATGTTCGAAGGCAGCGAGAGCATTCTTTCTTATCGTTCCCACCGGGCGTAACGGAATTCATTCCACTTTGCGAGGGTAGAGGCAACTGGCACTCGTTGAATAATTCATTGACCCAGGATGGCACTGGTAATGGTATTATATTTCTGGTTTATTTCTTCTCCCACCTTGCCCTCCCTCCAAACCCGCGCACCTGTTCGCCGGAAAACGCAATTTGGAAGCGAAAAAAAATTGGTGCCGCCCGCTAATTTTCCGCCACCTTTAATCCCTTTAAAATGAAATGTCTTTGGCGCGGATTCGTGGAAAACACGGCACCAGGTAGGTCTGGTTGGATTTTTATATAAGTTTTCGGTACGCTTCGTCGTCGAGACGCAACCATTTATTGCCCCACACAAATCGTCCTCATGGCGGGTGAAGAAAAGCTGGAAAGTGGTTGAACCCGGCTTCTCGCTGTTACTCGCTTTTCGCAATGTGTTTCGGTCATAAAGTTTTTCCCGAATCTTTGGATTTGCATAGCATTACGGAGACACGGTCAGGAAGTTTGCTGACCAAGAAAAGCTCATGAAAAGGAAAGTAATTCGACTTGCTTCGCCACACGCCACCGATCTGCCACGAGCAGGTGTACGCAGGTCGATCTAATTAATAGCGACTCAAAAAGCACCTCCACGTACGCCACCGTATAAGAAACTCGAGTGTTCCGGGAAAAGCCCCTCCGCGCCTTCCAAGAACACGCTCACAATTCCTAGCGTCGATCGCTGGGCTTTTCCCCAGGAGAGTTCCTTTCTGCGAAGTGGTTTCCATTGCCATTGCGAAGGATAAAGCGACCGGGCACAACATATTAATTTTATGCGATGCCTTTGTCCGCCGCGATGCTTTTGTGCTGGGGCGAGATTTATGGCACGGGTCATACGTACGGGCCAGGCATTTTTCCATTATTTCACACCAGCGGCGGTTTTGTATTCTGGCGGCGACCGGAAAAAGTTACACGACAGCCCCTAGATCTCATCATTAGCATGGGTTGCGCGTGGGCAGCAATTTATGTTTTCTATGCGAAAAGTCACCGCTTTGCCAGGAAATTAAATTCTTTTACCATACGATCCAAGCCATATTTTTACCGACCGACTAATTTAAAACACTTGTCTCGTGAGACAAACGGTTGAAGTTTTGTGTTAATGGGGCCTTTCCATGCTTGATATTTACAGTAATAATGAGATTTTGCGTGAGATATGTATGATTTCAAGTGGTTGATACGAAGATACAAAATAAGGGAAGGAAATGTAACTTATCGGTCAAAGAGTAAATCTTGTTTTTATAAAGCAAAACCCTTTTGTGTTGATTATAATGCCTCACATTATTATTAGCACAAACTCTACTAATAATAAATAAAGGTAGATGATAAGATGGTACATAATGGTTTAAGAAAATTTGACTTTCGTCTACTTTCAATTTTACAAACAAATTTCGTTTCGTAAATTTGTCTCGTAAGTTTGATTTCATAAAAAAAATATTTTTATTATTTTGTATGCCTGAAATAGCCATGACAAACTCACGGAACAAAGAGAAAAGCTAGATTGTGAAAGACTCAGTAGATAGTTAGGCAATTTCCGCTTAGGCTGGTGTCATTGCTTTACCGCGTCAGGTATGGGATGTATGAGATTTAATTAAATTACTTAATTTTAAATGCATCTACCGCGTCAATACAGGCGAAAATGTATGGGATTTAATCAAATTACTTTATTTTAAATGCATTCACTTTCTGTTATATAATTTACCGTTCATATTATAAATCTTTGACCCAATCGGAGGTATTTTACCAATTCCAAAACAGATACATATATGAATTGAACCGTGAAATACTTTCTCTGAACGTTTTGCAATTAAATGCATTCCACCAGTGGTGGTCGAAGCCGCCAAGTAGCACGTGATGAAATATAATGTTTACCGAGTCACACTGTCATTCGGTTTGCGATATAGCCATTGCTTGCCATTGATTTTCCAACTCACTTGCTCTTTCGCTCTCCAAAAACGCAGGGAAAGGTTAATCGAATTCCGCCCGCATCGGGATGTGCACGAGAATTCGCAAGGGCATCATTAACCCCAACTATCCCGGCTTCCAGTCGCTGGCGTACACACTGAACGACGACCATTTCGACTACAGCTCGGAGAACCCGTCCGACGATGAGGAGGACTCGTACGTGTCGGAGTCGGACGATAACGAGATGAAGCGGCACGACCGGTGCGACGGTGTGGGCGATGAGAATGGCAATTCTTACGGCGGAAGCGACGATGGTGTGGAAAAGGAGCAACAGTGTAGGCAGCAGGCGGATGGCGTGGAAAATCCGTTCGTGGCAGTTTCAACTGGTGGGCACGAAACACCGTTCGTCTCGACACTCTACCCCGGCGCTACGACCGAGACGACAGGCGGGGAGAAAATGTTCGGAAATTTGCCCGTGCAACGGTCCCGGATGCGACTCATACCGAGCGGATGCCATTCGCCCACGTCGTTCACCACCGGCACCAGGATGATCGAGACAGAAGAAAAAATAGACTCGAGCGCAATCTACGCCTGTACACCCCCGGATATTGTCCTGCAGCATAGCTGCGAGCATCGACCGGCACCGTTCGGTACGCCGGACGAGCAGCTGATGGCATCGCTCGAGCAGTCGAACATTCAGCGACCGGATTTGATTCCGGAACAGCAGCAGCAAGAGCAGAAGAAGAATGAGCTCAACAGGCAAGAGTTCCAATTGAAACAGCTCTCCATCGAAGCGGACGATAATGTGCATGAGGAGTTGGATGTGGAGGAGGAGGAGGAGGATATGGAATGCCCCAACGTAGACGATGACATTAATGAGGAAGTGGAGGCAATCGAAAGAAATCTAACTCCGCCATCTCCAGCGATCGAGCGAGGCATCGGCACGATCTCGATCTCGAACAGCTCAAACAGCAGTAGCCATTTTCTTCGAAACGTTAGTCTCTCGCCCGATCCGATGCTGGAGGACGTGACACAATGTTACGGTTCGGCCAGTGATGCCACGCTGTCGGATGATTCGGATCACTCCGATCCGGAATCGGACGAGGGCGATGAGTTCGGTTATCGGCCATACGACGACGGTGCGACGGACGTAAGCTTCCGAAGGACACCGGACATGATTGATTCACCCGATCCGAGTGGGGGTGACAGTGCCGGTTCGAGCCCGGGAGAGGTCCAGTACCACCTGGTCGATGACTGCTCGAATCAGACCGTACAAATCACCCGATCGCGCCAGTCCAGCGAGCACTCGCCGACGAAACAATATCATGCCCTCCTGCAGCACTACTCGTCGCTCGGGCCAGCGGACTATTGCAACAATCAAGTGCACCTCGCCGAGCGTGAGATTAACTGTAACGACCGATACCCGTCGCTGGAAGAACTTGCTCAAACGTCCGAACCAACGGCACCGGTGGACTATCCGGTTTCGACCGACTACCCCAATGTTCGGGCACAAGCGTTCACAAGTAATCCCCGTAGGGAACCTGCGATGCCAACGCAAAAGCCACACACCATTCATCGGAGTGCACTAGAAGAGGCAAGAAATGTAAGTCAAGTAAAACGAGTACTCTTAAATTTTTTTCAACGCAATTATTTTATTTTTAGGTTATTGAAGAGACGATTCAGAGCAGCCCGGAGACGTTAGCCCCCGCCACAAAAATTTATCAGAAAGGTATCCCACATGATCCACTTACACCCTACGTTGTGCAGATTAATATGGAACATTTTAATGTATATTTGCCCACAGTTCCCAAAGTGAATCCTTTCTGCGAGCTGCTGCTACAAGAGAACGACACGTGCGATTTCTTCACCAAACAGGCAAAGTTGCAGATCGAGGCACGAATGGCACTGTGCCAGGCGAAGGATATGGCCCACATGCAGATGGAGGTACGTAGCAAAGGAAATTTAGTGTAAATAAAAAAAACGAATGAAGGCTGATAAACTCCGCACCTTAACTTTGCAGATCGAAAAACGCAGCCTTCCCCTGTCCCCCGTGACGCAGGTGATTCATACAGCCGTGGAAAAGGCAGGCCTTTGTCTCGCGGCAGACAAACGGCGCCTCTCCCGGTACTACCTAACCCGGTTGAATGTGGCCCAGCTACGTACGATCCTGCTCGAGCTGCAGGGCCACGCGGAAGTGCTGAACGAGGAGCTCGTGCAACTGCTGATGGAGCGGGATGACCTGCACATCAGCCAAGACGCGACGCTGGTCGACATCGAAGATCTTTCGAGATATCTGTAAGTTGAAAATCGAGAGCTTACCGTCTGTTTGAGAAGATATCACTAAACATTCCTGCTCTCCACAGTTGTGCCAAGGAACAGACGATTCTTCACGCCGAGCGGCAGCGAAAAAGCTATCACTGGAGCAGCAATAAGACCATTTATCACCCGATGCAGCACCAAATGCAGCCACATCCTCAATCGCAGCAGATGCGATCATCGTGTGGAGCGCAGTCCACAGTTCCTGCATATCGTTACCATTGAGAAAGGAAGAGAGGGAGAGTAAAAGAAACACAACCCGCAAATCAGTCCCGCATAAGCAACCCCCATCGCGCAGACAGATAGTTGTAGGATGTAAAGCTTAGCTAATACAGAGATGAAATTATACATTGAAAAAAAATTACATATAACCCAAACGAAACACTGCATACAAAACAAGTGGACCCAACAGCATGAACATTACATACAATATAACAAATAATACTCCCACACGCACCGGTGGTGGTTTATAAGTTGCACAAAACAGAAGAAACATTCCCCCTGCAAATTGCACCACACCCTTCCCTTTGCTGGACACGCATAGTTTAACATGGGTGTATGGTGGCACCTCCGGTAACCCGGAGTCTCTACCTGCAGTAGGTGTATGCATGCTGGAAAACCGCTCTAAACTCTAATCTTGAACGTCTAGAACAATCATACCATGGGGTCATTAATATGGGCATCAAACAAACTCTCAACCGTTTCCACTTTACATCACTACTAAACTTAACTAAATTAAACGAACTACAAAAAATACTAAAAAAGTTACAATCAATTCTCTGGTGATAAACGATAATACTGCAAATTGTTGTCTCTATTTTCAAAATCCAAACACAAAATCTCGTTGCTACTACAAAGAAGCAGACAACATTAACGAATTTCAACAAAGGAAAAAAACAACCAAACTATAATAAAATTTCATCCTGCATGCATGCTCTCGAATGTTGCTACTTTCTCCGTTGAACAAAAATTTGTTGCTAAAAGTGAAAGTTTAACAAAATAATAATTGACAAATTTTCGCCTTGATTGTCTTGTGTTGATGCATATTCTTTCTAGAACAGATATTTCTCTATTACTCCCTTACTCATTAGTCGATTGACCAATGGAACGTGGAGATTTTATTTAACCTTATTATTACAACTAAAATCGACTTTCCTTTGTCAATCAATCGACCGATATAGTAGTTTGATTTTTAGCTTTCATTGAAGCGTTATACGCTACGCTCGTATCGGTCGGGTCTTCCGGTTCGGTAGTATCGGCCGCAATTGAAATCATATCCAACATCCCCTGCACATTCAGGAACTCTTCGATTACGGTCTCCTCCTGCTGCAATCGGTCGACAAGCAAAACGAACCGCCTGCCCACTTCCGTATCAGCAAACTCTTTAAACTTTTCTTCGTACACGTCCAGCAGAATGTTGGCCGCATCCACCAGGGTCGGCGTGAACCTATAGTCCCCAATGTGCCGGGTGAGGAAGTGTAAGAATTTTACAAGAAAATCGTGATCACGGTCGACCACCGCGCGTTCCAGCCCATGTCGACGAATAAGCTCTTTGATGAGGGCGACCGTTTTCTCTGGCCACTTTCCTCTTACGCTGGTATGCATGACCGCATCGAGTGCCTTTTTATACTCGTACTTGCGCAACATCCGATCGTGGCCTTCATCACTCTGGTAGGTGAATTGTTTCACCTGTTCGTCGGTTGACTCGAAAATGTGACGGTAGCGGCTTTTGCGCATCTGCTTGCTCGACGGATCGTCCTTTTCCTGTGGATCAATTTCACGGCGATAGATTGCGATCAGCCCGTCCACCAATCCCGTGACCAGTGTGTCATCGTTTTTCGAAATGCCGAGGCTCAGAATTGCGTTCGAGCTGTCAATGGTGTGCACCACCTGGTAGGTGGCAATGTCGTACACCTTCACGTGCCGATCCAAGCTACCGGAGAGGAGGCGCTTCCCGTCGCTAGCCAGCTGCAAACAGGTGACCGTTTTATGATGTTGCGACAGCTGCGCCAACTTTTTGCCACCACCGAGGGCATCGTAAACGTTTACCGACGTACCACCGGCACTGATGAAAATGCCACCACTCGGAAGAAACACCAACGACTCGACCGGACTCCCATGATCGACCGACAAGACGCACTCTGCAACTCGCGTATCGTACATTCGAATTTTACGATCGTAACCTCCGGACATGATTATGTTTGGGCTGATGGGGCTTGTGCAACCGGCTCGCACATAGTCTTCATGCCCGGTGAAAGTGTGCAGATGCTTCTCGGTAGCTATGTCCCAGAAGCGCACGGTACGATCGTCTGAAAAACTTGCCACATGGTGCCCGTCCGCCGTGAAGAATGTTCTATACACGGGAGACGTATGCCCTTCGAAGAATCGGAGAATCGACTTTGTGGACACGTCGAAAAGCCTTACCTTTCCCAGGTCGTCACCCGCAACCAGCAGGTTGCCATCCTTACGAAACGACCCACCGTGAGCGCCTTCTTGGAACTTTCCTATATTTTTCACCACCAGCTTCGTGATGGGATTGTAGATCTGTACCCGAACCGAGGCAGTAACGGCGAACAGGTGCGGTTCAACCGGGCTGAAGTCAATGTAGTCTACTGCTCCGAATTCCTTCACCAATGTCGGTACCTGTTTACAAACATAACACGACCGTAAGATAACATTCACCCGGTGCAATCGTGCCTAAAGTCTTACCCCTAACCTTTTCCAATAAATTGTGTCAGGTGAGAAAACTGCAGCTGTTTTGGAATATATTTTACTTTCTGTTTTCTTAAATTGAGCCATGTTGAACCGTGTTGTTCCGCAGGACGATTGTTTTGCCGCGACTCGAACCAAAACGCACGTGTTCGTGATAGTGTTGGCAGAATCGTGAACCTGGAGATTCGAAGACTCGATCCCTAGACGGATTCTAAAGATTCCAATCCTTTTTGACGGATTCTAGAGATTTGATTCGATTGGGACTCGGAAATTTGATTTGAAATTTATTTTTTTTATTTAATTGGGATTAAATATGTATTTAATTTATTTAGGGACTCGTATTTGGGGGTTTGTTTTACCCACAACTAGAACGAAGCTACAGCGCACCAAACTGGCATTAAAAAGCTTCAAGCTTCCTTGGTCTAAACTTTAAAAATTGACTGAAATAGCTGATTTGATTTGATAACTTTTAAGTTGTAAACTCTCATAATTTGTATACAACTCTAGTATCGTTACCTTATGTAAACCATACCTTAGTTCTAAGCACCTTGAAATATGACATGTGTCAAATAAAGTCACGAGGAGGACTCTTTTCTGCAACCGACCTCCGACCAGAACGGTCAAACTTACGCTTCGGTCCGCGTTCCTTTTTGTGTGGCCGTGACTCTTTGTCTTAACCTTCTTTTAATAATTTGTCTCGGTCTACAAAGTGGCTCGGTAAATTTCAGCAACACATCCCTCAAGTGAAAGTTCTTTTGAAGACAGACAACTTTGCACAACAAAGATACTTCCGTAACTATTACTTTATGAAATACTTGAATGAGGGGCAGGTACATACACCTTGGTTGGTAGTTTCTGCTAGAATAATAGATTTGTTAATAACTCGCAAATGAAAGGTACTTTAACTCACAACTTTAACGAAAATGAGTTTTTCTAGGCCATATACTTAGTTTTTACGAATTTATACTGTATGCAAAATTGGCTGAAACAACCAATTTTTCAATAACTTTGAATTCCTGGAACCAATTTTTAAGGCAGACCCCTCAAACGAAAGGTCTTTTGTAGACCAACAACTTTATCGTGAAGATTTATCCATCGTTTCCAGTTTTAACAATATACAATACATAAATCGTTAGATTCGAATCTCTGTAGGGATTCAGTTTCCCCATCACTACTCCTGTGTTCTAAAAATTCCCTTGCACTAAAACACTTACCTGACGTAACGAAGTTGCTTTGTTTTGATGCAGTTTGTTTTCCACAGTCGCAGAAGAACAGAAGCGTAGTTTTCTATCAGCTGGACAAAGAAAAAGTTTTGTAAAAATGTGTTCCTCGTAGCGTAACTGCAAATCATAGAACGAATGTGGGACTGTATAGTAGTTGGCTGCCCTGTTGGTAGCATCAGCGCACAACGCAAAAATGGACCAGTATCTTTTCATGTGTTTCCGCACCCGTCCCGTGAGCCTCGACGCTTCCAGCAGTGGATGGCCATCATCAACAATCCGAAGCTGCATGCGATGAGCCCGATTAGTGTTTACAAAAGTATGCGCATCTGCCGAATACACTTTGCAGCAAACAGCTACAATGGCGAGTGCAAGCGATTGCAACCTGGCGCTGTTCCGACCATGTACTTGCGACCGATTGCGTTGGTCCAACCGATGGACAGCATGGGAGATGAGCTGGAGAGATTGCTCCGGGAGGAGAACAAGCATCAGCTCAAACGGCACACCTTGAGCAGTTCGATCGGAAGTGATCTGGACTGTGCGAGCAAAAGACCAAGGATCGATATTACGATGCTGTCCTCCGATGCAGAAGATGCAGAATGCTGTGCTGGTGATGAATTCGTGGATAGCATAATCGAATTCAATGAGGAGTATCTCGAAGAGGAAGATTACGAAGAGGGATCACTGGCTAGCGATTCGAGGCTTTCCTCCGTGTGCGGCGGAGAATACATGATGACCAGCTTCAGCGGGCTGATCCCGAGTGAGCTGGACACTTTAAAACAGGTGGAAATACTCAACGAACCGCCAGAAACGCTGTTGAACGAATCGGCGGCTCAAGAAACGTACAATCGGTTACCGATCGAGAAAGGATATGAGCTGCTCGTACGGGAATTCGCCAGTGAGGCTAGCAATGAGGAGGAGCAGTACGATGTGATTAATGAAACGCAGGAAAGCGCGACCAAAAATAGGAAATTAAAGCATGAAGTGATTGAAACAATCGCACAAGGATTCTCAAAAGGTTAGTATAATGCTGGATGGTTTGTGGAATTTAGATTTATTTGTGTGCCCCTTTTTACTTGTATCGAAGGTTTTTATCGTAGAAGGATTCTATACAAAAAAAACGTTAATTTTGTCAACCTGTTGCAGATTGCTCATGAAATCGTAAACAGAATATGCAAACTATCAATATCAAGTAGCTTTTCTTCTGAAATAGCCCTCCTTATACAAAACTCCTCTTTGTATTTATTAAATTATTCATATTCCACGAAAAGAAAACTCTCAAAACGCATGAGTAGATGATTTGAAATATGGACATCAGTGGAGACTTGTTTTAACCTTGCAGGCAATATCCAGTTTCAGTTCGGTAGTGCATCAGAGCGGATGTTAGCAGTGCATAAGTTTCCTGAAAGGGTTAGCGGAAAAGTAAGGTTACGGCACGACCGCGTGGTGACGCCGAGCTGGAGCTCAGGTCAGACAAATCCTAGCTGCCGCACATCTCGTTCTGTTTGAGCCAATCAAGCGGACCACGAGTTCTTGTGTCCTGACAACGGAAGGAATTATCCCTCCCGTGGCCGGCGGGTGGACATATGGCTATTATTAGCCGGTCCTAAAGGACGAGCCCCTTCATAGGAGTTCGGACAGAGTTGGTACGCCTCTGATTACGTGTAAGGGAACAAATTGTTCGACTTAGCGTAGGAGGATATACCCCGACTCGCATATCGAAAGAAGAAGAAGCAGGCAATATCAACTCGAATGCTACAAAACAATTATTTAAATTAAGATCAACAAGACGTCACCGAGTTTGGTAGATTGGTAGAAAGGCTTTTGGTAGAAAGCGAAAAAAAGTTTTTTTGTAAAGCAGTTTTCTACACTTTGTCCAACCACTGATAAAGGCAAAGGCTTTTACATTTACCCTACTTTTTTGTTTATTCGGTTTCGTTGACGGCAGTTTGACAGTTCCTTCTACCAACTGTCAAACGGCGACGGAGTCTGGTAGACCGAGATGTAGTGTTGACTAGTAAACTTGTATCCTTTCCGATTCTTCGTGGTTTAATACAAATTTAATACACCTTTAGTGCGGTTGGTTAAAGCTAGAACTTACGCGAGCTTGTAGAAAACGAATTGATATACAGTTTAATACTAGCTTTGAGTGGAGATAGCTGCAGCAATTGTCTCATCCGGGCAGTACCGCTTTCGAATCGCGGAGAAAGTGCCATCGCGAAATCGTGGCTGTTAGTGGTAGTGCGTATCGCGTTTTTATATTTATGCCTCTGAGATTCGCGCAAGAAGAAACAGGGAAGAGCTAGCAACGCGCCGAGTTTGCCTGCGTACTTCATATCGCCCATCGGTTCGGGTGCAGTAGACCACCGTTTTTGGTACAGTTCACAAGGGCACTCGAAGAAAAGTCGTGGCAACCAAGACGACGACGACGCTGCCGCCGCCCGCAGTGCACACTCCCGCCGCTACGTTTACAAAATAAAGTTACGGAAACAAAACGCAAACCGCATTTAAAATCCAGTTCCCTCGAAGTGCGGCACGAAGTGTGAAAAGACGTAGTGAAGAACGCTCGGAAAGGACACACTGAGCGAGAAAGCACGACACGCAGCAAACGAGCGAAAGCGAACCAGCAAGAATGTTGCCATGTAAGATAGATTTGTTTTGTAGAGCAGTTTCCTGTTAGTCACCATTACGGGGACTAGCCACCGACGTAGATACGTTTTTTCGCTTTTTTATTTTTGTTTGTTTGGCACCCGTATGGTGCGGGGTGTGTTTGATGCATGTAGTAGACTCGGTGGCTAATGGCTGCCAAATGGTTGGCCACCAGCCGGTGTGGTCAAAAAGAAGTAACAAATTATATAATGCGCTACTTTTTTTTACGGTAGCAGTACCGGATTTCTACAACGGGCTGTCAAAGTAGGTCTTACGGGCGCGGCTTCTTTATCCAAAACGTATCCTCATTTGGCGAATAAAAGAAGCCCGGAAGCAACGAACAAATTACAGTGAAATGGGGCGTACGGTACAGCTGTAGTAATATGATCTAATTAAAGATTGCGAAGCCATGGATTTTCGTTGCCTCCCAGAATGCCAAAATTCAGTGCAGCATGGAAAACCCACAAAACCTCTCCAACTATGCAAATCCTTCGTGTTTTTTTGCCCTAATCTCAGCTGCTACTGGTGTTAGCCGGTCATCGTTTCGACGGTGTGTCGTATGCGGTCAGCACCCATTTTTCATGGCCGCTTTGTGTTTCCCGTTATTTATTGATTCGCCCCGTAGATCGTTGCCCTTCTTTGTTACCGTTCGGGTGAGAAATTAGGACACGAGCAAGGGAAAGAGCAGGATTGGCAGGATCTAAAGGGAACGGAATCGTGTGGTATGAGGAAGGATCACCGTCAGAAGATGCCGGGAGATTTTGTTTCGCTCGGGGAGAGCGCAGTATCGGTACGTTTCGGCATATCGAAAGTGCGCCGAGACAGATCAGATGTCCTCGAGTTTGTGTGTTTGTGCATTGAGTTGTCCTCGCTGTGCCGTATCGAAATGCGTATTCATTTATGTTACAAAGACAGGTCCCTCGGGAGGCTATTTTAATACACTCGACTGGCGTACGAAGTTTTTAAAAAAGAATCCATAATTTATCGGTACTGAAGCATCGCTGGGCGTAAAATCGGTTTCATTGGCGTTCAAACGCTGCATTCTGTTTTTGTGTTAGAGCCCCGATCTGGTGCAGTGCGCGTCTGGAAATGCATTTGTTTACCTTACCCTGTAGTAAGTGCACGACGGGTAAACATGTTTACATGGATCAGTTGAACAGAACCTCATATACAGACAATACCTCGTATATATTTAAAAACCTGTATGTTTTTTAAAATTTTTAACATGTTATGGACACATTAAACGTTCAACAATATATGAGCAAAAAACTCCATATTTCATCGTCAATTCTAAGTATCGGAGGATGAAAACTGGCCTCGTCTTCGAGGAACTATTTTGCATCGGTTTAAAAAATATTTACCATTCGGGTACCTCGAGCGTCTCACAGAGAACCGTACCAAGAAAGACAGAACGTGTGTATGTAAGCCTTCTTTGATTAGCGATAAGAATGCACCGTAAAGTAACATTCAGTCAACGCCGAAAATGGCAACAACCATCCTAGGATTACGCGAGCGCGAGATAAGAAGCATGATTCGGGTGGTATATTTTTTCAAAAAATATAATTTACCGAACCATGGAACCAAGTCTTTTGAGGGATTAATCATACTGAAATAGGTACAAGTGTCTATCACGGTGGTTATTTTCTTCCTTTTTTGTGAGTTGATAAGAAACAAGAAGGTTTACACCAGATCATGGTCGCCTCATGCATATCACGAATCAATTAAAATTAGTTGCTAAAACGGTGTATTATGTTTTGCCTTCCGTAGGGTTTGGTTGCTTAGTCGTGCCGTGGCAGGAGCTTACCTTTTTCTCGCTTGATGCTTTATTTCACAACTATAACGAAGCGTTTATCACCGTCTGCTGATAAGATGAAAGGTTTTGATGGGATAGGAGTTACTTTTGTTTTGGATGCTGCGTTGAAGATTAGCCTGTTGGTTTTTCTTTCTTCATTTAATGACCTTGGTCTCGCGTAGAAATACTGTGAATCATTTGTATCAGTTGAACCTTGAAGGGGAGCCGAACCGAAATTGAGTTATTGGGAGCGGTTGTTGATCGCGTCCTGGTCGCTGCTTGGTGTGTTGCGCTTCTTATCGCCACCAGGAAGACATTGGATGGAGGTAGGGTAATGTGCTAGCCAGAGGGAAAACAAAACGAACAAGTAGGCCATGGGCGGCATTGTGGAATGGGAAAAGGGTATGGATGAAATCATCTGAGGATGATGTCTCTCCGTTGGGTTCCGATGTTTGAGAAGGAGGAGACCGTACGACAGTGCAGCGTTGGTCATGCTTTCGTTAATACTGAAAATGTGCTGTTACCGGGGTATACTTTAAATTTGTGCTCCATTTGCAGCGTTGTGAGTAAGGAGATAAATAATTTACGGTGTAATTTGTGTCTGTCCCTCTCCCATCTACAGCACCTCTGAATGAGGAGTTCTTCCAGAAGTGTCGTACCGATTTCTACGACTGCCCAAAGAATGTGCTCGCGCAGAACGTGTGCACCCGGATAGATCCGTTCGATGCGTGTCTGTCGCGGAAATCGTTGGAAAACACGCAGCATGTTTTCACGTACAAGGTGAGCATAGTAGGTGACGAACAATGGCAGTTGAAATTATGTTAATTTTCGTGTGTGTGTTTTTCCTTACGTGGCGTGTGAAAGATCGAGAACGAAGGCAAGCCGTTGACGAACCAGAAAAGCTCGGGACGCTGCTGGTTGTTCGCAGCACTGAACTGCATTCGCATTCCGTTCATCAAGCAGTACAATCTGGACGAGTTCGAGTTCTCACAGGCGTATCTGTTCTACTGGGATAAGATCGAGCGGGCAAACTACTTCCTGAACAATGTCGTCGATACGGCGAAGCGTGGCGAGGCGGTCGACGGAAGGCTTGTGTCATTCCTGCTGTCCGATCCTACGTGCGACGGTGGCCAGTGGGACATGCTGGTCAATCTGATCAACAAGCACGGTCTAATGCCGAAGAAGTGCTTCCCGGAAAGCTACAGCTGCGAGGCGAGCACGCGAATGAACTCGGTGGTAAAGAGTAAGGTATGGAATAATCACACATTAATATGTGTATGCAATAGACAGGATGGTCTTATTGATGATTGCCTATTTGCAGCTGCGTGAGTATGCTAAAGATCTGCGGAAGCTCATCGATGACGGAGCTTCCGATGACGAAGTGAAGGACCGTATCAAGAAGCAGATGAACGAGATCTACAACATTGTGGGTATCTGCCTCGGTATCCCGCCAGAGAAGTTCACCTGGGAGTACTATGACAAGTCGAAGAAGTACCTAACCATTGGCCCGATCCGGCCAATCGATTTCTACGAGAAGTACGTCAAACCGTATTTCAATGTGGACGATAAGGTGTGTCTAGTGACGGATCCGCGCTCGTCGAACCTGTACGGACGCTCGTACACAGTCGACTGCCTGGGGAACGTGGTTGGCGGAAGGCCGGTTCTGTACAACAATCAGCCTGTGGAGCTGCTGCTGGACCTTGTTACGAAGGCACTTAAGTTCGGCGAACCCGTCTGGTTTGGGTGTGAGGTGAATAAGCGCTTCGCTGGCAAGCAGGGTATCGAGGATTTGGATATGTAAGTCCATTATTGAAGCGGTAAACTTAATGAATGTTCAAGCTGAAATGGTTTTCTTTCCATGTAGCCATGATTTTAAACTAGTATTCGGTGTAGACATCCAGACCACGATGGAAAAGGCCGATCGATTGCTGTATGGCGAGTCTATGATGACGCACGCCATGGTATTTACCGGTGTTTCTGTTGATGTGAGTTGAATACCCCTTGGAGTTGCAGTAGTTTCTCACTTACGATCACGTGTCGCATCATTTAATTTTTTCTCTTCCAGCCGAATACCCAAAAACCGACCAAGTTTCGCGTGGAGAACTCCTGGGGAGAGGATCGTGGTGAGAAGGGTTACCTCATAATGACGGCCGAATGGTTCAAGGAGTTCGTGTTCGAGGTGGTTGTCGATCGCAGCATAGTCAGCCAGGACGTGCTGGATGTATTTGATCTCCCGCCCATCGTGCTGCCCGCCTGGGATCCCATGGGTACGCTGGCAAAGTAGGCGACAGAAGAATGCAGCATCCAACACACACCCTCATAAAAACAAACGATCAAACACGTGTCACGTATATGGAACTACAAACTAATCACGATAACCAGATGCGACTAGACTCTGGACCGCGTCTGGCTGTCTTGCTTTACCTTGTGTTGTTACGCTCTGGGTGCAACAGTGAATCTTTTGTTTTTCTCCAGCACAATCAGACCAGCGCCCATCAGGAATGTATTGAAACCATTTGCAAACAAAAGTGTACTACGCACGCAATCTCAGCTTATAGCGATGTTAGTTGCCGCTAAGGAGAAGATGATTTTCCCGCAGCAACTGCACGGAAACTGCTGATCTGCTGTGCCATGCCAGATTTTATTGCCCGAGCCACAGCGAGACCGCCGCGTCTTCACAAATCGAACTACCAGAATATACAATACTAACACTAAGCGAAGAAGCAAAGAAGTGAATTAAATTGCTTGCAATTGCATAGATGAAACGAACGAACAACATGTGAATATTAACAGGAATTATTACTTTTTATACGGAAGCGAGAGGAGAAATAGAACTTTGCGAAATATCTCAAAACACTAGCATTTTATTTGATCACGTGCACTGTTCAACAGTTTTTGATGGGGACCATAGTCCAAAGAAGGCACCGCACCGGTGTTCACTTTAAGTCTTCTTGCGCGCTTGCTGTCTTTGATGAAGTTCATACTCGTACCGAAGCTTCGCCCAGATTCCCTGACACATCTTTAGGAGGCGAGTGTCTGGATCGGTTTGCTTCGTTTCACTACGGTATACCCTCTGGATGATTCGCTTGGCGGCAGCAAACTCGGTTTTTTGCGTTAGCGAAATGGCAAGATACAGCTGGCAGCGTGCCACGAGCGAAGGGTCCCCCAGCCGGAAGGCAAGCTTCATCTGATGGATGGATATTTTGCCGGCGGTGTCGGCGCATGCATGCTGGTAGTCGCCAAGCGCTGAAAAGGCTCCTCCAAGTGTCGACAGCCAGGCCATCAGCTCAGTAAGCTCACGGAGCTCCCACAACATACGTATGGCACGTTCACCCCTGTTGAAAAGAAATGGGAAATATTTGAGAAAATTCTATTGGAATCGAAATAGAAATGGTCCCACTTACCAGTGGTAATCTAGAAAGTCTTTGGCAGGCGGGATGAGTTTTATGAAAACTGGGAAATTGCCCGTTCCGTAATTTGAAATTGCATTCGCAACTTGAAGCCTAAACCGTGGATAGTAGCGTAAATTGAGCAGAAAATCGATTAGCTCCACCGGATATGTGACGACAAGGGAATGTTTGCCATTTGGATTGCCGGCATCTATGTGAATGTTTCGTATCCGTGTACCATTTTTCTGTATCTTACAAGATTCCACGGATTCCAAGTAATCAATTACGAAAAAATACACCATTTTCACCTTTTTCGCGAAGTGAAAATACACACAATTTAACTCGTGATTAGCAGTGCAGGTAAATTTATTTTCTTTTACGATTTACGCACGATATACGGTGGAGACTGTTGTTTACTGTTGTTGTTATTTTCATCTGTCTTTTTAGCTGACAGTTGGTTCGAGAATCTTTGACAGCAAGGTTTCGAGTTTGTGACACTCGTTTGATTTGACGGTTGACTAAGTGTAGTAAACGATATTTTTTACGATTTTGACGATTTAATTATGCTTACCATTTTGTTTTCATTGAAGATCTTCGGCGGGAGATAGACCTCTTTAAAATCACATTTTGAATATTTTATCTCTTTCTGCTGCTGTTCATATGGCATTTACAGTATTCAAAAAACGAATTATGGAATGTTAAGAAGTGAGCACAAAAATGGATGTTATTGGTTCGTTCAGATACTCTCCCTTCTTAAGTGAGAAAGGCTTTGGACAAACACCTTGTCATGGATAAAGACATCGTTTCAACAGCATGCTATTGATTCGTTCCATGTCTCAAAAGCATGCACAATGCATAGTTCAACAAATAGAGCTTGGGAATCGCCAAGTCTACGATCAGATTATCTCGTTCGAGAGACTTTTGCTGCGTGTAAAGGTTTTGCTGTGTCATGTTTCAAGCAGGAGCTCTCGCTAAGAAAATCCACCAGTAGTATATTGTTCATCTCGTTGCGTAAGGGCGAACAATAAGTTATCACCGATCGGAGCACAACGAATCGATGAGATTGTTAATTTAAACACGAATCCGAACAATCTCCGCGGATGCAATGCCAATAAATTTGTCTAGTTTTGAAACATCAAAATCGGTTTGCATTCATCTCGTTCGCCCTTAACCTTTAAGCGCAATAGTGTTGAGCGACCCAAACTTGACGAATGCACTATTGGCGTTAGTGTATCGATGTTTTGTAAACTTTCATGATGATTCAGACGATCGTACCGGTTCACCAAACCTGCTAGCATTTTTTACACAGCGATGAAGAACTAGGGGAAACCATATCGTGGAGTAGATAATAATTTCGGATAAGTTATGACAATATACTACCGGAAAATTGAAACACAAACCATAGCTTTGAATGTTCCTTTCCACTTTATTACGGTCATATGCTATAAGGTAGTGTGCAATAACACATGGAAATCAATATAATAAATATCCATCAAATATCTCGGATTGCCTCAGTGTGGACGATTTCATTAGAAAAGGAGGCCCAGTATTGGAGGGACCGAACCCTTGAAACTGATACTTAGTTAAAGACCTTTGCAAGGCCAACGGCATCGTTCGGGTCGGCTGCCCTTTAAATCGGGGTCCACAAATTTCAGTGTCACAGGTTGGGCCAATTCCGAATGCTTAATTTGGAAGAAACGAGCTGTTACTAGGGATAGGATCGGAAAGAGGCTAGGCCCGGTTTTGTTTTTGCGGTTGCTAGTCGGGCAACTGGAATGAGAGAATATACAATATAACTATCCTAAATATGCTGTTAGGCTGCTGCGAAGGCCCCCGCCCTCCCCAAAGTGCATCCCAAACGGTGCCCTTCTACATATATTTTTGTATCGAACTATAAATCCCATTATGTTTTATTATCTAGCACGGTCAGTTGCCCACGCCTTGGGTGTGTGCCGCCCGCCTTATCTGAGCAACTAAGCTCCTAATCTCTTGATCGATCGATCTACGACGATCGAGTCGGTAACGCTTCCTTGCGCCATCGGAAGATGACGTCACCGACTCTGGCAATCGTGGGTGATCCCAAGACGAGTCGTCCCCGGAACGGTTTCTGTGGAATCCATTGCAGTAAAATGAGTGTTGTTTAAAAAGGGAAAACGGCGCGCCTAGAAGAGCAGATAGTACAGCTGCAGCAGTATAAGGCCAACAAACGCGAACAGCACCGTGTTCACGATCAGCTCCTTCTTTCGCATCGCCAGCCGGGCCTGCCGGACGTTGTTGAGGTCCTCCTTGAAGAAGTATTTCTTCAACCCGGGCACCGCCACCTCGAAGAACAGCCGCCAGGTGTAGTTTCGGTTGTCGCACGGATACAGCTGGAGGTCAACGGGGCACATTCTGTGGAGGAACGGGAATAGAGGTTTATGCATAGTTAGTAGACAAACCTAAGCCATGTTCGCGGCGCGTTGGGTAGCTGTATTAAGCTTGCTTTCTAAATTTGCCATTGAAGCAAAAGACATAAATCGTAATTAAAAGTTACTAGCATGAATTTGGAGCAATGAAACGAGTTGCTACGAAGGAAAAACTTTGGCTTTATGGGCTCTTGCCTGTAGTTCCAGCTTAGAATCATAGGCATAAAAAAGTACATAAAATTACAGCAGAGGCTATTAAGCCACAACGTTTAGGAGTTTTTTAAGCGTAAATAAAAATAAGTGAGCTATTCAAAACATGGTTCAAGTTGAATGTTTTTACTAACGTTTGCGTTAAGTCATACGCTATGGTTGCATCCAATATAGTCGCGATTGAAACAGGGAGAAATGTACTAAAATTTATCAACGAAATACTTACAGTAGATACAAATCCTTCATATTCTGATTGTCGAAGAAGTATGTTGTGTTGGAGAACTTTTTGACCGTCGCCACCACCTTGTCGATCTTGACGTAGGCATCGACTAGGCGCGGCTTCTCACCCCGAAGCCTCATGGCCGTGTCCATGATGTAGGCGGGCACATAGTGAAGCAGAATGGAGTACAGCCGGAACAAGAACTCGTTGCTGGACGTGAAGGTAATCGGTTTGTAGATGCCCGTCAGCAGGGGGTGCTTCTTGCAGGCTTTCTCGCATTCGCGCCTTCTTTCATCTGGTTGTTGGGAAATGACAATACACAGTACATGCTGGTAAGTGATGGGCGGAAATTGAGGGGTGCCTTGTGGGAAACCTACCAAAAGTCAATGGATTGTCGGTGGAGCTAACGCAATTGTATACCACTACCTCTGGTTCTTGGACTCTGATAGATAAAGGAATAAAGACAACGTTAAGGTAGTACAAACATTGCCGTAGGGGTGGCCGTACAAACATTGCCTTCAATTTACCTCTGGATGTACGTTTTCCAGCCGACGGCGATGATTGCATTGGACACGTAGTCCACCGGTACCGTGTCAATTGTCACATCCGGGTCGATGTGACTGGTGCGAATAAGCCCGTAGTACCAACCGATGAACGTTCCGTTCGTACCAAAGATCGAGTCACACCATCCCGGCATCGGTTCGTTCAGGCTGGACATCACGCAGGACGGACGTAGGATCGCGATCGGGAAGTGCTGCCGGTACTCGAGCGTCAGTGTTTCGGCGAGCGCCTTTGTGAAGGTGTACGTGTTTGGCCACTTTTGGGAGTACTTGATAACGTCCTGTATCAGCTTCTCGTCATCGAGATTGGCCAGGATCTTCTCCGGGTTGCAGTCGACCGGGTAGACGCGCTCCTGAATGTATTCGTCGTAGCTGTTCGAGTATGCCGTTGAAACGTACACGAAACTCTGTACGTGAAAGCGCATTCGGTTAGTTCATTCGGGTCGACATCTTCGAAAGCTCGTTTTAAGTTGGACGTACCTGTAGATTCTTGGCCTGACGTCCGATTTCCAAAGCGGTCCGTGTACCGCCGATGTTGATAGTGATTGCCTTGATCATCTCCTCGTCGAACTTCACGGTGGCCGCAATGTGCAGGATGACATTGGTGTGCTCCC
The DNA here is from genome assembly GCF_943734765.1 of Anopheles ziemanni. Classification (NCBI taxonomy): domain Eukaryota; kingdom Metazoa; phylum Arthropoda; class Insecta; order Diptera; family Culicidae; genus Anopheles; species Anopheles ziemanni. Next base: position 14,066,896 of record NC_080706.1, read on the forward strand.
TCAGATATTCCATGCTCTCCGGGCAGAGGTCAAAGTTGGGCTTCTCCAGATCACCCTCAATCACCTTGATCTGGTCCTGGTAGTTGGGATTCTTTTTCGCCAGTCGGTCAAAAACCTACGTCAGCCAATAAAACAGGGAGAGTGAAAAACTATCAAATTAGCAACGAAATTCTTATAAATGTTATCGTCTAACACTACGACACATAAGACTTGGACTAGACTATAAAAAAAACTTGCCAAAATGCACTGACCGACTGTTGTCGTGGTTACTGTTGTTTCAGTAGCAGCTTCGTCTTTTATTCCTACCTCATACTATCGGACTGTCGACAACTATTATCGCTAGGCAGCTCGCGTGATTACGCCATTAACACCGCTAGAAGTGCTTTTTTACGAATCGTTGGCTTTAAAGTTCATGGTTATGGGTGCCTCAGAGGCACCGGGACAACACTGGAGGGATGTAAAAAACATGTGGACACCACACCAAGCCAAAGCAAGGGGGAATGAAAACTTCGATCTTCAGCATTCATGGTAAAACAGTGTCTCTAACGACGAAATGAAAGGGAAACTGATCTCTTCTTTGGTACCATTTGGCGAGACATTTGTCTAAGTTGTACTGCCTTCTCTTTGTAGAGAAACGATATTCATATTCATACGCACAGCACCGGCTAAGTGACCTAACAACGTACCGTTGATTATTTTATCACTTCCAATTAAGGCGTGTGAGTTTGACATGTGCGATGTATTCATTGCAAACCGAAAATGCGTATCATGGACGTCAAGATACACATCACACCACCTTCACCGTACGATCGTGTAAGATGTGCTCCTATGTTGGCCAGTTCGAACTATATACATGATCTTTGATACTTACGCCTAAAACGACTGTGACTGTCGAATCAACATCACTCAACTTTTTACGGTTCATTCCTTTTGTGTTAATGTAAGTCCTAATGCCACCAATTGGCGTCGTGATCATGAACGAAGATCATTTTTCCAAATGGTTTTATAGTTCGGTGCAATTTTAAGGTAGGACGAGATGTTGGGTTTGAGATAAAATTTTCTCTTTAAAAGATGGAGGTAGACGTAGAAAAAGAATAGACAAAGTAGAAGAGGTATTTGATTGCCTCGTTTCCACTGCTATCATTTATTCGTTTTGTTTGAGTTTTTTGCTTTCGTGGGGATGAATGGGGCTTTTATAGATTTGAGAGCTTGAACGGTCCCAGTTGTAAACTTTATTGGTCGTAGTCTGTCCGTTATTGGAGCATTAAGGGGCATTGTAGATCGTAGTACATGCTTGTATTGAAATCTGCCTTGGATTTAATGCGTACCGCAAATAACAACATTTAAAGAACATTGAGACTATAGATATCATTTGCCTGTTCATTGTACATACCGAGTACTTGATCGACCATCCTTGGCCCTTAGGGTTCCAAATCGGTATCACTCACTCAAAGCTGTAGATACTATTAAATCATTTTCCGAGTCGGCATGTCGCGACAAAAAAGCAAAATGATATAACTCTCTAATGGATATCCATTAAAAAATATGTCTACCCCTAACCCAGATAAGCAGCTTGCGGCAAACACCCGCTTTTCCCGGCCGGGCGCTGACCCCATTTCGCACACTGTATTTGTCGATCGAACCCACTTTGTGCCAGTTGGTAGAGTTTGTGTGTGTGCTGTTTGTCACGCGAAATTGGCCAATCCATTGGTTTTGAATGTTTGTTTACTTGACGTTCTATCTTCGATATCTTCGACAGTTGTTGGTGGAGCAAAAGCGGCCGAGCTCCAAACCGTAGGAAAGTGTCACATTCCCCATGGCGAAGGACAACGAGGTGCCGCGAAATAGGTACATTTTGAGCTAACAAATTATGTAAATAAAGTAAAAAACTTTATTGTTGTCACTAAATTTAACATTTTGTAAGAGGGTTCCTTTTGGAACACACTCCGTTCACCGTAGACCAAACGGTGATAACGGACTTACAACGAATGGCGCGAAGAAGAAAAGTTCGGTGAGAGTGACCCTGCCAAAAGTGGGTGGCGTACACTGAAAAACCCCCCAAAAAATGTCTTATGATACACCCTAAAAATGTGCGTCCCCTTCCTTCTTTTCAAACTCTCTTTCAGGCGCAACGGATGCGCCTGTTCCGCGGAATTTCTAGGTGCCAGATATATGGACGCCGAGCGCGATACCCGTATGCTGGAGATGTGACACAATATGTTTTACGAAGTGCCCTGACGGTTTCATGCGCCGTCCCTTATGTAACCCTGCCGATGGTTGGCTGCTGGCAAACCGAATATATTTTCTCTCCGCCCGGACCAAGCGGATCAATCCGACGTAATGATGCCGTTACGTTTGGGAGTTTGTCTTAAGTACGGGAAATAGTATTTTCATGCTTTTATTTTCGCGCTCCAGTGAGTTCCTTTGGAGTAGATACATTTTGGACTTTTGGAAGTGCGTGCGTCGCTCTTCGTTGGAGCTTTGTAAGTACGGTTTTGGACTTCGCTGTAATCAACCGTATGGTTGAATCGCTAATTGGCTCTTCAATGTGTCTGACCAAAGTCTGTGGGCGCAGTATGTCAGGATCAGATACTTGATCAGACATCAGATCCTAAATTTATGCATTCCTTCGCTTCGCTGAACTCAACAAAGTATATTGAAAATGTTGGGAAACCGGCCTGGCATATGCATGCCGTAAGTGAAATGATTGCAGCCATTGCAACACCGAGGCACCCAGTTCTGCACGTTCTAAAAGACTCTGCAGTCATACGAGACATGCCAGGAGCGCATGCACGGTTAGGTTGTTGCCCGAAGTGGACCGAAACTCGACGCCGATTGAATCGTGTTCAACGATTAACACCTAAAAGCTGGCCGATTCGGGCAGGAAGAAGGGTCCGCCCGAAGGTTGACGGTCGCAGCAGGGGAGGTTGTTAGCCATACCCATGCCTCCCTCGATGCTCCCTTTTGTTTCCCTTTTAACCCGCCTGTGACCCCCGCGGAAACTGGTTTGACCGGCTACTATTTCCTCTCGAGCCAACGCAGGTGAGGTTCGAGAGTTAGCTAATATGATTGATTTTTAAGAAATGTGACTGCAGATAGCCCGGCACAGGGGTGATCTCAAACCCCCGGCGGCTGGTTCGGAACACAAACACACAAAATAATTTATCTCTCGCGGGTTATTGCAAAACTCAGCACCCGAGCCACCGGTTTGTGGTCTTTTTCAGATGTCTCTTATTTAGAAAACCGGGCTCATTAGATGTCGCAAAGTAGAACTGGCGCCTCAGGCGTCGTCGGCATGGGCTTGTGGAAGGGGTCGGTTTCTTCACGTATTCAAAGGTTCGTACACTGGTGGTTGAATATGAGTCATTTCCATCGCCGAACTTTAACATAACGGCACGCAAGTTGAACGACTCTAATGTGACCATTCAATGGCATTAACCCATTTGGACGCATTGATGGAGTTTCGGTTATCCTTGCTAAAATTTTACTTATGTCGCAAAATGGTGACAGTTGTGTACATTATGTTTTATTGGATTGGATAAACACCGGTTTGAAGATGGATTTTACTGCAGTTTTACAATCAAGAATACTACCGGTGTGTGTTCTGACATTCTTAACGAATTAATCGTTAAGATGGCGTGAAATGAAACGCGTATTTATTACTCTTTTTTAAACACATAAGGAAAGAAAGTTCATAAAGACTTATTTATGTCCTTTCATTCTCCGCATCTTCCATTTTCGTCGAAAGTTTTCAGTTACAAGCTAACTGTAAAACTTTCTTTTCTCACCTATAAGGGACACTCGTTTTGATATTAAATCCTCAAAGGTGTCGGACACAAATCATTCATACAATATTTTTTTATCTTTCAATGTCCATCGAAATATCTTAATACCAACATAAACGGCCCATCAATTAGTCTTTCGCCCAAACTTCCGAATCCGACCATTGCTGATAGAGATAAATTTTGCATTTCGGTATTCGTTTATTGTAACACACGCCAACGTTTGCGGTTCGGTAGCACAAATCGAATCGCGTCCAACAAAGGTTGATTAAATTATGTAAATTTATCCCTGGGTGCGAGACTTTTCGGAACAAAGTCGTAAAACGATACGCATATCGTGACAAACACGAGATTCATTCATGTTTGTTTGGTTTCATTAGCATGAAATATCGAGCTAGCCGCCAAACCGGAGTTGCAATCATTTTACGAGCGGCTTCTTATCGACTCCTTACATATTCTGTTGATAAAGTCATGAATATCTTCTGTTTTCAAAGTACTCAATTGCACCAAAAAAACCACCTGTTTGTAGCATTTTATTTCATCTCGCGTGATCCGTTATTAGCAAATTTAAGTTTCAAAATCTTGCTTGTTTGAAATACATTTCTTAGACTTTCTGAAGGCAAAGCATTAAAACCTGAATTTCAATTTCTTTTTTCCCCCGCTTCATGACGAAGCTCCTTCGGTCGATCGTTCCAGACTTTTCGAAACTCGCATTCTTTTTGGTCATCATCGGTTGGCGATTAGTTTTCAGGAAATGTGAAAAAATGCGTTAATATTTCTGCTATCCGGTACGAAACATAGCCTTTTCTTGTTGGATACCGTTGGAGGATTGGCAAAATTTTGCATTTTCGTGGTCAGACCGAGCGCTAACCTGTTATCATTAGCATAGCGATCGCCATAAAGCTGGTTTGACGAGTAGGTTTTTTGCTGTCGATGTATGTAAATTTTTTGCCAGAATCATCCAATCCAACACATTAATCTCGGGCTCTCACTATCAGCTGCCCGTTTGGATTGGGTAGATTTGGCATAACCTGTTTGTTCGGGAGGATTACATCTAACCATGGCTCGCGGTTCGAGCAGTGTTCGGTGTTCCTAAATTTGAAGTTCAAGTTTGCCGTGGACACTTCTAGAAATCTTTGTTTTGAATGTTTCCTCCGCTAGACAGGAAGTGCGAACTCGTTCCGAAAGTAGACTCCGGTTTGTTTTCCAATCTCATTAGAACAAATGAATCGTAGCTTATGTACGTTCAACGCGGCAACAGGTTAGGTTCGTTAGTGTACAAACACTTAAAGTATTGTTCCAGACTTCCCCCGAAGGACACAGCTCGAACCGGAGGAATCGGTTCAGACGTTGAAGACGTCATTTTTGTGGGGGAGCGTGGAGGAATTTGTATTCTCGAATGAAACGATTACGTCCGTAATTAGCATTCCGCCACTGTTTTCATCGAGTTTACGTTCGAAGCTTTATATTGGAATGACGGAAGAAGGAGTAGTTAATTTATTTCGTTACCCTACAAAGTTGTTCAGGTTTGCAAGCGACATGGGATGGCGTTGCGTAAACATTCTCATCCACAAAACTGGCTTAGAAACTACGGTGATTGATATATCTCAGATGATCACTGATTGAATTGAAGGCAATGAAGGCGCCGATATCTGCGGTAAGTTGATCTTTCTGAAATTATGCAGTTTTAGTCATGCATCTTAGTATCTGTATTAGTGAGTAGTAAAAATGGTCGTTAAAGTCGTCAGATGTAGGTGTAGAGACTCCAACTTGTTTAGTCTAGCAACGCCTAATCGACCTATATTAGGTTAAAACACTAATTCTTCACGTTCAGCATCTGAACAGTTTGACCTTCGCTTGACTTACGCTTGTCCCAAAATATCTATCGCTTCCATAAAGTGTTTCCAAAACACTCGGTGGTCCTCAGTATCGCGGTTCCGTTTCAACAAAACGATGTCACGACCGTCGTACGACAATCCACTTCCGGAGTGGCGCAAGCAAACCTCACCTGCCGTCTCACGGTGGCTCCCTTTACAGACACCGCCACCAGCGGTACGCCATTGCCGAGTCAAGGTCCAGACGCGATTACGTCCAGTTTTGGAACCAAGCCCTGCCGTAATGTTTCAAGCCACAGGTTGGTGCCGAGTAAGGAAGGGCCATATTGATGTCTGGCCAATGTGCACTAATACTAAGCTTGTGCGATTTCGTACTGTAATTCTTCGAGTCATAGAATAGTTTCATTGTGTTTGTTCGCAACCTCCTTGGATTGCTTTTTAAATATGCTTTCGAAGCCAAATTTCCCTTATAGGCACAATAAATTGAATACGTACAAAATATATGGAAGCAATCGAGACGAGGTTATATGGCATTATTTTAAAATTTTTCTTGTTTTTTTGATGAACTAACTTTCTCTCTCGCCACACCCATTTGACCTGGCTCGGTCTAAAGTTTAAGAGAAAGAGAGAGAAGTAGAAAGTATAATTTTCCGCTAGTAGCATTTGTTACATCGAGCCTTCGGAGGAGATTTGTTTTGCCAGCCGTCCACCAAATCCGGAGGATGGAAGGATGATTACCCAAGAGCTCGTTTTTTTTTCAAGCCAACAAACATACACACACAGTTTCTTTCGATAGTCACGAGAAGTGTCTTGCTCCGAAGCCCGATGAATGGTTGATTGATTTGTAAATGAGACAACAACAGTAAAATAAGTTTTCATAAAATGCATTCAACATATGGAAGTAAAACCGAATGATACGTCAAACTGATCAATAGATGAACATTTTAGAGAAACATAATTTAAATCAATGTTGTTAACTTCAGTGTACCAACAATCTTTTTCAATTTAGCTACATAAATACTATGAGTGCACTATGAATGGTCTGGTAAATGCAACCAGATGTCTAACATTCTGAACCTTTGTTCGAGCGTTCAAAACAAGTTTGACAACTTTTCTCAACAACGTTTTAACCCAATAGTTGTTCTCGTCAACGACCTGCGAGTTCGATTTAACCCAGCATCGATCGATCGATCTCATGCTGTCCTGCATCGGGTCACTAACTCATGCAACGATGACACTTTTCCACTCCGTAGATTATTTTGGCAAGTTGTTTTACTCCTTTCGACTTGTCTCAAAGTGAGGTAGGAATGCATTTGACTCACCCCCCGGCGGTGATTTATTTCTTCACACACAAACTAACTGCCTGGCACGATGCAATTATCCTCAACTTCCAGCTTGATGTGGGTGCCATATTTTAACGTTCGAAATGCCAATACCGCTGCGATATAACTGTGGTTCGAAATGGTCGTAAACGTTATAACGCACATGGCGTTCGTCGCCGAGGGTGGAGGTGGAGGGGAAACATTATAAAATTGCGTATGAGAGACGCTTCATAGCTGAAGATTTTCGTCATGTCGAGGGCTAGTTTGAACTGAAATCGCGCCACGTCAATTAATGGTGTGTTATAATTACACTTACGTCACTCTTACGCGCTGTTATAATTTGTCATCTTAAAAATGTATGATTTTATAATAAAATTTTCTTCGTTCGAAGATTGTTTTCTTTCGTAGATTGTTTACCTATTTGCGCTCATTCACAAATACCTTCCTTTATGTGGATTGAATTTTGTTTTATCTTCAGTTAACTGTTTTTTTCTTGGGTGATGAATTTGAAACAGGAAAAAAGCTCATTTACAATTTCCGGAAATTTCTGTTCAAACAATGACGAAGAGTAAACATTCGTCTGGATACCGTTTTTTTCTTTGCGCTATCGAAGTTCAATTGTGCGAAAAAGGAAAACAACGTGCGCTGATGGACTAGCGAATGTGTGCTTCGTCGGTGGCGTGCAGCAAACAAAAGACTTCGATGCCGGGGTTGACACGAACCTCTTCGTTTGCAATCGAAAATTATATTGAGAACACACTTGTTAAAGATGGTAATCTTCGAAACTTTGCGATGTCAACTGTTTGTGAGCACGTCTATGCTTTTTGCACTATCGAGGCACCCGTTCACGGGCAACGGGTTTTTATTTTGTATGTGTGTTTAATGTTGGTTCAAACCACCGACGCCATTGGTGAATGCCACATTCGTTAACCGTGCGCGTTCTCTTTATGTTGAACGATTCAATTGCTTGATTTGTTTTCCATCAGAACACGCAGCTTTAACATTCCACATTGCGTCACAACAGCGTCGAGATCGAGGTCCGATCGAGATTGTCTATGGAGTACGCTATTCGGTGGGATGCTACATGCTACTGATCTCGCGATTAGTGTCGACGTCAGGGTCTTAGAAGAGTGATTGGCCACTAGAACCAGATCTAGAGTGGCGTATGGCGTCGCACTTTTGCCACTGGCATTGCGCCGTTCGGAAAAAGAAACACACTCGCATGATCACGACGCGACTGGCGTTGAAGCCGTGTGGTCTCATTTTGCGTGTTTTTTCTAAGCGGCTTAAAATCGGTCACCATCAGCCGCAAGGTTACCTTGGTTGCTTGGGTCGGACCCCTTGGCTTGGGTCGGACCCGTTGGCAGAAGCTGTCAGACCGTTTTTGCTCGAGTGGCATTTGACGGTGGAAGACGATAAATATCATTGCGCAGGGTCAGCATGCCTAAACCTGAGTCAACCCTGCTGATGATGCTCGTAGGGTCAAGCGAACGTCTTTGAAGATGTATCAAACCGATGGAGAGGTACCGCTGTTTGAACTCCCCCGTATTTTGACCCTCAGCGGGAGTGGGACAAAACCCCTCTTCCTTTAATGACGCCTCACGTTGTCCCAATATTTGCCGTCCATCGATGTCGATTCCCCACACTGGGTGGCATGAGGGCCAACAGCGAGGTGTCAGGTCGCTTGCCCAACTGTCCCATTTTCTGTTTGACGCCCAGCTGATAGCGCCTCACGTTGATTGATGCCTTGCCTGGACCCGATGCCGATGTCAACATTTCGGTGGAACGTGAATCGATAGATGCTGCGGGCCAAGGGACAGGGTGACAGCTCTTCCCCGGGTTCATTAGTTCGCGGTGACCTCATCCTCCCCCTCGCAGCATCGCCATCATAATCGACGTTGTTGGCCGCGCATAATCAATAATTGTATAACATGTGTTAATTGTTTCGCGTTCACTTCACCTCCGGTGAAAAAGGCAGCACCTTAGAGACCGAAAGTTGCTCTCCTAACGTTGGGCTACCAAACGGCGGGGACTCAGTGCGAAACGAAAGCGAACAGCGAAGGGTGGCGTGTGTGAAAGTGTGTTTACGGTTCAAATTTGTAGGTTTCCAGAGGCGAGGATCGCGCGATCTAGCACTTCGTCGCTCGAGAGATGCCTCGAACACTGCACTACGTCTCGTTGTTGATGCGACTTGGTCGTAGCGAGACGTTATAAATATGAAACGATTTTGTCGACTAAAAAGAAAAGCTTTCAATCGCAGCCGATCGCATAGTATTTGGCCGTTTTTTTTGGCGATCCCAGCGTTCCGTAACGCTCGTATCACTTGAGGTTCCGCGCCTGCCTTTGATTGGCATTTGGATCGTTTCGTTTTCCACTCGAGAGGACTCAATCGTGGAGTAGGAGGGTTTTCCTCATTTTCCTCCTTTTCTCTTTTACTGTTCGTAAGCGTAGCGGCTCCCTTTTTCCATTTCTCCCAAATCGAGATACACTAAAGGGACATTCGAATGGTCGAGATATAAAACAAACCATCAAGCCTTTAGATGCTATCTCACACTTAAAACAGCTGAAGGTTCCCTCCCAATCTTCGGCATGGAAGATCCAAGATGTGTGTTGCATCGTTCGAACGCCAAAGGGCTTTCGCAATCCGCTTTGAGGAAGCCTAATCTCGGCCGATGCATACAAATCGGAACACACACGCACATGGTTCGTCCAAAAACCAATCACGCCACGCTTTTCCATGGACTCACTATCGTTATGCAACAATCCCTCAGATGGAATCCGAACTTCGCCTACGAAAGCTTTGCGTCGGAAGCGGCTTTAGGCTTAGGTAAAGACAAACCATGGAGGCGGGTTGTACAACCCTATTTAAAACACGATTCTTTTGGGGCAGGGTTTTCTACTCACCGGTGAAGAGCAAAGCGTTTTGATGCGCTGCTCCGGCTGCGTGTTCTTTTTCTCGCGCACCATAAGAATCACTTCCTTAACGCCGCATGAACTACAAGGTTTGGTAAGGTTTGGTCACCAGCAAAAAAAAAAAGGGTAGAGAAGAAGAAGTAGAAAAAGCATGATTATCCCATTTGGATGCGAATTCGTTGTTGGATGATGATGGACCACGTTGAGCCATGATGCCAAATGGGGGTTTGCGGATTGGCAGCACCAATGCGCGAAATCGGAAGCTTACCGCAGCAGTTTTTCCACCACAATCTTCCCGATGAACCCGGTACCACCGGTCACGAACACCACCTTGTCGCGATAGAACTCACTTATGTTCGACATCGTGTTAACCCTTTTTTTCTTGTTTCGCAAGAAGAAACACAAAAGCCAAGAAGGAATTTCCTCAGACGCACTTTATAGTTTCCCTTTTTCCCAGAACTTAGTCCGGATTCGCTATCACTGCGCTGCGTTTTCGATTCACTACAGTTGGTTCTTCTTCGATTCACCAATGAGCACACGTTTTGGACCTGAAATTCAGCCGGGGTTCGTCACTTCACACTCATTGAAGTCCACTGTTTGATTCGTTTGTTCTTTCGATTCGGAAACGTTCGAATTGGCTTCCACAAGGCCAACTGCAAACACTACCTGCCAGAGAGCAAACACCCCACACTGTAAGGAACACGACGCTGCTTTATCTCGCGGAGTTGACCACCCGTACAGGTCGACCGCTGGCACTGAACTGACGGACCCGTGGCACCGTTCGACCGTGCCCACCTTCAAGTGGACGTACCGCGTGGAGCGCACAGTATCGCCAATAGTCGCGCGCTACTTGATCGCTTATTGCTCCCCACGAAAGGCAAGCTTCTCTCGTGGGAATTTCCGACCGAGGGATGCTGGCGGTGATCTGATTGAGTTTGGAGTCTTTTTTTAAAACCGTTGAGTAGCTTATTTGGCTTGTGCTAGCTTACTGGCGCTGGTGCTAGCTCGACGTTTTCTACTATACTAGCTCCAGCACTATTGGTGAGCGTGGAAAACGACTGGTGGGAGGACCTACCACCGGCGGATGCACCGTTGATGACTTTCGGTGGCCTTGCAGGCGTGTGTAGTTTCAGGCCCCGAACCGGACACTCTAATCTACTGGGAACAGGTTTATCTTTTTTGTCCTACGAAAAATTAAACATGAACTACACCGTTTTGTCTTTCCCCAGTTTGCCAAACAGCAACAGATGATGGCAGAAATTTAAATTGAACTTAGGTGACGAAGGCTTTTTAGGTTCCCACCGTTTCAATGCAAATATGGATGCAGCAGACTTTAGTTCGCAACAGTATGAGCTTAAAATTCTATACGTATTGTTTCTTATCAGTAGTTTTACTAACTGCCGATATTAATGTATGCCAACAAGCATCAAAAGGATTTATCTATTATAAGTTGTTGTACCAGCTTTAATTCTGTTAGATGTTTCCTATCAGTCGTTTTGAAAACTGCAGAGCTCCTGCTGCTTAATCAAAAAAAGTATTAAAAATATATATCTTTCAGAACTTCTAAATTACTTAAGTATGAGGTTTAATGCGTAAGATGTTTCTTATCAGCAGTTTTGCATCGTGCAGAATTTATTTTATTGGAATAAATATCACAAGTGTTCATCTATCATAATTTATAATTTATGAAAACTTCTATCGAAAAGCATTACAAACAATGCAGCAAAGATACATAGTGAGCAATCCAAGTTGTTGGTTTTCCAGCACACGACTGTCGGGTAATTCACCACTCTAAAGTGTACTAATTGCACAAGACAAAGTCTCAAGGCCCTTGAACACCCAAAATCGGTCGTACACCTGTTCGCGATATGTTTCGCTTGCTTTTTCTCCATTACAGTGATCCACATTTGAATTTGCAAATTCTGTCGGGACGGTCGCGATGGCAACTGACCGGCCGGTGGTCGTGATGTCAAACATGTAGCCGCGACTGCCACCCGTCTCCTCCAGCGTGTGCAGTATTGTTGTTCTCAAGTGGCACCACTTTGTTTTTATAGACACGCTGTTCCTGTATTTCGTCGCGCCATCGGCCGCTTTCTCATCGTTACCAAAACATTCGCCAACAACACTGCTGTGTGCGGGGAGTTTCCCTGGCTTGCAAATTGTTTTTTTTTTTCCATTCGCTTGTGTCATCGCCATGGCTCAGGAAGTTTGTAACGGTGATTCAAAGGGCGCGACGAGTGTTAAAGGAAAATATTTTAAACACCAAAACCAGCTCGAGACGAACTGTTTCCGCGTTTCTACTGAGCTGCATTTTCTTCCACTTCATTTGCCTATAGCCTTCCGACCGGCAAACGCAATTTTCATTCCAACTGAAGATGTGTCTGAATTCGGTATGAATGATTTTTAATTCCATATGCATCATTATGCCTAGCTTTTCGTAAGCCGAAAACAAGACCTGCCTTAGGGTGGACGGTTATGCAGCGCAGATAAGTATAATAAAACATTGCAAATCCCTGTGAAAAATAAAAAAAGTGCAACATTTATGTGCGAAATTGCGGTGGTGCCAGTTTCAATGATTATTTTATTCTTCTATGTAACAGATACGGTTACGAAACTGAAGCCCCTGTGATGGCCGGCGGGCTTTTTCCGATCTTTCTTTCGCTCCGATGTGGTGGTCACAGACGTGCGACTTTCGACCGAGGGTTAGCAAAATTCACCCACATCCACCGGACCGTTACCCCGTGGATTCCGTCCCGAGACGAACTCTTCCGAGCGTATTACGGTGCACAATTAGAAATCTTTTTTCCTCGAGGCCGAATCTACGGTGATTTTGAAGGTTCGTTTGATTTCTTCTACTTCACGCCGTAGGGCCAAAAGACGAAAGGGGAGAAAATTCCGATCCGTTTTCCTCGGCAGCGTGCTAGCCTCGCACGTGCACTTTGCGTGTCATAATGTGAGTGCCGACGTGAGAAACGTGTGTTTTCCACCACGGTATGCTAATGGAAAAAATTAGCCAGTTAAAAGCGTTTGAAGGAAACTATTTATTGGTATTTAAAAAGGTCTTCAGCAAATGAAAACAGATTGGAAACATCAGGGAAGGCGAAGAGTTTTTGGTTTACCTCACAACCGCTTCTAGTTTGAGCAACAAAATGAATGGTAGATGCTTATTTTTCGTCATCCCGGTAATACGAATGGTACGTCAAAAGTTTGCTGCTCCACCATATGTTCGCTCTTTGTTCTTGGCTCGACCGATTGGCCACGGTTTTGCGATGTAGTTGTGTCTCGTACACGGTTCAACGGACAAATAGTGACGCGTACTTGCGTAGCTGCGTCACGTCCAGCGGGAGGACGAACGTCGAAGCATACCAACTAATTCCGTCCAGATATCCGATGGTGGAAAAAATCCGTCAGATAATAACGTCTACAATAGCGAACGGGGAAACACTGGTGGACATCATATTAGGTGCGTGCGACGATGGACAGGAAGAAATGGAATGTTAGAATGTTTCTCACACCACTCTGCGGTGTTAGAACTTAACCCTTATATTCAATGCGACTCCTTGCTTCTACTACTTTTAACACTTTTATTGTGAACCTATATGAGTAAGACATTATGAAGGGAATTATGATAAACGAAAAACCCTCGGTCATTTATGTTTATGTATTCCCATGTCCATAGACAAACAGGTCAATATTGGCGAAGTATGCAAGCCTTTGGAGTTCGGCAACTTCCTTCATCTCTCAGACTCATATGCACCATTTGTTCATTTTGCCATTGATTTTCGTCAATCTACAATTAGGCCAACCTGCTGATGTCCTCCTCTGGACGTTGTTGGTTCGAACAATTGTTGAATCGACTGACTTTCAAAAGTTCTCAACTTCCGTGTCGTTTAAGATTGAGAATCGAAATGCTGCGGGGAAAAAAAAGACTCCACTCAGCGTTCGATAAAAAGACGCGCAGCGCAAATAGGAAGCCCCGATCGCAAACACTGATGGAGGGACTTTGTCCTTCGGGTACCGTAACTCGCGCCTGCGTACCGCGAAATCACGTACCTAGAAAAATGTATAACCATCTTGCGCCGCTTCACCGGAGTGACGCTTTTTGGTGAGGGTTTTCGTCGGTTCACGGGCGCAACTAATGGGCAGCTTCGGGTCCAGACCGCGGTTGAAGATGGTTTTTTATCCACCAGGGTTTTTGGGCAGGTGATTTGTGGATGGCCAAGCGAATCCGTCGGTCGGTCAGTTTGGGACGTGGAGGATTAATTACTCCTCGCTGAAGCTGATTACGTAGCGCTGCCGTGGAGAGTTTTTGCTCACTTTATTTGACGTCCGTTTGTTATGTTCGTCGTATTTTCTTCGCGTTCGTAAATGCTGTCGAACGTATCGTTTCGCTCAACCCGACCTTTAATAGAAACAAAAGAGAGTGAAGGAGAGAAATAGATGAGTGTATGTAAAATTCTTCAATTTGCCGATCAAATTTATTTTGAAAAGTTGATTTGAGACGTCATGCAATGGCGTAAGTGGCCCAGGGCGCTAATTATTGAACTCAGTGTTTTTTTATGTTTATTGCTCTTTTTTCATGATGGTGTAAATTTAGCGCAGTTTGATTACAGGGATACGCTCCAATGGACCTTACAATGACATTATCGCTCGCGTGACGTTAGGAAAACCACAGAATAAGTTAAGAATGAAACCGCCATTTGACGAAATCCGGTAGAGAACGATCAGTCAAGTTCAAGAGAAGAAGAATGTTAGTTTGTAGGGTTGATTAATGGATGCGCAGATAATTGGTATATATTTTTGTCAAGTTTCACCGTGTTTTCCTTTTCCTGTTGCGTTGACGTTAGTCTAAATTGCGATCGTTTTGTTGATGACGCGCACGAGAACAAATATAATACAGTAAAGAAACATTTGTTCTTAATGGACCATATTGCCTGCCAGGCATATGAAATCAGTTCTGTTAATAGCTCAGTCTTATGTAACGCTTGATTATGATTTGAGAATTTGTGTCTATTCCGTCGACCAAAGGTTTTTTTTAAGGAAAAAGAAAAATGTTAATGTTTCTAGTCTTTAATATTTTCTTATTTTGGAATGTTTGGTCTTAATTTTAGTGTGATTAACTTAAGACTATAAGTTGTAAGTATTTGTTTAAAAGTTCAGCAATAGTTCTTAACCGTTATAGCTGTAGCTATTTTTTGGAAAGTGATTTTAAGTCATCAATATTAACTATTTTTCCGTCATTTAAACATTCCTTTTCAATTTATTTAATGATTATAACAGCGCCTGTCAGATAATAATGTAAATTGATAAAGAATGCTAATTGGTGCAATTGAACTCGTTCAACGGATGTCATCCGATGCTTCCTTTAAGTCACCTGCCAATCCTGGCGTCTTTGAAGGACAACTACTATCTCCTATCTGCACAAAAAGCATCATCCATTGCGTTCTTCCGGGCCCATGTTGAAGGGGCAACAACTTTTGGTTCATTCACCTTCTCTAAAGCTGGTACCCGTCCAATATAGTCCGGATCACTTGAATTCGCTCAGCAACTGGCGAAAAAATCGCCAATGGGAACCAAATCCCACATTATCCTAGGTTCCTATTCGATCCTAGTCTTCCTGTTCAGCGGGTAAAACCATTCGTGGTGCGGAAAAAAGAGGTTTTTCTGGTTCGGCAGCTTTTTTTTTCGACAATTTTGCGATCAAACCGTTGCCTGCCTTTTGTTTGGAAACGAGTTCTTTTTGCAATCGACAGGAATTATTTCGTAGAATGGTGTAGAAAAGATAACAAGATTTTTGCACGATCTAGTATTATCGCTTCGAAGGTGGTTTATAACATGTTGACATTTACAATCGAGCTACGCTGAAGATTTCATTTTAAGAGTCGAGAAGTAACTTCATCCGAAGTTAAGCAGCATACTCTTGCAAAGGTTTTATCCTCAAACAAAGAATCTTGGATTGCACAAAAGGTGAACAAAACGTTCGAGACTTGCATTTTGCTGGCAAAATTTTATTCTGGTTTCTGTACACATTAATTTGAATCTTTATTTGCTGCAACAGAAACTGAAACAAAGAATCAGGCAAACCTTTACAAACCTTTTACTTCAAAGATGCAACCGCCATTGGTCGAACTGATAATGGCATCGTAAAATATTCATTTTTCACTATCGATTCGTTGTGGCCAGATCTGTTTTGAACTCGAAAAACCGTTCGGTGAAGGTTGACAGGAGCTATAACGACAGCCCCAAGCGTCATTGCTCGAAGAACTGGAAATAAACATATATGGACTCCAGTGGGCCTGATTCATCATAAAGGGGCTCGAAATCTCAATACTCGAGGTGGTTTTCTTTGTTTCAAATTGAAGCCTTTTCCCAATGCAAGCCCGCAAGGCGACCTTCACCATGAAAAACGGGCTGGCCATTGAACATTGAAATCAAGTTTTCGCTTGGTGATGAAAACATAAACTTTTTCCTTCTCTCCGCCGGTTGGGTTTTAAGCTTTCCGGCCCGCTCCGCATTGATTAGTGGTCAAATTAAGTGAAGGGCTTCGGAGCCAAGGTTAGCAAGATGTTAGATGAAGTGCTCATGATGACTTCGGAGGAGGCTAGATGCGTGTTCGCCGATGCACATGCTCCTCCCGCTTTTTCACTTGCCCATTAAAAGGGCCCGCGGGCACGTTCGTTCATAAAACAATCCCCAAATCGAACGAAACCGTCCAAACCAAACGTTTAATCAAACAGGCTTTTTATTGTTTAACATCTGCGGGACCTTGCAAACCTTTTCGTATCGTAAAGTGGAACGCTCTGGAGCAGTTCGAGAGAAAGTTGATTTTACGTGGCCTTGAGTTCCATCTTGTGGTAGGAGTAACTGACCAGCAAATATTAATCGGCGGACGAGCCCAAGCGGTTTCCGTGAATGTTGGAGAAGTTTCGCGGAAACTGCTTAAAACAAATCAAAATTCAACTGCGTAGGCCGTTCGCCTCGTGACTCAGTGTGTGCAGCCAAGCGCTAGTTCAACTAGACAGGAAACAAATATGACATTGATTAGTAAAACAATGACATTGGTCGTATTTATCTGTTATTATGAACATGTCCTGTTTCCTATGATTATTATGTGGCACGACATCCTCTAGTGGGACAAGGCTTCTCTCCGAAGATAATTTCTGTGACCGAAAGATGGTATATTATACATCGGTGGTCAGCCGTTCATTATACCGGAGGTTGCCAGAGTGGAGATTCGATTCCACAACTTGTGGCGTGGTGTTTTCTCCCGCTGCCGCTGCCGCCATGGGCACCCCCAATGGGTTTCCTATGATTGGATTATGAATAATCAAAATGTTTGAAAAAACTAGAAGAAATAGAAAAATAGACGAACCAGAAGAAAAAGATCTCTTGCCTTAAGCAAATATTATTTAATGTGCACGTGATGAATTTGCCTAACAATTTTCTTCTCAATTGAAAATTTAAAAAATATCATTAACAATTTCAGCGTGTAACGGTACATTTAAAAGCTTTCAAAAAAGTGAGACTTTGAACAGCGCCATCTATAGGAATTTTTTGTAGTTTTCTGTAGGAGAAGTATGGGCAATATGTAGCCCTAGGGGCTCAAGAATATTTAAATTCACTTAAAAATATTTAAAATATTTCAAAATTCTCTATATCTATACTCTATGTTTCAGTTCTTCTAGTTCTTCCATTTCTTAATGTGAATAATTTATTTCAAAAGATTATTACAATCAGAAAATACTTACAAAAATAAATCAATTTTTTAAGTAGTTCAAGAGTGTATTCTTCCTCACCAAATTGGTTGAGTGAAAGTCCTATATGGTCAAGGCAAATAATATTTGATAAAATGTGTATTTAGTTTTTATAGTTTCTAATAAAATGGATTACAATTTTCTATTTAGTCAAATCTTAAGGCTTCGCACATCTTTGCTTAACGACGTGCAATTAAAATATTTAGAGTACTTGAAATTAACCCTTCACTTCCCATACTAACATGCTACTAATTAAAACAATACCACCATAAGCTATTGAACAAGTATAAGCCGACGAAGATCTTTAAGCCACAGCAATGACATAAAACTTGGTAGCCTGAACCTGATTGACATACGCTCCGCAGTTTGATGGACGTTGTCGCCGAAGGTTAACTCCTTCAATGTCCGCTGTCGCACGTTGTAAAGTGATACGGACGTAGAAGAATGGGAAGCCGGAGCACGCCCGTTTTCCCGGGGCGCCACAAGCTCGGTAACCTTTTCCACGTCACGTTAACGATGAATTTTCCACGGTTTCCATCCGAACCGTGCCCGCTAATTGTCGCTCGCCTTGTTTTGCGCGTATTTTCTCGTCGTTCTTTGATGAGGTTGTCTGTCAGACAAAACGGGGAAAACCTTCTCGGTGATCAAAGCCGCGTTGCGCACAGAAATAATCCTTTGCTCGTCCGTTGCAGAATCGTCGTCTTGATCAAATCTAGCTTGGTCGTTAGCTGTCGTGGGCACGTCAGTAGCATTCGATACGGGGAAAAGGAGATTTTCCACGTAAAGCCTACCACCTTGCGTCATCACTTAGGATGAGTGAAATTTCGTGTAACCTTTTTACACTGATAACGCATGTCACGAACCCTGTGAAGCTTGAAGTGCATCCATCGTAGGGTTGCCTACAGGATCAGTTCTCTAAGCTTTTCTCTATGCTTTACGATCACTTTCTCCTCCCGCCATATGTCTTCTCAAGTGGAAAGCGATCATTTTCACAAGCCCACAACCCGAAACCTCAGTCGAGCTATAAACGAACAGAAGCGAAGGCGAACGAGCAATAAACAGTTGCGTCCGAGGCCCACCTCGTCGATGGTCCTCTCGGATGTTTGTAACAATTTGTCACGGTGTGTTTGTGCATGTTCTGCTGTCGAAAAAGGGTTTCTTTCCCATTTCGGTTTTGTTTTCGAGTGGCATTTTCCCGAACCAGAAACTACTTCACTCCAACAGACCTACGTCCTGTGTGTTCTTCAGGTTGTAGCCGCAACACGACAAACATTTCCCAAAAGGGAAAAGAAAACGTGACACTCTCACGGCGGGAAACTTCCTCCAGCGTCAAGAGGCTGGGGAACAGATTCCTTTTCTACACTTCCACGCTCCGCAGGACGAGATTCGGTTGGTGTTGGTTTATGGGTGTGAGGTCGAACAAGGATCGGTGGTGTCACTTTCAACGACTTCACCGACAGCCAAGGGGAGGAAAGCGCGATGGGGAAAAAAGGGGCAGATGCAGGCACGTCCTTTCACTTCTCGTGTTTGCTCGATATTCTTTGTATCACATTTAACATTTGCATGCGATCGAGAGGCTATGATCATCGTTTTTCCGTGCGGATCGCTTTCCCAGGAAAGCGAAAACCCACTAATGGCGGGCACGAAGCGATCTGCCTTCCACATCTGCGCGGACCTTCGTGACAAATGGTCCGAATAAAAGTGTCAAAATAGAGCATAAATTATGCTGCCTTCAACGCGAGTTTTGTTTGTGTGTTTTTCCTCCGTTTCGTTTGCATCTTTATCTCTTCTTCTCGCTAGTCCTTTCCACTTTCTTCGAAACGGGATGCATTAACTTTGTAGGGCGTTAAGGGAAAACGCAGCATGTCACGACAAACGATCGTTAGGCGTTTGTGCATCTTCCGGGCATTGACGGATTGATCTTCTTTCTCCTTCTTTCCCCCCACTAGCGATTTCCATAACAAACACAGCGGCCTCGAGGTCGGGTTCGGGGATCGATTCCGGGTGACCTTTCTCCGCCACATCGGGGTCCCGCAAGGTGTCGACGGACATATCCCGGCGGCCCATCGGGGGTCCATCGTCCGGAAGCCCGCAACCGACGCAGAAGGCGTGCAGAAGAACCTTGAAATCGAACGAAAAAAAACCCCAGCTTGCTGCGACCCGCGGGAAGTGCGCCTGAATTTATTGGAAAATAAATTTCTATAATTATGACCCCGTTTTTCACACCTCCTTCATTGGGAGCGTTTTATCGGATTCCGGGTTTTAACGGTGACGATGTTGCACTTTCATGTTGTTTCGGTGTTGGGACGTTTTTCTAAAAATACTGTTGGCACTTTTCGAGGCAAACGCTGCTCAGGCAAGGCTTTTCCTCGACTCGTCCGAACGATCTTCTCTGATCATCCGTTGTTTGGGATGTCGCCTTTTTCGTTTGCGTCGAGCGAAATAAATAATACTTTTGCTTTTGGCTCGCTCGGTAATGTACTTCCCGGATGCTGGTGTAATAAATTTTAATGTGACGCTACCGGGTTTCAATGTTTTCGTTTCGCTCCTCTTTTCCTTTGAGACGATATCAGTGGAAAGTGGGACGATTTGGAAGGATATTTCTGCTTTTTATTATCATGTCAGACCGCCATGTGGTAAAATGTGTTTAAAATAAAAGACACATGTGGGACAATCATATCAACAGATATTCAGTAGTTCAATCATGTATTTTTCCTTTCGAATAAAATTTTATGATTATTGTCTGAAAACACGGAACATCTCCTTCTAAACCTTATCGTTCGGTTCATGTAGTAAGTAACATAACACACATTTCAATTGTTATGCTTTGCTGATGCTCGTTTTTAGATACTCGAACAGGTGATAACCGTGTTTTTTTAGTTAACATCCTTAATTTCATGCTGAATTTATTGGTGATATTTTCAGAATGGCTTAAAAATATTTCGTCCAGTAAATTAGATGTTTTTCGTTTGTTATATTACAGTAATGTTTATTTTCAAAATTTTTATTCGTTAATCGATGTACTTAATAAATATTCGTGACAATTTCCCCCAAACCCCTCTCGATTTCTTCCGTTTAATACCTTTTTCCTTACTTCCATCCTGTGCTTCGTCGTGTCCGCACTACAACTCCTTCCAATGACATCCTCAAAGTACAATTTATTTACAAACGGCCATCCTTTGATGGGGTGTGTGTAATTCTTACGGATACCAGGCGTGTTCCGGTCGGTCGCGGCAAGCGATGGCCCTCGCTCCGTGCGCCATGGCATGGTGGTGGCTTGTGGCGACCATTCCGGTTCCGGTGGCGTAGAATCCTTGGTAGTGGCCGGTGTAGGTTGGGGCGCCGGGAGGGGTGAGGGTGCTCGGGACAGCTGCCGGGGGAGGAGGAGGAGATCCGGAAAGTTGTTTGTACTTGTCGGCGAAAGAGGAAGCGGAGGCGGACGAAGAAGAGGTGCCCGAAGAGGAACCCGGTGGGGCCGGATGATGGCCCATGTAGGGCGCGGGGCTCGTCCCGAGCGGGTTGTGGTGGTGGTGATGGTGATGGTGGTGGTAGATTGGACCGAATCCACTCGCATCCGACGCGTACGGTTGGCCGAGCATGTTGCTTCCGGTGGTGGAACCCGAGGGGGTGGTGCCGTTGACGTGGTGGTGAGGGGAAAGACCGTACGGAGAAAGCGAGGAGGTGCCGCCGGAGGATGACGCTGGTGAGTTGAGCGGCGAATGGTGGCCCGGAACGAGTGAAGTTAATCCACTTCCGGTCAGCAGCCCCGAGGAGGGCACGCCTTGCTGGTGTTGGTGCAGATGCCCTTGCTGCTGTGCGTGAGGGTGGTGCGACGTTTGGTGGTGGTGGTGCAGGAGGTGGTGGTGTTGGCTTTCCGCCGACCCATTGCTCCCCCCGGAGGCTCCCGGAGGCTGATGGAGATGCTGCAGGTGGTGCTGGAGGTGGTGTAGCGAGGACTGGTGCGGGGGCTGGTGCAGCGACAAGACGGAGGCGGTGGTAGTGGGGGCGCTCAACGAGGACGAGGATGCGCACGATGTCCGGGGTGATGACGAAGCGGCGCCACCCGATGTCAGGGAAGTCATTTCACCATCCTCTGCAAGGGAAAAGGGGGGCAGAACAGAAGAGGGAAAGGAAGGCAGGAACGGCAAGTCGGTTAGTGTTGGTGTGAATGCAATTTGTGTTGAAAGGATCTTAAGTGGAGATGATCATGAAACCGGCGACATGAATGAATGAAACGAGAAAATGCACCAGACTGCAGCTTGCTCTCTCGGAAACCCGTTTGCCCGGTTTTAAGACTGCAATAAAAGTTGAAGCAATAAAAGTGCATCGTGGAAATGCCATTAAATGAAATGCACTACTTTTATGTGCAAGTTCAATCGAAACTGTGCAACGCAAAATGTAGAAGACAGCCCCAAGAATTCGCAACAAGCAGATTGCAAAGTTGATGTTTTTGGTTGGTTGCAAAGTCCACCATATGCAGGTTCGACTGTTCCTCAAGAGATACACGAAACCTCCGCTCTCTCGAGGCGTCAATTGGCACGTGCCCTCCCATCGCCTCCACCACCGAAAGCCGGTGACAAACGTCGTTTTGCTGCTCGGCGGCAAATTCTTAACACACCAAACCACAAAAAATAAACCCACAAGAGGTGTGAAGTAAAATGTGCACCATCTTTTCATCACTCGATGGAGTAATGGTCCGTACGAGCTGGCCGGGCTGTATTTCGTTGCATCCTTAGCTTTCTCTTCGGGGGATTTTCCTTTTTCTCCGGTGCTCTTTTGTTGTTCTCCTCCCAACCCACATGAGTTTCCCGTCTTGGAAGAAGTTGGAAGGAATAAAACCACGCCAGTTTTTACAACAACATCGCGAACGAACGAAACGAAACTGAAATAATTTTCCCCGTAGGAAACGATGCATCGACTGATGCGCATTCGGAGAGCAATAAAAATTGTCTCAAGTATGTTATGTTTGTGCGGAAATTTTTCCCTCCTGTCGACGCGCTCGCAATCGAGCCCGAGGACGAGCCGTGTATTTATAGGTAGTTCGTTCGTTCGTTTGTGAGGAAGCTGACTCGGGGAGGGATGGGAACGAAACAATAAGTATGCTTTCCATTACATTACGCGCCGACTTACTCTTGTAGCTGGAACTACGCTCATTTTTCAACCGATCGCCTATGGCCGGTGCTGATCGCTCCTGGGAGCTGCAATTGGGAAGAAAAAGATGGGAAAACAAAAGCGTAAGAAGAGCATTTTAATGCAACAGATGCACGAAGTACGATTATTATTTGTTAGGTTAGTTGGTTGCGGTTTCATAGATAATTAGTTCGGCTGATTTGGTATGATAATATTTATTTCACGGGCTTCTATTCTATAAATATTATGACTACTTCGTTTTTCAATTTTGATGTTGCTTTAAACATGATATTTTATTCCCAATTAGTAAAATAATAATTATTCTTTTCAACACCATTTCAATGGTTTCGATCGTTAATCGCAAGAATTATTATAGCAAGTAGTCTATTGATTAAAAGCGTGTTAAAGCTTCAAGCTATAGTTAGAAAAAAGCAATTAGTTGCTTAGAAACAGCCATTAGTTGCTTCATTTTATAGTTTTTGGTTCTGATGTTTACGTTAATAAAATTAGTTTGAATTTGGTGATTTAAGTGTCTTCCACTAAACTTTAGATTGACTTAAGCAAAACTTGACTATAACACAACAAAAAAGAGAACTTGGTGTTTTTAATTTTCTAGTTTCTGTCAATCTTATTTACTCATGGTTAAAATTCGGAGTCTGATCCTCTTAACATATGATGTTGCTCTTCATTCAAACTTCAAATTCATGTTTGAACGGCCTTTTTTCATGTTCTCCAATACCAAGTTAACAAACCATCTTCAAACGAACAATCACGATGAAATACGGCCAATATCGAACACGACCGGACGGATGCATCGTCTCTTTCGATTGATTGTAAAAGGCAAAACAACAAACACACATCGTCGAATGCGTCCATTTGGCGTGAAGATTTCCTCTCATGCTCACAACCCCTCTGGCGTCCATGCCGAACGCCGTTATCTCGTCTCAGACAGTCTGGCTAGCGCCGTGTGGAGCTTATCTGCCGAATGGAGCTGATTTTTGTTCGAAAAATAAATTCATCGCCCTGCCGTTGTTTACCGAAATCTTCGTCGGTCATTGCCTGGTGTAATGATGGTAGCTGTAAGTTCTTTCCTGAGGTGCCGTAGCAGCGCTTCAATTGATTCAATATGACCCGGTATCACTTCAATTCCGTTTATGCGAACGACGTGTTAGGCGAGCGCCAATCGATCGACGCTTTCCAAAACGTCCCAATGGGTCGCATGATCTTCCCGACGAACAATATGCGCCTCGTCCATGCACGCTGGATCGCAATCGAGAGCTCCGGATAGCATGGCCCTGATGTCTGACCAAAGCGAATCGAGTTCGCTCTTCTTGGGCAACCCCCGAAACGGGGCTTCGTCCATTTTTGGGGGAAAAAACGAGATCGTTGAAAATTATCTTATGGTGGTGAGTCCGCGATCGGATAGGCCATCGGTAAACAAACGATAGAACGAATTATGATTTATGGTTTGTTTAAAATGCTCACCCACGTACCGCCTACCACAGCCTGCACCGGAGTATCTTGTCTTCCATTAAAATACCTCCAATTTCGTGTGTTTTCCGAAAAGATGCTCCGATAAACCAGTAACCAAGTTCTTTTTGCTGCAGCCCACCTCTCTTATTAAACCCCTTTTTCCCGTCTCTGCCTACTGCGGTTCGTTCGGAAATGACGTTTGAAGATTGCAATATGTTTCCCACGAGAGCCTGACGAGGAATACAAAGGAGGCAAACCATTCTCTGCGCGGAGTCATTACTGGGAAAAAAGTGTAGAATTTCCCGAAAGCAGCATATTTCCCAAAACGCACGTGGTCTTTTCGGGAGGGCGCGAGATCGGAGGTTTTCCAGCGGAGGGTCGCGTGTTGACCAGCTGAGGCGAATCATAACTTATGGATTGTTTAAAATCCTCCCAACACTCGCGATGTACCTCTGCGCCCCTTGGATTCGTTCTGCCGAGCGTTCAGCGTTCCGGCGTTGTTTACTACTCCAAAACACTTCGCCTTCGCCTATAGTAGCAGGGCAAGAGGTGCGAGGTACCGGTGAATTAGGTGAAGGTATCTTGCTAATGGTTGCTGTTAATTTGTTTGAAATCTGTCAACCGCAATCAACCGTGATTAGCAACAGGCTTAGCATTCGATAGTTTCGAGATGTCTTTCGGACAAAATACGAGCCAGAGAATTTATTAGGTGCAAGTGAGGAGTTCCCTGACGGCAGGCAGGTGAGTTATAATGTTCGATTGCATGTTGTACTCTACGGTGGATGGTAAACACATCTCTGGAAGGAAGGAAAAGCAGGTATATCCTATTCCATTCTGGTGATTTCTATGCGATCAGGTGAAGTTAAACACATTATCGAAGAGAAAAAAGCAATCGAGTTTAAAATATTGCAACTTTCACATCAACATTCATGTTCTGCAAATTGCTTCGTCGATCAAACGATGCCAGACGATAATAATAAAAATGTAAAGGAAATGTCGTTGTTATTCAAGAAAATGACATATCTTGTTTGAGACGGTATATTCCAACAACATCGGAAAGTTAGATCCTCAACAGACGATCGTTTATGATACGAATGTAAGAGAACAAGCTCTAATTATTTTGAACCGTACTCTTGTGCTGATGTTTGGTCTTTTATTAATACCTGCAACGACTCGTGCATCTCCTGAAGCGATAGTAATGGTTCATTAGAGGGTATTCAACTCACCCCAACACTACTACGCGAAAGCGAACTAATCAAGACCTGGTAACACGCAACCGAAAGTACGAATGCAGCCAAAGGTGATAATGCATCCAAAAATGCAGCTGATTTGCTGAGCTACTGCTAGAGGTCATCTCTCGTGCGGGGTTCTAGAAGGCGGCGCTGGGGAGAATGCTGCGATAAACGGCGGGCCTACGTGGGAAGACCACTGGGACGTTATCAATGCAAATCCGCAGCCTTGGGTTGGCTATAAAAGAATGCACCGGGCGGAGGAGAAGGCATCAGTCTGACAGACGGAACGATGAGGACGCTAGCGGTGTTTGTTCTGGCGGCTACGTTGGCGCTCGCTTCGGCGGCGTTCGTGCCGAGCTCGAGCCAGGTGAAGTACGCCGAGAAGGATTTTCTACACAAGCAGGAGGATCTGCTGCTGCTGTTCCGCCATCTGTACGAGAAGGACTGGAACCCGCAGCTGGTGGCGTACGCCAAGAACTTCGCCTTCAAGGATAGCGCCGAGCTGTACAAGCACGAACCGACCGCACCGTTTGCAAAGAAGCTGTACGCGTACTACGAGCATGGTCTGCTTCCCAAGGGTGAAGTGTTCTCCGTGTACGACGAGGTGCACCGTGAGCAGGCCATCGCCCTGTTCAACGTGCTGTACCACGCCAAGGATTGGGAGACGTTCTACAAGGTGGCCGCCTGGGCTCGTTACCACGTCAACGAGGGTATGTTCGTGTACGCCCTGACCGTGGCTGTTACGCACCGACCTGATATGGCTGGGTATGTACTTCCGGCACCGTACGAGATCAGCCCGTACCACTTCATCAACACCGAAGTCGTGCAGAAGGCGCAGCAGTACAAGATGCAGGGCTACTTCGGCATGAAGAAGGTTGATGGCGTGTACACCGTCGTCATCCCGAGCAACTACACCGGGTGGTATGTGCATACCAACGCCGAGCAGAAGCTCTCTTACTTCACCGAGGATGTCGGACTGAACACCTACTACTACTACCTTCACACCGACTATCCGTTCTGGCTTGGAGGAGAGAAGTTTGGCCTACACAAGGACCGTCGCGGTGAGCTGTATCTGTTCGAGCACCAGCAGATCCTGGCCCGTTACTACCTGGAGCGCTTGTCGAACGAACTTGGCCACATTCCGGAGTTCTCGTATTTGGAACCGATCGCCACCGGTTACTACCCAGATCTGCAGTACTACAATGGACACAGCTTCCCGGCCCGTGACAACTACTACCATGTTGATCAGGAGGTGAACTTCCGTGCGATCCGTCAGGTTGTGGACTACGAGAAGCGTCTGCGTGACGTTATCGACCAGGGCTTCTTCGTACTGCCCGATGGCAAGACGGTGAACCTGAGCACTCCCGAGTCGGTTGATGTCCTCGGCAACCTGATCCAGGCGAACCCGGACAGCAGTGAGCACCGTTTCTACAAGTATGTCGCCATGTTTGCCCGCATCATCATGGGTGCGGCCATTGAGCCGGTGGATCCCCATCAGGCCATCCCGAGCGTACTCGAGCACTACGAATCGGCCATGCGTGATCCGGTGTTCTACCAGATCTACAAGCGCGTCGTAGGCTACTACTACCAGTTCAAGAACCACCTGCCAGCGTACACCTACGAGCAGCTGTACTTCCCGGGCGTGAAAGTCGAGGGTGTCGTTGTGGACAAACTGCAGACCTTCTTCGATCACTTCGACGTGGACATCACCAACGCCATCGACATCGAGCCGGAGCCGTACGTGGAAGGCAAGTACACCGGATTCGGCGAGATCGAGTATAAACCGGACCCGGTGGTCATCAAGGCGAGCACCGTGCGTCTCAACCACAAGCCGTTCACCTACAATATCAGTCTGACCGCGGAGAAGCCTGGTAAGTCGGTGGTTCGTGTGTTCCTTGGCCCCAAGTACGACGAGTACGGTGGACTCTACACGCTCAACGCTAACCGCGAGAACTTCTACGAGCTGGACTACTTCGTGCAGGAGTTGACCGCTGGCAAGAATGTGGTCACGCGTAGCTCGGTCAGCTTCAACGGCTACGTCAAGGATCGCACCAGCTTCTACGAGCTGTACCGCAAGGTGATGGCCGGCTACAAGGGTGACGAGAAGTTCCCGCTCGACATGTCCGAGGCGCACTGTGGCTTCCCGAACCGCCTGATGTTGCCCAAGGGCAAGAAGGGTGGCATGCCGTTCCAGCTGTTCGTGGTCGTGTCGCCGTTCGTCGAACCCAAGGTGCCACTGTTCACCGGTTTCGATCCGGTGCTGTCGTGTGGCGTTGGATCCGGCGCCCGCTATATGGACGGCTACGCCCTCGGATACCCACTGGATCGTCCGGTCGACGAGAAGGTGTTCTACACCGTGCCGAACGTGTACTTCCAGGATGTCGTCATCTACCACAAGTCGCAGGGTGACCTGTAAAGTAAGGCTCTCCCATACTCAAATGTAAATAAAACATGAGGTCGATCGCGATAACGCGAAAAACATACCAGCAACGACACACGGAAATGGGCCTCTTACACACTATTGGCTTTCCGAAATGTTCCCTCTACCCTCTGCTCGAGCGGGTGCTCGATTGTGATTGCGTGGTGTTTTTTGACCACCACGATCTTTCGATCATTTTCATTCCCTACCTCTCGACCCTGCCCTGCCGGTTTCCGCTTGTGTTCTCAAGGTTTTTCTCACTCAAAATTTGTTTACTCGATTTACCCTAAATTGGAGCAATCACCCAACGGAAAGAAAAGAGGCAAGGGATTTTTCCAACAACCTCCTCTTTTCGGGGGAAAATGATACACTTCGATACCCCTACGCACACACACCCACACTCACAAAGCGACCGCGCGTTCGATGGGCGGAAAAAAGTTTGATGCAATGATTAGGAGTGTTTATTTATGCTTCCAATAAAATATCGATGAAAGCCGCACTTGCCGTTTGCCGTTCGATCGTCTTTCTGCGGTTTCACTAACATGAGCCTTTTTCTTTTCTACCAGATCAGCCACATCTGGATGGCTGGGACGCATTTTCGTTCCCCATCATTAAAACGTGTCTGGCTTCGGGAGATCATATTGGGGGTGTGTTGATTGTTTTCGAAAAAAGCAAAACGATGTTCTTATGAATTTGGATACATTTAATCCCGGTGAAACCATCCTTCCCGAGCAGCATTAATCGAAGAGATTGGCGTTACATCATCGGTTAACTATAGTAACGTATTCTCGATCAAGAAACGTTACTATGGTTATCCCTTCGAATAATGCTTTAGGGGTATTTTTTTATAGAAAGAGTCGTAGAGTACGATTGGTTCATTTTCCAATACCAAACCAAACATTAACTTGGAAGTAATTGATTGATCCACAATTTCGTTACTCATCCGAAGTATCCAATAGGTACGGTCACACGAGACGAACCTTTGATGGCGAACCTTTCGCACACTATTACAAACGAATGCCAAAAAAAGGTTCGCCGAACCTTATAGCGTTCACACGTAACGAATCTTTGATGTAGTTTCATTGATAGTTGGTAAGAATAAATCAAAGTAAGCATTGTAAACAAATGGGGAAATCGAACGGAACGTCAAAAAGGTTCGCGGCAAAGGTTCGTGCTATCCACCAAAATCGGTGAACCTTTTCTGCTCGAAAAAGGTTCGCGAACTCTGCTCGATTCACTAACACATTCAAGAAAAGGTTCGCCGAGCGTCCAAATTCGAGCAGGGTTCGTCTCGTGTGACCGTACCTAATCGCATTCCTCAACTTCCACCAGCAAGATGGATTACCTAAACAAGTACGGGAGTTACGGAGACTGGATCATAAACCGGGAGCTCAGTGCTAGGTTGAGGTTGGGAAAATAAACATACGATAATCATTCGATTTAACGGTATCATTTGGAATAAATTTTGTTTTCCACCGTTCAGCCAGATCAGTTCGGAACGTGAAAAATGCTCTTGGACGTACTTCTTCTTTTACTTTTGGCAATAGAATTGAAGTGTAACGCCGGTTCGGTATGGTAGGAAGAGGATGGTACCATTTAGTAACCTTGTAAATGATGTAGTTTTTCGGTTGCATGGCCTTTGTGCCATCCGAATAGTAATAGTGCTGGCCTTCCGGTTTCATTCACTAAATGTATTAAGGTTCGTCACCTTGCGGAAACCCCGGTTTGCTTCAGTAAATGATCTTCGCTGAAGATCGCCCACACCGAGTGATGCAGCCCAAGTTGTTAAGGGCTATTTAAATGCTAATCAACTTAACACCCTTGGTTGCGTGCACGATTTTGCTGACAGGTTTTGGGTGTCTCGGAAAAATCGGCCCGTAACATAATGAAGTCAACAGAGACCGATAATAAACGCATCGTCCGTGATCGTCTATAATCGAGGCCACGACAGTACGGTTTTGTGGACATAAATAAATTTAATGAAATTAAGACAAATAATAAACTGCACGGCCCTTTTCGCTCCCTCCGAGGGAAAACGGGCGCAAAATTATTTTCTTCACGGAAAACACCCCCCTGGGAAGGTGCTGTAGCTAGACTTCTAGCCTTCCGAAGTAACGAACGGCTAGATTTTCCCGGGGACGTGGGAATGTGATGACGTACCGGTGGCACTTTTATTGCTCACCCAAAGAAACTTCTACCCTGCGCGTGAGGTGCAGATCGGAGTGGCTGATGTTTGTTTTCTGTTTCCCATGAAAACAATAACAGAAACTCCTAACGTCACCGTGTGGAAGTGGAGGCGTTCCGGTAGAAGAAGTGGCTGGCGTTTGCCGTAAAGGGGGACATTGTCGTGAAGTGAAGAAGATATTCTGAAGCGCGACAGTAAGCTGACATCTTTGAATACAGGTGTTAATTTATAGGCTAGTTCTTTGATGAATGATTTCGTAGGCGGGAAAAATAACAATCATTAAGTACGATCTAGTATCAATAAATTGTGTCTGTTACTTACTCTTCGTTGGTTTCATTATCCCGGAAGCCTTTGGCGAACGGATTGCTGACGATTTTGAGCTGCGTAACCTGTGTGTGGAATGCAGAAAAGAACACACGAAATTAAATAATATCCACCCGTCTTTTTCTCGTTCTCGAAATTAGTAACATACTTTTCAATCTCCACAAACCCACAACAGCTTCATTCAACCGGGTGGCACTTATTTATTTGTGCGGTTGGAAACCAATTATGACACTCCTCAGGGTACGATTTCCCCTCTCAAAAAAGAAAGAAAGGAAATTTATCGCCCTGACATGAAATTTTGACTCCCATTTCCAACGCGTTCTTGTACGCCTTCTCTCTCGACGTTTGATGCACGCACCAAACAATCCACTGCGACACTTTATAGCCCTCCTTCTCCTTCGTTTCACTTCAATATATCTTCTCTACTTTGTAATATCTGTCAAAATATTTAAACCCATTCATTACTTTTAATCGTTGAGGATTCTCGTCCGGATTGCTCCCGGCTACCGAATGCAGGTTTTAACTTTCGATTCGTTCTTCTTTCTTTCCCTCACGTTGTGACACGACGAACTCACCAAACCACAAGGGTTTGGTCTTCGCGGTTGCGCTTGTTTTCCGGCGCGATCTCTCGGCGTACAGGTTTTTATGATTTAGGCGTGTTTTAGAATTTACGATCACGATGATCACGGACCCGGTTTAACATGCCGCGGGTAGAACCGTTCCCAGTACACCCTCTGGGAACATTCGTCGGTGATTTACTGATCGTTTGCAATGCTACAAAGTTTTATAACCGAATAAACGCAGGATGATTGCGTGGCGTTCGCATGTTTTGCGCGCGAACGAGCTAATTTGAATTGTCAGGGTCTCCGTAATGAATGGGAGTAGCTATTTTTTTTCTATCTGCTGCAGAAATGGTTGCTGTATTGGTATGCAAGTAAACATCAATATTTTGCCTGGCCGTTCAAACTAAACTTAATAATAAACATCAATATTTGGATTATTTTATCTTTGAATTGACCGTTAATATAGAGTGTCTTTTTAACATTTGCATTTATTGGGATATAACTTTGATTCAATTTTTAACTTTACAAGTGAAGCCGAAGTATTTTCCTTCCAAACAAAAACAACACTATGCTTATGCTCCAGACCGAGTGACGTCCGTTCGGCCTTCGGGACCTCCTGAGCCGCCCAGTCTGTTCCGCGATGCAACAGTGTTTCACATCAATAATTACTCGATCATGCGCCACTCCGAGGCCTTCCTCTACGCAAACCTGTGGTGTTGGGAATCAACGAAAAAATGAAGGAGCACCAGGGCCAGGCGCAAAGATAAACATTAAACAGACCGATTCCCTAATCGTTTGTTTGCTCCAGCGTAATGGGAAAAGGAAGCTGGAATGCTTCCCAGTGTGCCGCACAGTGCCCTGGAATCTCCGCACGGTTGGAGCGTAAACATTCGCGCATGGCCATATGAATATACTACCGAGGGTCTTCGCTCCGCTGAGGCTGCACCCATATGAGCCCCTTTGGCACGCTGCGACATACTGAGACAAACCCGCGTGTTTATGCGCTAGAACGAGTACCCTGTCGGTGATCCTGCCGACTTGGAGTACCTACCCGCTGGTTCTGGTAGGCCGTGACGGCCGTGAAGGAGGTCTCCGGGAAGACGAACGTCCGGTGCGTTTGGCTATCCTTTTCGTCCTTAACACCGTTACGCGTGTAGTAGCAGACGTGCAGCCGTGGTTGATAGCGATGCATCGAGTTGAGGATGATCTGTTGGAGTTGGAGTAAACAACGTGCGCGTCACTTATCCACCGGCGGGTTTTATGTCCACACAAATATTCGCGTCACTTACGTGTCCGTTATCGTCTAGCTGGTTGTTGGTGAGCTTGAGCTTATCGAACGAAATTGTCTGCTTCATCCAGGTAGCGCCGGTGGCCGGAGAGTCGGGATGGACGCTGATGCGCGGCGGTGAGATGGGATCGGCTTTACCAGCTACGACCCAGCTCGAGCTGCAACATGGAAACGTTATCATTGATAAAGCAGGATAAATTTAACTCTGATCTATACTGAGTAAGATTACACAACATGCTGGTTATATTTGAATATCCAAAATTTTGAGGTTAGTCATCTCAGATATTTGTAACCCCTATATTTCAATCAAGCTCTTGCTGTTCGTTAGTTTTGTGGTTACTTCCAAATTAAATCTGATATACTTTGGCTTATATTCTAGCCTACAGTCAATGACCCAGTCGAAATGTTAACAGTTTCATGATGAAACCTATCCAGAACCGATATGTAATGAGGCACCGCCCAGCGATTATATCATAGCATCATGTGGTGATTAAAGGCGGGGTTAGTAATCCATGCCACATGCTCCCAACAACGAAGTGCATCCAGGGGGTGACGTTCGTTCCCAGTCCCCCTCCCCCAAGCGGCGCCTTACGTGTGGAACGCGTATCGATAGCGCTTATCGTCCAGCGGCACAAAGTCCATGATCATGAGGTACTCCGCCGCCAGGTCCAGTCCGACCACCTTCACCTGAAAGGTCGGAAACATGCGGCGGCCCGCCTTGGTGACTATCATCTCCGTGCCCTGCTCGTGGAACTTGTCCCACAAGTGCTTGCCCTCGAGGGTAACCACGGCCGATGCCAGCGACGCATGATAAGGCTTATCCGCCTCGGGCTGTCCCTTCTTGTTGTTGTTTCCGAGCGCCGCCGATGAGGGCGCCACGAGCGAGTGCTTCGTGGACGTCCTATGTCCGTTGCTACCATTTTGTATGATTGACTCTCTTCTACCACCACCGACACCACCACCACCACCACCACCGGTATCTTCATCACTTCCACCGACGTCCTCTTCGTCGGTCCTGGTGCACTCATCCTGATCCGTACCTGTCCGCTCATCGTTATCTTCCTCCGCAGGCGAACACTCATCCGCAGCATTACTGGTTACGACAGCCGTCCTCCTGGATCTGGTCACTCTGGATCTCGACTCGCCGGAGGCTCGTTGCTGTCCCTTCGCCTGGTTGCGCGATTCCAGCAGGTTTTTGTTGCTGCTGATCGTGTTGTTGTTGTTCAGTACGCCCAGATTGAGCCCGTTCAGTCCGTTGAGGGTCGCCGAACCCTGGACCGAGGCCTGCAGGCAGTGGTTACCGTTCTGCAATGGCGAGGCATTCTGGGACTCGCTGTCACAGCTGATACTGAGCTGTTCGACCTGCTCCAGCGGGTTGTACTGGCCCTTGTTGGCATTCTGGAGGCAAGCTGTACGAACGGCGAGAAAGAAACAAGAATTTAGGTGCTGTTGGTTAGTCGTCACTATTCTTAGAGGGCAAGTACATTCATGGGGGCAGGAATTTCTTGTGAGGCAAGCGATTCTTATCTTCTCGAGGTCGAGGCCAGTTGACGCTCGGATCAGTGGGGAATTAGATAAATAAAATGTTGGGGTAAAGTGTTCCATCCAACCGAAACCTTTTTGCGAAACGATTTTACGCATTCGGCCTGACTCAACCGCACACGGTTTAAAAATAACGATACCCACCTCCAGGAACTGCACATTACCCATTTATGACCCGACAAACATTTTCCGGATAAATCATAACGTTTTTTCGAAAGAGGTGGGGGACAAAGTGTTGCCGAAAAATCTCCTCAGCAATGTGCACGTGAGCACCTTTTACCAGGGGCCGTAAATTGTGCGCAAATCGAACAACGCGTCGGAACGGGTCTAGACGCAACCCCAAAAAGGCCCCCGCCGACGGAGGAAAAAAAGGGCAGGAATCGGGGGTCTGGTGGGAAACTTAAATAAAAGTGGAAAGAAAGCATGAGTCCCTCGTTGACGGAAAAGAACCCTCCCTCGACGTTTGGGTACGCGAAGGCGAAAAACTGCGCTCCAACATTAAGCAATCATCGAACATTTTTCACAGATCATAAAATTTTGACTCTTGAAAGCCATAAGTCGGCTTCCGCGATACGCGTCAAAAAAGCCGGTAGGAAAGAGCTGAACAGGGGCAGCGGGAAAAAATAAACCCACGAAAATCCCGTAATAGCTGGCCCGGTAATAATTTCTGCTTTGGCACACGAGGTAGCGGCTGAAGATGATCTTTCCGAGTATCGGGCTCGGAACCGGCGGAGACCTCAACGGCTCTACGGCGGCGAGGCAATTTTCGGCGCAATAGTTTATGGGTTTTCCCGGAATGTCGCTGCGCGCTTTTCGTGGGTCTTAAATTATTCTAAGAGTCTTGCACTTTTGCGGAAACATCGCGGAACACGGAACCATTCGGGAGCTTATGTAGGCGGCGTCTTTATTGTTTGGTTTGCAGAATTGTACAGCCGAAACATGTAGTGGGTTATTTTTGGAAGACAAAACAGACCACGAAATGCTAGTTAAAAAGTCAGAAAAATAAAATGATCTCATGTTAAATAACTAATCTGAGCTGTTGAACGAAGAAAATGTGTAAATTAAGATATTATAAAAATGGTTAAGTTGAAAACTGCTAATCTTTTATTGGTAGGTTCAAAATGCTGATTATTTTCTTTTCTTCTTTCTTTTTTTTCAAAGATTGGACACTAGATATAGATAAGATAAATTATGATTCGATTTCTAAGTTATGATTTCCCTTTACAAAATCATTATCACCCATCATTCGTTATATCTGAATCGTACTTCACACAGCTGACACAGATTTTCTTCGAATTATTTGATTTATTTCTGAAGAAATTATCATCATTAGAAAAGATAATATTTCAGTATTGAACATTCGCTTTTCCCTGACGATATTCTTGGTTTTCTTCAGTAAGTTTCCCACCCCGTCCAAAACACATGTTCTTATGCTGGGTTCAAACCAGCTTCTCCGTTCCTTTCAAAAGGTCTGGAACATAATACTGGAATGCAAACAATTTCATCGAATTAGTTGGGTACTGGCGCAGGGCGATCATCAATCAAACTGTTCGGGAAAGAATAGACCTCGTGACAAAGAAATGCTGGGTGCCTTTGAAGCTGTAGTTGGAAATGTCTTCAATTTCCATGCTCTTTTTCCCTGCTGTGTCAATGGTACCGATCGCAGCAGGTCTCGGAAGTGTTGCCTAGTAACCAAGCATCAAAGCAAGCACGCATCGCTTTGCGAATCGACCCAAAACACACACTCATAAATCTCGACGACGACGACGATGGTGACGGGTTGGCTTTTCCTTTTATTTTCATTGCTTTTTGTTGCCCCTTCCCAACGAGTGTCATGCACGGTGCAGTTTGCATCACGCCTCGATCGAAGTGTGAATGAAATGCGAACTCGTGCAACTCGATCGTGAATGACAACCCGCGCGCATGCAACCGATCCTCGGCCCCCTCCCCGGCCCTTTCACGTGCTCCCTGACTTGTGGCGGGTTTTCACTTTGAGTTTTCCAAATTGACAATTAGTTCTGCACGATTTATGTTCAAGTGTCGTTCGGTCGAGCGAATGCAATCATTTAAAATTAACAAGATATAAATCTCTTCCTCTTTCCATCCTGGGGATTGGTTTGCTGTTGATTGTTGAATATTATATAGGACTTATAAGTGAAACAATTAAGAACTAGTTAGAGCAAAACAGTATTACAAATTACGATTAGTACAGGTACCTGTAAACCGTTGAAAATAATTGAGCACTCGCTTGCAAAAGACTTATACTAAAAGAAGTATCTATAATTCTAGACTTATACTAAAAGAAGTATCTTCTTCTTCTTCTTGGCGTAACGACCTCTTGGTCATGCCTGCCTGTTAAGGGCTTACGAGACTTGTTTCCCTGTTGTACGTGGATAGTCAGTCCTCTCGTACAGGGGAGGGTCCGGTCTCGGTTGGGATTCGAACCAACGTCGTCGAGGTGGTGAGCCCCGGCGCTCATGGGCAGATTTTTCTAACCGGCGCTACCGCTCGGCTGTCGCGGACCCCCTAGAAGAAGCGGAGACTAAAAGAAGTATCTATCTTCTATTATAAAACATTTCCAACTATTCTTCCATTTTAGCCGAATATTCAATCTTTATAATGCACTATAAAGTCTCATAATATACAAGTAGTTTTTGTGGTTGAAAATGAAAGTGATAGCTACAAAGTGATACTCCATTGCTTCCTAAAATGGTGTATGAACTGCTGTAATAGGTTCCGGCTTCTTCATAATAACTATCGTCCAGACCTCTTACGATTTGTTGATTATTCTCTTAGCCAAAGGTTTCATCGCGGCGAGCAAATAAACGTGCAGTTTGTAGGTTTGGTGCGGAATTGAAACCTTCCGAGCGGAACACTCCTGAGCGCCAGGAGGACAGGTCGGCTTGGTTGATTATTTTCCTTGGTCTGCCTGGATCAATATTGATGCGCCCCCGGGGGTGGCAAGAAAAACGCTCCACATCATTCGGGCTACATTGTTTTCCCCCCAACTGCCGAAGATGATGACGTACACAGGCCCTCCAGGCCTTCCCTGGACGGATGGTGCGAGGCGCGTGCCTTGTGCCAAAAGATGTCAGCGTACCGATGATGGCGCAATTCAACCATCCCGTCCACCACCCCCGTGCCGGTGTTGATGATGTCCGAGGGCGAGTAAATGTTGTGTGTTATGGACACCTTTCAACACCGCGTCGTCCGGCGCAACCGGGAGCGCAACAAACGAGCGTGTAACGATTGCAATGCTCATCTTCGAGTCTGATTTGTGGCCAGAAACTCAGCAAAACGGTCATCCCTCGGTGGTCGACCGCCTGCCAAAGGTGGATGACCCTGCCTCAATGATCCGGCAGCGTTGAGCTGATCTCCACAGAAATCGCATCAAAATTGTTGCACTAAAGAACGAAGAACTTTTCTTCATTTTATTCAATTTTTTTTACATTTTGATTCTTTCTTTTGAAAATCGCTTCTGGATTCGGCTCTTGCAGATTCCAACTGTTTCGAAAACATAATTAAACGATTTTCCCGATCATCCAGCGATCTTCCAAGTTCGCAGCAAATTTCTTTTCCAGAACAACCCGATGCTGCGTTTTCACTTCGTTCTCCCGCGCGCTCTGGTTCGGGTTTTGGTAGGTCGAACCGGGGTCGTGTCGGGTCGCCTCATAATTTACAGTGTCATGTCCAAAGCAAATATTTATGTTGTAATTAGTTGTGTTGTTCCGTTGCCTCCGCGGGCTGCCCCGGGACTTTGTTATCGCCCTTTCTCTGTTCGTCTGCCGTCTGGAAGACGTTACTTCGATTCTTCGGTTCTGCTCTCCGGCGATCGTATTTCGTGCCGTGTCTTGCTAGCATAAGTACAGCATTGGTCGGACATTACTCTTTTTGGCTTTGTCGGGGATGAAAAGTAATGTACTCTTGGTACGTTTTTGTGTTTTAGGTTTATCTATTTCTCATAGAATGAGATGAAATGCCCTTTATGAGATTTTAGTATTAATTTTATTAATATTTCCATTAATGAACTCTTGAAAAAATTTCAAAGAAGGTTGCAGCAAAAAACTTTTCCCCCTTATGGGGTCTTTCTTGATCTCGATTGTTGAATTTTTGTTTTCACACGACGATACTGTTGGAAAACGGTAAACAAAGGCAAAGCAGGCTATAAGAACCCCTTGTCCAGTACATAGGTTAAATCCAAAGTCTCGATAAGCCAGTTATCATAAAAAAGTTATCAAAAAATTAATCAATTTCCCCGAAATTATGGATCGGACGGTCATCAATTCAGAGTTCTGGAAAATTTTAGCCAAACGTTTTTCAACAGTATTCAACAACGAAAAGGTAATCCCACCCGAAAAGTTGTTTTCCAATGGTCCAGTCTCTCTGAAGGAAATGGAAATGGAATATGGAAACAGACACATTTTATCCTGAAGTCACAACAGGATCTCTGGATATAAAGTTTGTAAACATGACCGATCGAGCGCGACGGAACAGGCCGAGACAACAAGGGTCAAATAAAACCGAAAAAAGGCAACCCTTTCGGACCCCCGGCATTCCGGCGCATACCCAAAGTTGACATCATAATTAATTCATACGCTAAATCATCGCCAACCGTCACCGCAGGGTTTTCCCGTGGCCGTTTTTCACCGCCGGCTTGATAAATCGTTCGCTTCTCGGGTGAGTTTTTCATTGGCATTCGTCTTCTCTTTTTTTCTGCGTTTTTTTAAATACGCTCTTGCTCTAATTAAGGAGATTATTAGATGTTAAGGGAACTAAACGCCGTGGGGAAATGTGGAAAAGGCACCCCACTCTGGCCCAAATGATGACTCTATTAATTAAATGCTGCAGCAAACGATGTTGCGCTGCTCGAAAGGAGAAAGAATCCTGATCGCTTCTGACGGTGGAATGTTGTGTTGGTCCTTTTCGCAATCCAACACGGTAGTGCGGTGTTACACGTCCATCATTTTTGCATATTTACATGACACTGTTGCATCACGGCTCAAGTTGGTGTATGGAACGGTGGTGTATAAACGATCTAATTAAAACCACTTAATCACAGCGTGACTTTGATTGGACTAGTTTGAACGTTTTTTGTTTTATAAAAGTGGTTTGAGAAAGTTGGGTGAAGACTAAATAATAAATGCTAGTATTGATATAGTTAACAGCAATTGGAATTATGGGATTTGTTATTACATTTGATAACTCATATCAACAATCAAATTTATCTAATTTTATTTTGTTCTTCTCTCTTTGGTTAACATAGTTCACAAAAGTTTGGGGAATCAATTATTTTCTCGTACTTCAACTCGGTAACTCAATTTTGAATGTGTCAATTGCGGTTTTATCGAAAATAAATTTAGATTAACTAAATGTTTCTTAGACACAATGGGGTGATACGCTCTTTACTAAAAATGAAACTATGTATAACATAGAAATGAATTCAATATATCCCTTTTATTACCTTCCATCGCCTTCATCGGGTTGGTGCCGTTCTTGTACGCCACCGGGTTCCAATAGTCGACCGTCGGCCCGTAGTGGTGCAGAAAGTCCGCCCCGTTCAGGTCGGCCGTCGTCGGAACCGTCCCGACCAGGCTCGAGAACGACTCGTGCAGCATCGCACCCGGCGGCCCACCGGACATGCCGACCATGCCGTCGCCGTGCCGGTGACCGTTGGAAAAATCCAGATGGTGCATCATGGTTCGATCGATGGAAAACGCACTTTCACTTCAGTTATTCAGCATCAACACATGCGCACACTTTCGTTAACACTATGCTCGTCAATTCGGCTTGCAGGATTCAAATGAAGGAAACACCACTTGAATATGAAACACTCAAAAATCATGTAAATTACTTAGACAAACTTGGTATTCGATCAACGAGACTCAGTTGTGGTACGGCTTTTCCGTTTGCTTGCTACGAAACAGCGTTTCCACAGACAATTTTCACACCTTCCACCATTTTCACTAATCGGCACCGTTCGCTGATAATTCACACCCCTTCATATCGCACTTCTTCTGTCACCAGCCGGCTCGCGACCAACGACAGACAAAGGTCGAGTGAAGCTTTATTCACACTCCCGCGGGGAGGAACCGGTTTCCTCTTTATTTTATTGCTTCGAGGACGTGCGCCTAAACAACAGTTTTCCCACCGGCAGAACGCCGTTGGCACTTGCGAAAAATTAGGAGATCTCGTGGTAGAAATAATCTCTTTTTCCAAAGAGCAAACGCTAGCTTTGTTTGTGCTTCGTCGTTTGACTCCAAAAACTACCTCCCAGGGTGCGTTATCCGGGCAAAGGTTTTTCCTTGTTTTTCCACTCCACCAGCAACCTCACCTCACCTAAAGAGCACAAGACACTGGCACGCAATACACAGCCGTCGTGGTGCGGCGCGATGGAAAATAATAATAATTAAACTTTCAACTGGCCGGGAAGATTTTCCGGCCGCGAAACGGTAGGGATCGTTCGGGAAATTGGCCGCAGCGCCGCGGGAAAGCGCCCGCCTGATGATGATCGCACAATAAAATTATAATAACCACCACTCGAGGCCCCGGGGAAAAATCGTCGGCTACCGTCGCGGAAAACTGGCCTCGGGAACTGGCGTGTTCGCGTGTGCGCGCGTTCGGGGGTTTTTCCTCGCGTTCGTACGGCGTCGAACTGCCGATCGGGATGCTGAAGCGATCGACTGCTAGCGCTTCTGTGGCATACCGTGTGTATGTAGGGGTAAGTGTGTGTGTGTGTGTGTGTGCTTCTTCGCTTGCTTCACTTGTGGACTCTTTCGCGCACGTCTTTAAAGAACATCCCTTTCGGGCACCAACCGAGCCGCGATCGTGCGAGGAAAACAGGCCGCTGTTGATTGGGAAAGATGCTGCGAGTTTTCTTCTCTTCACGATGCACTACGCAGATGCTAGAAGAAAGAAGATGGCATTTCCAAACATTGGTGCCTTTCTTCTTCATTCGCACACACACACGCGATAGATGAGAGATCGTCTCGATGCCACCGAGGAATCAGTGGAAAAGGATTGTGGTGGAGCTGGGAAAAGTCGATCGTAGGAACAGCGAAAGAGAGCTGTTTACGCCTCTAGTTTGATTATAGTTTACCTCAAAGGAGAATTGCAGATTCAAAAGTCGTTACGCCACCGGTTGGTGAAAGTGAAACTTTCTTATTTATCGGAACAAAACATTCTTGACCAACTGGAAACCGACATTGGTGGATATTTTTGTAAATAAATATTCTCTGCACAATGGTAATTAAAAATTTAACTTCAGATAAATCTGAAGAACTCTGTTTGATCAAAAAGGAAATAATGGTTTGGACATGATGTGGGGAATCTTTTATTTATCTACACTAGCCGAGCCAGATATTCCCTAAGTCTTTTCCTCAACGAATTCGAATTGAGAATCAATTCCCAAAACACGCTAAAGTGGGTGGAAATTTTAGTCCTGTTAAAGACTTTTTCCATGAAACGCTTAGGGTAAATTTGACCCTAGAGACCGGTTCTTTTATTTCAACTAAGAAAATCAGATTAGTCTAGGCCGATAACTGAACTATTATAACTATTTTCGCTCGGTTTTCCGTAATGCAGTGCCCGCAGAGAAAAATAAAAAAATGATTGGGGTTTTCCTACCAAGTAATAAAAATAAGGCTTTCGAATCGTAAAATAAAAAAGTGTATTTTTATTTATTTGAACAATGATTAGTTTTTAAATAATATTAAATAAACTGTAAGTAAAATAAAATCTCTGTACGAAAGAACACTACTTCAAGTGTCAGGTTGGTGCTTCCTTAGCTTTGGGCACCATTTTCCTTTCTCTCAGGGAGATCTTTTTGGCGACTCGTTAGCGTTCCGCCAGCCAAAGGTCGCCCGTCGAGGCCCGTCGGGTATCTCTAGATAAAATTAGTATACACTTCGCTTGCCACCGTATGACCCGAGGTTGAAATGACTGACTGATTGATTGATTGATTGATCGAACCCTGCCGCAGCTTTCCTTCGTGTTTGGTTTTGGTGGTTGATGGGAAAATTCTAAGGTCATATCTGATGGGTTTTTTGAAACTATTTTTTCTCGCATCCACCGGACGATCATCATCAATTTTGAGTGAAGTTCAGATAAATCATAAACGCACTGGCACTGGCTTTACCTTGCCCGACGTTAGCTAGCAAAAGTGTAAACGAAGGAAGATCTCAATTTCACTAATTACTTAACTTCCAGGGGAATCAAGTCAAGATGTGGGTCTTGGAAGGATAACTACAAAACCATAAAAATTAAGAAACCAGTAGTAGCAATGTATTTTAATTTGGTTGAGTTCGATCTTTAACCTGAACAAAATGCAATATTTTCCGAGATAAAAAGACTCCTTAATTAGAGAAATTTTTTTACTATGTACTTTATTTATTTGCCAGTTTTCCTTTAAATATTATAAATATTATAAACTACTTATAATATTTATATAAAATGTGGTTAAGTAAGTTCTCCTTTGCTTAGAAACCTTAAACCTTTTCTACGAACCTCTAGAGGAGGGTTGGAAAATTGTTTATCAGTCCTCCGATGGAACCTCTTTCTGGCATAAATAAACCGACACCGATCAAGCAGTGTCCACATCCGGAACTGTAGTACCACATGCTGGAACCTAAACGGTCAGAGTACTGCCCTCTGCTATATCTGGTGCTCGTTGAGTAGTTTTCAGAAAGTCCCCTTGAGAGCATCACGGAGTCATCACAGAAATTCCCTTAACATGAACATATTGGGCAGCTTCCAATGATTTAGCCTCTGAACTCTTAAATTACTAGGACAATCTGGACAAAAAGTGCAAGACTTATCTCGGGGAGTTGAACTCGTAGCTTAATACGACTAATTACATCACATTACTTACACCGGCTGCATTACATGCAGCTGCCTTCGTAAAGGTCGAAAAGTGGAGACTATTGGACGTCTGGCGTCCAAACCAAACCGGGATCGGTGGAAACTACGGCGTAGGCAAGCGATACGAAAATACATGCACCGAAAAGCGGCGGGTTTCTTGCATTCCCGCCAGCCACCGGTTCCCCGGGAACGGTCCGAGCTCGGGCCGGGTTTGCGTCGTGGCGTGGAAATGAAAAGTGTGAAAATACGCCATCTTTCGTCAGCTCGCACACTCGAAGGCAGTTCCTGTGACGTAGCCGAAGAGCTGTGCGCTTGTTCTTCGGGCCGAAACTCGGGGCTGCCTTTGGAGTCGTCGCTTTGGAGTGATGTCGAAAGACGGGCAGACGGGCCGTAGAAAAAGGGCACATCAGAAATGTAAACTTCTCCCCGCTCCGCACCGTTTGGCCTCCGTCCGCCAACTAACCAAACGGGGTCCGCTGAGCTCACTGAAGTTCACCGGTATTCGGATCGAAAGTTACGATACGGTAGCACCGATTTTCGATGTGTCACAGTGATAAACAACGCGGCCGTTACCAAAACTGGCTCGTTTTCCGGCCTGCTCGCGTACAGCCAAGTGCCCGCGGGTTAGTTAGTTTATCGTTTGATTTGTGAAGTGTTTTCCCGGGCTGGTTTATCTTAAGACAGAGTGCCGCTTCTGGTGGTCGGCGGCTTTTTTGGGAAACGCGTCCTCTGGAAACCAACCTGAGACCGAAGATTTACGGTACACCGTTTGGAGCGGGTTCTTTTTCCCAAAACGATGAATAATAAAAAGAGGTACCGAAAAGGTAGTTAAAGGTTGTAGTAGGAAATTTAACAAAAATCAGTGACCGAATTCGTGGATCAACCACTCCCAGAGTGTGTCTTGAGTGTATGTGAGTTTATTTGAACACGACTTTAATTTCCTTGCGAAAAAAGTGCTCAAAAATCCCCTCAATTGATCAACATTGCTTTTGACCTGATGAGAGTCTTTCGTAATGGTTGTTTTCGAATTGTTGGATAATTGCATGCTGCATGGACGTTTCCTCAGCCCTTCGTCTTTGTAGTTTTTCCCTCGCACATTTTTTCCTCGGTCCGGTATGACAAATCGGCGGTGCCAAACCCTTACCCAACCAAACCAAACCGTTCGACCGTCCGTCGGGGACTATTTTTATCCTCGGCACATTCACCATTCACACACGCGGCCAAGACG
This sequence comes from Anopheles ziemanni, assembly GCF_943734765.1. Classification (NCBI taxonomy): domain Eukaryota; kingdom Metazoa; phylum Arthropoda; class Insecta; order Diptera; family Culicidae; genus Anopheles; species Anopheles ziemanni. The sequence continues at coordinate 14,110,742 of NC_080706.1, forward strand.
AATTCAATCTCCGCCGATCAGCCGCTTGCTTCGAAAACGGAAGCAAAACGAAACGGGATCTCGAGAAGGCGGAGTCCCATCGTGACAAACCCATCGCTCCGTGCCCTTGTGCCTTCTTTCGTGCGTGCACGGGCACGATCCGGCGTGGTCGGGATTTTTTCTCTTCTCGCTCACGCCGCTAGTATTTGTTTCGTCAGCATTTCTCGGCGTAGATGATGTACGAGCAGCCAATGAAGGCCTTGGTTCGATCCGGCTCCGCCGAGGAAACAATAAGTCTATGAGGAACACAGGAAAACTCCTCACACCAACAGAACAGCGTCTATTCTTGACGGTGGAAAATGGGATTGTGATAATATCTTCCAATTTGAGATATGGTTATCGAAAGCGGAGTGTGCATTCGTATCATTATGAAGTGAATCAGATGTACAACAAGATGCCTTGAATGGGGGTATAAATTAAATGACAAACTGAGAAGGAACACGCTTTTTTCTTATTTCAATGAAAGCAAAAAACATGGTGAAAAAAAATATCAAACGGGTTGTGTAATCCTCCCTAGATTAACCGTCACTACTTCCTGGGAAAAATACTTGAAATGAAAAATAAACTGTTGCTTATTCCAACTAACCGCCACAGGGAACAACAACAGCGATTGTTGGCTGAGTTTAAGCGACCGGAAAGCGTCTCGCACCACAAACATCCGCCAGCTTTATTTGCTTCTGATTTATCAACCTCGAATATGTAGATTCGATAACGTTCTGCAAAGTGTTGCCAAAAAAGATATGAAATTTCGGAGAACTCAACGGAAGCAAGTATCGCTTTCGCATACAAAGTATTCTACGCTGCGTGTGTTGAAAATGGCATATGTGTATAGGTGCAACTAATCTTATCTTATCAACAACAACTGCAGCCAACATCGACGCAACCCGGAATCGGGGTTCGATAAGGGGAACGTTTGAAAATCAGTTTATTTTCATCAGCGCATCGCAAAGGGTCTTTCCACGAGCCGTTCGGGAGAAGCCGTTTGGTTTAAAAGTTATAAGTTCCATTCCTCGAAGTACTGGCCGGTTTTCGGTTTTGCCAACAATGTACAAAAGTATTGCGATCGCAGCCGTGTTGTTGGCCTGCAGTGCCGGTAGCACATCGGCATGTAAGTGATCTGCATGCGAATGTTAGATGAATCAGAATCAGCCAAGGTGTCCGTTATCTTCGCATCACCACATGATTTTTAGGCGTGGCAAAGGCATTAAGGCTGTATGCTTGAAGAAGTGTCCTTCGCGTTTGCAAGTACATTAAAATAGTATCCTCCAGAAAGTGATCTATAACACAATAGTGATTTTCTTAAGTTTACATAACATTTACCTTAAAAGCTATACGCGATCTATTCGAAGCTTCCGAAATGTACTCCGGTGCCAGTGTGACATCACCCCGGTTTACACATTCCATGTGGGACCAGACCCTATGCAACTTTCGCTGCCAACCTTATCTTATCGTCATCTAACGATGTTACCAAATCCCACATACATTACATGCTCTAACCAACCTCTATGCTTTCCATGCCGAACGCTAATCTATTCTAGTGTCGTGCTTTACTTGCACTACATTCAACGCCACCAACTGCCTGCTGCCCATCGAGAGGCAACTAATTGTCCCGTGTCCACCAAGTCCTCAGGTGTCCGATGTATCGTGCTACACTCGAATCATCGGTAAGTGGTTGGTCGGTTGGAGAACTGAGCACCGGATGCACTTAACGGGACCATCGTTCTTTACCCTTAGGCCAGGATGTCGACCGAGGTTGTGCTAGCGAGCTGACGCAAGAGGAACGGAACAACTGTAACCTCGTGAACAACTGTCAGCTGTGCGTGAACGACGAAAACGCAACGTCCTGCAATGGGGAGGTGTTCCCGCGCGGTCGTCTGCACTGCCACCAGTGCACCGGAACCACCAACTCGACCTGCTCGGACGAGATCCAGAGCGAAGCCACCTCCTGCCTGCGCTTCGTGGCCGATGACCGGTGCTTCGTACAGGTGCGCGACAACGGCGTTACGCGAGGCTGTTTGTCGGAGAACCCGGGCTGCAACGATAGCCGCGATTGCCACGTGTGCTCCGGAAATGGATGCAACTTCAGACACTTCGAGCATAGCGCGGCCGGAAGCTTGGTTGCCCAGCTCCAGGTTCTTCTCGGCGCGGTGCTACTGAGTACCTTCGTTGCCAACAAGCTGTAGAATATTGGTGTCGAATTTGGAGCGGTTTGTAGCTCTCAGATTTGCACGCGTTTCGAAGATTGTAGTTTTTAATAAAATGTTTTCTTATCGAAACGGTTGTAATCGAAATTTGAATAAAATAAAACAATAGACACCCTAATTTCTGGAGTTAATTTATGACGATTGATTATGGAATTTAGTTATATGAATGAAATATTCTACCAGGTTATGAACTTGATCTGCATAGTTAAGAAATGTTAGAAAGTTTAGTTTTAATGTTCAACGGTTACATAAAAAGTTTTAAAATTTAGTTAGAGCTTGCTCAAAAACCCTCTAGGTGGCGCTTGTAGCAGTAATCGATCTTGTCGGAGAACTGTCGGAATTGATTGTCGGAGAACTGTCAAAGTCGGTTGTTTGACTCATTTGTTTACATTTTCCGACTGCGTAAAATTGCTTCAAGCATTTCTCAGCTTTAATTTGAACAAAACCAGTGTTTCAAAGTGAATAAAAATGTCGAAACCAGGAGAAAGAGCGCTTCAGGCAATCAAGGAACAAGACAAAACCGTTGCAGTATTCAAAACACCCGTTGTTACGAAGGCTAAGACCAAGGACAAAATCATCCTAACCGAGGAGGAATATCTACAGGTAGGTGTTGATAGTTCTCAAAAACAAATGGAACTCGTTTAATACTTCCTCTTTCTTCGTTCCCCCCGGTTTAGGAAATGGGTAAAATCATTCAGCGCGATTTCTTTCCGGATCTGCAAAAGCTGAAAGCACAGAATGAATACCTGGATGCCTTGGCGAGCAACGACGTTTTTAGGCTCAGACAGATCTTCTCCAAATACAGCTCAAAGAGGCCAAATTCGTCCAGAATTGGTAGGTATTCCGGCAGTAACTGTGTTGTGTGCATTTTTTCACAATGTAATCGTCTCTTTATAGCAAGTCCCGCTACGTTCGAAACACCTCTCCCGGATACCACACCAGCTTCGGAACTGCCCCCTTCGGTCCGATCCACATCGACCGTAAGCTCGAGCAAATCCACCAAATCCATCGGAGACAAGCACTCGTTGGACAGCTTCCTGCAGACGTACACAAGCGAAGACAATGATAGTTTTCAGGAGATTATCGAAACGGCGGATCGTAAGCTCCGGCAAAAGTTCGCCGTTCTCTACCAAGCGGAGGGATCTTCGGCGATTGAGATGAACAAATGTTTGGCCCTGCCGTCCATCGAGCAACAGTTCGATCAGCGAGAAAAGCCGAAGCAGCTGGACATGTGGACCTACACCAACAAAAACTTCATCATGTACACACCCGAAGGTGTGGAGCTGACCAAAGAGGAACAGCTGGAGATGGCCAAGCGGAAGCAAGAGATAAGCCACTCCTGTACGCGCCTTCACCGGAATCCGTTCAACGATCAGGACAGCAAACAGGCGATCGTGGAAGCGGCCAAAACGCAGGCGAAACATTTGCCTGAAAAGATCGGAGTCGATGGCAAAGTGGTGGACACGTCGAGCGACACGCCGAAGGTGCGTGGGTTTGGCTTCGTCAAGAGTCCCTCACCGTGCCCTGGTGTTACCGACAGTCCGCTTTTTACATGGGGCGAAATCGAGGGAACCCCCTTTCGTCTGGACGGTGGTGACACCCCGCTACACCCATCATCCGCCGGACCCTCTTTTCGCATAGTGGAGACATCAAAGCGCGAAAACTTGGCCCTCCAGCTGGCCGAAAAGGCGGCGGAAAAGTCACGCGAAAAGAAAGCAAAGGCAATCGAGGCAGCCCGGCGGAACATGGCGTCCCCGATGGTGCGCAGCTCGTTCGAGCGATTGGCCAGCATGTCCCCAGCGGCACGTCGATTAGCCACGAACAAGATAGGCTTTCTAAGCACACCGAGTCCTCTTCGGTCTCCGGCGCGATCGGTAGGTCTTAAAACACCTACCATGCGGGGACCGGGAAGTGCCAAAGCGCGCCATATCGTTGCTTCCCCGGTGGGAATGGTTCGCCGGAAGACACCGCTCGTGTCGGGAAGTGACCGACCGAACGTCATTTCGAAGGGTGCGGGTGCGGGTGCGGATCTCACTGACGATTTACTGGACATTCCCACCGGAGGGAAACGTCCGAAGGCCGCTGATTTCTTCTGAAAGTTTTACGCTTTCGTTGTTAAATTTAAAGTAAGAATATATAATTAAGACGAGTCTCATAACATACGTTTGTTTTGCGTTTGTTTCATCCTAAAAATAACGAAATTTTAAGAAAATTCAAATCCTATTTTAATACAGCCTTCTTGTACCTTTTCCTTATCATATGTTTTATTGCGTTTCAAACCGTTTCTACTTTACTAAACTAAAACCTACAGCGTTGAATGTTGGACGATACATTTAATGACGAAAGATTGATGTATTGACTAGAGAACAGGGGGTTTTAAATGTATAGATCGTGTTCATGATCCCCTCTATGTTTTCATCAGATCGAGCAGCAATCGCTCGATGGCCACCTCGCCGACCGTCTTCCGGAAAAGCATCTCCTGCAGCACCTTAGGGTTAGCCGCGGCCTTTATGGCCGGGAGGAGTAATAGAAGGTGACCTAGCCGGACTCCACCGCACTTTTCGTGCAACAGGGCGACGGTTTGATCCTGCAGCAGCAGCACCTCGTGGGCCGCATACAGCCGGGGTTGATCGGGCCGGAAAAGGACGAGTGCTTTCAGGCAGGCCGCCTCTCGGTAATCGATACGGGCGGCACCGAACTGTTGGATGGCACTCTGCAGCTTGACCGCCAATGGATTGCGTGCGATGAAATCTGCATTGTGGGGGAAGGAAAGTATTAGAAGAAAGGCTTTTTACCCTCATGGACTCAACACCTACCGCTGTCGATGGGAAGTCCCCATTGCGCGGCGGTGATGACAAACAACTCCGCCCAGGCCTCCTCCAAGAGGACCTTCTGATCGCTAGCAGGCAGTTGAAGAAACGAGGGTACCGTTTTGGCCCACTTGACCGCCAGGAAGAGTAGCTTGGCGGCCGATTCCAGCAGCATGTCGGTTTCACTTTTCACGAAGGCCTGCGTCGTCGGTTCCGTTCCCGCGCGAGCTCTGCCCGTCGGACTTCCACCCGGTTCCTCGCCGGTACTGCTGACTTCGTTCTCTTTGGCCGAACTGAGACTCAGGATTGAACTGATAGAGTGCATCGGAGGTGGTGCCGGTAGGACCAGCGAGTCCCCGGTGATACTGTTGAACATGGACTCGGACATGGACGTCGGTTTGCCGATGTGGTGCGACGTGGACTTCGGTGCCAGCGTGCCCGACGAGGTCGGTTGAAGTGGAACCGGAACCTGAATCGAGCCGGAAAGTGGCTGTGGCAAACTGATCGGTTGAAATGCGGTCGATGGCGGTGGGGAGAAGTGATCGAACACGTTGTTCGTTCCACCGCCGGAACTGGCGGCGGCAGCATTGGTAAGCGCCGCCGCTGATTGGGCCGCATATGGGGAAAAGAAACGGCCAGATTCGCCGAGTGGAGCGAAGCCTCCCGCTGCGGACGCCGTAATGTGCAGTGGAAGCGGAAAGAACAGATTCGTCTGGGGCAGCGAAAAGGATGCCCTCGATGCGTAGTAGTCACCGTGGGCGGACAGCGCATTGACCGCCGCCAGTGGGCCGGCGCAGTTCCGGGGAGCTCGCTCGTGTTGGACGGCTGGGTGAAGCAAAAGAATGAAAAAAGAGGAAGCCATGAAGCGAGAATGAAAAGAAACATCCATTAGAGTGTGGAAGGACCGAGGAGGGAAGAACACTAAAAGAAAGGACAAACAAGCGACACCAAGGACCAGCCGGTACGGTTCCCAGCAAGCTGATTATTACCGACGGAACGTGTCGGGTCGGGGTGAAGAGACGCTGGAGACCCTTTTGACCACTGTCTCGGTTCGATGGGTCAATGTTGTTTTGGCACGACGGGGGATGATTGTACCACAATAAGGGCCGTGGAAAGTCAACTAACTACTGATTGATTGCTAGGTTGGAAGCGGAAGTGTGGAAGCACCCTGAATGAAAAGAGAGAAATGATAACCAACACAAACCGTCTTCTGCGGAAGATTCTTGATTTACGGAAGAAACAATTTATGTGTTTAGTTTAGAGGAAATACGCTGTGAAGAATTATGTAAAAAAAGTTTTTGTATACTCGGCAAAATAATTCTAGAATGCAGCAAGATCAACTAACAATTGATATAATTTGGCATTCTATCAGAATATGCTAAGCGATGAAGATAAGCGCAATGTGTGTCAGAGTTAAGCACATTTTCTGAACTGGATAAAACACGTTTTTCTGCATTATCTACTTTCCATAAAAGCTAAAACAAATCAGTGTTAAACGTACTCGATAATATTATTTCAAGAATATTGCCCACTTTTACCATGAATATTGAGATGGAAAGTATAGCTTAAATCGACAAACTGGCCACCAACAATTGAAATTATCTTTTATTTCAAACATACCAATAAAGAACATTAAATATTTGGGATTTATTCGTATGTTAATCTTTTGATCGAACCAAGAAAAATGGTACACAACACACAAACAACAAAAATATTTCAACCAAGGATTTTAGGAGTCGTGTCGACTACATTAAAAAGTTACAAACCTCAAACTGTTAACTAAATGAATTTAATATCCATTATTTTGGTGAATAATCGATCGCCTTATGAAACATGTCAAAACCCATCATTTCCACCCGGGAAAAGTTTACCATCAGTTTGTTATCGTTAACCATCATCGTGCGTTGAGAGTGGAAACGAAATCAATTTTTACGATGTGAAGCAACCAACTGGCCAAACAGACCACGCGGATCAGAATATCCACTAACATACCGGGGGACAACTTAACAGCTTTTCGGAATGGGGTTGACAGAACTTTTTTTTCTGGTTGTGGAAAATTTGAAACCAGTCCGGGAAACCGAAACTTCCGCAGCAGAAAGTGAACACTCAAGAATTCCTTTCTGGGAGCTAACTTTCGATGCGTTCACCTTCTCAAGTAGCTTGCTTTTAAACAAATATCTCCCACTCGCCAGTAGAACCATTTTGAACCGGAGGAGGGGACAGTATTTCCGGGAAAATTGAAGAGGGTCGATTTTGGGTGAAAATTGATTGGTGAGGAAAATATGTCCTGTGTAATGTCGTTTAATTGATCACGTGAAGGGGAGTTTGTGAAATGGACATTATCTTTTTCAGTCTTTTTGTAATTATCAAGGATGACCGAAATGTGTGTCTCTTTTTCAACGTCTTTATTATTAATTCATAAATTTGCATTTGAAATGAAGATAAAATGAGACAGTAACATATGTATTATGGGAAATCTCAGCTTACTCTCTATTATCTCATCTTTTTCAGTGTCTCGCTATCGATAGCTTCGGGGATAAGATTACTTTTTGCGCTGATAAACGTTTTAAAAGCACTAACAAGGTTGTTTGTGTATATTATAAAAAACAAAATTCATTTTTGGTAATCGATAGTGGCGTTTTTCCTTGGTCGCCGGAAAGTTAAAGTTCTCTGGAGAAAGGAAAACCCATCGGACGGGTTTGTTGATTTAGCAATTAGACGAGTGTCTTATGGTAAATATTATTCCATCCACCGATGCTCTTCCCCCTGTTCCTCTCGGTGTCAATCACAGTCGGCCCGGCCAAAGAACAAAATCCTTTTTCAATTCCATCCCCCATCCGGCCGTCGGTTTCGGGGATCAGTTAGCGATCACCAGGCGGAAAACCGGAAGCGACGACAAAAGTTGTGACTCAAACAAACTGAACCTTCACCCCTACGGTGACCCTCTCCGTTTTTCCCTCCCTCGTGCGGTCGAGTGTAAACATATTTTTTCACTTCCATCCCGGAACACAGCCGCCCGCGGGGTCGTGTTTTCCCCCTTCGTGGTGGAAAAGCGGGCGCGTTCGATTTGGCGCTAATTGCGACCAGCGAACTGACGCCGGGCGGCGAGTGACAATAGAAAGAGAGAAAGGGAGAGGGGGAAAAGGAGAGATTTGTTCAAGTGATACGACAAGTGTTTGATTTCCGAGGCCACAATCGGCGCTAGGGGGAAAATCCCTTTCCCAGTTCCCTTTTCTTACCTTCCCGACGCATGTTCGCCTGGAGACACTTGGCGAAGCGACACGCCTGGCACTGGTTCCGCCGGGACACGTCCACCACACACTTGCCGCCCTCCTTGCACACGTACTCCAGGTTCCTGTGCGGGAAAGGAAGGAAGGAAGAAAGGAAAAGAATTGCCGAAACTGTTTCGAAACATCGGTAAACATCGGACACATCGGAGCGCTCCTTGATGTTCGCTGCAGAAGTTCACTTTCTCACCTTCGGATGCTGCGTTTGAAGAATCCACGGCAACCGTCGCAGGACGGAACGCCGTAGTGTTTGCCCGAAGCCCGATCTCCGCACACCTTGCACAGGACACCGGGGCCACCGCCGCCACCACCCATCTTCTGCATGCTGGAGATGTCGTTCATGTTCGAACGTTGCCACCAAGGGAAAAAGGGCTGAACGCAGGGAACGCTGTGAAAGACCGAGTTACTAATAGCTTTTCTCGATGCGTAAAATGTTTCTAGAGAGTTTTCTAAACTATACAACACTTTGCGAGTAGGAAAACCTGTCCATAAGGGGTAAGAAATCTGGGGCAAGAAAATCGAAGAACATATTAAAGATGATCACATCGTCGAGAAACTTCTTTATATTACACCAATTTTATTTTTACGAGTGGTTGGTGCACCTTTGTCACAAGACAAAACTAAGAAGTTAAGGATACCTTCAATTTCAAGAACAGTCTGATTCAGTTAGGAACCAATAAGATTGAATGATAATTTAGAAAAATTTAGCCTAAATATCTATCTTATCGAATTTTTCTAACACGTGGACATAGACTTAAAGTTTCTTCTAACAACGAAACTATTTTCATTTCAAACTCTTTAATTAGATGGGCTGTAATATGAACTCAAATTGAATATCTTCTTGTATTCATAGAAAAATTTAATTAGCTCCATTTATTTACATTTCCCACTGTTGAATCATTTCCGTTTTCATTTGTTTTTATTTGATTAGTTCCACATTATTGGAAACAATGATGTTGCGATTTATGTACATGTTTTTACATGTTCCCTGTAAAAGCGTTCTGTATGGAAAATCATGCTTTTGTTTTCTTGTCCAACATGTAAAATTGTTAAATAGAACGTGAGGAAAAACTGTTGTACAAGCGTAAATAAATACCGTTTTATAATAAAAAAATTTGTCGCAATACGTGATCAAATTCAATTTAAGCTTGCATTCATTGATGTTTTACGTTGAACTTGGGGAATAAAAGATTCTATGCACATATTTCTCTCTAAATTAGATAACCTTTGTCATTTACATGAATTGAATCCTATATTCCAATATCTATCAGTAAACAAGTCGTACCCGCAATTAACCACTTGTTTTAAATCGGAAGCGTTCCAACACACTTTTATCAGGGAATCGAAATTCGTATCACGCGATGTATAGATTTTGCTTTCATTGAAACCAGATGAAGATATCTAATCCGAACATACCATCACATTAGTCTCCGATTAATGGCACGTGGTTCATTTAACCTTCTATACCCTGAAATGTTACCTCATTATACGGCAATACACGACTCGGTTCCCTTATAAATATCATGGCCAAACAAAAAAAAAATAGACAGCTGTTGATAGTTACGAAACCAAAAACAAAAAAAATCCCTTTAACATAACCACATGCACTCATACCCGACCCTTGCCCCTGAGGGTCGTGAGGATAAAAATTCGACCCCATCCCGCACCGATTGCTTTCGCTCAATTCTTGTTTCCGGTAGATCCTTCCCGTATCGCTTGTGTGAAAGTGTCATTACCGGAGGCTAACACTTTCCCAGAGTATGAAAGGGAGAGAGAAGGAGAGAGAGGGGATAACCAATGGACAACACACAATCTAGCCGGGGACAAAAAGGGGTTGCCGTTTTCGTCGCCTTCGGACAAATCACTGGAAATTCAATAATAATGAACCGTGTTTAAATCGAACCGCCACGTGACCGAGGGAAGTACGGTTTCCCAACGGGGAAAGTTTTCCTGGAGCAACATATGTGACGAAATTTGTTGAACATTTTTTAAGCAGAAACAAAACACCATACATGAAGAATGTTGTTCTGGTTGGCCGATTCCGTGTGCAATGTGTGTGATGATGGATGAGAGATGGAAAATGCTTTTTTGATTAATTTTATAACCACATATTTTGGTAAAAGAAAAGTGGTTATAAAAAGCGAATGATGATTGATTTTCGATAGGACATTTAGAAAAATATATTCTCCAGAAATATTCAACGGAAAGGATTCACTTTTCTGAAAAGCTTTTCCTCAACTCACGGTAAAAGTCAAATTTCATATCCTTGCTTCCATCGACTCTAATTACGGAGGTGAATAATTGATATCTTCCTCAGGCGGAAGATATTAATTTCCCATCATTGCTCAGGTGCACGGACCGAGGTTGTTGGTCACCACCGGAACCAGGAAAATCCACCCCCTAACGTGCGGGGGTTGAAAATCGACAGCACACATGCCACGAACACGGACAATTATGATTACCTTCCGAGAATTCTTGTTTGGGGTCGAGTGGCACTGGACTGAACAGAAAACAAAAGGTTTTCCTCCCGCCCAGAAAGGGGAAAAACAATGGCGCGTGCGGGAAATTATTCGGTAAACGGTTTGACTTTTCACTTTCCGTGTCCTCCTAAAAGGTCTCCAGGTCTCAGCCCTTAGGGTGAAATGTGAGTAACTTTTAACCGCCGGAAGGAAGGACTTTCCATCGGTTTGTTGGAAAAACAGGGTGTAATCACGCACCGGGAACGTTATTTTTGACGGGCAAATTAAACGTTACGATTTGTGGTTAGAAGTGACTTTCAATATTTGTGCAAATATATAATTGAATATGAAATAATTGAAATTATCTTTAGCCGGCACACACGCAGGTGCAAAGAGACAGTAAAATTGAAAATTATTTTTCTCCTACTACATAAACCACTCCCGTTATCGAATAGCATAATGGATGAAAACCTTTGTACCCGATTTTTCGTTCAATTGTTATTCCTTTACGCCCAAGTAATCCCGGAATAGCGTCACCATTGAACCGGGATGACTTGTCGGAATAATATGGAAAACCATCGGCACTCGACGATACACGACGACGCGAAATCAATTGACTTTCCCTATTGAGCCTGATTGATGTTCATTGATGAGAGCGAGGAAAATTGAGAGTGTTAAAAAAATTAGCATTTTATCAACTCATGGAGAATTCCGGCAGCTGCTACCAAACTTTCGTCGGTTAAAAATCGTCGGAAGGATTTTGTGCACGATTGAATCAATATTAAAAATGAAATTCGAACAAACAGGAGAAATTTTACTGTCAGCCTCTTTACCAATAGATATCCTAGTTCAATTTTTAAATAGTTAAGACATAATACGCAAGTAATTGGAATTAACGTCGAATGGAAATTGGTTTTATTAGGCTTATGCCTGGATCCAAAGGCTAAAGGAAATCCTATCTTTTATACGATTTCTTTGTTTATAGTTAAAATTATACTTTTATTTATACACAGACACTTTTAAAATTTGCACAATCAGCGACAAATTTTGAAATAACTTTAGTTTCGACAACTTACCGGCGGCTTTTTTTTATGTTCCTTTCTGTTCCCGTATCCTTTTTTACTTGTTCTCTCACTTTTAGAATAAATTCCACTGAGAAAGTTAAAGTAATTCACATAACACACATCATGCACGAACAAAATACTGCTTTGAGGCCAATGGATGTCCTTTAAACTTCTGATGAACGGACGGACAGAACCAAGAAGACACTTGTCCAGAATGACGTCCCGTTTGCGATTGATTGTCGAACGTGTGTTTTGCGATGCTTGTTGCGAGCGATGGTGGCCTGGTTTTTGGGGTTTGACCTCCGACCTGCCCCGATCTGGCTGTGATCGGAATTCATCCTGCTGCCACTTGCATGTCCTTTTCCCGCTACGCTCCGGAACATGAATGTATTTCGCTTCCCTCCCGGGGATTGATTCCGTTGCCGCGCGGAAAAAGTAGGTGTGGTTTACAGTTCCACAGAGCGCATGAGTCCTGGACAAGGATAGCTTTCCCCTAAAGGACGAATGGAGGAAAGGGGTTGACTGAACGCGGACTGACTTTATGCCCGAACCGGTGTTGACCGGCAGCCACCATCTTCGCCGTCGTCCTCGTCGTCGAGGACATGCCAAACGGCCAAAAGGACACGGAACGGTCAGATCGCGTCAGTTGCCGGCACAAAAGGACAGCGATTGCTCATCCAAACAGTTTCCAAGGGGAGTTCGGTTGTGCCGTGTCCTGGAGGAACTGTGCGCCATCATGGAGGTGGATGACTCCTCCCACCGGGGATCCTTATTGTGGGGATGCATAATTTATCGCAGACCTTCCGCTCACCGGGATTAAGCGTGCACAGGACACTTATTGCGTGGAATATAAATAAGAATGAAAGAACTGTTTATTGCCGGATCGATCGATTGTCATTCAAGAGAATGAAGTTAATTATCATTAAAGAAAACTAATTGACTTTCAATAGCTATTGCTCGGTTGGGTCGGTATAGATGACAAAAGCAAAGATTGTGTGTTAAGATATATAAAAATAGATTACAAAATGTTGTTGACGCTATTTAAATTGTATATTATGAATGATATACGTAGGGGTACTGTAGAATGAATGAAACCTAGTTTGCTTTGTGAGGTTTCAATTTTTATTTTTACCTAAATTTTAGAACTTTTATGGATAGTCTTATACCTTTAACGAGGCTATTTCTTCTTTTCCACATATTTTCTTAAGCAAACAATGTGCGCATTTCATGATTACGTTTTCGTCGCTACGTACGCTACGTTTTGGTAATTATTACTATTTTTATCCAGGTCGTGTACCTTACTTTCAATGTTACCACCCTCCCATCGGTTTCATCTGCCCAAGAGTGGATCAATCGTCATTTAAAAACGTTTCGGCATGGTTCCGCGAAACAATTGATCCCAGGTCCAGCATGTGCGAGTGAAGGTCTGCGACTTCTTTTATGTTAACCACATCCTCCGACACTCTTTGGCGATTTTTAACTAAGTAATTAATGAATGGCTTATTATGACATATTTCAACAATTTCCATCCTTTTCACATTCACTAATTTTATATTTTTGTTTTTGATGATTTACAATCAATTGTTTTATTTGTATGATTTGTAGAATTGCACAATAAACATTTCCATGATTTAAAAAATATGGAAATCGATGACAAATTAACTGAAAACAACTGTAAAGAGGTTTGACATTCGCTGTCGACTGAAAAAGACTGTAACAGCTGATAGCGTCAAAGCAAGTGGTAAACAAAACAGGTGAGGAACAACTTGTGTAGCCATGGTTACGGGTCTTTAAACTAACATGGTCTATTTCCGATATTTAAAAGTATTTCGAAAAACATATTGGTTAGATTTATTTAAAAGCAAAACAAATAACTGATTATAATGTTTAGTTCAACTACTTGTGTGGTGTTTCTCAAGTGTTCACAAATACGTCTCCGCACCATTATCATTCGCAAGCAGACTGATAAGCGATGATGTTTACCATATGCCCATCAATTGCAACCGAATGAAGTGTTTTGCAATTCCGTTCTAGTTTTCTTCCTATCGTTGCTGCCAACGGATCGTTCAGAAAATGTCTTCTACCAACGCGCTTCCGGATACCTTCGTTGAAGGCTTTCACGATGAGCAGTTTGTGAAACGTATGGAATATGTTCCGTTCGGTCGAACGGGACTGAAAGTGTCGAAGATATCCCTTGGTACTGGAACACTTAGTCAACTGTACGGGTAAGTATATTTTCCTTTCACTCGAAGTTCTGTTTCATCTACTATGTTAATTTTGTTTTCGTTATTTAGGGATCTGGATGAAACGGAAGGTATAGCAGCGGTTCAGCTGGCGGTACGACGCGGTATAAACTACATCGATACGGCACCCTTCTACGGCCAGGGTCGCTCGGAAGAGGTTCTTGGCAAGGCGCTGAGAACGATTCCTCGTGGTGCTTACTACGTGGCCACGAAAGTCGCACGCTACGAACGGGACTTTGAGCGGATGTTTGATTATTCTGCGAAGAAAACCCGGGAAAGCGTTGACAAAAGTCTCAAGCTACTTGGAGTGGACTACATCGATGTAGTCCAAATCCACGACATCGAGTTTGCGCCCAACCTGGAGGTGGTACTGCAGGAAACGCTACCCACACTAGAAGCGCTACGCAAAGAGGGAAAAATAAAATACATCGGTGTGTCCGCCTATCCGATGGACATCCTGAAGCAGGCCATCTCGGAAGTACCCGGACGGTTCGACACCGTTCTATGCTATTCCCGAAACACTCTGTTCGATGATTCGTTGAAAGATTTTCTGCCTTTCTTTTTGGAAAATCGACTAGCTGTCATTTGTGCCTCCGGACATGCCATGGGTCTGCTGACGAACGCTGGCCCTCAACCGTGGCATCCGGCGCACGAGCAAACGAAAGTCGTCTGCCGGGAAGCGGCAGAGTACTGCCGACAGAATGGTGTAGAACTTGGTAAGCTGGCGATGCATCACTTCATCCAACTGGCTGGACCTTCGACATTCCTCAGTGGAATGCAAACGCAACAGCTAGTGACCATTAATCTGGACGCTTTCTTCTCCGGCCTAACGGTAAAGGAGGCGGAAGTGATAGCCTATCTGAAGGAAAGGTCAGTAAGAACTCACGTTAGGTTTCGGATGCAATTTACTAATTTCGTTTACTTTTTTCATCCTTGATTGTTGCGTCTTTAGCGTGTTTACGAAGATAGAGAAAACTCACTGGGAAGGCGTTGAGGTGGAAATTGTCCGAGCGGCTTTAAAAGGCGTCACAAAATGATCCAACTGTTCGTGTTTGATAATAAAAATACATTCATCAAAAACCACTCCCAAAGAAAAGTTTATCTGTAAAGACATGATGTACAAATGATTACTCCCTGTTACGGCCTTACTGGAACTGAAAGCATTACCCGGAAAGCATTACCATGGGAACACATTTTCCGAGCTCCACAACATCGTACAATCTGAACCAACGTCCGCGTGTTGCTTGGATGCTGCTTGACTTACTGACTTACTGGTCCGGTTGGCGAAAAGCTTTCCTATTTTTCCTCCCGAGAGAGAAAAACCGGTTATCCTGCCCTGATGTAACGACAAGTAATGTTGTTCACGTGCACAATCTTCCTGATCGGAGACCAGTTCCACGCCAAGTGCAGGGCTTGTTAAGCGGGGGACCACTTACGCACTAGTAGCCTACATCCGATGATCGGTTGCCCGTAGTAACCGGTCATTACATTTATCGTCCATGATCGATGGGAAACACCGGTTGCTGAGTATCGGGGGATCAGGGCGTACCATAATAAACCATTTCTTTATGATAGATGGTTAAGTTGATTGATTAATTTGTACGAAAATAACATACAATTTTTTAGGCCAGAGATGGATAGCTTAATTGAAAACTATTAATTTCTAAATTATACAGGTTAACACGTTTTCTTCACTCCAATGAATTTTTTTACAGGAAGTACAAATAAAAATGTTTCCGATCGGATCAGCTACTCCAAGTTGCCGACAAGTACGTCAAGCCCGAGTGTGACATAATCAACTCCAAAGAACCCCCCAAGGCTTGGCCCGTCGGGGGGCACATGTTGCGCAATCGAGGAAGATGTCCGCAGTACGGTCGCGTGTGGAGTACGGAATCCATTAGAGCGGCAATGAAACATAAATTATGGTTTGGTTTTATTTTCCCTTTCTACACAAACAAACTACTACATGCTGCTGAATGAGTCCATGAGAAGGTCCCATTATTCCTCCCGAACCTCCTCGATTGCTGGTACTTTGATCTTCGATGGGCCATTTCGTTTAGGAAAAACCATTTTTCGTTTAGGGAAACGGCATCAAGTGCTTCCTTGCCCTTCGTATTTGGACCTTTTTTATGAAAACCTGTTACATTGGAGCACCTGAGTGCCAAGGGCTTGCGCTTGGCCATGCTTTCGTTCTCACTTCACGATAAAAACGAACGAAGCGAGACGGAACCGTCGCTTGAAAAGCTCTTCATGTTTAGTGATCCGCGCTGAGGTTGCATGCGACAGGAATATTATATTGAAAAGTATATAAAACTATTGAAATGATAAGTTGTCCATTTTAAAAGCCATCGTTGTAGAAAATTAAAATTGATGCCTAAAATAAAACCGATCAGGAAATGGAACCAATCTTACCTTCACTTGAAAAAGCGACAAAACACACAAACACGTGTCGGCCCTTTGACTGATCGACGCTAACGTGGAGTGTAACAACCGCACGGGCCACATTGTGTGCCGCATTTGGTATGCACCATGCACCACTGAATCACTCACGGCAGGGTGTTGGAGATGATTGTTTAGCAGACAAATTATGCACCTCGACAGGTGTCCGCTTGGATGGCGGTGTTTGCGGTTTACCACTGTTTACAATTAGGAAATCATTATTGCAGGTCCCGGTGGCAGGAAATGGGTGGGTCAGGGCGGAAATCCGAAGGCTTCAGCGAGTTGGATCCAGTTTTTAGATAATGGAAAACGATAAGGGATTCAATCAAAATGGGCCATTTACGGAGAGGATTCGGGTGGTAAGAGTTGGATCAAAGAAGGTAGGAGACTTTTAAATATTATTTAAGTATAGTTAAACTTAAGTTTAAACGTGCCTAAGTGTGCCTACTCCTAAAAGGCACAGTTCCTGAAATTGGCGCCTTCCTTTGATTATACATTTTATGTCGATCGAATTTGACGGCCAGAAAATAAAGACGGAATCAAATTTGAACTATTCCAATTAAGGAATGGCCGTTGGGAAACGGTAAACATATCCTGACGCCGCGGCGTTACGTAAACCCGAATGCAATGTGGTTTATCATTTGGGCGAGTCAGTAAACCGATTCCGCAACTCCCACCGGATGACACGCGAAAGCCCTAGCGCGAAACGCCCAACGTACGGAAGTGTACGCATTTTCCGAAAGGGCCGACCGCACAGTTTCGCACAATCGCTATCACTTTTCTTTTTTTTTTTTTTAATCAAATGACGCTTCGATTGCGCCGATCGGCAACGCGAGCGAATGCATTTTCCTGCCAATTTTCCGCAAATAAAAAAAGGAAAGGACGTCGCTCACCGCGTGCCATCGATCGCCGATCGTGGTTTACCACTTTCCACGCTGGTCCGCACGTGGAGAGATGGAACATTTTGGCGCGCGCTCGTGTTTTGGAATCTGCGTGTTTCTCGCGGGAGCTCAACTCGGCCAACCGAGGGGGGATACCACGATCGTGGACTGATCGCGAGCCCTCTCCACTCCGCGCGTACACCACTACCATCACGCGGATATATAATATTGGCCGCGCCGGTCACGATCATGCTCAGTCAGCGGTACGCCGTGGAACTGCGAACATCAAACGGGTTTTTCGATCGTTAAACTTTTCTTCTCCACCGGAAACCCGTTATCGCATCGTGGTCTGTCCGTCGTGTCTGTGCTATACTCGATAGTGTTTTCAATCAGAAGAAATATTACATTCCAACCAACGATGGCCATCGAGAAGAGTGCCGTAGCTGCCGTCTGTTGCTGTCTTTTGCTGCTTCCGGCGTACAGTGTTCTTGCTAAAAGCTCGGAGGAAAAATCGGAAGGTTAGTTGTGTGCTTTCACCGGACAACAAGTGCGTTCTACATCGAACTCTTTACCGAGTCAAGTGAACGATTCCGCTATGACTCACCTGTGAAGGAAAGTGGTAATCTGATGGTTCACTGTGTTGTCCATGAGTAACGGATCCACCTCAACCATCATCAACGCACTACGTCATCGCGGTGTGTCTTCTTGTTGTTCCGCTTCGTCTCAGACGTCTCAGGCGTTCTGGTCAGATGGTTTCTTTTGCCATCTCCACAAGGGAACCGGTTTTTGGATGTACTCGTTTGCTTCACGCCGCGTGCTGTGTTGTGAACCCTTGCGGTTTGCTTTAAAGGCGGTGAAAAATTACCAAAAACAAACTGATTCTTTGTAGGATGAAAAACGTTTTCATTTTTGAAAACATTCATTGGTTTACAACTCCTATTACCTGCATTTATTCTTACACTTTCAAACCTTTTAGTGTACAGTTCAGAACCCAATCTCAATGATTTATTTTCCGTCTCCAACTGTTCACCGTTTAGAGAGCCTTTTCGAGCAGGACTTAGGCGACCAGTTCAAGATCGATGCGTCGACGCAGGGTCTGCAGAAGGTGAACCTTCGATGCGGGGCCGATTCGATGCGCATCGAGCTGAAGACGGAGGAAGACTTCCAGGGCGTCATGTACACACGGGGTAGCTACTACAAGCAGACGAAGCCGTGCTTCGTGAAACCGGAACGAGCCGGCCGGACGCTCGAGATGAAGTTTAACCTCGACCAATGCCAGACGGTAAACAACGGCGAGGTGTACTCGAACATTGTGGTCGTCCAGCACGATCCGGACATCGTTACGCCCGGGGATGCTGCGTTCGCCGTCGAGTGCGATTTCCGCAAGCCGCGCGGAGTGACGGTCAGCTCGGAGATTCAGGCACGCGATAGGTAAGGACGACAAGGAGGACGGCGTGGTAGATAGGAGGAGGGGTGGGAGATGGGCGTAGTGTGAAGGTATCTTTCGAAGATCCTCTAGGCTGTAGGCTTTCGTATCCTGTAAGGTTTACTTGCAAGTAGGCTATGAAGTATTCACACAACAACTCTATTCATCTTTTCACGCAAAACCTAAAACAAACAACAACAAACGATGCACAAATCGAACCGGAAAATGCAACACCAACGCACCAACACCAAACACGTATACGCCACACACGCGGACACAGCGATCAGACACCAGCGTCACGCATCACACTAACCAGTCCGGACCCGTCAGCGAACGCACACGCGCCGAACGAGCACAATTCGGTCCACAGCACTTCCGGTTCGGTCACGTTCGTACCGAGCCGCTTCCGGAACGGCACACAGTCGCTTCCGGAGCAGCGCGTCCGGGGGACGGTCGAAACGGTCGAAATTCACACAACACAACAGCCACCAACAACACAGGATCATCGTGACGAGTTGTGAGAACTGCCAAGATGTGTGTGCATGAGTCCCAAAGTATGAAAGGGAATTCGTGAGATAATTTATTAAAAAAAGATAAACCAACGCCTGCGTGGATGCACAGCGACAAACATAGACTTCCCAGTAACATCCCGGAAGAATGTTCAGTCATCGAACGATGCTCACCTTTGCGACTACTAATCCTTCTTTTTGTTCAAACCGATGTGTGTTTCCACAGCCTTGAAACAGCGAAAGCAAACGCAACCGCCACCTATCCTCCTACCGACTGAAAAGCAACCGACCCTTCTCCCCCCCAATTACTACTAACCCCAACGGTGCTACGGTTACACATTGGCAGTAAAGTTCCTTCCGGATACGGAATCCTCCCCAAATCCCAACGAACTAACCAACACCCACCGCAGAAGAATGTGAAAATGACGATTTTCCTTCCACCGAAAAAGTAGTAGGGTGAAAAAGAATGAATGTTCTCTTGGCTGTTACCACTTTCGTTAGTCACTGTTGTAAGTGACAAAGTAGAGTAAAAAGAAGTTGTTTCCTATAAATAAAAAAACGTTATAAAAGGATTATACAACCCTTGTGGTGATATTTATCAGTTGAAAGAACATATTGTTTAATAGACGCTGTTTAATGAGAGTGTGGCAGAATAGAGAAATTGAATTCGATGGAATCGATAGTTATTAAACTTGAGCCTAATTCTTGTGCTGTATTGAAAATTTGTAGGCCATGGAAACGTTTACCAAATTGCATAGAAAAGTTCGGAATTACACAAGCACGATATCACATGAATCCGTTCAGTATGAGCTAGATTTGTTTTACTTTTTATCGCGGTTTAACTGTTTCATTAGTTCTTATTCATTGTAGCGGAACAACATAACTTGCTTTAGTTTTATACACAATCTTCTCTCCACGCCCCAGCATAACGATGGGCCTTCACTTCCCTCGCTTCGTTCCGGAGTCATCATCAGTGTAAATATGTTGATGGCATCCTTCCCTTTCCATTTGTTCCTTACTTCCATCCTATAATGCTGCGTGCCCTCCTGCTGCTGGTTTGTGTTTTTGTTATTATTTCGCTATTCAACCGTCCGCTTCCGTATCTCATCCTTTGCGTCGCGACACTGGAAACAAAAGCTGTTTTTAAGGTACACAAGCGGAGTTATCTGACCTACCTTTCCTTCTTCGTATCTCAATCACGAGAACAGCTTTACACAAAGCTTAGTACGACTCGTTGATTTTTGTTTTGTTTCAGTAATCCTACACTATCCCTCTTTTCATTTCCTCTATCGTCTGTTCAATCCGGCATCTTTAACTCTTTGTGACCACCATTCGTTTCTGCTGTAAATAGAGCCCAAAGATTACAAAAAAAAACACATTTCAAACTAAATGAAACGATATTCGAATTGGATCTTTGTAATAGTACAATCCTACTCTTCTCCACTGCACACTTTCACTTGCATTTTCTTTTAGTGCTTCCCTATCTATACACAAATTTTACTCTGTTGTCCTTTGTTGTCCAATAAATCTCCTCAACCAGTCTGGGGTTGTTTGCCAAGTTTTATTTCATATCATTTTCGCTAATATGTTTCTCTTTACTTTTTACACTATATCATTTTTAAATTATTATCAAATAAGTTTGGTTTCCTTTTCAAATCCCCTCCGTCATACACAGAGCTTCTTTCCTATCGTGTTTCTTTTTCTGTTCGTCCCATCGCTTACATTTCCTTCGCGCCATGTGCCTCTTCTGTTGGTAATCCGACAGTATTATTAAAGTTTAACGTTAAAATCCTTTAAGTTTAAGTCACGCATACGGTTCCTGCTTCCTCATTCTTTTCTCCTTTTGCCATTCGGTTTCGTCCGTGCACTGTGGATTGCCCTCATGTTATTGCAGCAGTGCACCGACACGTATGCCAATCAGTTCACATCACAACTTCCCAATGTTTAGTTCTGTTTCTTTACCAAAGCGAAACGAAGAGTACAATAACAGATACACTGTCCAAATTAAAAATAACTACCATTGAGTGCTGGGGGAGACTGGGGTGGAAAACGATGAGTGGAAACGAACGAAAACCATAAGGATGGAGATAGACTTCGCGACACATGTTCATATCTTTAACTGTTTTGCAGTTTTTCTTATCTGCCTATATTCTTGTTAGTTTTTGGTATCTTCGACGATATACTCTACTAGATGAGAGAAGAGATATTGTAAAACCGGAAAAAGGGTAAAACTGTCACACTAGCCGAAGCAGGGCAGATATTTTCTTTTGTTACAAGTGGCTTTTGTAGGCGAATTCGCGTGTTTTCCATTCCTACTACTCAATGAAGCGGCTGGTTGGTAATTAGTTCTGCTGGCTATTGGTTTGTACTTACATCCTACAGGTAATGTGCCTTCGTTACCCTTTCCTCCTCTTTCATCGATTTTCATATGCTGCCATCGCTTACCGTCTTCGTTTTACATTGAAAATTAATGTTCCCTAGCGGTTCCCCTTCCTTCTTCATGCTTTGCTCTGGGTCGCCAAAAAAGAAACGAACCCAAACCCATCCACGTGTAGCTTCGCTTGTTGCTTTAACTTTTTTTCCACCATAACTTTGGAAACCAAACTCGGCGGCTTTTATATATCACACACGCAACAAAAGAATCGTAGCAACACCATGCCTTTCCCCCCGCCGTACCTGACCGTTGGGCGACTATCTGAGCTACGATTCCTTCCTTTACTCACTAACCAAACCGACCTCCCGCTGGACGGTTTGCAAAGGAACGTCGGTGGCGAGGAGAGTGGCCGCAACCGGAGAATCGTTTGCACTGCTTCGATCGACCGGCGTAGATGGTTCGTCTTCCTTCGCTTCTTCGGCCAACTCTTCGGCCGCCTCCAGCGTGGCATCTTCGGCTTCCTTTTCCGGTTCCTCCAGGGTAGCGGCAGCGTCTTCAGTCTTGTGAGCTTCATCCTCAGCCACCGTCGTCGTCACCGCTGCCGCCACTGTCGGCTCGTCCTCGGTGGTTTCCTCTTCCTCGATGCTTTCGTTGCTACTGTCTCGCTTGGTCGCGTGCAGTTTGCCCGTGCTGCTCCCTGCAGATCCGGATCCGCCTTTCAGTAGCTTCGGGTCAGTCGCACGAAGTGACTCCGAGTCGCCGATTCCATCGCCGCTCGGGCGCAGCACCAGGTACAGCAGGATGTCCGACAGCGAGATGATGCCGATCACCTTCTTCTCGTCGTCCACCACCACCAACCGGTGCACCTCGACCCGCACGATGCGCTCCATGATGGTGAAGAGCGTCTCGTCCAGCTTGCAGCTGTGTACGCCCTCGAACCACGCGTTTCGATGTTCGTTTGCCTTGTGCAGCGACACGTCCAGATCGTTGTACGTTTTCTCGGCGGCCAAATTCTACAAAAAAAAAAAAATCGCACTTCGTCAAAAAGTGGTCACTCGAAAGACGAGCGATTGTTTACTCACGATGACATCAAACTTGGCATAGATATCCTTCAGATGGCCCTCACTGTCCACCAGCGGAAGTGCGGAGACACGCCGGTCCACAAACTTGTGCAGCGCCGTAATTATGCTAGTGTCCTCTGTGGCCGTCTCGATGTTGTCGTAACTGCCGATGCGTATCTCTCGTAGGGTTTTCTGCATATAGGATGGCTTTGGTAGTTCTTTTATCTGCGCGGTGATAGAAAAAGGGATTAGTACCACGTTGAAGAACCGAATGCCGATGTGTTTTACTTACATATAAAAATAGGAATCTAAGTATCCTTTTGTGGGTCAATATATACAAAACGTTGCCGGTGTTCGGGTCGATCACGGGCAGCCGATGGATCCGGTTGTGCACCAGCATTTTGATGGCATCGTACAACGACGCGTCTGGGCCGATGCTGACGAGCTTTTTCACGTCATCCTGAAGCACTTCTGTAGAAACAAAAAAAAGAGCAAAACATTAGTTTGTACGTTCCGGGAGGTTTTCTGCGCGACCGAACTTACTCCTCCAAGTGTCCAGCTTATGCTCCTCGAGCTCGTCCATCGACGCGTTCGGTGATTTGTAATACATTTTTAGAATCTTGATGAAGTCGGTGATCGTCAGCATGCCGACAAACTCCTGGCGCTGCGAGTCCCAGAGCGGAGCCGCCCGGACACCGTTGTAGACGAGCGCGTAGAAGGCCTTCTTCACCAGCAGCTGCGTGTCAAACACGACCAGCTTGGCCGAGGTCGGCACTAGATCGTAGCACTTATGAAATCGGAAGAACTTGACGAATATCTGTGACTCATCTTCCTCTGTAAGAATCGAAACGAAATGTCGGATGGTGAGTAGATGAAATAGCGTAACGGGATCGAAAGGATGCAACGAATTAAAGCTCCACGTGTCGCCACCTGCCCCCCAGCCCCGCACGCCAACCTTTCTTAAGCAACTCGGCCAGGTGCTGCTTCCAGGCGGACGAAACCGCCTCGAACTCCTTTATGCTCTCCAGCGGGTACGTTTCGGTGTCGAAGAAATCGTGGTAGCCGGCCCCCAGAACCAGCCGGCCGGCGTAGTTCGAGTAGAAATGCAGTACGGGCCATGGCTCCCGGCTGGCAAACCAGCGCCGCCTGCAGCCATAGTTGGAGCGTTTCTTATGGTTACTAATTTTCTTAAAGTTTGGATTCACATAACACACTGCACCGAGCGACGGGGACCAGCAGATCGGCGGAAAGGTAAACATAAAACTATTAAGCAACGAGATCGAGAACCGGGTGTGCCCATTTGGTGGACGGTACGCTTGACTGAAGATGTGTGTTTGTGTATGAGGAGAGCCTTTTAGTTTGGTGGTTCTGTGAGAAACGAGGCAACACCTGGAAGGGTTTTGGCGATTACTTTTAAATTTCAGTTAGTCTACTGGAGACAGGAGTATGAATACAAGTGCAACGTGTTTTGTACATGCGTTAAGGGCTAACATACAGCAGAGCGAACCGGAGATTTAATTACCGACGTGTGGAAAACATTGAGTCGCATAAAAGAAAGGTCATTCACACGATTCACAGGTTTTCCGTCAGTCGCTAATCCACACCGCAGGATCGCTCTCTTCTTGGGGTTATGGAATACTTTCAGATTTTGTTTTTAAAGCCACCAAAACTACTGCTACTGCCGCTGTCATCGTGCCCGGGTACGGCATCCGGAGCGTGGCCACTGCAGGTTATGCAGCAGCTGCTACACTGACTGATGCTGCTGGCACTAGAGCACGCGGAACTGGTGAACGTCGTCCGGCTGGCAGCGCTGTCTATTCGGTCGATTACGTCGCTCCCGATGCTGATGCCACTTCCGAAGCGACTCAAGCTGTCCCAGGTCCCTATACCAGGGTCCATTCTTGCGCACTACAAACTCTAGCTAACCAGCTTTTGTTTAGTTTAATTCTCTAGTTGGGTTGTTGGGTTAACTGCATGGTGTATACCAGGGATCTCCAAACTACGGCCCGCGGGACCCTCTCCTCCTTGGGTAAATGTGGCCTAACGCTACGGTTATTCCACCCAATGCGGCCCGCGTTAAAAAAAGTTTGGAGACGCCTGGTGTATACTGTTAGACCATTGGATTTAGTTAGACATTCAAACAACGACTGGGACGAGGGATTTACAAGAGACACATCACAAAGATTGATTTAAGCGCCACCTAAACTTCTTGAGTACTGATGATCTGATGTTGCCAAACAAAGTGGGTTTATAACGAGCTTCTACAACAATCAACAACTACTGAGCTAAAATGAAAGTGATGGTGACCAAAGCTATCCGAAAGCTATACTACAATTGTCCCTGACCGATCTACGCCATGCAACTGGCGTCCAAATGCTACTCGACCTGTAAGCAGGTTTATTTTCGATTCCACAAACACAGTGCCACCGTCTGCTTGAAGCATCGTCCCTGTGTCAGAGGTGGTCACACTCTGCCATTCTTCCCTTCGGCCCAGACGATGATGATCGGAGCCCCGTATTGTTGGCATCAGTGTACCACCACCCGCCCCTTAGGTACTGCCACCACGAACCGGGCCCGACACTAATTGATGGCATCTAATGAATGTCAGATTCGTTTTCAATTTACATCCATATTGCGTTGCCAAGAACATGTACCCAGTTTGTCCTCTCACTTAGAAAGCGCAGAAGTATAGAAGCTTGGGGACAAATGGCGTTCTTGAGAACAATGTTGGACGAAATGGTGTGATCGTGATTGAGTGATTCCCCGCTGTCAGCGGGATTGCTCGAGCAAGGATGTACCATTTTATTACCTCACTCAACACTCATTTTTCATCTGCAAAACAAGCTGGCTGAATTGAGCACTGGGAGGCAGAAAAGATAATTATAGCAACGAAGGGAAGCACCATAGTGCCGTTTGAGTTTACTATAACGACGTAACACTAGCATCAAACAGTGTTATCCTCAATGGACATTGTTCATCATCATAAAAATGTCGTCAAGCACAATGACCGCACTCTCACGTATGCATGGTGATGTCTAGGACGCACATCATTCCACGGCAATATTCACATACGGTTCGTAAATCACCGAGAGAGGGTTCGAAGTCTCTAGTGCACAAAATTCGAATCCTAAGGTCATCGGTATACAACGGTCTGCAAATTCTTGTATCTTCACAGCACGGCCACTAATTAGCCACGGCATGCGCCACACGCCACACCTGCGCCAAATTCTGAGCAGTGAACTGTGCCGAGCCCTGCAGTCGTCCGTTGTGTCTAGACGCTCGAGATCTGATCGACGCTTTGAGTTGAATTGGAAGGGAGTATAAATTCCGTAGTACCTTCCGACCGTTTGTGGCAGTGGCCTACGAATGCAATTAGAACAGCTGATTCTAGGAACCATCCCGACCGGTTCGCAGCATTCGTGGAATTCCTTTGTAATCCTCACTTCAGTTCAGCTGTTTTTAGAGGCTAACCTAAGGCGATGACTCAGACGATAGTGGATCCCTCGTCCTTGCCTCCCCTCCGCTGACACGGCCGCCCATGCCATAGTGCCCGATCGCGGAATAATCTCACTGCTTATCAAACGAGCTTGCGTTTCATCGGTCGTCTAAACATGGCGCGCCCTAAAAATAACATTTCACTGCCACTGTCAATGCTAAGGGAACAAAGTGCGAGGACGTGCCCCTAAGCTCGCGTTGTTAGTGAGTGTGTAGGCCTGGTGCTTTTTCATTCCCGTGTATTGGCGCTGTGTCTTATTTCCTGCAGACGCACTTGCCCAAATATCACTTCCTCATAGGTCTACGTCTGGGGAAAAAGATCTTCTGACGTCACGCGGCGATCGAGGAGGCTCGTGAGGAAGGATGAGAGAAACGGTTTCCTTCCATGGTTAAATGGCTGGCCCCAACAGACTCGACATTAGCGCCAATGTCGATACAAGCATTTTTTGCCCATCGAAAAACACACACCACACTCCTGCCCTCCCTCCCCTTCCCTTTCCTGGGGCGGCAAGCAGAAGCACATCTACAAACATGCCCGCTGCGAGAGAACAGCGCGAAAATGGTTTTCAATATTTTTGTACGAGCTATTTTTAACATCAATCATGCGGTAGAGGAGCGCGCGGCGACTGTAGAAACCACAACCTCTAGAACCTAGACACCGTTTTCGGTAGACCATGTGCCGCGAAACGGTGGAACTTCCTACTTTTGCGACGGAACAATTGGCTCCAAACTCTGGATGCATAGACGGGCCAACAAATAGACCCCGGTACACTTCGTGACTTAGTATTGCTCTACGCTACATCGGTTAGACAGAGCGGGGTGGCACGAACACGAAAACACGCAAAACAAACGTGCAAACAAACGCGTTGGGATGTACTGTCTGTGTGTGTGTGTGTTTATATGTCCTTGGGAAAATCCGATCAGATGGAAGCTGGGAGCACTTTGAACCGGGAACGAGAGTTTGCACAACGGACTCCGGCTAGAGGATGCGAATATTTACACGACAATCAGACAACTTCGCAATGGCTAATGAGGTTCGCCGACGGAACCCGTGTGGGCACTGGGAGTTACAGTTGGCGTTAACGAGAACGTTCCAAGCACTATTTCTATAACTTTTGACTGTACGGTATTCCTCTCTCCGCCAGGAGTTGATTGTAAGAATTTTTCGTTCCCCACGAAGAAGCCGCAATCATATATCGCCGTTTCGTGGGATAATCACTATCAGCAGCGGAATCTCATTCGGAACAGGGTAAAGATCGAACCCACACGATCGCGATTAGAGAAATGGTACGCAGAATACACGGATCGAACGTTAGGTTGGTTAGAGTCTTCTTTTTCTTTTCTCAGCGTTCGCCAACGACACTCCTTCCAACATCAAGCGAGCAACTGATCCGAGTGACTGCCGCATCCGTTCCGGGGTTCGACAAAGTACCCTGCCTTTGACAACAGAACCGAGTGGGAACGAAAGGAGAGTAGCAGACGGGGGGTGGGTATGCTATGCGCAGCTTCCTTGGCCGCGTGTGGCAATTGGACTTTTGCGCACCTCGTAAAGGGTGATTTCTACTCTACCTATCCCTTGTTGCCAGTGGCCAGTCGAAAAGGGGTTGGCGGGGCGCCGAGCTTGACCGATCTTGACCGAACTTGACCGAGCCGCATGGTCCCGATATTACAGCAGAGAAGCGCAGACTTTCAAGGTATCCCTCCGAACGATCGTAGTGTTTGAAGACCGGTGCGCATGATCATCGTTGAAGCTTCATCCGTGGTCAAACCGTAGCTCTCGTCGGAATAGCAGAGAGAACTTGGTTCGACTGCAGGCGAACCGAGAGTGTAAAATTATATGTGCCAAAACGTCATATACTTGTTTAGCTGTTGGACGCAAATGACGGCTTCATTTTTAAAATAGGGCCGCCAAAGTCGTCATGTTTGAATACTTCCGGTTTGAATCAACACAATTTCGAGATATGAAGACCTGAGAATTTTCACTCCTTGTGTGACAAAAATATAAGCAATTGTTATTACATCGTTCTCAGTCTCTTCCGACATTCGTCAACGGCCCATTCTATCCTCTCCTTAGCCCCACAAAACCGCGCACAAAACAAAATCTTGATCATAAATCTTCCTACTGTCAAAATCTATTTGACATTTATGAGCACTCAGTGCTCGACTCGTACTGCGTCAAGAATGAATGCAACCAGTTCGCCCCACTTTCCTTCCTGCTTCGTTAGGTTGTTCTTCTAAGATGAGTGCAGCTTTGGCAATCTATCAAAATTTCAAGTGAAAATAAGCAAACGCGAAAACGAGCAAACGAGCAAACGAGCGCCACTCGTTTCCTAATGTACGTAAACATTCGGCGAGCATGTAATAATAACCCGTGGAATATTGATCACGTAAGGTCTATAAATACGGGTGGTGGAAGCAGGCGAAAATTAAAGAAAAGGATGGACTCGAGTTCCATTTTACAGCTTTCCGATGAGGAAAGAATCGACAAACCAAACGACGCTCGGGGGCAGGGTAGGCACGGCGACGGATGGGCGAGCGGATAATCTCGAGTGGATAAATGCAAATATTATCTCATAAAACAACAACAACGAAAACACACTCACCTAGATCCGACAGTGGAACCTTCTCCAGGAATGGATCTGCAACGGGTAGCTGGCAATGGGAGAGAAAAGGGGAAAATCCATTAGTAAATCTAACATTTAGAGATCGATATGCAGCGACGATTGACACATGAGATTGTAATCGAGTATGGAGCGACGGTGGTGGTGGTTTTAAGTGGGGAAATTTTCTAGAAAAATTAGGAAGAACGATTGGATTCTGGCATTACATTTTGGCTGTTGTGGGCACTGGTCGAGCGACGCAGTACGTTCTTGCGCAGCGAGTGGCTAAACTTGGAGTACCAGGTCGGTGAGTTGTAGTAGTACTTGATACTGGAAGGTACCGACGAGGACAGGGGACACGGTCCGAACTGACTCGGCGAAACCGGACTGCTGATCGATCGTCGCGAGCTGTAACGTTCACGAGCCGCTCCGGCGGTAGTGGTACAAGGCGACTCCTGTCCCGGAGGAACATTGTTAATGTGGACATGGCTATGTCCGGTACCGTTGGTAGACGAAGGGTGAGTATTATGATTGCTCTGGTATGCGCAACTGTTGCGGTTCGAGTTGAGGTACAGTTGGGCAACATGAATCTGCTGCTGGAGCGCACTGTTTGGGTTCGCAGGGGCCGATCCGATCGACTGTTGCCGATGGAAGTGAGCCGGTGAGGTCGATAGTAGCTTTATGCCTGCGGTAGGACCACGGACCAGCGGAATGGCACTCGCGGAAGAACCGGATCCAACCGAGCCGGGAGAATGCTCCGGCGTCGGTAGGTGCAACAGATCCGAGCTCACACTAGACCCGACCCGGGGCAGCCGGGGACATCCACCATCTCCATTGCTAACGGTAAGACTAGCAGCGGCACCACCGGCACCGGCTATGTTAATCGGATCGGTGCGAGGAGGAACACGGAACTCTGGAACGGTTGCCACCGAAGCCGCCTCAGATGATGGGTTGGCGGGCTGGATTTTCGGTATGGGCGGCTTGGGGCGCGATATGGACACCGTGCTGGCCGGTGGAGCTGCATCGAATAGCGAAAACCGACGGAACATGTTTACCGTCTGTTAAAAATGACTCGTTCACTCACGATCATCTGATCACTCCCCTGGCATGTTTCGCACTGATCGGCCACCGGCAGAATCTTCTCTTCAACACACTTGACACACACGAGCTCCGTTCTGACAGTAGTGTACACAGTAAAACACGTGTAGAGAGAAGGAGGTCACCGAAGGTTTACGACTAAGTGGAAATGTCCACCAGAGGTGGTGGATTAACACGGCCGCGGACTTTTCAACTGCACCTGCCGTCGTCTGGAATACCTCTGGAGCGGCGCAGTTGGTAACACAACGTTCACGAGGTGACCACCATTCGACGACCACTGTGCACTGTGTGTATCGTCCACCGAGCAGTTTCGGTACTACCACAACCTGTCACGATTGTGCGCGTTGGCTCCGGACTAACCTTTGCTATTTGTTCGCTGAATTCACGGAACCTAGCGAATGAAAAAATGCAACATGTATCACCATCTTTCGTCTATCCGAACCCCGCGCCACACGTCTATAGCCGGCAGAAGGAGGAGGTGATTGGGATCAATCTTGTCTTCTTCTCGCGATGATGCCAAACCGACCGATCCATCACCAAAACCCCATCACTTATTAGCACCAATTCTGTACACGGAGGCAAACTTTGGTTGCCAGAGATGAGGCAACGGGGACACATTTGCGCAGTTCTACATTCATCGCGGGACGTGAGGTTCCTTGGACTTCGTTAATAACTAAAATACAAGTGAGAGGGGGGAGTGAACTAATTTCATTTCTCCGTTAGTTAGTATACTGCCGGAAACTATCACATTTGTATGCCAAGAGCGACTTTCGAAACAAACCACCTTCACTCACTCTCGCTTGTACCACGTGGTGTTGCTAATCAAAGTCACGCCATTAAGTCGATGTTTACGATTTTACTTAAATGATTTATTTTTAACTATTTCCTGTTCGCTCTTTGCCACTTGATGACTAATAGAAGAATTCTGGTACACGTTCATACGCGAATCCGCTTTATGTGCTGGAGGAACGTGAAGTTAAGAAAAGAAATTAAAGATACCCAGGAAAGCGTTCAGTATGGAAACAGTCCAAACCTAGTTATCACCCAACCATCATGTTTTGAACGAATCCAGAACCATGTTATCGCATAGCACATAGTATCACTTGACTCCTTCCAAAATCCGCTCAGAATAAAGTCAGCTGATTATGCCGGCTAAGTATAGATGGTGCTGTGCAACCCAAGGCTCTTTATATTCACGGTCAACGCGAACAAGGGAGGCAGCGGGGCAAGGACTACATTCGTAGTTTTCTTTTCTTCCCGAACGAACCGGCTACAATCGATCGAAATCCGGGGGGTTATGGGGTCTTTCATTGGCCAGCTTTTTTTTGGCGAGCCAATAAAATTTTGGCCGACTGATAAGATATGGCAAACGAACGAAACTCGCCGCCAGTTAATGTTAAACACATAGAGACGCAAAAACGAAGGTATAAATAAGATCCCCCCAATCTGGCCCACACTTCATCCCGTGAGGCGCCTTTGCTCAATGTCCTTTGCTTTGACCAACGTAGTATGGTGGATCAGACAGACTTCATTTCTCTTTCTTCAGCAGCAAATAATCACATCATCAACCGGCAAAAGGCCGGATTTATGCGGTTCATCAAATTATGTGTGTGTGCATGTCTCCGCTCCGGATCTTCCGAACACGTTCACCTGATAATTTCCTTCGTCCCGGTAACTTTTTTTTTGGGAAGCTCCATCAATAAAGAAAAACGATCACGACGACGACGCCGTGGTTGTGGGCGCAAATATTTGGCCGACACTCATTATCACCGCCCCGTGGGCCTCCTTCCCTGCTGCTCCAGGGTGGTTGGTCTCCCGTATCTGGGCGATACCCCTAATGGCCCCAGCAGACCTGATCCTCAAACTCCTCCAAACTCTGGGCCATGCGATAACCGCAGCACGCTCGATTATGGCCGAGAGTTGGCGAACGCAAATGACAAGCAAAAAAAAGTTCACAAACCCCACACGACCCCCCTGTAGCAAGATTCGACCGGTATCTGCTAAACAACAAGTCCGAGAGTCAACAGAGTGGGTATGCATGGTTGGAAGTTAATCCACAAATCAGTGCGATACGACGATGACGTGCGAGTATCAATCATTTCGTGGTTCGCAATAGACACGTGTACGATGGTACAAACAGTGGGTAAGCGGAGAACGTGGTTTATTAATCGCTGGATTTTTGGGTTTGTGGTTCCAAAATTAAGTACGCACTACGTTCTACGTAACATATTGAGCGCAGAATCGGTTCCATTCTAAGTAACGAACTGCGGAACATTAGTTCCGGTGTTCTTCAAGAGAAGTTAAAAAAACAGAGAGAATCTTGTGAAGTATACTGAGTTGCTGATGTTAATCCTTTTATCGGTACTTATAACACAATAGATTATGGAGCCAAAGAAGAAAAAGAGTGCCATAAGATTTTCGCGAACTACTTACTTGTAAGCCCTCACTCTTATACCAGCCATAATAAACCAGTTACTCTCATTGGTCCTATCTCCTTGAACTAGTATTTTTCTTGAGGTATCTTAATGCCTTTATGACGTAGGAAAAAACCCTGGAATCGCATTCGGAAGACGATACTCTGATAGGTGAACAGGATTGTTCTCTTTTGACCTTGATACCTTGATGGCTACAATTGCTATTGCAAGTCTGCGAACTTCATTCCAACTGGGCCCAAAACAAGGAATTTTCGTGAGTCCTAGGTCAACAACAGCAAGATTTGAACAGGTATGTGATTGAGAAAAATAATTTGAAACAAAAAAAAACACCAATCCACGACCTCATTCCATGAACTGGTTTTGACCAATTTCAAGGACCCTTTCAAAAACTCCAACCGCCATGTGCTGCGTATCGATCCCTAACTCCGCGACTCTCCGGCGTAGCATCCGCAGTACGAAAGGTGTGGGCTTTGCCCTTTGGCGCTGCTGCAAAAGTGATCGCGGGGCAGTAAAAAAAAAATAAAGTTAAATCCCATCTCAACGAATGCCGAGCGGCCACGATCCAACGAATATCCGGCGTGATCGGAGGTCAGCCGGTGGCTCGACGCAACGTCGACGATGACGGCAAACAACGGCGGCGGCCACGACGACGACGGCAGAGACAACTTCCTGGGAGCAAATGTGTTGATCCATTTGTTGTCCCTCCCCCTTCCCGTTCTCTGGCTGGAAGCTTGCACATCCAATTCATATCTCCTCCTCCGCTCAACCTGCCAATTGTAACTTATTGACATTTTATTAGAAGCTTGCAGCGAGGAGAAGCCGATCTCTTTCTAGCTAGCGTCTACTAAGAGCGTTGCTAGTGCAAAGTCGACCACTTTGCTGCGCTGGGAAGAGACGCGGTAAAGCTTAACCAGCTCTCCGCGACAACCGCTGCTGGTTGGCGATACCGGTGGTGATTTTCTTATATACAGCTATTTTTATCTCCGCCGAGATATTGTACGGTTTTTTTTTTGCGCGCATGACGTGAGATGCGGATGATAAAAACCGATACGTCGACACCCACTTTAACGTCGTAGATAAAATTTACAAAATAGCAAAAATGGTTATCGCCCCCCGCCCGACGATTAAAGTCGGCTTTTATATCCTTCCGTGAAAAACTGCTGCCTCCGTAAAGGTACTATCGAATATGGTCCTACTTTAGTAGGCAAATTGCACAACGATCGGATAAGAGCAGACGAGGGCACGAGAGTGAGTTGGTCGAATTAACTGGCCCCCACACTCACACAAGCGGCGGCTATGGTCGTAATTTTCACACACTTTTTACACACTTTTCCCACGCACCCAAAGTTTCTTAAGATTGAATTGTTGCGGTTCGGCACGCGAAGACGATTAGAAAAACAGCGTCGCGATGGGAGCTTCGATCACACGCACCTAAGCTTCTTCAGTGTCGTACACAACGCGATCGCGAACTGGGTGCGATCTTGTTTTTCTTAGAACCAAAAACAAAAAGAAGTGCACGAAGAGTGATAGCACAACACGGGTGGTGAGGCGGTTTCAGCGGCCCGAGTGTGATTCGCGATCGAATTTCGATTAGTTCGCGACCCGCGAAAGAGGGCGAAAGTAACCAGAGACACACAACGTGGCCGGGGGTTCTTACAACCGGACAACACACCGTCACCAGTAGTGTGGGGCCCTCAAGAAGGCGACCTAAACACGCGCGAATTTTTCGATGCCTGCGTCTCCGTTCCCTAGTGGTCATATACACACACTGTGTGGCACTGTTGGACACTCGCTGGTAGGCAGCAACGTGTAGGGATCACCGGGCGCGCGTCTTGTTTCGCGAACGAATGAACTCCAACTGGCGCACGCGGGGCCGGTACGCGATTCCGAGGTCGTAAAACAACACCACCAACCCCCCCCCCAACACGTCACCTCGCACCGTCCATGTTCACAACCACCACCACCACCCGGCCAAGAGCATCATCTTGGGGCGATCAAGCACACACACGTTACGGTCGCTGCTGCTTCCCTTCTCTGCTCGATCGGTTGTCCTTTGTACTCTCCGTTGGGCCATGTTCTCTCTATCATGTGCTGCCGCTCAGTTGGCTCCTAACTGGGATGTTGATCTAGAGACGGATGCACTAACCTACCCACGATTGGCAGTTGTTGCGTGAGATGATTTTTTAAGTAGAACAACAACCATTTTTCTTGCTTTTTCCCTAGTGTGTCGTTACACCCAGCAGGTATTTTATTATGCTGTACGAGTTACCGGTAGTGTAGAGAACACTACCACCTTAACGTGACGTCACGAAGGCATCGTCGTCATCAACATGTAAGAATTAGTGGAGCCGGCTATCATATCTCAAACGCCACAAGCATGCAATTGGAGGCAGACGAATCATGACTCTGCTACTTTGGCGTATCGGAACAATATCTTATCGTACGAGATGGCTAGTACTGGTTGAGCCTCCCAAGAGGAAAGAGGGCCGTGGCACATGGGATAGAATACACGTACACGTAGAGACACAACTCAACTAACGAGCCTGCCCATACCATACGGTAACACCCTCACACTCCGGGTGGTTGTTTATCGCAAAACCAGGAAGGGGTTAATAATTGCCGACACCTTTTCGCGACACAGCGTACACACGCCGTACGTACACGCCAACCGGGAAGATAAGAATGCCAGGGTACGCCGGGGGTCGTGATTGTGTGAATGTTACAGATTGTTCTGAGCGTCGCAGCACCTCGTGCCCTTTTCGCGATTGCTCTCATTGCGGCAGCACTCGCTACGCACAGATAATAAAGCGCGCCGGGAAGATATATCACGATCCGCGATGATGAGCTTCCCACTTGGGCAGCTACTACGCAGTCTAGTTAATCGCACCGTCACCAAAGCGTTCGTCTGTGAGCACTCCTACCGAGCGATATTTATTTGCTTTACCATCGCATCACCCAGCGCATCTCGAAATCGAGTTTTGTCGCGTGAGCGTTACTGATCATCACCACTGACCATTGCCTTTTCCTCTGACGCCGGCCTGATCTGCTAGGGGAGTTCGGCTTTGTTTAACTTTTCATCGGTAGGAGAAACTGTCATTCTAGTTATGCCATCTCCGTAACGGCAAACGATCTGCTCGAAGTGGGGTGCACAGTGTTTATCGTTGCGCATACGCGTAAACAGTACTGTGAAAGTGCTCGCAGCGCTGGGAAAACGTATGGCGACGTAAAAAAGTAATCTTCCCTCTTTCGTTTGCTCCTCGATTTGTTCACCGGTGTTGACCTCGAAGAACCTGCAAAACTTCTCCACCTATTGCAGGGGCCGACCGGGGTAAACAACAATTTTATTGCCAATTAGTCACGATCTCGCTCCTTGGCTGTTCTTTCCCAAAGCCAGCGCGCTGGCGGTAGTAACAACGTATATCGTCTTGT
The DNA here is from genome assembly GCF_943734765.1 of Anopheles ziemanni. Taxonomy (NCBI): domain Eukaryota; kingdom Metazoa; phylum Arthropoda; class Insecta; order Diptera; family Culicidae; genus Anopheles; species Anopheles ziemanni. The sequence continues at coordinate 14,146,595 of NC_080706.1, forward strand.
TGTTTGTTGATCAGATCATCTTCATGGGTATTTGGTCATCAAAAGCTTACCTACTACAAGACTAGTAGACCAATCGGCACCACAAACAACTGGATTGGAATACTCTACAACAGCAAATCCGGTAAAGTAATGTTAATGCTGTCTTGAAGCTATTTTGTGTTAGGTTGTCACACATCAACCATGCATAACCAACGATTAGAATAACAGTAAAGGTGTTGATGTATACCATTCATGAAATGAAACACCTCCCTTCATCAATAAACAGATTTTTACGACTCAACCATCTGGAAGTGTTGGGAATCGCAGATTACATTAAAGTTCATTGATGACTCGTTACTCTGGCACCAACGAGAAAGTGTAGGTTGCAGTGTAGGAACAACTATTAACGTAACTCATTCGTCGCAACCGGATCCAATCACTGGCGCCAGTGAAGTTTTGCCAGTTTTTGTTCACCGTATTATTCAATTTGAATTCCGAGTCTCCACCCTTACGTTTGACACGATGCAGTATTAAAGTAACGTTGAAAAATTATTCTTTTTATAGAAAAAAGGTCAAGGTGGGCAATTTCTTTATTTGACTAAAAAGTGTTCAAGAATATACACGGTTTCAAATTGAAGCATTTGAAAATCATTTGACAACCGTTTCGAGCGCTGATTCGCGCCTGAAAGGTATGCAACGCGTAGAGCACCACGTTAAAAATGGCACGGAATGCTACTTATCTTCCGCTGGGTCGGGACGATTTACAACATATTATCGATAAAGAGTATGGAATGGATTGATGAGAAAAAATGATGTTGCAATACCACACACAATCGCAGTTTAAACTACTTACCCCTCTAGAATCACGAAACAGGATCGCGGCGTGGTACGGGTCGAGAGTTCCGTCCGATCGAAGTCCTCGCGTCGTGCCAAACGATGCCCGACGGCGTTCCGCAAGCTCGGCCGAGGCTCGTCGCATATGAGCCGCTACAGATGAAGAATGTTTCAAAGGTTAATAACGATACATTGTGCAGGTTAGAACAAATCAGAATAGGAAAGTTAGATTGCATTTCTCTGCTTCGTTTGACGCCTAGGAAATAAACAAACAGGACATGGTATTTAGTTAGGTACTATTGAACCCGGACAAACGTGTCCATCAATGCGGAAACAAGTGAATTACAAAACAGAACAGAAACAAAACTCATCAGCTCCGATGCGTCACCGTGACTGGATTTCGCCGTCCGCGTTTAACCTGTTGGCCATTCTGACGTGGTGTGTTTTGGTCTGCTGCCGCATGCCTTCGCGGGGGTCACCACGGTGGTGACACACAGAAACACATCCGGGGACTCACGCGCCGCTCGTCGGTGTAGTTCGCGTGGTGAATGTTCTCGACGGGGAACTGGATTGGATGAGGCAACAAGAAGCGACCGTTTGATTTGCTAATTGCGCCACCAATGCAGTGCGCCGTCGTTCGAAGGGTCGCCACTGACGACAGCGTGTCATACGAAGGTCGAAAACGATGCCGGGAACCAATACCGGTTGCACCGGTATTGCATATCGCCATTTTCCAATCGATATGGAATGACAAGTAAACAACTGAACCGGGAAGGGGAGTGTGTTGATTAGTATCAGGTGGAACTCCTGGTACGTCACACACCGGATCCCACAGTGTGGACTATATATCCCATGGGGCAGGTCAGGGAGCGCGCGAAGGCGAGCGAGTGTGTTCAAAGTGCGCACCTAGCGCTTGAAACATGTCCTCCGGATAGGTAGGTCCGGAAGCGAAGGAACGACGAGGAAGAAAGGAAAAATATAGGAACAGCAATGATAATCCCTCTAGAAAACACTATCCAGTACAGCGAACGCGAAACACAAATGCTCGTGCTTCATTCTGTTGATTTATCGTCGTTTCAGACCATCGCAAGATCATATCGTACTCTCTTAGCGTATTAAAAGGTGGGGCGGTAAATTAATCCAATTATAGTATCAACTTCTGATATGGACAAAACATCCCAACCCCGCAATTATTTTCACTCGCAGTGGAATAAACCAATCCACCAACGAGTGTCAGTGATCGTTTTATCTGCCTTGTCAAGAAACTGGAGTAGCTCGTGGATAAACGATGGATTAGTTAGCGTAAATTTCGAAACGTGGAGCATTTGTGGCAATTTTAAGGTGTGTGCCGTGTCGCTATTACCCGGGTTGATGGAAGATAGAACCGGCTTAATTTACTCCTTCCGCCCAGGGAGAGGGAGGACAACGACGTAGAAGCGGGAACTTAAATTTGCATAATGGTATGTATTTTGCTGACGCCATCGTCAAGAACGTAGGCTTGCAGCACGGACGTGCCTCCACTTCGCAAAATCGTTTTGCCGGTTCTATTTCTTAGTTTTGCTCCGCTTCCCAACCAACCCCCCCATCCCCACCACCCTTTCTTCTCGCTTATTTGCGTAGTTTCAAATCGATTTGAAACCGGCCTCCCGAAGCGTTTTGTTTTTTTCTTATTCAACAGCAAAACAAGCTTCTCTTCTATTCTCGCTGCTAGGTGCAAGCCGGTATCAACTGCAACGGAACATGTTATGCACGTTTTTATCCCATCTAATGGGATGGTTCGAACAACCGATGCCAGATAGTTTTGAGAGCGAAATGTGCGAGAAAGAAATATTTTAAATAGCAGACAATTGATGCTTAAAATATGCGAGGCGTGATGTCGAAAATAAATTTAACAGAACGATCGAGTGGAAGTGTTCACTTTGCATTGACTATTGGAATGTATTGTTCAAACGAATTATGCACCCTTCCAATTTGTCAAACACAAAAATCAAATACAACATCTGAGAAGAATTGCACACTGTTCCAGGATAAACAAAAATCATCATTCCTTCGTATCTCCCCTTTTTAATGCGCGGCACTGTGTGCAAACACATACACTTCACACTTCGATTTGAAATGCCGCCATTCGTCCATCGGCATTTTCAGCAGCAAATGATCCTCGCTGAAGATCTCTGCTGTTTACCGAACGCGAATGTAAACAGTCGGTTCGCGTGACCAGTGAAAACATTAGGTTTTCGGAATGGGTTTACGTGGTGCTTTGGTGCTAAACCCCCGTTGTCGTCGAATTGGCAGCACGCCAACACGCCAAAGAGTCCGAACAACGAACAAAAAGAAATAAAAATTAATGTAATACTGCTCCACCGGGAGGAGAGATCAACATGAACACCACCCCCTTACGTAAGCGTTGGTGTCAAACGAGACGGAAGGAACACGAAAGCACCGCAAAGTGGTTGCAGTGGACAAAACACTACACCGTGGCTTATTTATATACACATCAATAAAACAAGCACACAGTGCGGCAGAAAATATCTTAACGAGGCACAAGATTGCTGGCATTGGCCCGGCAGATAGTACGCTCTAGAGCTAATTGGTAGATCAGGCGTCAATTCATGGTCGCTTTTATGCGTTGATTTCTGTCCAGCAGTTTCTAGTTGGGGCCGCACAGACAGGAAAGGGTGGCGCTGGCTATTGAAACGCACTCGAGAATCATGAAGCCAATCTGTGCACACTGCACATCCTTCTTATTCAAAGAATGGTGTAGCTTAATAAAATTATTTACACATTTATACAACAGTTTAATCAAGAAACATTGATCAACATTGTTGCGTCTGTCAATGTCTTTCGAGAAGCTTTACGTCCTAGCCTAGCGTTTTCACCACCAAGGCTATTTTTCTCTTTGATAATTCTACGGATAGTATCAAATACCCTAAGCATCTACTTCTTCAGCGATAGTAGATCCAGATCTATCTAATCTATCGATAGCAAATTGTCTACCTGTTCAGGTGGAACAACACTTTTTCGGAAGTCCGTCAAAACCTACAATCGCACTCAAGACTTTGGTGAATTACCTTCGCGCAAGATTTTGTTATAGATCTTGTACGTCGATTCGCAATCGTCCAAGATGCGGCGCGTCTGATCGACATCTAGCGATCGGGACCGCGTCCGGAAGTCTTCCCGTGGGCGTGGAATCTGCCCATCTCCATCGCCGGCTCGCTCATCGGCACCGTGCGTCTCTCCCACGTGCTGCGAATCTTCACTGATCGACGAATGGCGCGTACGGCCACCGGGCCAAATGTGCGCCTTCTTGCCGAGATGCTTGATCATCTCCGTGATCGAGTGGTGATGGTGGTCGCCCTTTTCGCGCTGCTGATTGTTGCGCTTCTCGTGCTTCGCCGACGACTTGGACGCCGACGAGTGTCCGCTGTCGATGCTGCTCTGCGAGATGCTCTGCGTGAGCTTGCGCGCGAAGCTACTGTTGTCGAAGCGGTGCTTATACCCGAACAGCCGGTGGTTCGAGCTGTTCGAGCTCGAAATGCCCGACGAACCACCGCCGGCGTACTCGTCGAGCGAATGGAACCCGTGGTTGCGCTGGAACAGCAGATTGCGCTGCTGGTCCGAGCTGAGCGGGTACGGGTGCTGGTGGTACGCGCCGGTGTGCGTAAAATACTGATGGTCCGTCTTGTACTCGTAGATGTCGTCCAGATCGTGCGGGAAGTACCCGGCAGTGTGATGATGGGTCGGCGGTGAGCACGCACTTTCAAGCGATCCCCGTCGGCCGGCCGTCTGGAAAGCGAAAGGTGGAAGTGAAAGTGTCACCGGAAGAGCGGAAATACATTGCGCGTTGCACTTCACCCACCGCCTACTTACCGGGTTGTATCCAGGCGGACGCTGATCGGCGCTGCCTGGGACAGGAGTGCGCTTTGACATACGCTTGACGCCACTCGAACAACCGGCACTCGCAGCGCTCATCTCGGAACACTGACTTCCGCGGCTGTCCGGCGACTTGCGACCGCGAGGTATCGAAATGCCGAGATTGTAGTATTCCTGGGCCGACGTCGGGGATCGGATCGAACCCGTGCCGGAAGGGACGTGAAGTGGACTCGAAGCTAGCCGATAGTCTGCAGGAATATATTAAGCGAAGCATTGAAAACCCATTCAGCCGCATGATGACGTGAACCAGTGACCGGCACGGAGTGTGTCTAGCCGGCTGTAGACTGAACCGTTCTTCCGACCTTCCACCATGGTTCGATCAAATCAAATCGAACTTGTGTGATCAGCCGTGCGAAACTTCTCAAAGGCAAAACGCGCCATTAATCTAAGCTAATTGACTTTGGCTAATTGATGGTTCACGAAAAACAAAGCTATCCGCTTCAAAGACGGAGAAGCTCTGCCGAAACCACGATCGATTCTCGTAGGGAAGGCACGTACATGAAAATTTGAGTCGTCACAACTTGTTCCAATACAGCCAGGATACTTCCAACACACCCGGCCCGGTCACTGATCCTCTCGACATCGCCTATACTAACCTTCGCTAGCTAGTGACACCTGCGACTCGTCGATGCTGCGTGATCGCTCGTTTGGTGGACGCATCTGACTCGAGCTGCCACCAACACTGCCGTTCGCCGAATGCCAGCTGTCGGCGCTCGCCTGCTTCTCGAGCGCATGCTGCCGGAACAAGTGCTGTATGCCGTGCATTCTTCGAAACGATGGCTCACGATAAGCTGTACCGAATTACTGTCACTTTCAGCGCTATCTTCGGTCCAATGCGTTTCATAGATTACGGCTCCGATCGGGCTTGACACGAGACGTCGCCACTTCGTACAACAAACACGTTCGTCACCACTGATTCACTTGCTTCACTATTGATGCCACTCTGGCGGGGTGATTTTGTTGTCTATATGGACACTTTGTAAAACCCTTTTGCTAGACACTGAAACAGTCACATTATGCAGCTCCCAAAATGAACCAACTGTAGTTGATGACATTCGACACATTAGTAAAATAGTTCTTGAGAAAAGGGTAAAGGACACTGTTGATTTAGGTACAACTTGGTGTGTGATTTATAAACTATCTACCCAACCTAATCTCGTGTACCTAACGAAAACAGATTCCACCTCCCTAGCTCGCAATTCACAACGGACAAATGAATTTCACATCCCTTTGCTGCAATAAGGGTAGATAAACTCGAATGTAGGCACCTCGTGCGTAAAGCACCGCACACTGCACTGGCAATAAAGCGAGAGTGCCATAAACTCGCGTGAAGGTTTGAATTGCTTCCAAACGGCCGTAGAGGAGTCTCTCTATGAAATCACCTTTAATGGTGGTTATGGGACTGAAGCTAACCTGCCCAGGCTCTAACCCTCTGTGTGTCCATCGCGGTTCGCGTACGATCGCTGACTGATTCCACGGTGGTTTCGCGTTCGCGAACGGAAACCGACACACACCAACGTCGTCGCGGTGGTTGGTGTGTGCCCGTCGTTAAAGGTGCCACATTCCTGGGCCAGGAGGAGAGTTAGAGGAAACAAAAAAATCAACAGCAACAACAACGACTGTTGCTGCTGAAAGGTTGATGATAGTGTGTGGGTAGGTCTCTGTTGCTCCTCGAGCAAACACACTTGTCGGCCACCGCGTACCCCCGCAGCATCCAGAAACAACACGAAAAAAAACGTCGTCAGTCTCCTGGTGGGATAATTTATGGAGGAATCATGTTGGCTGCAAACCCGGCAGGGTTCGGGTACACATTCTGCAGCATACAAACCGTAACCAAAAGGGAACCGACCATATCCACCCCGGGTCCCGGTGGCATTTTATCCCGGGATAATCTAATATGGCGACGGATGGCACAAAGAGTCGAAGCAAGTGCGAAACATTGTCCACTGCAACCATGCAAAGTTTCGCGGGGACAAAACAGCAAACGGGAGGGATCGGTAGCCCATTCCTTGGCCCAGTAAGTGGTTGCCACTGTGACGGAATACCCTTTATTTTTTATTGCCGGCTGTCATTTTTTTCATTTCCTCTTATTATCGTGGACGGCGTGGAAAGGATGGTTACAAAAGGGGAAAAGAACTCCCCCCAAATGCCATCTACGTATCCTTCGAGTGCTGGCAAGTGTGCTGCATTTCCCGGTGGGAGTTGCAATGCTAAAAGCACCCGCGAGAAAAGAAGAATAAAATCTAATTGAAAAGTCACAACAATATGGACGAGATGAACACGTACCAAATGTGCACCATGCGAACTTTGTTCAGTCTGGTAAACATTTTGTGCACAAAAGAAGGTCGCCAACGGGAATTTGCCGGCTACTAACAATACTTCAAATATTAACTTCCAATTAAAGTTGTTTTTCTTATCGAAATCAGACTGATTCAACAGCTGCTTATGACATAATCAAAACGATAATAAATTCGTAAACAAACACTTGGTTGAAGGTAAACAGTCCTTATCAATCGAGAGATGTCCGATTCTTGAGTGTAGTTTTGTTTGTTGATAAAAAAAACCAAGGTGAGACCCATATCGAATCTTTCCATCAGTAGACTCAACTCGAAAAACATCTAGCAAGAGGGAAACACCACACCAAAACAATCGACCGAACCTTCCGGATTCGGTCGACAGCTGGAACGAATGTCAAGGTCTGACGATCTGAGGATGAACAATCAATAATCTCGTATTGCAGGTGACTTTTTGCATATCGCCATTGGGATTCGGTATGGGTGCTGTCTGCTTCATTCTTTTCCGAGCAACGAAATTTGGAACCTCAACCAAAACCTTAATTGTTATACCCCTGAAAAGGCAACAGTGAGCAAGCGAAATCTGCAAAAGATGGTAACTCTTTTCCAACAACGAGACCAGAGTTCAGACTTGATTTGGATCCATATTGATTATAATTCCTTCGACGCACACACATCCCCTTCTTTCTTCTCCTGAGCGCAACTCTTTCCCTTGGCGTGCCTTGCCCAACTTGTGTTATAGTAGACATAGGAATAAGTAATTCACGATTACTATGGCAACGATAATACTATATATAAGCAGTGCATCTGCTAATAAAGATCATTCGGTTAAGGAACCATTCTGCAATAGGTTATGGGCCCAGAAGAGTAAAAGCAAAAGTCGAAAATGAGTACTGGAAGTTCCGTTGAACAAAACGCTACGGAGGGAAGAGGAGCAGGATTGCCGACGGCTGGCGTAGGACGGCTCAACGGAATCAATCTTCCCATGGTAGAAAGGTTACGTGGACGTGAAAATTACTCAACATGGGCGTTTGCAATGCGGATGATCTTGATCCGCGAAGGAACTTGGAGTGCCGTGGAACCTGATGAAGGCGAAGTAGTGGACAAAGAGACAAAATTGCGTGCATTGGCAACAATCTGTCTGAGTCTGGAGAGTTACAACTACAGTCTGGTTCAGGACGCAACGGATGCAGCTTCAGCATGGAAGAAATTGGCCGCAGCATTTCAAGACACCGGATTGACCAGGAAGATCGGCTTGCTTCGGAAGTTGACGAACATAAGGTTAACCTCTAGCATGAGCGTAGAAGAGTATGTTAACGAGCTGATGTCGACTAGCCACAAGCTTGCTGCGATCGGATTTCAAGTAGACGATTCCTGGATGGTAGCATTGCTTTTAATGGGATTACCGGATCATTACGAACCAATGATCATGGGGCTGGAAGCATCAGGAGCGAAACTTACGTCGGATGCGGTAAAGGCAAAAATTCTGCAGGACGTGAAGTGTGATAGGAATCTTGATGGCAGCATGAATAACGAAGCATTGTACATAAGAAGAGAGTATAAACCAAAGGCGCAGTATAAGAAAAGGAGCGAAAAGACGTGCTATAATTGTAAAAAGCCTGGACATTTTGCAGCCAAGTGTCCAATGTCTGGAGAAAAAGGAAAATCAAGTTCACTATGGAGTTCGTTTGCTAGTGGCGATGCAAACAGTGAATCTTGGTATTTTGATTCCGGAGCAACTTGTCACATGGCAAAACCGAATCAACATTTTAGTGATGAGACAACGTTGCAGCAAGCGATATGGACAGCGAATAATGGCAGCATGATGGCTATAGCACGAGGTACAGTAAAATTAGAAGAGAATAACGCTAACGTATATGAAGTTCTGAAGGTACCTAATTTGGTTACGAATCTATTGTCTGTGAGTGCAATATGTAAAAAAGGGCACACTGTGATTTTTACAGCAGACAAATGTAAAGTTATAGATACAAATGGAGAAGTTATTGTATCTGGGAAACAGGAAAAAGGGCTTTATAGATTGCTACAACCGAAACAGACCGGAACACCGCATGCTACAGGACAAAGCAAAGAAACTCAGCCAGTTTTGAGACGAAGTAATCGCCAGCGTAATTGTCCAAATAGATACAATGAGTTTGTAAGTTACAACACCATTTCAAACCATCCACCGGAAGAAGATATTCCGCAGAGTTACGATGAAGCTATGAGGAGACCTGATCGTGAAAAATGGATCGAGGCAATGAAGCAGGAGATGGTATCCCTGAATGAGAACCAGACGTGGATGATCACCGATTTACCAAAGGGTCGAAAAACCATTCGAAACAAGTGGGTTTTCTCCATCAAGCGAGGATCTGATGGAAATGTGGACCGGTACAAGGCGAGACTAGTTGTTAAAGGATGTTCGCAGAAACCGGGAATCGACTATGAAGAAGTGTATGCTCCTGTAGTGCGATATTCAACTGTCCGATACCTGATGGCACTTGCTACGAAGTTTGATATGGATGTGGACCAGATGGATGTGGTTACCGCATTTTTGCATGGAGAACTAGGTGATGAGCAAATTTTCATGGAGCAACCCGAGGGGTTTGCAATTCCAAATGGAAAAGTATGTAAACTAAAGAAAGCGTTATACGGTTTGAAGCAATCGAGCCGGGTATGGAATGCAAAGTTGAATGAAGTACTGCTAGAATTTGGCCTACAACGATCGAAAGTTGATACTTGTTTATATTGGAAGATGAATGAAGATAAAATGCTGTTCGTAACAATATATGTTGACGATCTGTTAATTTTCACGAATGATAATCCTTTGAAGAAAAGACTAAAACAATTTCTAATGCAGAAATTCAAAATGAAGGATTTAGGCACAGCATCACATTGTCTTGGCATTCGAATCAAGAGAGATCGAAGTGCAGGAATATTATCACTAGATCAACAGTTATATATCGAAGAGATTGTTAGGCGATTTAGAATGGTCGACGCAAAACCTGCAACAACTCCCATGAATCCTGATCTTAAATTGGAAAAGTCAATGTCACCAAAGAATGACGCTGAAGTTGAGGAAATGAGAAGTGTACCGTTTAAAGAAGCAATTGGATGTTTATCCTTTGTAGCGCAAATAACTCGACCTGATATTGCCTTTGCTGTGAATACTGTTAGCCAATTTTCTTCAAATCCCGGAAGACAACATTGGGAGGCTGTGAAGAATATAATAAGATATCTGAAAGGTACAGCGAGCAGGAAATTGCAGTACAGAAAGGATGAAAGCGGAGAATTGGCAGGATATACCGATGCTGATTGGGGAGGAGATCCTGACAGTCGCAGATCAATGAGTGGATACGTGTTTATGTTGCAAGGTGCAGCAATAGCATGGGGCGTAAAGAAGCAACCAACAGTAGCCCTTTCATCTTGCGAAGCAGAATACATGGCTCTCTCTCGAAGCATTCAAGAGGCAATATGGTGGAAAAACCTTTGTTCGGAATTCAGCGATGTAGGAACAGTTCTGATTTATTGCGACAATCAGTCTGCAATCATCATCGCTAAAAACGGATCGTATAACCCTCGGACGAAGCATATAAGCATACGCTACCATTTTGTGAATGAAAGCTTAGAAAATCAAGTGGTGAAACTCGAATATGTATCGAGTAAATTACAACTGGCCGATGGATTCACTAAGCCTTTGCAACGGATGAACCAGGCTAGGTTTTGTAATAGTATAGGAATCGTGAATTAGGGAGGAGTGTTATAGTAGACATAGGAATAAGTAATTCACGATTACTATGGCAACGATAATACTATATATAAGCAGTGCATCTGCTAATAAAGATCATTCGGTTAAGGAACCATTCTGCAATAACTTGAACCTCCCAATCTATTCCAAGACTCGTTCGCTTGATTGCTTCATTCTCCCAGCGGGTTGTATCGTGGCAGTTTTCGACGCACGGGCTTCGTCGTACACGCCATGCAGGAGATTGAAATGGCAGAAAACGATCTCATGGCGCGCGCCGGGATATTGTTGATGGTAGTTTGGTTAAATTAATTCAATCACACCTAATTAAAACATCCCAACGGTTTGATAGGAAACCCACGGAAGTTGGCGCTCTGTGAGTTATTAAGCAACAAACGCCATCTAATGAAGAAGTGTCGCGCAAGATTTTACGAGCTTCGTCACGTGTTTCCCAATGCAGCGAAGGGAAAAGACTGAAACACGAGGCTAAAAGAGCACAGAAAAAACTCGAGTTCGTTTGTTCACGATTCGGGCAAGCATATCACATGCTTGCAAATGGCTCCAATACGGTGGAATGTAAAAAGAATGCCCTTCTTTTTCTACGCTGGTGGAGTATTTCCTCTGAAGAATCCGAAACCCAACATCCTTTCGCGAGTTCAGCGAACCACCAAAGGAAACCTCTGCGGTAAAGAGGACCCCAAACACTCAACGCTAAAAATCAGTAAACAACTGAAGGGCAACCATTAAAAAAGAAGAACCACACAAGAACTTACAACAGGGGGGAAAAAATCATGTTTAAGTGACGATTGCTCGAATTCAACACCGGATCGGTTCTCACGTATCACTCGTAGATATGTTTGCCGGTAACACGAAATCCCAAATCCGCTGGGCATCCACCGGCAGGCGGAAAGAAGCGCCGATGTTGCATTTAGCAGTTGGACCATGCGCACGCTGCAAATTCGGAATCAAACAAGGCGCGATACACTTCAAGCAATGTGGACAGACAATGTGACGACCTTCTTATGGTGGCGTAGGGCAGACGCAATGACGCGTCATTTAAAAATACGATGGGCAGAAAGACATGTTGGACGACGGAAAGGAACAACGGATCTTATTGGTATCAACAACTTTGTGTGACAGTTGAGACGTGGAATGATATTCCAGATTCGAAAGTAACATTAGACCACTTTGTTTCTTTTCACAAAAGTCACACAATGTCAGCAATCTGTTGGTGAAGCAATAAAGGTGAATGACCGACTTTGGCGCACATACGAAGAGTGGTAGAAAAAATATATGAAAATAATCTTTGTACAATAAATTGTATCACGTTGTCCAGAGTTATGTTGAAGGAAGGTCACACCCCAATCTCATAAATCTACCGTAAAATATTATAGGTTTGTATGAAAACATGCTGACACAATTTAAGGATCACTTTGAGCTCCTAACTTGTCTACGCATCAGGAAAAAATGTAGAGCCATAATTCAGACTCCAACATTTTCAAACAATGTATATCTCGTGAAGGTTTGCCCCAAGCGATATATTTTATGATATAATGATGTATGTTTCTTTCGCACAGCTTGCTGTGCGTCAGAAACAAGCTACTCGACCACCCGAGAGGGTTAGAGGCCATCCAAACGAGCGCGTCCAAAACTGGAGATGATTGGAAAATCAATAAACTGTCCTATCATAATATTCCACGGGTGTCAGGAGCAAAAGCTGAACAAGCTTTCGTCGCCACTAGCCAAGCATAAAGAAGATTTATGATGCTTTTCGCAAACGATCCCAGCATTTAATTATAGCGTAATGAAGAAGAATGGTAAATAAAGTCGCTGGGTTTGCATATCTGCTGAATGTGCTTATTGTAAACTAATATAATGCTGAGGAAAAGAAATTCATTTTAACGTCCTTCTACCCTCCGTTTCGCATCTGATACAAATAGTTCCTTCTTTCTTTTAATATTAAGATGGATGGGCGTATCTTTCTTTTATCGCCAGCAAATATTTCAATCGTCTTCGGCGAATTTTCTTCATTCAATTTAATACATCCCTAATTTTTCTCGCCAAGCGAAATGCCAAAAAGCGGCTCAGACATCCCGAAAACCGATTGAAGTTCATGCCAATCAGCATCAGAACGGTTTGTTCTCTTCCTCGTGCAACCGTGACCGTGGCCGTGCCGGTGGATCGCCCGCTGTGAAAGCTCGGTGAGGGAGGGAGAAAATCGATACATGCTTTCTGTTCACCCTCTTCCCCCCTCACCTCTTTGTGCCGGCGCCAAAAAACAAAAAAAAAATGGCGAAGATGAGCAAAATGAGCGCCAAAATTACTGAATTGCCGTGAATTGCCCAACCACGCGCCATTGTCCTGCTATCTATTTTTCTCCGTATTTTCCGGTCCTGACTCATCTCACAGTGCTGCTGCTCTAATGCACGCTGACAGCTGTGAATTGCGGGGAGAAATGTGAAACGCTGCTCAGGAAGTAAGAGAGAAGGAGAGAAACCGACTTTCTTGTTCCATTCCGTATCCTGCTTGATCCTTCGAGTGCGATTTCTTGAACCGAAATCGAGGAGGTTAATTATGCGAAAAGAACTGTGTTTTCCTCTCAAATTGCATCGCAAGTGTTGTGTCCGAGTGGTGTTTACTTGAAAGGCGTTTCGTTTGCTACGACTTGATGCAGGCGCGTTTCAACATTTATCGCTGTTTGAAGCCTGTGTTATCAGCCATCGTCCCGGGGTGTATTTTAAGATACTCCAAGAAACACAACAACGAGTCTAACGCGTCCCTTGGCCGGGTTGGTTATCAGCTTCAACTAGATAAAACCTTCCTATAGTTGAATCTACATTTTGTTGGTGTGAAGAACGAGCAAACGAAACTAACTGTATCCAGTTATGTGGAGGCAAAGTCTAGCCAGAGTGCCACACGATTTCCATTGCTCCACTCAAAGGCAAAAAGGGCAGCAAACAATCTCTCTCGGTGCAGAGCCCCCCAAAAGTCACATGGTCCGTCATTTGTTTCATGAGGCAATAGGCATGCAAACGTGCGTGAGTACGTGCATGCTCGTATTCCAAACGTTCGTTTATTTAGGTCATGGAGTGGAAGGGCTACCAGCAAATGTCATTCCTACTCCACCTCCACAACACACCCTTGAACACATTGCTTTTTAATTTGATTTTGAGGTTTAGATCGAAGGTGATATGATTGCTGGACAGGAACATCTGTACAACATCGGATATAGGGATTTTACCACTGCGAGCTAGAACATTTCGGTGTTCTTGCATCAACCTACAACGCGAGTTATATAACACGGTTTATTTTGAGGACAGCCAAAAACTTCACTGCACAGCGACATTCACCCTCACTTCACTACTAAATAATGCGACTAGCACTTCCACCGTGACAACACTTGCTCGGGAAAAGTCTTCCCAACCGGAAACCCGGAACCTCCCCGTTTACCCCTTCCTGCTCGAGAAAAGGGTTTATATCCCGTCGTGGATTTTTCGCGTCCGATTCGTGTGAGCTCCGGTGATCAACTGATGGGAGATAAAGGCAATTTTCATCGGCCATCCTCCCACCGTCGACACTCAGAATACGCGCGCGCCCTTCCAGGTGGTGGCCACTCACATCCGCGTGGCGGTTTGCAGTGGGAAAATGAGTTGCTAAAAGTACCAATTTTCTCGTGTGAAGAAAACAACAACGCCACCACGCGTATTTTCTGTCGGAGGCTAGTAACTTCCACACCACTACTTACGAGTAGTTGTTTTTTCCGATTGGCGATTATCCAACGATTCTTATTCCTTTTTGCTTCCAATTCTCCTTCTTTGCCACGTGATTGGACCCTCCCTGCCAGCCCCAAGGGGGGAAAAGCCGGTTTTGCTGCCCAACCGTAGGTTGTTTTTAGTGAATGAAAAACTGCGGAGGCTCGTTGCCCGTGGCACGTGATGTAATACTACGACGCCACAGCCTAGGACGAGTCGAAAAGGACGTTCGCACGCTACCGGCGCAACAAATGGATTTAGTAAGTTGCGTAGTAAAAACGCCGGCTGGGCAGTACAACGAAAAACGAGTAATCGATAGGACACCCTTCGAACTACTACGAATCAAAGAAATGGCGTTGTTTTTGTTTCCTATCGTGTCAAGTGGGGTTTTCCCCCGGGAGAGTTTTCCGTCAAATTTTGTTTCTTCAGATCATGATCAAGGGATTCAAATTTTAACCAAATTCTATCCATGTCTTTTTGTCAACAACAAGAAGTTACATGGTTCAGGCGTAAAAGTTCCAGAGACTCTTTTTTTGTCGTTCCAGCCAATCTCCGATTATGAGATAATAAACCTGCAAAGATCCATGATGGTCACGTCATTTTCAGAAGATATACCTTTTAAAACAACGCACAGGAGAACCACAATAAAACCACGTAAACATTGTACGGTTGAATGCCCATGAAAAAGGTTTCGAGGGAAATATGCTGCTGCTTTCGGGTGGAAAATCGAAAATTCCGCTGCTGCTTTCCTCTGCCCTCGCGACATTTCCGACCGAAAGGAAAGCTTTTTTCCCAAAACCAAACACAGTGCCGCTTCAGGCACAAAAGGCACCCTTGGCCTACGTGACATTCTCAGTGTAGAGAACGTGGTTCAATTTCGTTTTTCTATAGGAAAGGAAACTCTGCCTCACCAACCGAAAAACCCCGCGTAAACGAAACCTAACAGGATCGAAGTGCGCCGGCGCTATGAAAACAGCCTTTAGTTTGTGACATAAAATGAGAAGGAACTAACGAGGCGAAAAGGGAAAGAGCGCCAACGCCGGAAGGAATGTAAACAGAGTCTCGCCGAGGAGTGCATTTTCCGAGTTCCGCCAGGTTGGGCCAGTTGCCAGCCAGTTCTATCTAGCGGAGTGTGTGAGCGTCCGAATGAGTAACCCGCCCTGGATGATGAGAGGCCCGTTACTAAGCAAACACGCTCGCTTTGTCCTTTTTTTCGTGGTAGGAAAAAAAACTAGTGAAAGTGAAAAGCGTCCTTGAGCGAACCACGCGTGACGCTGATGATGGACGACCTGGCGTCTCCACCGTTTCTACGTAGTGACACACGTGTTACTACCGTTGCCTACCGATAAGTGGACGCGGATCAAACACCCTTGTTACAATCTAGGGCACGGAATAATTTGATTTTCTCCTTCTGGAGATGTTCCTGGAGTTTCTAGAACGACACAAAAATAAACATATGACCTTCCAAACATCTGCCGGTAACATTCAAAGGTACGTAGGCATTTCGTATGCCATGAATGTAAACGTTATGTTCAATGTCTGATTATGTAATATATGATTGATTATAATTCGATTGATAAACGACATTAACTTGCGGTAAGGTTTCCAATTTCCTTAAACATAATTATCTGAATATTACGGATTTTTCCATAACTTAACTCAATAACTTTCGAATTTCCTACATGTTCCCAACATTTTCGCTATTATTTACCATATGCCTGGCATTTAATTTCTCTAGTCTTCGAGTTTCCCTTCGGAAAAAGGCAATCATATTCTTTTGTTCGGGATTTCGTTTCAAGACATTGCAGACATTAATTTGCCCCTCTTCGTGCGCTGTTTCCGACAGGGTCAGGAAGCTGGCGTCGGTGGTCTGGTAAAGAAATGAGGTCATTCTAGAGCCCAGCAGGACAAATCAGGACACATGCCTTCATCTGCTGTCAGACGCTCGTTTGCACATTTTGCGAGGAGTTCGCAAGGATCGACAAATTAATACAACCCGGGTGTTTATGGGGCATCTTTGCGGAGACAGTGTTTGTCCGCTACTCGGAACGGAAAGAATTAGTCCCGCCCATTCCTTTGTCCGATTTCTGAGAAAGCATAGCGTATCTTTTATGTTCTTCGACAAAGCTTGCATTGTTGTTTCATGTCGGCGAAGCCAGATTTTTATGCGAGCTCACAAACAAGGATGCTTGGAACGTTTTCGGCGAAAGTCATTACCACGTTTGCGTAGGTTTTATTTTGGGATTGTGATTCATGGCGTTTCCGGGGAATAATTTCAGAAAAAGGACTTGCAAGTAATTGGAAAAGGAAAAATTAGCCAGTGTGAATTAGTAAGTGAAGTATGAAGTAAACTGTGAGAATCTGCGTTACTCAAAAAAAACACAATTAATTTCCCATTAGGATGTAGGAAGGTAAGCATGGCAAGCAAAATGCAACGAATGCAAAAACGCTATCTGTAGTTTAATTTCCTTAATCTCTTCTTCTGATCAATGCGGAAAACTTTTTCCATTATATACAAGTTCAGATAAGTAGCAGAAGTTTCCATGGCATGATTTGCAATCTAGATTGAGTTTTTCGTAAATCGAAAAACAAAAGCGGTCCCCTTTTCTAAACAATTCTACGCTGTGAATGTTTTCAAGCTGGATTAATCTCCATTAAAATATTAAAGAACGAAATAAAGAAACCAAAAAGTAGGAAACACATGTGACCTACAAGAAATATTCGTGTAAACAAATAAAGCCATCAAAATAAGCGTTCCATCCGGCGGATGACTTTCGCAAAAATAACCATAAAACGATGGAATGCTTTCATCCTCGCTATTTTCCTGTCACGGATGGAAGGAAAGGAAATTAAATTGTTGATGTTCCTTTTTTATTGACCTCCGGGTTGGATGTTATCGGTTTAATTTCCCTGTTACCGGAGGTCACGTCGAAGGAAGAAAGAATATTTTTCGTCGAATCGAAAAAACAACGGTTTATTTTTACTTCTTATTCGTTCGGTCTGTGATTGCTAAATCTTGGACCGCGTGTTACGTCACGGCACGCACGTGTCTTCTTTCGCTCCCTTTCCCGCATCCGCAGCTTCCCGTTGTTTCGTCGATTTCGGTCAATTATTATTGGAGGTGAAATTCATTAATTGCCCAACTACAGAACGGCGAGTTTCAAAACAACAGCAGCCGCGAGATAAAATTTAAAAAAAAACAACTCTGCACACCAGCACACAACATAGTAGTGTGCCGGTCGCGATCTAACAACGATCGGTGGTTTGTCAAAAAAACACACGTTGTAACACACGCACACAAGTGATGGTTTGAGAAAATAAACATGTAATAAACACCGTTAGATCGTACACTACGCTGCGGGGGGAAAGAGAAATCCCATCGTGACGAGTGATCCCCCTTTCAAACCTTCCTCACCCGTTGCACTCCTTGCCCGAAATGGTGGTAAAGGTTGTCCGATATTAAACCGTGGTTGGGTGGAGGGGTGTAAACCATGGAGGTTACTACGCTCGAGAGACGCGCAGACCCTTCGGAACTATCGGAAGTCACGTAGACACAGCACAACCACTAGAGTTACAGACTATATAAAATTGTGTAAGGTAACCATTGCCGAGATGCAATTGTTTGTCAAGTGTTCGAAAAATCGTAACTGTCTTTACAATTTTTGTCTATCCTCAATTTTATCATTGACACCTGTCAGATGACATCATCACAGAGACCGGAGAATTGAACTCCAAACACCTAACACACCCTCTGCTAACGCCATTTGCCGACACGTCTTCAAAGTCTCGCCCTTCTCCAATGTTCCACAAACGCACTGGAACAATCTTCTCGAGAAGCTATAAGTCACCTTTGTCGCCTCATCGAAAGATCAGCCGAACAAAACGCACACGTGTATGCAACCAACTCGGCGGCGGCGGTGACGACAAAGGCCGAAATGCAACGCAATGCAGCAATGGCATACACAGCGTGTTTACGGTCACGACGGAGCAGCGTTTTCTTTCACTTTCGTTCACTTCAGATGCCAACCGAAGACTCCCGTCTCGCGGTTCAGCGAATCGCTACGAGAATGCTATTTTATGTTGACGATCATGGGATCGACTGCACGCACACGCACATACCCAAAATGGGCGCCGTCGCACTATGGGATAACGCTCGACATTATATCAACATGGTATGCTAATAAAGATTCAAAAAGTTAACCAACAGTCGATTTGAGTAAATAATTTTTGGGAACTGTTGTTTCAAACTCAGCAGTGAGCACCTAGTCCACAACCTTTACCTTCTGTTTTGTTTAATTATCGTATGGTCGCGTGTATAAACCTACCCCATTATTTTCGATATGTTTTACCAAAACTGTTCTTTTTACATTTTATGTATGTAAAATATGAATTGATTGATCAAATTGCTTTGATTTAAAATGCATGATTTTATGCCTGCTACATGCACAATGCACGCATTCTGTTACTCTCCACACAACTTTCTCAGAATTCAATGACGTTCAGTCAGCGAGTGAAAACATATGTATTCCAATATGTAAACATTTTGTAAAATTTACGTTTGACCACCTCTCTGATTCCAATCCCATAGTCGATCGGTGTGGCGTGTGTGTGTACGCATAAAAAACCACCGATACGCACACCAAACGCGTGTGATGGCTGTTTTCCGAAGAAGAAAACAAATGCCATGCATCAACCTGAGTCTTGTTAGGTAAAAGAAAAAAAAATTCCTCGCTACGTGGCCGATTTCTAGAACGAAAGAAAGAGACAAGACACCGGAACAGGAAAGATTTTCTGCTCTATTCCACTGTAGCATATTTGGCGAGCCCCAATTTCCATGAAACATTTTGCCCCACCGGAAGCATCCGTCATCGGTGTGAGTTTTGCAGCGAAGGCACGAGGCTGGAGAGACCAAAGCAAAACAACAACAAACCAAAATGCCGGTAGTTCTGGTCTCTTCCCGGTTTGCAAATGCATGCTGCTGCGCAATTGCCATCTCCAACCACTCCAACTCGCCACCAACCCACGAGGCACGTTCCGGTTAAAGTGGATCGATTTCTCTTCTCCGAGCCGGTCGAGGTGCTCGATGGTTGTTTTTCTCCACTACGCACGTGTATGTGTCGAATTATGGCATAATATCGAGGGGCATGGTAGGTTCGTGGTGACCCTGAAAAGTGGTTAAAAACAGAACCACCAACCAAACGATAACAGTCCCACGTGTAAGTCCGTGTGGAGGGGGAAACACAACCCACGTTTTGTTTTGGTTTGTAATATTACTCATCCGAGGTCAGCCAAATGTCGGTGGACTTTACAACTAGTTAAAAATCCTTCAAAGCAACAAGACAAAGACAATCATTTAAACTACACTCCACATACTACGGTAAAACCATGTATCCAAGAACGAGGAAAAAACAGGGAGT
Source organism: Anopheles ziemanni (assembly GCF_943734765.1). Taxonomy (NCBI): domain Eukaryota; kingdom Metazoa; phylum Arthropoda; class Insecta; order Diptera; family Culicidae; genus Anopheles; species Anopheles ziemanni. Next base: position 14,166,543 of record NC_080706.1, read on the forward strand.
CAGTTCCATCTCTACGCGAAGAAAACAAAAACGAATTCCCATCGATTGGGTAATGGACGAACCGACAGCAGCTTCAGTTTTGTTTACCGGCAAAACATGCGAACTGAAAACAGCAAAACAAGCCAACCCCTTCACTGGAACGCGAATCATTTTCCAAACAACAGAGACGTTGCTTGCACCTCGTCTGATACCGGCGTTCGTTCATTTGGCAGGAAATCCATCAAATCGAATTTTAAGAAGGGGTGCAAACGAAGGGAAATGCTCGAGGGAACGCCTGGATGAAAGTAAGACGTAGTCGGTGGCCAGAGAACGATAAACCAAAACAACATTCACACATACACAACCAACAAGCCGGCGCGTACCGGTTTCAAGGTTATCCGAAAAAAACATAACATCAACAAGCAGCAAAACCTGCTCGATGATGTTTTTAATTCCCCTTTATTCCACGTTGCCCAGCCCTCGGATATCTGCTTCACTGCTGGTTGTCAGTAGTTTTCCACGACGCCGTCCGTTCGTTTCGTAATATGCTGCTTTTCTTTTCACCCCATTACAGCATAACTTCTTCACGTTGCTCTGTACCATCTTTCTATCTTTCCGATGGTAAACAAGGGGTTGACGTGCTATACAACTGTGTTTGTGTGTGTGTACTCATCGGCTCCACTTGCATATACACACACTATAAAATAAAAATAATCCTCTGGAAAAGGACGACGAAAACAGAACCATAATACCGGTTCTCGGTGTGTTGGTGCTACCAAATTTAAGGATTAAAAAATACACCAACTGTACCAGACACAAGTATTGTTCATTCCAAAATATTTCGATTGTTTCGAACGAAATTAAATGAAACTTTTACCTTATAGAATTTGTTGCTTCGCACGTTTTTTCAAACTTCTCGCACGGAAGTTTTTGCTTCGCAACCCCTGTTTTTAGACAAACATTTTCAACGAGGAGTAGGCAGTGAGACACGCCTTCAGCGAAGGCCGGTCCATGACGTCATCGCTCATATGGTTGCATGAAGCGAGACGCAACCCTTGGCGTGAGGTGCACACTCCGTGCACAGGAAACTACCAATTGTGATGGTACATGCTTCATATGGAAAGCAGTAAGTTGGTCGTCGAAACTAATGACGTATTTGTGTTGTGCAAGATAAATTGACAGTGCTAATATGCATATAGAATACAAAGTTCACGGAAGCAGAATGTTTTAGTAATAAAATCACCGCCAACTATTGTCGCCTGTGTAGCGTGTATTGCATACCCTACGGCGCCAACGGGCAGAGAAATGCATATTTCAAACCGATCTAGATCAAACGGAACAAAGGATAAGAAATAAAAATCGTTGTACTCACATTGGGCAGCCAACTGTTGTTGATGCTGTGCAGCAGCTTTCTGTAAAGAGACAAAGGAAACACAATCACGATAAGTTGATTTGGCTCAGGTAAAAGGTAAGTTAATAAAACATGTTGCCTGGCAAGATGCCCAGTAAGTTAGGGATGCATATTTCATGTGGAACGGTGTGTTGCTTACAATCATGAGTGCCTGTACGCCGGACCGCTGGAGGGCTTCAACGTCGAGCGAACGGCTTCGGTGCTGGCGGCCGGGAAAATCCATTCCACCCGACTGCCGGCGCAGCAGCTTATTCTTCAGGTAGGTCGACATTGCGACTTCACCACCGGAAAACGGTGGTCAACACCGTGCGCGTACCAATTCAAACAACACGAAACACAACTCGTAACTGACCACACCGAAATACGCCGTCTTGGTCGATCGTAGGATTAAGAATAAAATCAGGTCCGGAAGAAAGGAAAAAAGCCCACTACTTTTCACTGAAACCCTAAACACTTCGCTAGCAGGGCACAAACGCACACAAAGACAAGAGGTAGGCAGAGGCAAATAAATTGAGCTGTAATTTAAATATATCTGCTACCTTCACAATTGCGACAATGTAAACTACCGCTTTCCTTCCTCGCCCTTTCCTTCATTTGATACTCTTTCTGGACAACTTGGCAAAGACGTTCCAATATTTCTTGCGCAGGAAAGCACACATGAACGATGAGGAGCGAACGAAGGGTAAGGAAATATTCTACGAACTCCGGGAGCGATTAGTCGTCACTTGGCACGTTGCTCTATTGGGGATTTATCTCCATCCTGGCGGCAGCAAAATGTGCATGCAAAATTGCCACTTACGCCAGTGCAAGTGCAAGTCTCGGTGGGATAAACAAAACAATTGCGTTAAAGGGGTTTTAGACGAATGCAACTTTCTTCTCAACAGCAACCATCAAATACTCTTAACTTTGCTCGGACAGAAATTTATTTCACACCAAAGAAATTTATATGACAACCTGGCCAACTAACAACTTTAGAAGGAGTAAACAGTATAAAACCATTTAAAACGATCGTTAAACGAAATGAACAGCGTCGTTTTATGCGATTTAAGTTCACTCGCATGATACACAACTCTAATTGAGTATTATTATTAATTTTAGCGATGAAATAATATAGCTCATTAATAATTCTCTGAAGTTTGTTTACTTGCTCATCATTGCCAGTTGACAGTTAACGCTAATTTATTGTGAGTCGTGTGCTGAGTTCGTAACAACTGAAATGAAGACGAATGAAAGTTGCCGAAGAATGAAAGTTGCTGTCATCTATCTGTACCTTAACGAGGGAAACCAAATGTAAGGCGGGTGAGGTCCCTGGGTGAGGTGGATGTGGAGAGGGGTTGGATTTGCGTCAAGAGACAGTACGTTGATGGATTGATAGGAGTTTCGAACTTTTGCCAACCGTATTGAAAGATTTAGGTTTATATTTAATACAAGGATTCATGATGCAACGAGGAATGATTAAAGTCTTCGGACATTAAATGTTATTGCTCCAGAAATGAGATCACAAAAAAGAGAACAGAACACAACAAGAAATGCCCTTTTCCTATCACCAAACGAGCTCGAAAACTGACCTCAATTGCGCTGAAGGTAGGACAGTTTAGTGTAATGGCAAAACAACATATCAATTGATGTTGTTGGTGATGGTGCCGGCCGACAATCAACAGGAAAGGTTGTACAGCTCCTCCCCCCTCCTCGTGTTGTTCCTCTCTTCCCCCATCTGCTCCATAAAAGTCTATCCTAAATGAAACACGACCACGTCCCGATGTCTGGAATGGAAAGCACGTTGACTGTTTCGTCAACGAAGGTCTCGCTCGCTGCGGTGTTCTGCGAATGTATACATGTTCATAAACGCACCGCGGATGGGCCGCCAGCAGCGTGAGCATCAAGTGGAACCCGGCTGCACTTTACCACCCACCACTCAGAAATAAGATACAATCTAAAGCATGAATGTATGAAACGGATGGAACGAGCGACGATTCAAAGACAAGACCGTTCCTTTTACACAACGTACTATCGGACTTATTTTTAGAATGGACGACAGATAAAGGGACGACATTTTGTCAAGTGCAGATCCAGTGATAAAATGGTTCCATTATTTCAATTCATTACCGAAAATCTAATGAGAAAGTTTACTAATTAAAATTCATCCCGACCGACGACAAGAGTGTGCAGTTTCAAGCGAGTTGCTGCTTTTTTCGCTGTCTGGAGAAAACATCATATAACTGGTTTATCTTTGTAAACAGATTTGTCTTATCGCATTCCATGATAACGTAGGTAAAAAAAGTGAGCGATTCGTAGGACAGTTTGTTGTACCTTTTTAGCTTGTTTTTTTTTCATTTCAGATCTCACGTGCTTTCGCAGTACGATGGAAGCAGTAATGAAGTTCAGATAACCAAATTCATCACTTCCTCAAGTCAGGTATGGCTGCCTGTTGCGGAGCGAAGAAAACACCCTTAGCTTGTATCGATTATGATAGATTGGCCAATCTAAAAGTGAAGTGTCTTATCAAAGGTAGACGTATTTGTCTTTGTTTTGTTTCTGTTACCTTCCAAACGACGTTGGAGACATTTTAAACATGAACCTACGTCCCATTTTCCTGGTGGTTCAGGTTTCCCCAACCATCGAGGGTAGCTACTAATCGATGTCAGTTATATTCCGCTTATGTCTGACACCGAGACCTGGCTTTACGTCCGCAGGGTTGCTTCTGAAATTACATCCCGCCCCGGCAATGGACAAACAAGTGTTCCGAGTGCACTGACAAACATATCAGTATATCATCCCATCTCATCGCGAAAATAACAAAAACCTAAACGGGACGCACACCGTTCGACGTTGTCGAGGGGGGAACAAAAATAGAAAATGCACCTGAAAGGCCAAACACTGAAACCACAGTGACACGTGCAAGCTGGCTCATGAGCCGGGAAAAAGCTGGAGGCAGCGCGCGACAAATGCAAATCGGAATAATTGGCAGCGCCTCGGTACTTAGTGGAGGTTTTCCAAGTTCTGTAAATGCCTGACAGGTGTCGTAGATGCCATATTATTACACGGTTCCGGTTAAACGTCCGGTGAGGAGGATCTTGTTAGAGGTTTTGTAGTTCCGAGTCCGTACACCAACATAAGATGTACATAAAATCGAATTGAAGTTAAAGTTAAAAAGGTTGATTTAAAAAACGACTTCTTGCTGAAAATGATTTCCTTTTGTGGCGAATAGTTATGACGAATAAAAAAATGACTTGCATAAATGTCTAAAGTCCTTCAACCTTCCTTTGTTTCTTCAATGAACCCTTCAACATCCTGCAACGCAAACTTGTGAAGTTTACGGTGACCTCCGTTCTCATCACTTTTTACTCGCAAAAATACAGTTGGACTTTGACTCCAAATGACACGAAGGTGGGAAAATATTTACTCGAAACATATCGGGGACAAACATGACGAATCGGTTCGATCTTTTTACAGCATAGAGTGATAACGATGTCCATAGGTCAGTATTCGTTTATTTTTGCCGGACATCACGCGATGCTTTACCAAATGACGTATGAACAAGCACGTCCTCAGGAGATACTTTTTTTGTGAGTATACACCGGGGTGTTAATAACTCTTATTTATCGAACTTTTTCTCCTTTCCTTCGGTACTCGCTTACTCGATGTTGATCAGACATGATGCTGGATAATGCTAACTAATAGACTTTAACAAAGCTTGATAGATGTTTGACCCGCGGCGATCGAACGAGGTGTCAATTGAACGTGACTGTTATACCCAATCGAAGGGAAAAAAAAAGATATATTTGCTTCGGAAAACAATGTCAGTAGGGCAAAATTATACCAGAGAAATACAACCATGTGGACCAATGGAAGATGAGTTATATTTAAAAAAACACACAATACTGACATATGCTTACAAACTAGTTCGCTTGGTGAAGGGCATTCCCGATCGTTCGAGGTTCGTTCATGTTATCGCCAGGTAAACAGGGAATCTCTACTACAGAGCATTCCCATTATCACCTAAACGTGCAAACAAAGGAAAAACCTAGCAACACCACGGAAGCACAATATTTGAACTGTATACTATGGAATAAATATTTTACCGGTCAATCGTTATCGCCAGGCTGGAGGAGGATGCGGCCTATTCCGGTGGCTGTGAAATATTGCAATCGAGGGGGGCAAAAAACTGGGTAAACATTTTACTTTCAAGGGCTCGAGTGCACTTTGTGCAAGGGCGCGAAAAGATGTTCAAATAAAATATGACGGGCAATCGTCGAATCTACTAAATTTTCTAAAACTTGCAGTTGCTATGAGGGAGGGCATTCATTCAGCTGCACAAATTCAATTTCAACGCAATATTCTATTTAAAGACAAGTGCTGAAATTTAATTTTATTATTTCAAACCGGATTGATCAACACTTGCTATTGCTCTTCAAAATGACATCCGGGACCATGATAGGATCGTATCACGGATGAAAATTAAATAATCCACCCTACTACAGGGTATGTTGAAAACTACTTTTAACCCGCTATTCTGGTTTGTTGACAACAAGAGCGGAAGAAGGGGAAAAAACACGAAACAATCTAAATCAAACACCCTTCTAGAAGCTACTCATCCGGGTGGAAAGGAACCGATAGGTGATAACATTTTGCGAAACTTTCCACCAATCAATTGACTCCGGGAAGCTTAATCAGAGCCACTATCTGGCTCGTTTCACTCTGTGGAAGGTGTGTAGGTGGTGTTGCCTTTGGCGATAAGAGAATTGTTTACCACCGAGACGAGACCTAGAAGGTGGCCAGAGATGGAGTAGCAGATCCCAGGAGGGAGGCACCCAACACACACTCCAACTTTCAGCGGCCCCTTGATTGCTTCCCTCTGGGCGCCAAGACTTTGATTGCAGTAGGCAAGCATTGGCAAATCGGAAGGAGAAGCCAACAGAGCCGGGTAGGACTTTTCGCCAAATGGGACCGTCCTCCTAATCCGGAGAGGTCTGCATGTCTACGTCGCGTTTGCACTTGCTATCTGCCTCGTCAGTTCCGGTGGCAGCCACTTAATCTTTGTGTGTGACCAGCCGATACCAAGCAGTGCTCGGGTTGTGTTTGCGCGCAAGCTCTAGAGAACCCACTTCGCCATGAATCAACGGTGAGGCGTTGATTAAAATGATGAAATACTCGTGCCCGTTTATTCCATTTATCAACCGACCATCCAATCGATGCGGATTTGTTGGCGAGCAAATCGGTAGCTAAGAATAGAGAAGTTGTAAAACTATACCATGCACTTTCACGAACAACGGATCTGGCAGATCAACAACTCGCTTGGAAAGTTGAAAAACAATTCCTCGCTCCGTAGAATACTGATAAAACACGTACGGAATCGTGATAAGAATAATGTTCGTGCGCCAATTCGTCACGAGGTTGGCGTCTCCAATCTATAATGCCGATATTGTTTTGTAAATCTCTACAATATTCTTAGCTCGGGGTTCACAAATATCAATTTCTTTAATCAAAATTCTCATGTCGCATCATGAACTTTTAATGAAAAATATAAAAAAAACATGTCGCAGTCGAGTCTGACTTAATAGAAATGCTCCATTGGGTACGGATTTCATTCCGGCATATCAACGTTTCTCGTTTATTTGACTTCGTTGGACGTTTGGTAAGCTGAAACAAATTCTATTCAAGATGGCAATCAACGAAAGCCGTCAAATTTCATACGCATTTTGAACACTCTTGCTTCTAAAAATGACTGTTATGTCCTGCTCATGACCCTATTAAAAGTCAGATAACCCCGGTGGAACAGGTTGTGTTTTCAGCTTCGTATAGCAATTAAACGCAATGCTATTTGATTACAACCGTTGTGGCTTCAAATAGGTGTGTTCCTTTGATTAATGGTGGTTTTGATCACCGCCGAACAACTCCGTCTTGTTTTGAACAAATTCGGTTTATAGCACAAACTGTCCTCCGTATGATAGAACACTTAAAAAGAGAGGAAACAACATTTAAGTTTCAATGATCTCTTCTTGGATGGATGCATGTGTTGCCCAGGTATTCGTGTCCACCGTATCCAAGTTCGGCTGTATTTATTTGCGCATTCCTTGGTGGGTCGTTTTTTGTGTGCTTTGCTCTCTTGCGTAACAAGAGGTTGTGTGGTGTCTCAGACAGTTGCAGCGCGCCGTTCCGGTTTCCGTTGCGAAGCGAATCAACATCATCATTGCTCAATTGGCGTTCAAAAGTCCAACTCCCGCTAGATACGGCCTGCAGACTTTATCCTCTCGGATGCACGGCGGAAGGAAAGGAAGCTGCACTTGCGTACCCCGAGCCGTAAGTGGCGTAGTAAACCCGAGAGTGTGCCTAAACTAGACAAAATCAAAATAAAAACTCCGCTCGCTCCCCGTTCGTTCTGCCTCTTAGTCGCGAACATAACACATGACGGTCACTTCACTTGGATGCACCCACCGAATGGTTTCACTTTTGGAAACTACTTTTCCGTTTTCTTCGCTAACTCGCAGATCTCGGATCAGGCGCACAATCTTTTCGCACAACTACGCAATCGTAAATCACCGCAAACCTTCCCCGCACAGACACAAAGGCACTACCTATTTGACCCTGACGGGGGCACAAACTGTGCAAACCACCTTGCTTTATATTATTGCCGCATTTTCCGATCCATCACTGCACGATCGCCAAATGAAAACACTTTGACACAACCTCCCAGCGAGTGAACCCAGCCTCACCATTGGGTCGGAGGGATGTCGAACGACTGCGCGATTGCATCGGAAGCTACAATGGTGGTTGCGTACAGGCACCTACAGACACACACGCACACATACACAAACGGTGCAGCGATCCCGTTCCATCGATCTATTGATCACGGTAGCCACCATTGCACCGCGTCGATCCGTTTGGTTTCGTTTACGGTCGTCTTCGTGTCTCGTGGCTCGTGGCTCATGGCCTTAGATTAGTGCATTCACACCACAGCTTCCAGCGTGTGCACGTGTGTGCTTCAGATGTGGGAAGGGGGAGGGGGCCGAGCTTAGTACAAACTGGGTCACCCTCGAAACGGTGTCGGTGTTCCGTGTTCCGATAAGCGATAATCATATCCAGATCGGAATCAAACAAACACAATTAAAAAAATCTAACAGGACCGAGGATTCGCTTCGAACCGGGGATCGCTGCTAAGCAATGATCACTTACAAACCCCCTGGGGAACGTTGTCGTCGCCAAACGCACACGTCCTATTCCGATCGAATCCACACGGAGACTGAGACGAGACACCAAACCCGACGAGAGTGAACACGGTCCGTTTCGTTGGAACACAAAAGGCACCTTCATCTCCAGAACCTAAGCGGCAACGACACACGGCTGTTCACTGATGGCAAATGAACCGCTGGTGTGTGGTATCGGTCAAGTGAAGTACCCGGTCCCCGTGCCCGGGTACGTCATCGTCGTGTCGGTTTTGTGATACTACCACTCCCCTTAGCCCACCATCGTACCGCGCACACCCTTTTTCCCTTTTGATAAAACCCTCGAGTGTCGGTAGGCAACAGACACGCATACATACTCGACAGAGCTGTTGCCTTTCGGAATGCGTTCACAAAATCTACAAACAAAATAAACATCATCACCGATGCACTTTGGTCCCGCACATGGCTGTCGAGGAGGTCGCCACTACAGGTGGTGTAGTGAAGAGCACTTTGCGGTTCGTTAAAGGACACACATGGATACCACCTGCCCTCCGGCATTCTACGTCATTAGAATGAACCGCTGACAATCGCTTGAGTCGGCTTAGCGGAAAAGATTACATTACGTAGAGCCACAACAACAACGCTGGAAGCTGCGCGCGGATGAAACGTTCTTGCGCACGCTCTCTCGTTCCTGCCCATACGATCGAAGTGATATTCATTATCGCCCCACCTGGTGTGCCCATCAGCAGATCAGCAGGGCAAGTAATAGGACCCCCGCGAATGCTACTGGTCTTGCGAGTCGATCGATCGATCAAAGCCCGCGAGATCACATAAAGCACGTAGACACTATATACACTTTGGCCGGCGTTGCTCCGCTTGACCTTGGCTGTATGTCAGCGGTGACGGCGGTTGTGTGGACATTTTTCCACACCGCATCTCATCTCATCGCCAGCAGGCACAACACAGCACAGCAGCTAATGGTGCGTGTGACGTCGAGTGGTGGCTCTCTATGAGTAGTGGCAAACAAATTAGTGGTGAACCAAAACCTGATGAGCAGCAGTCGCAGCAACAGCAGAAGCAACCACACTTCACTTTTTTTTTGCCATCCTCTACGGAAGAACGAACCTTACCGGACGAAAACGTCGGGCGTACCTTTGCTGACGCAATTTACAGCCGCAACCGTGTGGCCCTATGTCTACAGAGTAGACCAAAGTTTTTGCCGCTGATCGTGTTGAAGAGATAATTGCGTATCGATTGCTTATCGCCTAACGTGTTTATGGAGTATGTAATGGCTGATAATTCTCTCTTGCAGTCTATTTAGAGAAGGCTGTTGGTGTTGCCGTTTACCCGGCAAAACAAAAAAAAGCGTTGATCACTATCACCCCCGTTTACGTAATGTAGCAAATATTTACGGAATTCGCAAAATAACACCAAATCGGCCTCAAGAGATACTAAAAACGAGATTTGTTTTATCAACATACGTCCAACCTGCCTTCATGGCAATGGCAAACAGTGTTTTTCTGTGTGTACAAACATAATGTCATAGCCCCACACTATTGCTTTTCGAAATTGAGATAATTCTTGGGAGCAGGCAAAGAAGATGATGATGGTGGCAAACGAAAAATAGAAAAAAACACTCACATCTTCCACCATTGGTTGGCAGGTGTAGAGGCAGGAGAGCACTTTGTTTACCATTTGTTTAGAGCTGTGCAAATACGTTCGGAATACGATTGCTTAATTTTACACCGAACGTAACACTCGGCAACACTTCTCGGCTTTTCATTACCTCAGGCGAGCTATGAGTATTTAGTCCCGGAAAGAGGGATTCTAGTAGCACTGACTAAGGGAATAGCATGCACAATTGACGGTTTGTGGATGCAATTGGATGGAAACAACCATATTTACACACAAACGATCGGGCGGGTTAGGAGGTTACCATTTAGGATGCCCTTTAAATAACGGTTGAACGTATCATCGATGAACCGTACTTTCAGATTATCGTCCGAAGCTGCAACCAGATTACGCAATAAAGATTCTAACCACATCGACTACCTTAAGACTACTAGAACATAACACAATCGTATAAAATACGATTAATTATTTAATTTTTTTAAATTTGAAATGCAACACATCTGGATTTTAACTACCTTTCGGAACAAAGCATCAACCGTATACATCTTGGTTATCTGTTCCTGGATAGTCCGCTAGGTGGCGTTACTACGCCAGAAAGTATGCAATTGAACCGGTTCAACCCTTTACAATCGGTTCACTCTGTTCAAAATAATTATTATATATTTTGTTTGTGGTTTTATACATATTTTGACTATTTCGTAAGCGTGGAGTGAATTAATAATAGCTGAATTAATGTGCATATTTGGGAGAGTAACACCATCACATGTTTGAGAAAGCTATCCCAAGAAGTGTATCAATCGTTTGGATTGAACGATTGGCAACACAAATACTCGATGTAATAGTGTCCAAAGACACAACAAGACCATCTTGACTTTTTTAAACACATTTTTGCTCCGTGTTCTGTACGTAAAACACACAATAAAAGTGAATCATTGCTCCTCGCCGCCATGTGGACGTAACGGGTGTGCATTTGTACGTCGCATGGCTGCGCTCTACTACCCATGCGAATGAATTTTGCTTTTCTTTTGCCTTACTACTGCGGTGATTACAATCGCTTGCGGCTCGCCGACATTCAGCCCCTGAGCGAGTCCGATGACTACAAGAGGAAAAAGAAGCACGTAGTATTTTCCACTTACCGCTTTGCGTTTGTCGGCTTCGGATACGGCCGAATTGGAACGGTGCCTGAATATGTCCATCATCTTCGTCATCGGAGACTTGCCGGCGTCTGCCCGGCGTACAGCCGTTACCGTGTGGTAGTACTAAAACCGGTCAAAAGAAGGGGCGAATTCGTTAGTTGTCGTTTGGCTGGACGGGCGTAGAACCTACGCTTACACTCCCTTCGTCCTACCTGTGCGTCGCTGCCTGCGTGAGGATGTGCGGAACCGTCGCGCACTTTCGAACTCGCACCGGAACCAGTCGTGGTACTTGCGCCTCCCGATGGTTGCTGATTGTGATGGCTGTGTCGTCCACCGACGTGCAAAGCGGCCTTCATGCTACTCATAATACCGCCCGCACCGGACGACGTGCTGATCGGACCACTTCCCATCCCCGTGCTATCCTTGTCCGAGCCCGACCGGCTGCCATCATCTTTCTTCTTCTTCGAATCCGAGCCCTTTCGCGGACGGAACACGTCGAAGATCGTTGGCCGTCGATTTGGACTGGCAATACCTACGGTTGAACAAGAAAGGGAAGTCAATTAAGGACTTTATATTTATCTATCTCTCATACCAGGTGCGCTGGTCGCTTACCATGGACCGTCGATTGATTCAACACCGGCGCCTCCTCGCCACTGCGACGCCTTTCGAGCGAACCGGAACGTGCTCCGGAACCGACCCGCTCCGAGCTGCGCGATATGCTCTCGTGCTTCCGGTTCAGCTTCTCCAGCTTGGCCGCCTCTTTCTCCAGCCGTCGTGCCTCCTCTCGCTTCAGCTTCATCACTTCCTTCTCCTGGCGCTTGGCTTCCTTTTCGCTCTTCTTCTGTTTCTTGGAGGCTCGCGTGGACTCGCCGGAAGCAGCAGGAGCCGTCGAGGGACGTTGGAAGTTCCCCCCATCGGTTGCATCCTGGGGAAAAGGTGAAAGGAAAACCGAGTGAAATGTTAATACCAAGGAGTTGTAAGTGTTTCCTCCCAACTCGATTTAATTGCCTCGATAGGCGTCATACTATGTTGTTATCGCCCTATAGTGACAACCTCAAAAAGATGTTCGTTCGCTGTTATCTTTTTAGGTTAGGTTACGCTACTGCCACTACTATCTGCCCCTTCACCCTTCCGCGGGGAATGGGAAGATCCATTCTTATCACTTCCAGCATGACCGTCCCTCCCACCTTCACCAACATTCCCAATAAAATACAGATATTAGAGGTGCCGATCTGCCACCAAACTTACACTTTGTGCTTTCGTCGGGGACTTTTTGCTATCGGTCAGTATCGACGAATAGTCTGGTTTCGCGTTGGCCGGAAGAGTCGCCGCCTTTGCTCCACCGACTGCGCCACCTCCGCCGACGCCCGTTGCCAGCGGATCAGGTCGCTTAACCCACACCTCGTCGAGCTCGAACGGAATGTTATTTGTATGCAGAGGCTCCTGGAGCTGTGATGTCGATGGTGTTATTGCCGATGCCTCACTGCCACTGAGTGACCCACGGCTGCTGGCGAGCGGTCGGATTTCCACCAGCGAGGTGTCGAAGAAGCGTCGATCAAGGTGGGGTGTGTTGAGGTGCGGCGTTTCCGGGGGAAACATCGACTGAATGGTGCGAACCGGGACGCTACAGGGAAAGTGGATCGTTTGCGAGTTCTGTTTGGCCGTAAGTGGGAGCAGATGGATCGCTTCCGGTCGAACACGTGGAACAGTCGTACGCGGAGGATCGTCCTGCTCTTGGGTTTGCGCTTTAGTGACCATAAACCGGGACTTGCGGGGAACGGCAGCGGACTCACTTTCTTCCTGCTGGGAAGTACTGGAAAGGGGTGGACTGAGCCGCGTCTGGTTACCACTTGTTGAGGCGACGACGATCGTTGGAATGGGTGTACGAACGGAGGAGGGTCCGGCCGGCGATGCCGGTGGTGGTGGTGGCTGTTTTTCATCCTCTTCGTCTTCCTCGCGACACTCGGACAACCTTCGGCGTACGTGAAACGGAAGGATCATCGGAAGCGATGATTGGCCGAAGATGATACTGCTGTCCGACCGACGTCCCGGACTCATCGGAGGTATCATCATGCGAAACGGTACACCGGACGATTCCAGTGAGTGCTGTGCCGCCGGGTATAGTTTCATTTGATGATTAAGCGCTTCTACTGCCCCCCTACCCTTGTCATCCACTTCAACCACTTCCTCCTCGACGTCGCTAACGTTGCTACTTCCTCCATCACTCCAGGAAGAGGTGGATGCGTGTGCCTTTCCACCAGCCCCAATACCATCGGCTAGCTTCCGGTGCTGTCGAACCTCCTTCCCTTTTTTCCGCACCTCCATCCCTCGCTGCGGAGGGAGTCCATGATCATCGCCAAAGTCGGAGTCCGAGTCCGACCGGATCGTCTCCAGATCCTGCATCGATCGTTCGATCAGCAGCTCAAACTCATCGTCCGCTCCAGGACTCCCGACAAACACGTGACCCGAGGCGGGGAAAGCCTTCAGGTAGGGCGAGGAGGACATGTCCACCACTCCCGAACCCAGCGGGTTTATTTTTATCGCATCCGAGCTCTCCCGAGTGCCAGCATCCGAGTTGTGATGGTTGTTGTTCTGGTGCAGATGTTCCTCCATGAAATCGACCCGCTTCTTCATCCGCCGCTTGACCTCCTCGATTACCTCGCGCTCCCCGTCCCGCTCCGAGCCATCGTCCGAGGTCGGCGTGGAGGTGCCGTTCTTCGGCGATGGAGCCATCAGCAGTGAGCGGCGTGTTTGCTCCTGCTGAGCATCCAGAATCGTCGTCAAACCCGCTCCACCGTTCGATGATTCCATTTAATTAATCTAAATTTGCTCCTACTCGCGGGGGGTGCGCGCTCTGGGTAGCGTTTTGTGCCACCACCGAGAGCGTGTGTACCGTTCGTCCCCTCTGCGCCGCTGCTTATCTGCTTCTCCACTCCGCTTGCAATTAATTAGGGTTAATTTATTTGTACTTTCAGGGGATTCTTCCGAGCGGCTCCGTTTGGTGTTGGATGGCTGATGCTCAACCGTTAGTATATCCACCGGTTTTTTTCTGCAGTTTGTCGTTTTGGTAATGTAAAAACAGTGTTTGCTACACGGAATGCACTTCCTGGGCATGCAACAGACCGTCTGTTCTTTGCTACTACATTTCTGCCATGTAACGGTACGTAGGCCTGAAGAAATTGGAAATGGAAGAATATTTAGCAAGCTGCTGCCAGGTAAACCAACTAAAGCGAGACTTTTAAAGATTTACACGAGCCTTTGACGGAGTGGCATATTGAATTCTCGAACTAAAGATAGCAGACATCTGGTAAAGGAGCCTTACATACGTTCAGATTGATCGAACTATCAGTTTCGCCAAAAATATGGACGGGAATTTTTTAAATAGAATAATTATGAACAAAAAGGACATGCCGGTAAATGTTTAACTAAACTTGTGTATTTTATAAATAACCGTGTGCAGCCCTTGCTGTAGTTACATCACGAAAAATTCCACATTAAACCACAGGCATAAATAAAGTCAAACACAAGTCCAGAAAGCAAACTGAACTCGATCATCGCCCGTTGGTGGAAACAGCATCCAAAAGGGCAAACAGAACCAACCCCCTGATAACGCGATGCAATTGCAAACAAGCACACAAACCAGCTTTCCCTGCCAACTGGGGCTCCTTCCCTCTTTCCTCATTGTTCCCTCGGCAGCTCAGCTCCGACGGAATAATCA
Source organism: Anopheles ziemanni (assembly GCF_943734765.1). Lineage (NCBI taxonomy): Eukaryota > Metazoa > Arthropoda > Insecta > Diptera > Culicidae > Anopheles > Anopheles ziemanni. The sequence continues at coordinate 14,181,582 of NC_080706.1, forward strand.
TGTTTACGATAAACGGCTGTCATTCTATTAGCCGCAACGCTGTTAGTAACAATCTATTTGCGTGTGAAACTATCACACTTCGAGGAAAAGCTTGACTGCGGTGATAAAGAATGTGCCCAATGTTGGTTGTTTGCTGCAGGTTACTGAAGTCAGTATGTTTCCATTTCAGGGGCGATGGGCAAGGAGCGATTTACTAAATTAATGGTCGATGAAACCGCCTTATCATTTACTGACATGAGTTGAGTTTGTGTGAAGTCAAATAAACCTACAGTAAATAAAATGGTTTAAAATCGACTCTCTTTTTCCTCTATTGCTGCTCATTTTCTGTAAGTAACTGCAGCGTACAACTGCATTCACTCGAAAAATGACTGCAGTGTGCCATCCCCATGGTGGGCATTCTCTTCTAGGTGCAACCCCACCAACTCACCCTGCACGTCACACAGACCTTCACCCCACTAACAAACTCGACGAAAGAAGGGTTTTGTCATGTGCGGCAGGCAAGCAGGCGGTGTGGTGTGAAAAACGAACCAAATGTTTGCAAACGATAAGGCCGGAACAGCGCACTAAGGGGAGTTCACCGAAAGGGAGACCCTGTGTACGTACATTGAAATGATTTCATGTCTGAGCCCTTTCTGGTTGTGGCACACACATCACGATCGCACGTTGACGGCGGCCACATTTGGCGGAGATCGCTGTAACGATTTTAGTGTGTGCGCGCACGCTACCCGCCATTTACTTTGGTCGCCATTTTGTCTCCCCATCGGCCGGACGAGCAGCAGCGGCCGGTTTGTGTGTTTGCAATCAGCTGTCAATCGTCTGGGGCGGGCTGCGTTAGAAAGTACTCGAAAATGGCCACCCCGTAAAATGGCTGACGAATGCCGACGAAAGGCAACCCCCGATTGATACCCGTCAATCAATCTCAATTGAGCTGAGTCGTAAGTGACCCAATGCCCAGAATGCAAAGGAAACATCAAATCCGATGTGGTAGAAACGAGCAAGTTCCACCAACAAACGCCGAACAGCTGAGCGGAGAAGGTCAATAAACTTTATGCTTCCCATTTTTGCTATTCATCTCTCTTTCTTTCGCGTTCGTCACGTACGTTGTTTGCGACGAGAAAAGCAACAATCAAAACAATCCCCCAGCAGCACAGCTGGTTGTGGTTCAAAAACACAGTTTTGTTCTGTATAAAGTTATGAAAAGTGTTTGCAATGTGTTAAATAAACTACACCACCTTTTCATATAGGGATTATCAAGAAGAGCGAATACGGTGTGTGATAGGGGTCTAGTAGGAATTGAACTTATACCACGTTCGAATTGTCATACTCATTACTGTCATCTGCAGGTTCTGTTACTTTTTTGAAAATCGCTTCAAAAGTTTCAAGGTGCTGCTCTCCTCAAATGATCCGATCTTATTTACAATTTAAGTGCAACCGGGCGTGTTTGCAGTAAAACTTTTAATCACAACGGCTCCGCCCTCGTCTTCTCCTTTTCCGATTCTGCAATCGAAAACGTGATCGTGCCCGGCGGCACACTAACACCGTACAACCGTTTCAGCGGCCTCCTATCTCGCCGGCCTTATTTACTTTTCTCCCGTCACGGATATTTGTTACACCCATCGGGAAGTAAATAAAGTGTTCGAGTTCTAAATTCACGTGCCCCATCTTGTATGTGAAATGCTGGCTGTTGTTGTTGTTGTTGTTGATGCCACCAGACGAAATCCATTGGGTTTGACACAAACAAACGTCCGCCCAACCGGGCAAACGTCAAACGACTTTGTGCGATACTTGCGGCTTCATTTGCATGTTGCTTCACCGAAGCGAATCGTTTCGTGGCCGGAATACCCAATGAGAGTCCCAAACCCAGCGCCCCAAACCCGGCGATCCACTCCGATGCCACGTGGTGAAGCGGGAAGTGTTTGCCTGCCGCGAACGATTACTCAAACGCGACACAAGACGAGCCACAAGAAAGGCCTTCGCTTGGTTGGCGAAAAAAGAAACATCACGAAAGCAAGTCTTAAAGGGCACTCGAAGTGATAAGACAACGTTGGCAAGTACTCCAATGGAGTGAATTTCATTTTACGACCTTGAAGCGACCACTCGGCCGGACGTTAGAGAGTGTGTCCTCAGAGGTAGATTCGGCCGCAAAATGGACCGTCCCAATGGACGATCCAGACTAATCGGGCACACATGGGGCATGCCAAACGGGCGATGATTATCTCGCTCCAAACGGCCTGTAACCTCGCCCGTTTGAGTGCGTTCAAAAATACGGCGGCCAGACAATGGACAGAAATAAATCACGGGTGTTTACGATGGCTCGCCGAGCCCGAACAGTGATTAACTAAATATACCGGCCAGTTTCCTGGCCACAATTAAACCAGATAACAGGTTACTCACACTCCCGAGGGTTACGAAGATGACATTTGGGCCAAATATTTGTCGACAGATAACGGAAAAAGGACACAAAACTAGAAGTTTCATCAACATTCTGACTCAGCAGTTCTTGAGAAACCGAACCGAGGTTCATTTCGAGCATTTGCATGATGTGTACCGGGCGTTATTCTACATATAAAAATGGTTACGTAAAGTGTAAACTCAAAATTGGTAACGCAGGGACAAAGAGCACACCTCGTTCTGCTTCGGCGAAGGTGTGTTCGTCTTTGCATCTAAGGGTGTTTCAATGCCGACATGCGTGATGAATGATAAGTATGTTTTTTTGACAACCGACGTCGGGTTTGTTTGTTTACATCGCTATTTTTAGCCATGAACGAACCAAAACCAGGAGATGATGGGAATAGGAAGTGGATTTTATAGCGGACGCAATCTCCTTACCGTTGTACTGTGCCCTGAATTCAACACCGTGTTGAAGCTGGGGTTACGAACACTGGAAACTGGAAGTTCTATTGTAACGTGATGGTTACATAAAGCTCTTCCAACGTGTCACACATTCTCCGTAGAACGTTGAAACAAATATTCACAAAAATGAATGCCTTCGATTATCGCCATTAATTGGCCCTCCATCGGGTATTGGAACTTTTTAACTACCGAGATCACTCTCCTGCTTGTTGCTCCTAATCGCGATCGATCGTCGTTACCGTCTATCTCCTCGAGGTTTGACGTCTACGAGGACAAATTCTCGATCGTCTAACGGTTGCGACGAGACGCAAAACGTTGGGATGGGCTCGGTGTTCGTGGCCTCCCTTATGGCTCGGGCAATTCATCCACAACGATCGCACAATCATCGAACAATTACGAACCTGCACATGCCGCATGTCTCCGTGCCCGAGGTAGATTTGCTACATCGGTTACTGAGTGCCGGTAATCGAACGAAAAGCACAGTTTGCACAGGCGCGGAACACAGGCACTTTTGTTGCACATTTGTAGCCGCCGCGAGTGGTGCCAATTTGAATTTTAATAAATCCCACGCACGACGCTCTGACGAAGACGACCGATCGCACGCGCAACGGTTCGCGTGTTCCAAGTGGGTTTGCAAAATTGTGAGGTGGGGAAAGGTTGAAACTATGTCAAGGCAGAAACCCCCAAGCAAAGAGTGATAAGCTCATGAGGTTTTGCATAAGAAAATCAATCAACATTCAAATGTTTGGGAAATGAGTTTAATCCAGAACTTAATTTTTTTCAACTAATATAAATTTAGATAAAGTACAATTTTACTTGCTTTCTTCAACAGTATTCATATCTCATGGCTCAATAAACGGGGCGGTAACTTCTATTTAAAACCCACCGTTGTGTTGTTAAGTGCGAGCCCGTTATCGTTTTTCAGCCATCGACATGCAACGTTCCGAGACGTGAAGAAACAAAAGGAGACTTAAATAGAGACCGCCTATCGCAGAAACTATCTGTCACTCGTGTGCGAATTTTCCAACCGCGTCGTTAATATGTCATCTGTTAATCGAACCCGAGGCGCAGGAATGACAACCCGCTCAAGGAGATGGTATTCAAGTGGTGCAGGAATCTTATCGCGATCTGCGCATCGACAGAATGGAGAGTAAATGGCGTGACGATTAACATTCCTCCCGTCGGAGGAGACGCAAAGAGGGAGAGTGAACGACTTCAATTAGAACGGCGGGCGCCCCGAAAGATCAATTGTTTCAAACGAGATGGTGAGTTAAATTGATGTTAATGTTTTATGTAAAACAGAGGACTCGCGATTAGATTACGTGAGGGCAAGTGGAACTTATTGGAAGCTAAGCAAGAGAAAAGGATATAAACGATGTTCCATTAGGCGTGAGTTGAAAAGTGAAGATCAATCATCAACAACTACAAAACTACAATGTACTCGTGGCGTAGGAGTAACGTGAGGACACATTACGGTAGAAAATGTGGGTCCGAATTCCAAAATGTGGGTTTGATACTTCAAAATTGTTAATGGAAGGTGCGTCTGCTGTTTTTTTTTTTAAATACTGTTCTACTTCGTACACAGTAACAGTCAGTAAAAGGAAATAGGAAAAAGGAAACAACTTGCTCATCAGTTAGCAAGAACTTCGGATTATAGCCATCATCATCAAAAGGTCTACAAAATTGTCCTGCTTCTGCTCATCAACCCTGTAGAACCAATGATGTTCCGTTCTGTCGTAACGATGTTGGATGTGTCGATAAGTTCCATGCCAATGGAGGCCACCCCATCATTGTGGCATCACTCACAGACTCGAGGCTAATCGCACACGGTGCTTCGCGTGAGGATAATTTGTATCGCGTGCGACCTGCTTGGATCACGTTTGCAGGCGGAAGGTCCCATGGTAAACTTTAGTTGGCACTCCTCAAACGCCTGGCCGAAGAGTAAAGCTTGGTTCCGCGTGTTGGAGCGGTTTCTGGTCGATGGAATTGGCCTGTTTATGACGTGATCGCAGCTACGATTAAAACCGAACGATTACCGCGAGCTCGCCAATCGCCCCTGTACCTTCGCCAAATGCCGATAAATCTAGACCCCGGGTTTGCATGATAAATGGTGCAACTGGATCGAATACGGGCGATACTGATTTACGGAAGCCCTGCTGATACGGATCGGTACCAATAAATTCAGCTTATTGGCCGAGTGATTGGCAAATTTGTCCATAACGTGTAATACGGACCCGGGTGATTGAAAATTACACGTATTGTGCGGGATTATTAATGTACACGATACTACACTGTTGAAGGTATCGTTTACCGTGCATTTAGTTCGAAAATGGTTTCTTTTCCAACGCATTACAAAATACAATATACCACTAATTTTACTTTCCATCACTAGAATCGTAACGGTTTATCAAACCTTTTAAAAGTTCATAGTCATTGCCTCATTTTATAAAGTGTATCGAACAGGACAGGGTGGACAAAGGTGACCATTCGTCTGCTGCGTAATCATTGACCGAGCAAATCCTCTAAATCCCCTAAGGTTAGACCAACCGTAGACGGTTCACAGTTTGTGCTGTTGTTTCCAGCTGACATCGGGTTGCAAAATAACGGCAACGTAAAGTGATTCATGCGGCTTGGGCACGTTCTTACGTCACTTGACGAATTCTTCCGTCGAATGCCGGATACAAAGAGGAAGCATCGATTTAAGGAAACCATATCTTCTTTCACTTCTTCAAGATTTGCTTTTGACTCCACAAACAACTTATGACGCAGCGGTACTCAATGGATGGGTTTGAGCGAAAACGATTTGAATCATTCGCGCAAATGCGAAACCCAAACAGATGTATTATCACCTTCAACGATGCCATCAAATACCAACGGCCAACATGCCATGGTGTGCAAACGCCGTGCATCGGTCAACGATATATGAAATGAAAATTTTCTCTCAACGTTGAACGTTGAATGTACGACGATCATGAACCAAACGTTTCATTTGATGGCTTGTTCAACTGTGCAATGGCAAATCGGTAACTCATCGCAAACGTCAGCAGCACGCGGCGTCTTGCAAGACAATTGGAAACAAAACAAGCATCGAACAGTCTCATCAATAATGACCTCTTATCAGCCAGTGGACATTATTGTCTCTCGAAGGGGGGCTCGCGCTTTATTTACCGCGAGTGTATGTACTTCAACCCCTCCACTTTAGCGACCTTCAAAGAGTGTGCCTGCGAACAAAGAATTCGCGGCGATAACGACCAATGACCGGAAAATATATTAAACGACACTTTGGAATATTAATGAGATCGTTGGTTGAGATTGAAGTGAGATAAGAGATTTGATTCCCCCCACTGAAATTCGGCACGTAACGGATTTCAGAAGAGTTTAAAGTCCAACCTCTTAAAGTCAGTCCGTGATTGTTCTATTTTTGAACCGATAGAAGATATCACTTCCGGTCATTACTGTGGAGTAAATTTCAATTTTAATGATGCAGCATGGGAGAGGATTAAAAACGTTACTAATCCAACCATAACATCAATCACATTCAGACGAGTTTAAATGATATTCAAAGATAGAGACATCAAGGTTAGTATTATAATAACTCAGATCCGATAAAGTATTCCAATAAAATCGCAAGAATGTGTATGGTCGTAATAAGTCGGAAACCTCCAGGAAATCAATGTAATGCAACAAGTCCTCCCAAGTTGTGTGTAGGCTCATCTACTCATTCTCCATGTCAATGATAATGCTGATTTGCAAACTTGGTCTCATATTTTCGTCATTAGAAATAACGATGCTTCATAAACTAATAATATACTGCGGGGCTTAAGCGATGTCTAGAGCTTACGGTTGTCGTTTGTTGATGCATAAATGATTACTAATTCGATACACCTTTCTCTCCGCTAAATGCATTCTGTTGTTGTTGCCATCTTATGAACTCAATAATTAACCGGCGACTTTACATACGACGTACGTCTTACCATTTAATAGTTTATACAGAACAAAGACATAAGCAAGAAAGATCATTTCATTTTGTCTCTGACAAATACTGAAGTCAAAGAAAGGCAACTGCTTTACCAGTTGCGTTTTTATAAGATAAATTCCACTACGTCGCCAGACGGAAAACCACGAACCGCGGTACGTTTCCATTCGTCAACGTCTATGTTAGACGACGATACTCATAAAAATGGACAGCATTTCCACAGACAACTGCAGTGACTGTTATTAATGTCAACCGTCTCTTGTCCAACTGTGTGTGTTTTTTTTTATTGTTTTCACATTTTCCTCCATTTGCTGGCTGGCGTGTGTTCGATTGTGAAAATAATAGCAGTTATTTGTCGCGACAAAGTATTGATGCACGCTGCAGCGCATGATGATCGTCGTAACTATTCGCCTGATGGAAAGGGTTTATTGCCGAGACGGTGACATCATCGCAATTAATCACCGGGAACATTTGTAAAGCAAACACATTGGCAATCTCATTACGTTCTCAATACACACAATATTTCAGGTGTGAAGAGTTCGTTTCGAGAACCGATTTCAAACATGTCATACTTTTTCAATCTGATTGTTAAGGTTCCCGTGTAGGGAGTCGCGTAAACGGAAAACATACGTCAACTTTCAAATAATGTATAGCAACTTTTCCCGCTTGGATAGATTATCATTCATCTTAAAAAATAAATCGTCCATTCGGATCACCAACCAAATGAAAAACAACAGTGATCTCGTTTTCATCTCGGCAAATTACAGCATAAAACATCGCCGGCGGACATCCTACTCCCACGAACGACCACCGGCTATGCTAAATGTAGCTACAAACAAACAACAAGATAATCTGGTAAACATTTCCAAGATACCTTCAGGTTTGTTTTTGAAGACAAATTTAAAATGCTTGCCAACCAAAAAACTCCCCCGTGTTCAAACAAATGTAACCAGATTTAGGTTAGAGTAGAGGAAGGATACTGAACTGCTTTAAATCGGATGGACATAATTGAAACGATTCGCTTCAGCAACTTTTTTTTGTGTTTTTGAACGATAAACAGGTTTCAATACCAGGTGTTCAAATGTGTATTCATTCGAAATTCTGGTCGGTTTTTTAGGTACCCGGTAGAAGGATTTCAAGTTGAACCCTAATTAGCACATCTATCTTTAGTGCCTTGGGCGCGTGTTTTGGAAAGAGCTAATCATTTCAGATTCAGCCGTTAATTGCTTGGGGAAATATGGCTTCGATTACTATTCTCAATAAGACAATTCGGAGAATCAATGAATCAATGTATAAAACCAAAACCATGAAAGAAAGATTTCGTAAATCTTGATGATGGGTATGTCTCAACAAACAAATAGGTAAATAGGGCTCTTCAATGGAAAACTTCATTCATAAATTTATTTGTTCTGCTCCTGCCAAGCCGTCATCTATCGATCCAGTTCGATCAGCCACTCCGTTTAACGATCGCATAAAATGCCGCTTCACGACGTTCTGTTGATGTTTTCCGTGTTTTGCTTTCTCTTACATGTTCGCTCGTTTCTCCGAGCAGTGAATCACCATCCAAACGCCGCTTCCGTTTGGCAATCGGATGAAAAACAAACCGTGTCTCGGCGGAAAAACTCACGACCCTCGGGGTTACAGTTGTAGGAGCGCGTCTCGACGAACGTTCGCTGCTTTTTGTGCTGGTGTTGGTGATCTTTCGCAATGCAAAAACTGCCTGATCAAGTTGTTCCTCGAGCACGCTTGCGTCAGCTGTAACATTTCTCCACTCTCCTCTTCTCCTACACCCGCGGCTCTTTGTGCATCAGCTGATTCGCATTAAATGCCTTCGCTTTTGCACTCTTTCTCCCTCTTTTTCTAATTCTGCCACCCCTTCGTAGATCCGGTTTTCACTGGTTTTTTCTATACACAACTCTCTCGCTCCACTCCTCTCCCTTGCACCATTAGACTTTCACACACAAACACACACAAACATTCACAGACGATTTATTTTTCTAACACGGACGACTAGATTAAGCAAGCGTCGAGCAACCGTTCGCGGAATGTACGGGAAATGATGTTAAATCCACAGGAGAATCGATACGTTATGACAAATTTGGCCACGACGTATGACGTCACTACGAGGGGGGAACAGGTTAATCCACTTAGCACGGCGGTACGGCACACACTACGAAATAGGCGTGCCCTTCACTGCGAAGCCCTTTTTCCCCGTACGATATGAACCTGTTTTCCACCAACGCACTCGTTTACCGTTTGCTGTTATTTTGCGATCGATCGGGAAACTATTATTGCACTACGCGTACGGGAACGCAAGGCCAGCTGTGGACTCGTTTAGACTTTTACTTGTTTACACACGTTTCACACGGTTTCACCTATTCCACCTTTCGTGGCAGACATTTAAAACACAACTTGCTGGTCAGCTGATGGAGTACACACTAATGATGGTCGGGTCGGGAAGAAAAGGAAACATTTAATCATACGACAAGACTATGACTAGTTGAGATTGCAACGACTGCAACATCCGATGATGATTAGCGGATTACAATCTATGGAACCGACAGTAAGCAAAGATCGAAGGACAAGCGCCAAGCAGGCGGTGGAATGGTCAAAGGTGAATGTGATTTTCCCTCTCAAGCTGCGTGTGTGCATCTTTGTGTTAAGCGGCCGGAACTTTCTTTGTCGCGAAAAAGGTCGCCAGGTTCGTCACCTACACACTTTCGAACCGGCAGATATGGACGGCATCAGTGCGCATGTTTATGTATACGCCACGAACATGGTTGAACAACAACGCGATGGAACATCGAACACAGCCCCAGCAGCCTGGGTAACGCGCCTGCTAGCGGGAGTTGTTGATCGTGACCGAAAAAAAGAGCTGCAATGAACCTGTTTCGTTCGTCGAGTGGAATTTTCCACCCAGACCTTCTAGGGACGCGCAATGAGGAGCGTTACTTGGACGCTGATTTTTGTTTTCGCAATTTCTAAACCAAATTGTTTCTGAACTACCAATAACCATGGTCAAGAATAGCAATTTTTGGAGGAGAAAGTAGCTGGACAAACCAAACCGTTGTTCCTTTAAGTACAAGGAGACTAACGATCGATCGAAAGCGAGTCGTACGCGCACAAACACACGCAAACCGAACTACACACTACGCTTTGCACAATAGCATTTTCTGCTTCATTGAACAACGAACTGTAAAAACGAAATGGTTGTATTTCCAGACTTGTCGCTGAGCTGTGTGTCAACTGTTATGCTTACAATTTGCCTTCCAATTCGCAACTGTTTATTCGTATTTAAAGATGCGTTACATTAGATGAAATGTTTAGCTAAATGTGTACTCTGTTTCCAACAAAAATGAAAGCTTCGCTCGTTCGTTCGTTCTTTCTTTTTCGTATCCACCATGCATCATCGCTTCCAGCAGTTTTGACTTGCAGCTGACTCGGAGAACGGCAGCAGCAGAAGTAGGCCAAGCAAAGCCATTTTTGCGGTGCTCTTAATCGCACCAACTCAACTGACCGCTCGTTGTTGCTAGGACAGCATTACAAACTGGCTTAAGCAATCGTGTCGCTGGTGACGCGCCGTGCACTATCGATTACGGCGAATATCGCTTCACCACATCACGGATAGGTGCTGGACAGCAGATACGAGAAACGGTGAAAAGCACAGCACGTTCGCTTCTGATAATGTAACCATTTTTCACGACAAGAAAACATACTTTTCACACAATGAAGAGGCGAAATGAAAAGAAAAAACACACGGTCACGGATTTACATATTGGGAAATCCACAGGATTCGATAGCTTCGTCACCAACTGTTTACATATTTCAATGGCACCAGACAAAACACCATCGCATCGCCATTGCTTTCCGCACGACGTCTAACGATCAACTGACAACAAGCTGTTCAACGATCCGTTTCGAGTTGACGGACGCTCGACGTTTAACGGAACTGTCTAGTGTTATGTCTTATGAGTCTTTTGGCGAGATTGATTCATATGAATCCTTCGTCCAAGATTCATTCCGATTGATTCAACAATATTTAAGGACTGGAATCTTAAGACATTGATGAATTTTCATGAATCTTTCACACAATCTTCCTGGTTCTTTCATTGGCGTGGATCAGGTAACCAAACAAAAGAAGGGGATCCCGCTTTCCGTTTTTTTGCATTTTTGGACTTTATTTTTCTATTCTTCTAGCATAAAGGATTCTTTGGGATTCATAAATCTCTCATTGAAAGATTCAAGAATCTCAAAAACGAAGCAAAGAGTCATTCAGATTCTATGAATCTGAATCCGAATTACACAACTCTAGAACTGACAGCAGCGCTAGCTGAGATCGAAATATTTACCTCACGACCAAGGTTCGTCAAACTAGCTGCTTTGAAAACCTTGGTCTCAATTTGAAATAGCCAGTTTGTTAGTAACTTTTTCAATCCTGGACCGATTTGAACAACAGACCCTTCATGAGAGATCTTATTAAGACAAACAGCTTTCGCTCTGCATATTTTGTTCCGTAGTTTGCATGGAATTAAAAAACAAGGGGACAATCAAAAGTTGTGCAAAAAAATACCGTTGGTTTTCGCATCAATGGTATGCGCCTTGGTTTGAACCGTTATTTGGAACGATTGGTATTATATGAACACGGAACCTGTATTTTAAAATGAAACAAATTAGGTCATGCGTACTACGCTTATCGTGACCCATTAATCAAAATTAATGTAAATACTGTAGCCATTTCAGTAGCGTAACCCAACAGATAGTAACTAAATTGTAAGTACTTTTTCTCTGAAGTCTTTGCACTTACTGATTTGTCGTCGTCAAAGTCCCAATCGGGTGATGCTTGCCGATCGGCGGCGGTTGTCGTGATTATGGGCGGCATGCTCGCCGTTGCTCCGGGCGAATTCTGCGGCTCCTCCGGAATGACGGAGAATCGCCCACGCTGAAGAAACGGTGAAGTCGGACCATAGTTTCCTGTATCAGAGTGAGAGAAAGGTAAAAGATAAATTGGACAAATTGATCAGCTCTAGAGCTCCGTGCGCGTAGCATACCTGTTTGTGGGATGAGCCGGAAACGGCCAACGGTGGTTTCCGGTGGGCCGGGCGATGGTGCCGACACACGGAACCGGCCGCGTCGCGTGGTCGCACCATCGTCGTAGCTACCGGACGCTCCTTCATCGCTTACATCTGCAACAAAAAAGACACAACACATTCAAAACAATTCCATATCTATCAAAGCATATTTATCTACTGTAGTCGTTTATCAACACGTCGACTAAGTCAACATGTCTTCGAGAATGATTGGAAACATCCACGTTCCACATTTATCGATGGCTGACTGTGTTGTAGATGGACTGGCGGTAGAATAAATACCGATAAATTTAACGAAGCCGTGATATTGCGTTTCACACTAGGTCAGTGATTAAAATAGATAAAAAAGAATGCGGAAACCTTTTATGATTAGGCATTCTTCGAACACTCACCTTCCTGGGGCACCTTGCTGCTTGCTCGCCAACCGCTGCTCGATGCCGTTTTGGAAGCTATGGTGGTAGCTAACCCTGCCTTACACACGAAATCGAACTAAACGTGCCACGAACCGACGCCGAAGATAAGATTTTCACACCGCACCAAACAAGAAAGCGTAAAATGCGGACGCAAGATCAATACGTAGATCCGATCAAAAACATCTATATGATCGTATAATTAGAAAGCACTTGTTATCCCGGGACTATTGCATTGCCCGTGGGTACCGATGGGTACAATCACCAATTTGATTACACTAAATTGACTAAATTGACCAGATAAGTAAATGCACTATTTTTTTACAATTAATGTACACTTAAGAACGCACGTCAAGAACAGAAACTATATCTTTTTTGAAGGATGCTTCACAATGATTTACTATTTCTCACAATACACTTGCTATCTTACTCCGACGAGAAATAAACTTTATTTAAACACATACTATGTTGATCTATGAAAATAAGGAAAGATAAGAAAATATTAAAAAGCGTGTAAAAAAGAATTTCAGTTATTTTATAAGATTTTTTTTATCTCATAGTCACAATATCACTTCGGGTGTCTTCACGGTGGATACATTTTCTTCACATTGGTCATTAAACACAGGGAGCAATGACGTCAACACTGCGCAATCTCGCCAGCAAGTCTCGTCGTTCAAGAAACAGCTGTCCCGGCAAGAATCGAGGCCTGCACTAGCACGTTGCCGTATACTAATTTTTCCTATCGTATCGAAACACTACTTGTGGGTGGTGTTTCTGCCACAAGTCGACCGAGTAGGAGGTGTGTTGTAACGATGCCAAAAATTTTCGCTACACTTGTACCACTTCTTTGACACGAACCACATACCACGTACTACTAAGAGAAACCCGCTCGGTACATCCGTTGTTTTCTGCCAAGAGTCGATGCCTACTCTTTACTGTCGCCTGATCGAGAAATCACGTGCGCTATGGAAGCGTTACGATACGTTACATGTACACCGTCGGTTTGCACAGCACTCGAACAGGATGACGCACTGCGAATAGAAACAACTGGCCACTAGACACCACCAACCTCTGCAGGGAAGGTGTCCGACGTGGGGTAGCAGGGGGTACAACAGGGAGAGTCCTTTGCAATATTTCTCACAGTCCCACCAACCGTAGGGAGGTCTCTGTAATTGGAGCGGAAAAAAGGGTATCGAATGAGCACAGTGCGTCAAATGATTAAAATTTAAAAAAGGAAAACATAATTTAAAACATTAGATATAAGGTCACCTATTTTCGAGATTAATGCACTATCCTTATAATAATCCAAAGAAGTAATTGTTTAAAAAAATTTAAACTTAAACGAATAGTACCATAAAGACGATGCACACTGTAGTGTGCGTTGACGATGAAACATTGCAATTTGCAATGCTGACACTCGCTTCCGGCAGGCGCTTATGCTTCATGCCATCGGGGTTGGCAAGGGGACAGGATATGAATTTCTATTATCATCTAATGAGTGTCATCTGACGCATCCATTTCAGTTGGTTACCGTACACTGCGGTGGGTTTTAGCAACGGAGCGCACTATGAATTTGTGGAGCAGCACAATAATGTTGGCAGAATGTCGATTGCAAAATTGTCCCATTAAACATTGGCGAGAAGGACAATCTGTAGTGTGTGCTGTTCTTGTCTCAGACAAGAGTACAGTATTAGACTTATAATTATACACGAGCATTCTCTATTGTTGAAAGTCTCTTGAAACTTTCCCTCGGTAATAAACGGTTACGTGAATGATATTCAGCGCCATTTTGCAGGTGCCACACCGAGTCGTAAAGCTGCCTCCATAATTCGCCCACCAACGATTATTACGATGATGTTTGCACTTCGCTGTTTGGGACACTCCTTGTCCCGTGATGGCCCCGACAAAATCTTGCCACTTTGCAAATTAACCTGCTCGGCTCGGAAGAAATGGTTGCTTATCCAGCCCTCCAGGTCGACGCAGCAGAGGCGAAGGCGAAGAAAAATAAACTTTTGTTGCCAGCGAACTCGAGCCGATGCCACACTTTTGTTTGTCTTATTTTCTTCTGCAGCAAAGTAAATCGATATCCTGCGTCGTCAAGACACGCGACAAGCGAACGTTGCGAACCACCGACTTTCCGTGGCGCTCGGTCCGCTTCCGGTGTTGTTTCGAAGGTGAAACGGTTGGTTTAAGTTTTCCACACCGACGACGAGAAACTGGCCCTCCACCTTTTCGGCCCTGGTTCTCTGACCCGAAACACCCCGTGTTGGAGCACGTTGGCCAGCACGTGTGCGTTTGGCGCCCGAGAGTGGCATGTGACACGCGAATAATTGGCCATCGGTTGGTATGTTTTTGGAGCAAAAACTGGGAGCATACCTGTTTTACACTGCAACATCATAAACACACCGACCGCGTGCGTTTTGGGTTGAGTGTTGGTAAAATATTCAACGCTAAGGTGGCCACCTTTTTCCCTATGCGGCTAGGCCAAGGGGTTTGAAAATTTAAAGAGCACGGTGATGTAAAATTCAACAATCGATCGCCAAGACGATGTTTCGAGTATAAAAGCAATGCAACGAGATTCGTATTGAAAGAACGATTTTATAGAAGCTTTAAGAAAAACATGCTCATGAGAAAGGGGAGTTGGTGCCTTTACATGCAAAAACCGTTCAATTTCCCACTCAAATTGGATAGTCTTCCTCTACAATACTTTCCTACAGAACTAAATCCAACTCAACCGGTAGCAAAATAAGCAAACGTTAATCTACAACCGATGGTACGAGACGTAAATCTTTCGGCACGTGTCCGGCACAAGATGGCCCCGCGAGTGCGATTATTTATGTTAAAATCCCTCTTCCGCTGTTACCTCTCTTCACGTTTGTGCGCGCTTCATGCTATTCTAATTCTAAAAATATTTCACACTATTGCTAACTCGTTGGAAATCTGGTTCGTTCGTTTGTTTAAACTGTTAATTAAATTAGTGGAGCTCGGACACGCTGCGAAGTGCTATTTTACTTTCGAAAATAATTAACACAAAAAAACAGCCAGCTGAGCTATACGGTTGGATAGCGCGTTGGAAACAGATGATTTCTCTTGTTCCCGCAGTTTTCGATCAATTGAGGGGTGTGACGTGCGCGTGTCAAGCAGTTGTTGGATTCAATTGGTTCGCATCGCCAACAACACATGAACTAATCGACAGCCCTCGTCTCCGTCGTTCCGGAATCAAATTGCAGCAGCCGACTGGAGAAGCCACTTTGGATGATTTCCGCCCCATGCAAGGGACGCTTGGCCGGTGCTGTAATTTGTATGACCTTCGTGTCAAATCTGGGAAGCCGTGGAGAGGCCGCCATAAGGTAGAGCTCTGAGCCAATGCATAAGTCGGATGCTTTGCATGCCACCCGGGTGGGTCATTTAAGGTTGAGAGGATACCGAAGGCTGTATGTAGTGCAGGAGCTATAAAGTACTCTAAATTTTCGACCAACTCAAACATGCTAACGATTCAATTAAAAGGCATTCATTAAACTCTATTTGCCGTTCTTTAAAAAGGTCGATACTATCGATCAAGAGGAAGATCCTGCACCAAAACTATGGGACATTTTTTATCGTTTAGCTATAGTAACGTTTTTTGATGGAATCTAATCGATTATTGTTGCTCGGTAATAGTTGTCAAACTTTAGTTAAAGAGGCTTTAAAATATTTGTTTTAAAATGTTTATATCTTATTTCGTATTTCTTAATAACCAGAAGTCACGTAATAAATTTCCATCTATTTTAAAATGAAAGCAACCGCACGCACACGCTTAGGGCATTGAAATTTGATCCTTTGCTAATGGCGTCAAACGCGAAAAATCATTATTCTCGAATACAAGTACCTCTTGTCTAAGTGCAATAAAAAACAACTCTACAACAATGCTTCCTTCACATCCAATCAAACACGAAGAGCCACGACAAAGGCAAATCGTGTTTTCCTTCGGCGTCAGGACATGAGTCAGCTCCAGCGCTTTCCCATCGTCTCTCACAGCTACGGCGCGTGTCTCCAACCGACAGCTGGTTTTGTTGTTGGCGCCAGAATTAACGACGGCGGTGTGGAGTTGACGCGACTAGAAATGATGCTTCTTGTGCTTATGCTACGGACCGGCGACCCCCAGTGGGGTGAGGAACGCAAGGGTGTTACTATATAGCTTGCTGACCAACACACGACCCCACCTTTGAAGCACTTTAGCTGAGGCAGCACACAAAAAAAAGAACGGCAAAAACGGCCCGATAATAATTATATTACAGTCAACACAAATTCATTTCGCTCGAGCAAGCATCAAGCAGACCAAAACGGACCAATATGGGCGGCGCATCGAACCAGAAGAAGAGATGGAACCGCCGGCACAATCTGTGCTCCTCGAGCTGGCGAGAGGGCAGCGAAAAAATGTCTAACTAATTGTCCTTTCCCTTTTCTTCGAACAGTCGGCGAGTGGAGCTTTTTTTTAAATCGGGGCTGGATGGTGATTTATGCCCTTTAAACAACTAATAAATCTCAAACCTCACAACTCCGGAGATCGTCGAAAATCTTTCGTCTTCGGCTCGCTCGGTTTCATGTCGCTGGCCAAATACTAAACATTATACTTCTACTGCATAAATCCCGTAATTTATAGCCGATTGCGTTTCAGGAAGTAGGAAACGGACGGAGGAAAACAATGGCCACGAACGTCATTTGGCCACGTGTGACTCATTCCTGGCCCAATGCAACAGACCGTAAACCCGAGTGTTCGTTAAAGCCGCTACCCCCGGAGAGTGAGTCTTAATCTCGACGGAATGAAGATGAAGTCAGAAGCGAATAGTGTGGCCATTAAACGCGTCCAAGGTTGGGGTCGCTTCCTTCGGTATTGGCGTTCACGAACACGCATTCGTGTAGCCAGGTTGGGCGATCACATGTGGGGGTAGGTCCACCCCACAGTTGAAAACAAACCGAAAGAAATTCATTGAATACGTGCCGGTTGAGAAAATTCTTTGTGTTTCAAATTCTTCCCAAATATAGCACACTTCAGTGGTTTTAACCGGAGTGTTCAAACTGTTTTAATAAAGCAACTCTCCATCCCTTGGCGCAGTACTGCAGCAGCCGTTTAAAAAAAATTCTCCTACCCATCCTCACTGTCCCTTTCCTCGACCCCCAAAGTCTAAAGACTTTCTTTTCGTGTCCCGCTTGACTTGAGCAAACAAATAAAGAAAATGATAGGTACGGTTCCCTCCCCTCGCCCAAACCAATTCCTTTGTTTACCAAGCAAGCTAGCACTTTATTTTCGTACTCGAAATTCGAATGCAGTTTTAATGTGCACAACCAGAGCGAGACGGGATCGGTAGTATTACGACGATTGCGTGGTAAAGAAAGACAGAACATAGCCCTGCGGCTCCTCGGATGTTTATTCTGACATCATCAGCCAGTCCTTTGATTTGTGCATCATGCAAGTGTTGATGTTACCGTGCACTTGTGGGACGGGATGCAACCACACATGCACATCTTCGTCGGAGGGTTTCGAAAAAAAAAATGCATCATGAGGAAGGAACACATTCGTAGGTGGCCTCGAACGGTTGCATTATTCTGAGGTGACTGGCTGTCTGGGGTGGTTGGGCTGAGAAGAACAAGTGCATACACACCCTCCCCCATTCTCTCCCACGATTAGGGTGGGGTTTTGGCGGGCGGTTGGTTGCATCTCGGGCTAAAATTGGATCACGTTCGGTCTTTTACTTTTTCACTTATCCAGGGAGGGGAGAATGTTCTCGACCAAAATAAAACACCAAATAAACCTACTAATGATACATGGTGGTAGGTAACGGAAAAGAAAGCAGAACCGCCATTAAGTAATAAAGTGGAAATACCGCTCCCCTCCACCCCTAGGGAAAGGAGGAAAACGGTAATGATTTAAAGGAAATCGATCGGGTTACATAAATCTGAGACAAACAAAGCAAGCCATGACGACATTAGAAACGGAAACAGTACGTCGTACTGTGAGACAAATAATGGTAGCTATTTCATTGATGTAGATTTGATTTACCTTTTCGTTTTGCTTTTTTAAGGACGATCAGGAAGTTCCAAGTGCTACTGATAGTATTTTGTAGAATGGTTTTCCTTAAGAGATTGAATTGAACTCTGTGCTTAACAACACAAAGGAAAAGTGGTGCTGCGTTTATTTTACGTCTCGATGGTACACTTGCACCTGCACAAAATCGCGTGTATACGGATTAAAATCACACCTGCAGGCACTTTTGAACGCTGATTTTACGCTAAAATTATGACTGTAGATTTGACACGGAATCAATAGAATCACGAGAAAACCCGGGCAACGTTGCACACAAACACACGCTCAGGAAGGAAAATGCCGCAAAACAACAGTTTTCACAATGGTACCAAATTTCGTCCACGCATCGGCAGGCAGGAGCAAGGAAAACTCGCCAATCCCGGCTTTGAGGCACGCTCGGTGTCGCGCAAAATGCTCCTCCTGTTTGACAGCCGCTTGGAAAATTCCAATTCGCTCGCGTTTGCCGCTCTCGTTTCATCGAAAACACCCCGGTGTGTGTTGGAAAATGGGAGATTTTTGGCAACACCACCCAACAACACTTGGCGTGATAAACATTCACACACACTCACACACACACACACGTGCACTCCAAGTGCCAGGCATTTCGATTTCGTCAACACGTTTAACTTTTTTTATTTATAATTTTCGCACTTTTCCCTCCCGGTCATCGTCAACGTCGTCGGGACGGTACGCTTTTCGGCAACAAGGAAACCCGACGCCGAAGAAAAGATGGCCGAAATGCGGGTGTGAAGTAGCAGGTGGGGCGGAGTGAGATATCGTTACGAAATAACGTTGGAAGCCGGTAAAAAGGTTGAGAAATTTGCACGACACAAATCATATGTGAGAGTGTACAGATAGATATTTAAATTAATAATTTTGTCAAAACTTTCATTTCTCATTTTCCTAAATTAAAACCACACGCAATTCAATCCACCGTAAGACACTTTCACTCACCGAAAAAGCACAACGATGACTTTGTGCGAGGAAACAAAACGCACTGTTTTATAAAATCAATTTGTTCCTGCAAGAATTGGCACTTTCTTGCGGTGTCAGACACACAACCGAACCGAACCGAATCGTAACACAGACTGCGATGATGGCGAAGCTATTTTTCAATTAGGACACAACACCCGCGTTACTGCGCTGCACACAAACACGTTCTTCGCGGTTCCTTGCGCTTGCCAACATACACATAACCCTCGTGCTGTGGAGCGGACGCCTGGTCGTTTGATGATGATTTCGTTTGATAAGTTCTTGGTAAAAAAAATGAGAATCCAGTCGCTTTCCGTCCGAAGCAAGAAAATACTAATTTGGAGCGGCCTTTGAAGAGCAGGCTTCTAGAAATCAGCTGTCACAACATTGGGCACTAATGGCGTACACAAATACTTCCTCATCGGCATCCGCAGCGCACGCCAGTTTGAACTTCGTGCGTGCGCATGCTCCCGGACGAAGGAAAACTCGCTTTTCCCGATTTTCCCCGGCATCGCGTGACGTTTGGTGCGTGAACTGTCACTTTAAGATACTTGAATTTGTGATGAATAAAACCGTTAAAAAATGGTAAACAAGAATACAATGAGTATAGTTAACTGTAAAAGAAGGATGCATGTATGGGTAAGTGATAATATTCATTATAAAAAGCGCTAAAACTCTGTTGACAATATCAAAAGATGTATATTTGCACTATTTGTGAAGCACAATTAACACGTTTGAAGTGCTAAAGTGAAATTGGACCGTTTTTGAACTTGGTTCAAAGCAGATCGTTTTAATTTAATCAATTTGAGCGCGTAAGTTAGACATTGTTACAAACGTGGACTGTTTATTTTACAACTTTTTCCGCTTAACTACACTAATGAAGGACACAGGTATCGCTAATGCTTGCTACTACAGGTAGCAATATGTTTTTCTCTTTTTTATGTTTGCTTAGATAAACTCGATGTGCGCTCCTTTGGGTTAAGTGAGTCTCTATCGTGGGACAGGATGGAATAGTTCGAATTCAATCGATTGAAAATGCTTTGCAATACGAAGCAACGCCTCCGATCGTGCATTTAACGAGCTGCTAACTCTTCTGGTTCAGTTTTGCTCTTCCCTTTAGCAGCCGGAGATTTGCCAGGGGCTGGGCCTTTCTTACCGAAGAACATATCCGCGAACAGACCACTGAATACCAGTACCGTACCGAACCACTGGCGACCAGAGAGCACGTTTCCGAAGAAAATCACCGAGAAGAGTACGGTGAAGAACTTTCGCGTGGTCGTTACGACCGAGCAGGCCAGTGCCCCAAACGAGGACACCATCGTGAATATGAACAGCTGACCGAGAGCGCCGGTTAGAGCGAACAGGGTCAGATGAGTGAACAGCTCCGGATGCCTGCTGGCGAAATGGACGAACTCTTTTCCTTCACCGGTTACCAGCAAACCAAAGCCAACCATCATAGCGCTCCAACCGTTCATAGCCAGCATCATGTGCTGTGCCGAGGGGGCACTGTGGGCTCTCATCCGTTCCTGGATCGCCCCGGTCAGCCCGTCCATCGATAGGCTCAAGATGAGTAACACTTGTCCCAGCGTTTCGTGCTCCAATACCGCACCGCTGTTTGCTTTTCCATCTTTGTACATGAAAAGCATCACACCGATAACGATGAGCACGACAAAGAGGTACTTCTGCAGAGTGTAGCTCTTCCGACCGATCAGCACTCCGAGTAACATCACTGGAATGGGCTTGGCGGCCTTCGCGACAACCTGCATCGGGTAAGCGATCCACCGAAGTGCCATGCTGGAGCTTATCATCGCCAGTAGGTACGTTAGAGCACTGCTGGCGTAGTAGACCTTCGGTGTGCCATCGGTCGGCTGCGGTGTGATCGTGAGTAGTGCTAAAATGCAGGAAAAGGAAACCAGTAAGAATGGGCAACTATTGGGATGATATTATCCAAGAATACATACCTTTCGCGAAAACCCAATTGCAAACGCACTGCACACAAACCAGGGCTAACATATACGTGAACCGCTCACCACGTGAACCATCTTCCTGCGGTTCATCTCCATACCGGCCACGCGTTATTTTCTCCTGTAGAACCGCGAAGTAAAAGTAACACACCAGGATACCTACACAGCAGATCGCTAGCTTCTTTTTATCCGACATCGCTGGACTGCGGCTAAGCGATTCCAGGCGATATTCAACCGTACGAACTGGACCGACGAAGCAAGGGCTAAAAAGTGGTGTTGCGGACGCTAGCAATAAAATTCATGGCACATTTGCAGACGAATGCCGTTGCGAGCGGGTTGCAATTGGAGACCGATGTAAAAGAACACGTCAAGCTTTCTGTTTTGCTGACAATAACAAACGTGTACGATACAATGAAACTGACAGCGCTGCTTGACACAAAAAAAACATTTTGCATTTCCAAAACAGTAAGCTTTAAGCACCTTGGACACAATTGGAATGAACGATTAAAATAGTAAATTTGTTGATAAATTCCTGAACCGATTTAAGCAATAAGCTTATGAGACGAAGGGTTTTGTTTTTCGATAAACAAGTTTATTCGAGTAAGGTTGCGAAAATGTATTGTATTTTAAGGAGGCATAGAAACCTTGGTCAGTGCTTAACTAGATGTCACACTAGTCACCACATGGCGCAATCGCAGCGCCACCTTGTTGTCAAAACAGAATGACATGTTGGTGTCCTGTCTTTCATTGTGTGAGATATTTGTTTGTAACTTTTATAAATTTTGAGCCCCTGTGTGCGTTCTGTTGTCAAAGTTGGTCAATATAAATGAGAAAGACCTTAGTTTCAATAGTGATAAGTGCCTTATGTATTCCTATTTTCTAGAAGCGAACCTTGCGGTTTAGGAACATCGTTTATAATACACTGAAAGGTTATAGATACTTCTAACAACGGTACAGAATGTTGGAACATAGTCGCAGAAGGTGGGTGTTATAGAAAAACCCCGATCAGCAGTACTTAACACTATAGACTGTCCTTGTTAATGAATTGTTAATTAAAACAAATATTGAAATACAGTTAAAAGGTATATAAGGAGATCAGATAGGAGAATTGAATGTGCAAGCATTACACATTTAAATTTACCCCCGCTTTTCCACCGCGCGGTAATGTCCTAACGTCACAACAGATTACGATTAGATCATGTCCCGGAGAAACTCCCATTCATGCATCACTATCACAATATTCATATCACCATGCCTGCGACTGCTTCATCCTAGAAAAGAAGCACAACAATGCGCAAACTAGGGCCTTCCACTCGGGGCAGCTGCGGACAAACCGTCACGGACTACGGATCCACCAAACCTGACCCCGGCCGTTGCTGCGTAAAATTAAGTTATTATTGTTTTCCGATGCAACCCGCGGTTGGCGGTTAAATGATGCACGGAGCCGGAAGCGCACGATGAGTTTTGCAGGGAATCCTTACCACGCGCGTTTCCGGGATGGTAACAGAAGCGCCCGGGTGAAAATGGAACGCACCCCTCCCGAAGGTTGGTTTCCCTTTAAGCGGAGGGCACGGGAAGGGTCGGAGATAATAATGAAAAGCATAAGCGATACGGACTGCACCGGCAACTAACTCTCCCTCGCCCTTTTCCAGTGGTGGTGGTGGTAGTGTAGCGATAATTATCAGGCGATTAGTTGTTTATTCAGTTGTAAAAATTGTTTCCCTTCCCTTCCGTGGCTGAATCTGCCGCGCGGGCGAACAGATTTCAATCGGAAAATGTGTCCGTGTAGTGCTGTATTGATTTTGATACTATCTGCAAACCTCTCGAGTGGGATTTTCCTTTCTCCACCTGGGATCTGGCCAAGGGAAATGATACTGCAAAAAAACAGGATCACCAACCTGATAGCAAACCCTTATTTTCTCTCATTCAACAACTTTCCATCCGCTCATCAACAAAAGAAGAACGATGAATATTGAATTCTCTTCGATTTTTCCTTTCGAAAATGCTATGACCCCCGATTACCAAGTGCTCACCCCTCCGGTCTGGTGGGCGAGGGTGGGTGATATTATGATATATTATCATCATTTGGTATTCACGGTTTGCTCCTTCGGACCCTCTCGGGGCCGACGCCGGTGTTGTTGCGCCGTTCAGCCGTGTCGGTGGCTATCGACTGTAATAAATGGTTGTGCATATGCTGCATGCAATCGATTTTCCCACGGCGCGTCAGTTGGCCATCGCGAGAGATCGGGAATCGAAAGGATTCACAGCAGTATTGACTGATGTGAAGCGATCTACACCGGTTTGAAAGTTCATACTAATCATTTATTATAATTCAGTTCCATCTACAAAGAGAAAACAATTGATTTATATGAAAAACTGTTTAAACTCGAACTGGTTAAAAACGATAATGAAAGACATTGTTATATTTTTTTCCACACTATCATTACCACCCTCCCTTTCCGTGGTTTATACTTATGTTGTTTCATTTCACCTCTTTTAACCCTTACAAAAAATAACACGTGCACACGCGCTGGCCGGAACACATTCAAACACCTACCGCCGTGTGTAACTGTTTCCAGTTGGTAAAACGCTTCATTACTGGGTTGTGGAACTTTGACATCGATTATCGAGAGTTGCCACTTTACTTCGGCACCCAAAATAGAAAAAGAACCTTGCTTTAATGTGTGTACACGCATATGACGGTGGTAAAACTGGATTTTGCTAGTCGGAACCCATAATATGTGGCTATTAGGGAAACATAACGGGGGTACAATATGATTGAAAGGACATTTGAATGTTTAATAATTGTCCGTTCTAACCAAGTTCTTCCGGTGGGGAAGCAGATCCTTGTTTTTTTTTCTAAGACCCTCCATAGGTTCGAGAGTTCTAAAACAGGACTTATTCCTATAATTATGTTGAAAAGATTTGGGGCCAAAATAAAAATTGCTTATATGTTCAACGCTTTTTTTCAGGAAAGCCGGTAAACTTATAATGTTCAAATAACACCCCACACACATTTCCGGAGCAGGTGTCATCAACATATTTCCCTACCGAAATGGGGGACTGTTAGGTTACCACCTTGCCTACCAGCCTAATTGTAGACCGGATGGAAGGGTTATGGCATTCCTTCCACCCTTGATTGTTCCCCTGTGACGACGATGCCCGTGTCATCCTTCCGCAAACATCCCAAAAATGAACATCCAGACATTCTTCTCGCAGAGTCAAATATAGTTCACCTGAATTCCATACGAAGAATTCGTCTTTCGTTGGGAAAATGGCTCTTATAACATGCTGCAGTGAAAGAATGGAAAACGAATGG
Organism: Anopheles ziemanni; assembly: GCF_943734765.1. NCBI lineage: Eukaryota > Metazoa > Arthropoda > Insecta > Diptera > Culicidae > Anopheles > Anopheles ziemanni. Next base: position 14,206,227 of record NC_080706.1, read on the forward strand.
AAATTCCACCGGGCAAGCTCCGCCCCGAACGAAACGAAAGAGTGGCTGGAAAAGGATCACAGTTTTCCAGTACACAGGAAGGAAAATGGGTGAAATATTCACCGTCCACTGATGATACGGAATACCAAAACCAAAACCAGCTGTATTTACCCACAAGTCGGAACGCATGGGGGTTGATGATGATGAAGATGGGTCGCCAATTGATTCCCTGGGCAGGGGTGCTATAGTTGTTTGTTCTGAACCTTGAAAGGCCCACTAATAGAGAGAAAAGAGCAATCGATGGCAAACAAATCCAGCTCTCGAAGGGTTTTCAATCAGGCGGTATGCAATTTGCACGGAGGTGGGAAGGAATTTTAAACCCACAAAAATGCGTTCCATAAATTTCTTGATTTGCTTGGTCAAGTGAGTTCTCTTACCATATTTAGAGAAAGGACGTAAAACACATCTTATGATAGCTCAATTTTAGCAAACAATTAAGGGAAAATTAAATTATTAAAATCCACATACGTGAGAACGAATTGAAAGAGTAAAGTGATAAAATAAAGTTTTGGATAAAATGTGATATAAAATAATCGAACGAAATAACCGAAGGAATGAACGAAGCTTAAAATATAGGCAACATAACCAACCTTAAATAACACCTGAATCTTACTAAACGAAAATTGTTATAAAATGTTTAAGAAAGGTTAATAAGAATTTCAATCATAGTAAACATTAATAAAATAGTACGGAAAACTAAAAACCCCAGCAGTACAAAAATCAGGTGAATAGAATTTGGCCAAAATTTGTGGAACCTAAGTTTCAAACAGCTTCCAATGCGCATGGAGCACACGTCGAACGCTCCTTGTACAATGGGCGTGGTTTAGAGGGTTTTCCAGGGCAAACTAGATCCCTTCAATTTCCCCCTGTTTTGGTGCGCAATCCTTATCGGCCCGTTTTTCCACGTGCAGCAGGCACAATGCAAATACCCCTATTTGTTTTCCCGCAACCGTGTTGCCCTTCGTATATCTCCTCTTTTGCGTTCTAGCCTTTTCTCCCACTTGGTGAGTTTTTCCTCGATCGTCCTCTCCCATTCGCGCGTACGAAGGGCTGGTTTCCCATCTTTGAAACCACATTTCGAACCGTTAGTCCTTTGCCGGCTCTTCTGGGGTTAGCATCGGAAAACTTTTAGCTCCAGCCCAACCCGATAGCGATAGATCCTTGAGCAAGTTCAGTTCAACTTTTTCCCCGGTTTTCCATCGTTACTTTTTCCCACCGACGCAGGTGGCGACACGTGACCGCACGGACGCCGGTTGTTGAAAGTGTTGTCGATCGGTGATCAGTGATTTGTATGCAAACCGTCGTTCCGCCTACTGTTCCGGTGCTAATAGTTGTTGGTGTTAGAATGGGTGTATTAGCAGCACACCCGCCGTGTTTACCCGCCGGCGCGTGGCAGGGCTGGGAATTCCGGGCGTTTCCGGTGTCGGTATGAAGTTATACAGGGTGGGTGGAGGAAAGTAAAGTGTTTAATCCACTTACGAGGAACGTGTTGAAAAGAAACATAATTTGGGGAGGGAAAAATGTAACCAAAGTGCAGTAATTATCTAATTAGGATCGACACCAAAGTCATCGACGAATCTAGTCCGCGTTAGGAGTTAAGTGTTAGCAGTAAGATTTACCCCAACATTCCATCATGTTCTCGATGGACTCGTTCGACTTCGAGGCGGTGATGAGCCGGCATCTGTTTGAAGGGCCGTCGGCACACCAGCACCAGGGTCAGCAGCCACTACATCATCTGCAGCAGCACTCGTGTCAGCAGCAGCATCATCAGTCGCAGCATCAGCACCAGCAGCAACAGCAGCAACAGCATCAGCTGCCTCACCTGGACTCCGATCATCACTACAATTCGCACCATCACCATCACCACCATCATCATCACCATCAGGTTCCGGAGCTTCAGGGAGATCAGCAGCACCACAACCTACATCAGGCCAACAATGTCGACTCCACCACCTCGAATAGCTCGGACTTCTTTCTGGCGGATGATGAAAACACGACCGACAGCGAATCGTACTGTGGCTTCAACAGTGATCAGGAGAACACCGATTCCATGAAAGAGTAAGATAATTTATCCTTGCCAAATATGTAATTTTTAAGATATGGCGGAAAATGAGACAGTAGAAAAGATTCGCTCTTCTGTCATAGCTAGAAGCTCGGCAGTTAATTTTGGGACGTTAAGAATACATCTGTACGCAATTAATGCAGGTATCTTGGTACCACGAACATTAGAGATAGAAGTTAGATAAATTAAAGCATTCTGGCATAAACTACCAGATTAGGTAATCAATTTGCATTGTCAAGTATCAGAAATGATTGCTTATGCTACCGTTGCTTTCCTGAACATTTTTTAAAATCATGCGCTAGAAGTAGAAGCAACTAGACACAACTGTTAACAACATCTTTCCATTCGTAATTCTTGGCAGGATTTATAGCAACAGAAGTTCGAAGTATCGCCGACCAAAATGCGCCTCCCAGCAGGCCCAACAACGCCAGGCGGCCAACTTACGCGAACGGCGCCGTATGCAGAGCATCAACGAAGCATTCGAGGGCCTTCGGACGCACATTCCAACGCTGCCGTACGAGAAACGGCTCAGCAAGGTGGACACGCTGAAGCTGGCCATCAGCTACATCTCGTTCCTGGGCGAGATGCTGCGCAAGGATAAGAACGGCAACGAGACCGGCACGACCGGGGTCAAGCGCCATCCGGTGAAGGAACCGCCGAAGAAGTTCATCGTTCGTGGTAAGGACACAATGTCGTTTGTGTTAGGGATTTATTATTACTCAAACATCTTCGAAATTGGTTTCTATCGACCCACAACATTTTGAGTTTTTTGAAAAAGAAGTTCATAGAAGGATAACTAGGAATTAGGTAAATTGTGAACCATTTGTGATTCTGGAACTCAATTCGCTCACACCCCGCGTGCCAACTGGCATCGCTCGGTGACCCCTGCAGCAAATATGGCCCTTCCAACGGCTGTGTTTTGGTAGACTTCAAATGTTCCGTGACTAATGGATCTATTTCCCGACGATCACGACATCCCGGCGATTGCGTTCGTATTGCCCGTTCGTTCGTACGGCTGCCGGGGCTCTAGTCCTGATGCGCATCCTGAATTCGTAGGAAAATCTACTCCGGGCAAGTCCTCCCAATGATCGAGCAACGGGTGAACCCGAGGCCCCATAATTTACCGGAAACCGTGACTGATTCAGTTATTGTGTTACGGTGTTCCGATCAAAGAGGGAATCCCTTACCCTTGCCTCCGGAGGACTGGGATTCTCCGGACGAACTGGAAGCATCATTCTCCGGCGGTAGTGTGACGTGGCATGAATAAATGAAATGCACTTTCGGTCGTTTGTCGGTTACCGGTTGAAAATTTAATTCTCTCCACGGTTCCATGGTGGTTTGGACAGACAAGGGCGGACGTTCCGTGGTGGAAGGTCCCGTTTGTGTACCAGGTGATGGTGTAAAGTCTCTGAATGATGAGGTGAAAGCTGGATACAGTGATAGATTTGATAAAGGCACTGGCTTCAATAGAATAAAATTAGTAAACGGGTATGTCAATGCTAGAAAAAAACGGGCTTTTAAAAGTTGTGTCAAACGAAAGTTTTCAGTGACAGTTCCGCTAAAAAAATGTTTGTTTCTGATAACAGTTAAGAAAAAATACTCAGAAAGAACAGTAAGAAATCAAGTAGTTCTAATTCCAAACACTTTTCTAATGAGATTTGAAAAATTATAAACTTTCATTTTACAAAGTAGATAGCAACAAAATATATAAACAAAATCTATCCCTCTATAAAACCTCTTATAACCTAAACTGTCCAATGAGGTGAATGAAACAGACAGTTCGATCGATAGAAAGTCCTTGCTTCTAGAACATGGCGCTTCTGCCACGAATAAAACAGACAAAGAAAAACAAGCCCAGCTCCCAGTCTGAGCCTGCACTAATTCCCCGCAAATCTTCTCCACTCGAGTGTGAGGCGACCACCTGAACGAAAAGCATGAAATTCTCACGCCTTCCAACACGAACACGAACGATTTTCCACCATTCGGTCTGCCCGGTGCGAACGTTTATTTGCCCTGAATGCGTTGGATTTTCCATTCGATTCCTTGGGGTCTCGCTTTGCTGCCGTGGGGGAAAATGAAGGAACGAACGAGAAAAGACTATGAATGTGTTTTGGGGGCCGTCCAGTCCATTCGTTGCGTGTCGAAGGACGATTTTGCGCAAACGTCATCATCATTCCACCTCCACCCCCCAACAACGGCCTGCAAAAGTGGCACCATTTTTTGGTTTCGTTGCCACAACCGACGGTTCCGTTCGGTTTCCAGTGTCTGCACACCCAAAGGGCAGCAGTAATGCATTGGCCCGGAAAAGATCCCTGGGAAATGCGAGCACATGCTTTCTGATCTCTTCGCAGCGTCCAGGGTTCGGTGTTGTCTTTGTAAACAGTTTCGTGCCCGGGGAAGCCCTGGGGGAGGGTTTTCCCGGGGAGAGCGCATCGAATTGAAGAGAAATAAAGCGGGAAACATTTTAAGAAACACTTAGGCGGGGGATTTGTAAACATTCACCATTCCCCAGTCCATTTTGCTCCTTCCCTTCCCGGAGAGTGTTGTTAAACAAAGTGCGGAAATTTGTACTCAAATAGTGGTTCCTATTATCCTTCCATTCCCATTCGTCCGTTCTAAGGACGGCTTCCACCCCCTCCGATGTTTTGACAGCTTCCTTGGTTTAATTGATTGTTATTGCCTGTTGTTCTTCCACACGGCTTTTTTCCGCAGGTGGTAGCGGGCAGGCGCATTCGCTTTCCTGGCACCGGAAGGGAGATCGGAATGCAAATGGACGCTACTTTGCGCGCATTTGGCGGCCGGAGGATCCTCGCAGCAACCATCGCAATATCGCCGCCGGTCCCTCGACGTACGCCACCAACGGAGCGCTCTGTTAAAGGACGATAAACCCTGCTAACCAAAGAAAATTATCTACCGACACTAGTCTACCAAATGTGCAACACAACTCTAGTCTTTGCTCTCTTCGGTGTAATGTTAACCAATATGCTACTGTAAATAAATTTATCATTATTAAAAAATATTATCAATTTGATGATGTCCCAGAACGGTGGTGTTAGCAGATATTTAAATCCTCTTACGGACTGCGTAAAAACATGTCCCCGCTTCGATGTTCCAGTCAGGTCCCGAGCGTTGGTTCACACTCTCAGCCTCACTCAAGGACCCGTAATCCTTTCCGTCACCGTTTTGACGAAACTGTCAAACGGTCGAGGGATGCTTCCGGGCAATGGTACGGGGGTTTTAAACTTCCCAAAAATGCCTGTCTCTTCCGTTAAATCATATACACTATGGTTGTGCTTGCGCTTCGAAGGGGTTTCAAAGTTTGTTGTTTTAATGCGCTCGCCCTTCCTGTTTTCCCTTCTCGCTGGGTACGTTTTTTCCTCCCCGTGCTATGCACTTTAAGGCCCCATCAGGATGGTGTTATTTTACTTTTTAATACTGTAGACCTGGCTGTCCCCGGAACCGAGTTTACACCTGAATAAACAAACCGATCGAAGGGAAATTTTGTTTGCATCAAAAACGGTTCAGGTGATTTGTTAGCGATATGTTATGGCTTATGGAGTAAAAAAAAAGTATGCGGCAAGAAAACTGCGTTCGCGATCACGAAAAGGTAAAAACGAGGGAATAGATTCGTTTGGAATTAAGGTACATTAAAACAACATTAATTATTACACCGATGAAAGCCAAACGGTAGCTCATATAACTATATAATCAACCCTGATAGGAACTACCTTAAAAATAATGATTATTAGCTTACAATACAATTTATCTGAATATAGTAAACTACATTTAAAGATAGAAAGATAGATTTGGTGAACTTTAATTCAAATTTTGAAATCTTCCCGATCTCTTCCGCCTCTTTGATTACGTACGGTGATAAGGGTCCAGATTATCGAAGAAAAGGAGACTTTTCAATTACATTGCCAACGGATTAAAGCCGACACTTGATGGAGGGAAGGATTTAAAATCCGAGCTCATGAAAGTATCGCTTGGAATCCGATTTTTGTGGGGTTATTTAAAATAGTAGAACTGTTATTCCAAGAAAGAGAAGGACAAAAAATGATTTAAAAACTGTTTTGCAAAGAAAACAGAGGGGATAAAAGGAAATGGGCGTTGTGATGGAGTAAAATAGCTAATCACACCGCTATGGATCTCAAAATGGATCGTTCGCTAAAAAAATACTCGGAACTTGCGAACATGATGTGCTTTTGAAGATAAATTAGGGGTCGTCGTCTCGATGTACCCACAAACTCACGGCGTATAGGGACATCAGCAGCGATCTGCAGGACCTTTTGGTGCAACCGAGCGCAACCGGTTGCGGGACTTAATTGCATTTGAATCGGAGGGTGCTAAAATCCGCCCCGGGGTGATTAAAAATGGTCCTCCGGGAAGTGAAGGGTCCTTCAGGGGAAGATCCGTTTCGCGGCTATGACGAACGTGCGCACCAGGAGAAAGAGGAAAACTGGGCAGAGAGAAGGTTAAAATTTAATAAAACCACCAATTGAGATTAATATCACCACTTCAAAGAGGAAAGCATGGTTGAATGCTGATTTTTTCACTCTTCAACATACCAATGACCACGAATGAGGAAGGTATTTTTCGCTTTAAATTGGAAGATTCCCAGTCTCAGAAAAAGATCTGCGATATCAAACCGTATTTGCTGTTATGACAACCGGAAAACGAAAAATAATAAACAACGGAATCATGGAGCAATCACCATCCGTTGGAGTTTGCTATCTTTAACGAAACTATTTTTTGCGAATTTATATACCACACAAACGACGAAACGATGCGTGCAGTAAATTTAAAGCACGTGTATCGAGACTTTACTAGCAAATAACACAAGTCACTATGACCTTAATAGACCGATTATAGAAAAATACATTGAGATGTCTTTAAAACGTTCGAGGCATAATGCTAACGCAAATCATTACAACTCGTTTTATGGCCATATCACGAAAATATCCCGACATCGTCCAATGGCTGTCACATAAGACAACCTAAATACATCAAACCGAAAACACATGTGTGCAAAAAACGCGTGTTAATTTGAAAAACCAGTTCTATTTGGGTTGGTACTTTTCAATTGACTCACTGTGTGTATGGTCGTGAGATCTGACCATTTCGCATGTGATCATCTATTGCTGTTCATTATCGGACTGTGTCGGACGCGATTTAGAAGCGGCACAGACGGCGCTTCACTTCCCCGAGTGCGGCTCAGTATCGACGCGAACGTTATCGCTGGCGCACGCATTATCGCCTCCTAACAAATCACGAAAGCTGTACAGGTTTGTGTTCATCGAAAACATTCCATCAGCATCCCAGAGTGAAGAATATGACGGCTCGACCATCGGTAAACGACATCGAAATCTTACGCTATGAAGATCGCTACCGGGAACCATCGATGGAGGTGCTTAGGAAGTCGTTTTTTGTCAACGAAAACGTGTGCATCGGAGCGGAAGTGAACCGCTCGCCACAAGCACAAAAAGATCTAGAACAGCTCTGTCTGGATGTGGCCATCGGTGGAGTGTCATTGATCGCCCGGCACAAACCCACCGGCACGATCGTGGGTGTTTCCTTCAATGTGCTGCAGGTGGGACGTCAAATTACCTTCAACCGGAGCGACGCGTTAATGCATTTACCTTTACTTCCGTAGACCCCGAGCGGACCGGATGATTCCAACTACTTCGAGCAATTCCGTGACACCAAGTGCACGGTCGACAGCTCACGGGCACTGATGCAGTACATGATCACCATGGACGCTAAGGTGAACCTGTTTGAGCGCTTCAACGTTACTTGCCTGCTGGAGATTATGTTCCTGGCCACGTTACCCGCTTTCACAGGGTGCGGTATTGCCACGCAACTTGTCGAGCAGTCGGTCCGGTTGGCGAAGCAGCTGAAGAGCGGAGATGCCGTCCCGTTGGTTGAGGCGGGCGCAGTGGTTACTTCCAATCGTCCTCAGCTCGTGTCGGCCTTGTGGACGTCTAGAATCTCGCAAAGAGTAGGAGAGAAGGCGGGTTTTACGGTGATCAATACGGTTCCGTATACGGAGTTTGTGTTCGAAGGAAAACCGTTTACCGAACGAATTGGCCCGGAGCATCCATTTTCAACGCTCGTTGTGAAACATATTTAAATTGGAAAGTGTAGCGTCCCATGCAGAAAGAAGGTTAAAGTAAATGGAGGCACAATAAATTCTTAAACTGATTATAAACAAAAATAGTTAATTTGCTGGTAGTATTGATTCGTAAGAATTTATATAAAATGATCGATAGTAATCTTTTGAAATTACCACGTTTTGTCATCCACGCGATCTGTCAATTTTCGAGTCAAAACAATAATCTTCCGTCTCTCTCACTATCTCTCTTTTTTCCACTTTGTGGAGAGATTTCTCTACAAACTGCTGCAGTTCGTAAACATTGCATGGTAAGTAAACATATCTGATATGTGCTTGCCAAGTCCACTTGAAGTAGTAAAAATGTGTTTCGGATGTTATTCCTGACGTTTCCGCATCCCAGAAACAACGGCTCGCTGAGCATGCGCTTACCTTCTTCGTAATCACCATGGAGAACCAGCTGTAATCAACGTTTCCTGCACCTGTCGACCTGTGTTTGCGAATCCAGCGAATAACACGATGTATCCTGCCGTCGCTGAACCGAAGATGATCTTTCGCGTGGTAAGCTTTTTCTACTTCCTCACCAGACCACTGTTGAAATGGTTCCTACATCGGTTCACCAACCTGTGCGAGCTGCAACGGATCTGCTACGGTTGTCCACCGGGGGCGTCCCGTACGAAAAAGGTGCAGCTATCGTTGGAGCTCTCGAAACGGATACCCATCAAGAAACTGTTGCACATCCTAAACGAGCTAGTCAGCAACGATGTGGATGAGCTGTTCCTGCGGCGGGAAATACAGACCCGTGCCGTCGGAACGGTACTGCAGGTGAAGAAAATAAACCCAAAGGTGCACGTGGATTTTCCCCGCACGTTCGGTTCGTGTGCGGAGAAAATATGGGGCTACAAGCGACTGTTTTTCACGGTGGAAAGGTTGCGGGCAACTCAGTACGATAGTGAGGAACCGGAACACGAGGCCAAGTTGCTTTCACTGTGGAAGGCTTTGGTGGGTGACGAGATGCAGCTAACCGGACGTATCTCCGATCAGTGGCAACATATAGGATTTCAGGTAAGGTTCGATCAGTCACCAGACGGACCTTGTTGGCTATTACGTTTTCTATTATTTTTAGGGCGACGATCCAATGACGGACTTCCGCGGTATGGGCATTTTGGGGTTGGACAATTTGCTTTACCTTGCACAAAATTATAACGGAACCGCAAGGCACCTACTGTCCCACTCGCATCATCCAACGCACGGTTATTTCTTTGCCATCGTAGGCATCAACCTTACCTCGATGGCGTACCATCTGCTGAAAAATGGTCTCGCCCGAACACACTTCTACAACCATCCGGCCCACCACTTGACGGTGGACACGTTCCACCAGTTCTACTGCTACCTCTTCTACGAGTTCGACCGGTACTGGGTTGAATGTAAACCAAAGAGCATCATGGATTTCAACCTGATTCAGCGACGGTTCGAGGATAACGTCCTGAAGCTGCTGTCCCACGACGGGTGCTACTTCAAAATGAACCTCTCGGTCGAGGACATTTAACAGCGCTTTCCCGTTTTTTCTCCATTTCCCAAAACCGATGGGTTTTCGCTTTGCTCGCTTCGGTCATCCGAGTAATTTCGTACCTTCGTTTTCATTTGTGTGCGTGTTCTGGTTTTTCCGAATGTGATACATGAAGTGTGCAGCACCACAAAACTCACAACACGTGCACTACACACAGCAGTTAAGGGACGGGGAAAGGAATTCGGTGGGGTCTTGCCACAGGTTTTCGAAACACATACACCGCAAGTGCAATCTAGTGAAAAGAAATCAATAAACAAATGCTTTTTAGTCATACTTATTAACTTATCAAAGAAACTGTTTCGAAAGAGCAATTGATTCGTCACGAACCGAAACTTTCTTTAGTAACACATGTACCCCAATGCCAAGCGATTGAATTCGTCAACTAGTTTTAATTTATTATTCAGTAATATTCCCATTCGTTGGCGGATGCACTGTAAAGGGTAGGTTTGTATGCGGTTTTTGCAGTTACGTTATGCTAATGTTCTCGGATTGCTTTGATCTGTTTGCTTGCCGTTTCGTCTGAGGGCTCTGAGTGAGTTGCGAATGCGCGAGACTATAGGTACTGGATACGTGGATACTGTGTTCCAATTATGCTTTATAAGTTATGCATTGTTTTAATGGATTTTCTTTAATATCGTAGCTAAGGATGCAGGTCTCGCAATGTATATTTTTTGTTTTCCATTCCGTCTCCCTCCCAGAAAACTACTACCTATATGTTTACCGTTACCGGCTCCCTACAGGTTACGCCACCACGAAATAGACATCGCGTCGAAAAACCAAAATCAGTCTAGTTAAGGAAAACTGGTGTTAAAAGAGTTTTTGTTCGTAAAAAGGGCGCTACACAAATAGCGAAACGCATCACACGGAATCCTATCGAAGAATGGAATAAATATAACCTTCACTTACGTTATAGAAAATTGAGGCGGAAAAAGAAAAACAATATAAATACAATTCGATCCACTAACCACATGCGAAATATCGCCGGCACTGGTAAAATCGTTACTGATACTGATTAGAAAGTCTTGTCTTTACTACACCACACACTATTCACCTTTTTTTTTCTGTGTTTTTAATCGTACCTTTCTAAATTTGTCTATGCAGATATATATATATTAATATATGAATTTATTTTAGAGCTTCTGTTGTGTTATATACCTGAGTGATTTTTCTTTTACCATCTCATAATTGTGTTTTTGCTTCCTCAAGAGGGGGTCGTTTATTTCTTCTCCCAAGCAAGGGGGTGCTGCGCATTTTGGAGCATTTTGTGAAAGCAAAAGGGAAGGGGGGCAGCGATCATGTTTAAAATATAGGTTAACTTTTATATTCTCTCATTAAAATTTGATCCAATAACTTATCTGCAATCTGCACAAAAGTGTCGTCTGTGAGTGGGTGTGTTTGTTTTTTTGTTTGTAAAAGATGAACTGCCTTCATCCTTCCTTCCCCCTAATGTGTGCGCGTTTCTTTGAGATTTGAACACAGCTATGTACAACTCGGAACGACGGTTAATATTGCCTTGTATTAATTTAATCTGGGGCTTGTAATCTACTCGTCAAGCGACACGATGGAGACTGAAAATGGTTCCACAGTCCGGGTTTTATGTTCGTTTTCCGCGCAAGCTGCAATGTTAGACAGAGAATAACACCTTTTCTAACCCCCGTTACCACTTCCGTCCGTTTCGTCCGACTCATCATCACCATCGTTATCGTACTCGTCGTCATCATCGTCATCAGCATCATCATCATCGTCATCCTCATCACTCGTGCTCGTGTCCGTCGGATTAATCGCATTGCGATACTGCGTTAGCGAGGAGAAAGGATCTGTTCTGCTCCACGACGGGAGCCTTCTAGCGGGGGGCTGGATCGGTAGTTGTATGCCTCGACCACCCGCCCCAAGGATCCGATCGATCGAGAAATCTTTGTACTTCTGACCGGTGCCATTCCGATGGCGGTGCTCGATGGTCGATGGCCCGGAAGAGGACTGCTGAACAAACCGATCGATAAAGCTAACGACCTGCGCGCAGCGTCTCAGTGAGTTGGCGGCCGGTGAGAGTGGGACACTGGCGGTAGCGGCGGTGGTGGGGTTGTGGGTCCCCGGGAGTTCGTGCTCTCGATCGAGTTCAGTGGCCCGCCGTGGTGGCCGACCGTCGAATGCGGTGGCATAGTTCCGCTTGCGCCCATCAGTGGCGGTGTTGTCCCGTGGTGCTGCAGATGGTTCCCATGCGATGGAAGATGGTGGGCCAGATGGTGGTGGTTTGTAGCAGCGCCCGGTCGTGCCACTGGACGACCCGAAGGTTGAACAATCGCCCTGTTCAAGCTGCCGGCCATATGATGGGGATGGGCGGCGTGCGACATCAGATGTTGTTGCGATTGTTGATGATGATGCAGAACATTGTTGCTGTTGATGGTGGTGGTGGTGCTGCTTATGGTCGGATGGTGATTCGGTGGACCCGCTCCGGACACCCCCTGCCCTGGATGATGGTTGTTCTGGTGCGAATGATTGCCGCCTCCCTGCTGCTGTGGTGGTGGTGGAGGTGCCGCTGCCACTTGCGGATGTAGAAGATGATGAGGATGATGATGATGATGCAAATGATGTTCCTGCTGATGGTGCTCTAGCAAGAGGGGTATCTATTCGGTTGGAAACAAAATGGCTTTCATTAATGGTGGCCGGCGGTCGGCTTGCGAGGCTTCGGGGTAGCGCAGCGGTATTATTATTTCAGCTACTTCTAACATGACTACTAACATCGGCGTCACGGCGTAATTGGTGTGTAGGCTGTTTGGGTTTTTGTTTTTGGTTGGGCATAATCGTTTATGGGGCACAATACAATATATTCCATTTGAGAAAATTCGACAAACGAAAGGAGAGAGAGAGAGAAAGAAAGATAGGCACATATTATTGCGCATCGTATGCGGTTAGTGGGCGGAAGGAAACACTGTTAAATGATGTAGTAGATCGACGTTCGGGGACGATCCTGTGTGATGGAATGGAATATTGTCCCCGCGACAAACTCGACCAACGATGATGATGATGATGATGATGAAGATAATGATGAGAGTGACGATGGTGACGATGAGCGAAGGACGAATTCACGAATGAGATAAAAATGTTAAAACCATAACACAAGGACCTTTTTGTTCGCGCCAAAAATTTTGAACACCAATCACAAACCATACACCCGAATTGCGGCCGTTAACGGACGTTTGCTTCATGCCAATTGTGTTTCCGAAGGATGAACGAGTTCGATTGAGCGAATGAAATGGTGATCAATAAGGTGAAATCGATGGTAAGAGCATATCTCGATGGATTTGTCATCGTGAGCCTTGACCAGGTTGTCGTCGGAGTTACTCTACCTGGTGTGCGGTGTTGTAAATCGTCTGCTGCTGCTGTTGTTGTTGCTCGCGAGATGCCCCGGTGTAAGCCCCACCGGAAGCACCGGAACTGTTGGAGCTTCCCGGTGCCATCGGGTTCGATCCGGCGGGTCCGTTTCCGGCAGTAGATGAACCAACGATTGCGGTGCTATTGCGGTCCCCACCACTATTACTGTTGCTGGAAGTGCTACTACTGTTGGAAGTGATGGATAGACTACCCGACGTCCCCGACGATGAGCGCATCGCCGTGTTGGTTCGTACCGATCCTGACGACGACGCCGCCGGTAGGGGTGGTTCGCTAGAACCGGCCGTAACGGAAGTTCCCGATGGTACCGCCCTGGAAGCTCCACTACCCGGAGCTGCCGCAGGTGCCGGGTACGGGGGTTGGGTTGAAGGAGGAGAGTGGCGCCTTCAAAAAGGAAGCAAAAACGTGTACAACCATACACACAGAGAAAATATTGTAGAGCGTGTGTATGTGTGTGTGTCGTATGTGGTGCAGGAACTGGGTGCCAGGATCTTCTATCACCAGGATTCACTTCGAATGAAAGCCGGCGCACAGTATTTTTGTGAATGTATGTACATATATAAACAAGGAACTATATTAAATTTGATACCCATCGATCATCGTTTGTGCGCCACCAAAAAGCAAATACTTTCACAGAAACTTTAACAAAAATCTGTTTCCGGTGCTGCTGCAATGATGAACCCCCCAACCCAACAAGCGAACCAAATTGTACAACTTACGGGAAAATAAAAACATTCTAATAATCAATCCTAAACCCCGCATAATGAACCGTGTGAAGCATGGATGACATTCCTTGGAAGGAAGAGTTCGGCGGCGAAAAGAATTATTTACAAAAGTACTCCCTGAGACTAGATGATGGAAGTACGCAGCAAACCATAATATAAAACAAAAATCATACATAATAAGGCATCGATGAGCGAGTCTGTGTTACAAAAAATTATTTATATTTTTTTTTGTTATACTTCTTTCAATAATTGTTCAATCCATTGCAATAACCTTACTGAGAGGATATAGAAACGGTTCGTACTTTTATGTTTCTTTTCCGACTTCACTATCCCATCTCTTCTGGGAGGTTTTTTGTTTTGTGTTTTTGTTCTATAACATCTTCTCTCCAGATATAATGCATACCTCACCTCCTCGGGAACAGATGCGGTAGGAAGCCGGAAAAATATCGAGAGGTATTGAAGTTCATGTTTTATATATTACGATATTTGTTTTTTTTTTCTCTTCTTCTATCGGCAATCATCGACCACGCGGTTCCATTTTCTGTTACTTTTTTTTACTGTTTTTTTGTTGTTGTTTTTGCTACACTTTCACACCTAGTACGGAGAGGGACGATAATTAATATTTTAGCTAGATTCCTTCCGTATCGTGTCTTATTACTTTACGTTTACGTTGACAGTAAACCACAGTTAATTGGCTTAAGCTAATTTTTCGCTAAGGAAAATACACATAAATAAACTTTATGTTGCATTCGGGAGTGCACGAATTTCGGAGGACGAAGGAACAGGAACGAAAAAAGGGAGGGGGCGCACTTATAAAACAAACAGAACTAAGACGTAAAATAATATTACTAAAAAGATTGAGTTTATGTTTGCTTGGCATGTTGGTAAAATATTTACCAAATCATTTTTCTTGTTTTTGGAAACAACAGAAGAAATAAAACACGCAAATTCACAATTTTATCGAAACCGGTTAGATCGAAGCGATCACTATTATAAAACCACAATAAACTAGAAGATTCAAAGCATGGTGCGAACGGTGGATAAAAGGATTTATATATTGGTTCATAAATAAATCAATAAGAAAACGCAAAGGAAAGGTTATAGACCTAACAACGTCCAAGTGTTGTTCCATTCTCACTTAAGGTACGCATCTTAAAACCTACCCGGAGGGGCATTTGGCAGTCCACTTATAAAACGTATTTCAAGTAAAAAGTTCGCGGCGAGAGCGAACGAGAAGGGCTCGTCCGTGTCTTTATTTTGCTCGGTGCGAAAACACGGCTAAAATACGCCCCGCATGCATCGGAATCTACCGATTTGAATTTGTGGCTTCGTAATTCGAATTAAATCTGTCTCCCTAGCGGCCCTAGATCCTTATGGTGCTAGTATATTACGTCCTTTAACTCTACATATAGCTAAGTTTGTATCTGTGAAACGCGGTTGTCTACGAGGTCTTTTGTTAAATAAAAGAAAACAAAAACTAATCGTAATTGCACATCTCGACATCTTCTCGCTGTGAAATCGGTTTTAATGTGAAAGTTACACCTCAAAAATTCACATAGATCGTGTTGGGTTTTTCGCTACACCGCCATTATGATTCAATAGAGAGAAAGAAATAAAGAAAGAAAAGGGAGGAAAGAGAGGAAAAATAAAGATAAAAATTATAAATATTTATAAAAGATATAGGATGAAGGAAACAAACAACCAGAACTAGAGAATGCGAAAGAAAAACAATATACAGCCCAGATGTGATGTTGATGACGAAAAAGGATGAATTGAATTGAAGCTAGCTGGAAATCATATCGACATAAAATTGTTATCAATGAACTATTGTGCTCGTTTTGTTGTTTTGTTTCGCTTGTATGCCGTCGTGCTGTGACGATTCCCCATCAACCGGAAGGAGGGTGGATGGAGGCTTACCTTATCGAAGCACTGTTGGTGGCAGAGTGGGACGAGTTGGTGTGCCGAAAATCGATACCATTCTCTAACGGTACTCCACCGCCAGGGTTGTTGCCGGCCCCGGGTCCGTAATGGCCGGCCCCTTGCTGCTGCTGTTGTTGGGAGGATGGTGGTTGATTTTGATCAGCACGACCACGACCAGAGCGGCCAGAGATCGATGATACGTTGGCCACGGTGACATCTATTGGTCCGTTACCGTGCACGCTGTTGAACTGTCCTGAATAGTTGAGAGAGGCAAATGGGGGTGGGTACAGTGAGTGCGGCTTTTCTAGTTGCGGCAAACACTACCTTGAGACGGAGGGCCACCACTAGCACCGATAGCTGCTACTCCTCCTCCACTGCCACCACCGGCGCTGCCGCCTCCAGATCCGCCACTTGCCGCTCCGATAATTCCGACTCCGCCGAGGGCCGCCGTTGGATTGAGCGGAATCGCTAACCGTGCGTTCACTGCCAGCAGATGATCCCGCCGGGCAACCAGATTGTTGACGTGCTCTTCCAGTCGGACATTTTCACTCCGCAGCTGATGGAGACAGGACAGCAGGGAGGCAACTGTGGAAATGTACGAAAAAAAAAATTCAATTATAAAACAAATACACTCCAATTAGTTTTACGAAGATTCAATCGTAGCTGGGACTCGTTCCAACTTGTTCGGATTGGGTTTGGAAGCGATCCTCTGAATCCCATCCGAATCCCTGCTGTCCAATGCGAAAGATTGCTATTGATCCTTTGATATGATTGATTGATCCGCTAAGAGTTGATGTCCAGATATCAAAGAATTCCAATCGCAGATTCCAAACAAGAAAGATACAGATCCCGTATTTGACTCAGGATTCTGAATGTGAATCCCAAAGAATCGAGCACGAGAATCGAAGGATCTGAATCCGGATCATGGATGTGGGACCAAAAGGATTGCTAGACCCTATTCTGTTGCCAAATTTGGATCGATCCTAGCGGATCCTATCCAGACACGTACTGTCGAAGTGCTGCGCTTGTTCCATAAGAAACTGAGATCCTTGTTCCCATTGACGCTCCAGGAGCTGCTCCAAGCTCTGCGGTGTGTTGCCGTTCGCCGTCGCAGTAGCGCCTCCCGTCAGCATCGAGCTAAGGGATGCACCACCGCCACCACCGGATGGCACAGGTTGGGGGTTGTTAGTGCGATTCTACAAAAAAGAAACAAACTCACATGAATTACAGTTCCCTCACGTTTTACTGTATCGGATGCGTACCTTTCCCGGAAACTGTGGTCCCATCAACGGCGGTCCGGGTTCCATCGGTCCCGGAACGTAGGTGTGCGCTTCGATTTCCATGCTCAACTGATCGGACATCTTTTGCGCAACGCTACTGCTCGTGTTCAGCTGATTACCCAACATATGCGTTGCCGAAACGATGTTACCTCCGGCGGCGCTGGCTGCTCCGCCGCCGTTCTGAAACAGTTTGCCTTCCTTCGCGTCACTGACCATCGATCCACCACCAGCCGAGGCCACAACCGATGCCGGAACAATCGATGCCGTTCCAATATTTGAAACATTCACCGACGACGACGATGCCGCCGCCGCCGCTGCTGCTGCCGCCGCTGATGCCACCGACGAAACGGTGGCCGTATTGGACGACATTTTCCGATTACGTTTCGTTCCTCGGCCACCGAGGGCACCAACCGTTGGTCCGCCATCCGATCCGGGAGAACTCGGCGGAGAGTCTTTCACCTGCGGGGCAGCTATGACCGAGTTGATGGTGTTGTTGATGCTGTTGCTCATGGAGGCGGCCGCCGACGACGCTATCGGGTTCGTAGGTTGCGCTTCGTACGAAAACTTCAACCCACCTCCGCCACCTCCCGAAGAGCCTCCACCGTAGAGGGAGGAAGTGACGCCGTACGCCCCGCCGGCCGTCGCTAGTGCGGTCATTTCGGGCGTTCTGGAAGTAGACGGCGATGGCGAAAGTTCAACGATTGTTTGATGGTGCGAGGACGACGCACGGTGCTTTTTGTTCGTGTGGGTAACCGTCGATACGATGGTACTACTATTATTGTTAGACTGGTTAAGGTTGCTGTTGCTGCTACCCGAGCTGGCGCCAGCTGTAGAGCCAGGGTTTGTGCTTCCAGCGGCGGGCTGGTTGTGGTTGGAAGCTTTAGCGCCGCCACTTCCACTATGGTTAGTACTACTACTGGTGGTGTTGATGGTGTTATTATTGCTACTGAGGATGCTGTTGTTATTATTACTATTGCTAATAGCATTACTACTGTTGGCACTGTTGCTGACGCCACCGGTATTGTTGACCTGTTCGCTACTACTGGTGGTGAGAACGCTGGAACCGCCACTCTGGCCCTGATATGGGTGATGGTGCTGGAAGCCATCTACACCTCTGCCGCCCGTGCTGTTGGAGGATTTGTTCGGTGGTGGTGCGTATCCGGTTATGATAGATCCACCACCACCACCTGCGTGATAGTTCCCTGATCCGGCCATTTCGATGACATGTGCGCCACCGGACGACGGGACTCCGACATCCGAAGCTCGCGCGGAAGCAGTGACGGAGGAGTTTGTGTTAGCAGAAGAGGACAGTGAAGCGTTGGAAGAAGCTACAGTGGAGCTGGAAGTCGAGGTGGAAGCATGGCTACTAGCGTTTGCGGCGGATGAACTCTGAGACTGTGACTGGGCGGTAGAGTGCGAGCCACCCGAGTTGTAGGGAAGTGAGGCGGTGGGCCCATGAGATCCTCCTGATCCCATTGCCGATTGATGGTGATGCTGATGTTGCTGTTGCTGTTGTTGCTGCTGTTGCTGATGTATGTGATGATGCTGGTGGTGATGGTGATGATGTTGCTGCTGCTGTTGCTGCTGCTGGTGATGCTGGTGGGACCCAACGACAACGGATGCAATCGCGGATCCGGTCCCTGCGGCCATCGAAAGTACGCTCCCATTGTTACTAGCATTGTTTCCACCACCCGCCGGTGCGTTGCTACCTCCCGAACCTGGATACTGCGAGTGATGATGATCCTCGTTACTTCCATACTGGTACTGTTGCTGAGATGAGCCACCGCGGGAAGTTGGAGGAGGCGATGTTAGGCTGCGACTTCCAGAACTGTCCACGTTCAGGGGGGATCCACGATCATGATGTTGTTGTTGTTGCTGCTGCTGTTGTGAACGCTTCTTCGATGTACGAGTTTTACCGGCACCACTCCCGGTAGCGACATTCCCATTGTTGCCAGCGCCACCAGCACCACCAGCACCACCGCTGCCACTGTTTCGTTCTCTTGAATGCGATCTGAGAGTGGGGGGTTTGGGGGGGGTAGGACGAGTCGGATTGTAGGAGGAGCCGTTGTGTTACATTATCAAACCAATCAACATTGAAAAACCAACAAGAAAACTTTGCAAACAGCGACAACGACAAACGGAACTTATGGCAACAAAAAAGCTAGTATAAGTGATTAACGGGGGTGCAATCGGAGCTCATCTGTTGCCCTTAAACTTTAAAGCCAAATGTAATTATTGAGCAACATTTAGCAGGCAGCAAACAAACTGAAACAAACCATAACCTTGTAACAATAAGGAAGTACCATCGTAGTAGACTGACGAAAAAAATAATCTGGAACATGGAACGAAGCAGGCGTCTGGCGTAATAAACTAATACAGAAATAGGTAGCCACATTTAAACTATAACAAGAAGACTTCGTACTAGCAAAGATTTTAATGCTATCCATCCATCAACTCGGGTCGATGATCAACATTTTTAAAACAGTTTTACACAGGCTATTTTTTTAATAAAACTAAACTGCTTGGCTCTACTAGTGAGTGAGAAACAAAAATCAAAAGCATGATCTTTTCTCGTACGAAGAGTTTAATGAGTAATTGTATCTTTCACCGATAAACCGTTTCTAGAGAAGTTCCCATGTCCAAAACGATTGCGAAAACTAACCGACACGAAAGCGAACAGTCAGGCTGGCAAATAAAGATTAACTAGTCTAAAAAAAAGAAAGAAAACATCATGTGTCCTCACCCGTACCTGGACCTCCTGCCACCACCCGAGGAGGATTCTTCTTCTTGTAGGGCCGCTATCCGGGCGTTCGTCGTCGGTGGTTGCTTTTCGTAGGAAAACTTGAGCCCACCACCACCACCACCACTGCTGTTACTGTTGTCTCCTCCGCCGATGATGGGCGATGGTGAAGAGGTGGCACTCTGGATAGCGCTCATCGGCACGGGTGAGATACTCTGGAGCACCGTTCCGGGCGGTCCGGTGGCGGCGGACAGCAACAGCCCGTGCTCCTGACCGTGATGGCCCACGGACGTTATGACATTGCCTCCGGTGGCCGTCGCAGGGGAGGCTCGCATCGAGGGCGACTGCCGTTGATCGAGATGATGGTGGTGTGTGATCGTGCTCGATGAGGCGGAGGTGGACGACGACGACGACGTCGAGGCAATCGAGGACGTGGAGGTTTGGATGATGTTCTGCGTCAAGCCCTGTATCGATTGATGTTGGATCACGGGACTAGACCGGTTCGTGCTGGCATTCTACAACGAAGAACAAATTGACAGGTAAATGGACGAGCAGAGAGAAAGAGAGAAAGAGGAGAGTGTTAGTAAAGACAGCATTGAAGCATAGGTACATTCCTCCCTCCTTCCGATGCAATTCCTTTCGAGCAATCCAACCTTTCCCACAGTATCTTCCCGCCCCGTCTGTTCCACCCACTTACCATCAACTGATCACCCGCTCGATGCGAAATCTGTTGATACAAACCGGTGCCCGCATTCCCAACACCACTGTTGACGCTGGTCCCTCCCAGCTGACCAGGTGCTATGATGTTCGGCGTGCTGCTATTGCTACTGCTATTACCACTGCTGTTGTTGCCACCGGTGCTAAGACTAGCGCTATGGTTTACGTTGCTACTACTGTTGGCGGAGCTTATGCTGCCGCTGTTGCTGCTATTACCACTGTTACTACTGTTACTAGCGGGTAGGTTAACTCCAGGTACGGTAGCCGTCGACAGGGGAACGGACACCACCAGACTCGGCGTGTGCGGCGGAGGCTGCGGTGCTGCGGACTGCTGAGGTGAGTGTGGTGTGGTGTGTTGTTGCTGGAAGAAAATGATGACGAGATGGTCGGAGGAGATGGGAGATTATCAGAGAGCGGCCCGGTTTCTTCTTTTTTCGGGGGTTTTGGGTGCAAAATCAAAAGTGCGCTCTGTTTTTCCTGCCAGCCAAACTGAAAATAACGTACATACCCAAGGCCCCTAAAATGAAACCATATTTACCGACCCCGAAACTACCCTCTAACTACCCACCCCGTTGGACAAAAGGACAGGTATTGCTCGATTATGATTGCTCGCAAGGACAGTGTATGCAGTGTGAGTGTGTGTGTTGGTGTGTATTCGCGCGTGTGTGTGTGTGTATGTGGATTAGAATTCCCCGAAATAAGACCGGCGTGATACACTGAGACACCCGGGTGAAAACTATTCCACGTTCAACGGAATCTTACCTGATGTTGTTTGCCAGCGGAAGCCGACGAGCTGGCGGACGTTGAGGAAGCCGACGAGGACGACGAAATAATGCTCGATGCATGTGACGACTGTTGTATCAGGTTCGGACTGACATTCTGCAGATTCGGTTCCGGCATCAATGCCGGCGCTCCTGCCGCCGCCGACGTCACTGCGGCCGGCGCCGACGGATGGTGCAGCGGGGAGCTGGTGTCGGTTTTGGCCTGTAAGCAAGAGCCAGAGCACAACGAGCCAGTTAGACAGCGTCGCAGGACATATTCGCCGTCGAAGCGCAGCTTCAGCCAGACACGGACATCGTCGCCACTTTCGCGGCTGCTGCGTTCCCGGTGTTTTTTCTTCTTTTCGCGCCGCTCTTTCTTGTGACTCTTGTGCTTCATCGTTCTCGCTAGTTCTTTTCACTTATATTGTAAGCTTTCGTATGATCGTTTCAATCACCACTAGAATATCACTCGTCAAGGGCACAGCAAATGATCGCTTCATAAGCGAACATTCTGGTACACCGGATTTGTCATCGCTTCATCGGAATACGGTTGGATCGCGCCGCGAACACGACCGGGTTAACCACACCGTACAGATCGGCTCGAACGAATGCCGACCGTTGTATGCCAGTAGGCCCTCCGGTATTGCCACCGGTACACAGATGGCTTTCTTCTTCGCAACCTCATGTTGTTCCGCCGCTCGTGAAGGAATGCTTTTTTATTACATCCAATCCGATTCGATGCTGTACCTTTCGTCCCTGCGCGATCCTCTACACCCCAATAAAAAAATATATTCTCCAAGCGTAAAGCACACTTCGCCGTACGGATGCGGCGTTTCATAATGTTTGCTGCTAGAGGATTTACTCTCGGTGAAAAGAGGGTTCTCTACCGTGATTGAATCTATAAAAAAAATGCTATTTGCTTTTTGCACCAGTCCTTCTTTCGTTTAGCCTACCTTTGCGCCAATCGGCGTATCATCCTGTATCCTGTGTGTATGCGTAATTAAGCACAGTCGTGCTCTTTTCCTCTGATTACCTATTCAAACCTGCGTGCGTACGTGCGGACAAGCAGGCAGGCAACGAGGAAATGCGTATAAAGGGGATGTAATTCCCCTACCGGCGCACCGGATTTGCAAAGGACCTCTTCTGCTACCCAACACTAACACCATGAAGAGTAATCGAAGGGTCTTGTTGTTCGTTGCATTCCCTCATGCGGGATCTACGCGGTGTCCAATTTATTTTCATACACTTTTTAAGACACCGCGTCATCATGCTGATCGCGAACAACTTTACCATCGGATTCACATGATCCTTTGCATTAAAATATCCTTTCTCTCATTGTATTGGTTTCTTCTGTTTTCGATGTTTTCTCTTTACACATCGTTTCTACACCTGGATGTAAAATAATACGGCCCTCCTTCGTCAATGTGATAGTTCCGGGAACCACCGTGTCACAAACACATTTGCAAGGAAGTGTGGAATTAAAAGGATAATTCCAAAAGAGATGTGTGTCATGGCCTGGATAATAAACAGGAAGGAAAACAACAAGCACCTACCTTTTTCACACCCTTTTCGTGTCCTCCTCCGATTGACGAAGAATCGATGTGATCGTTTTTGCTCAGTGATAATGGCACGATCGAAACGGCGACGTCCTTAATCAGGTCACTAAACCTCAAAGAGAAAGATATGAAAGCAAGTATAAGGATTGAACGATTGAGCTGATTTTTGTGTTTAAGCAAGACTCACCGGTTGATATCCATATCGTTGGACACGACAGCGGATGTTGGTGTCGAACGGGCGTCCGCTTTTCGCTTCTTACCCCCACCACTGCCGCTCGTAGATCCACCACCGGAGTTGCCAGACGAACCGCTGCCGTACGAACCGGCAATAGATCCGGCACCCTGTTGGCCCATGGACATTTTTCCACCACTCTCGATCACAGACGTCGATCCGAGGCCCCCTGTCGAGCCACCGCTCCCACCGTGGCTGTACACCGAGTCCGAGTTGACCACGATCGTTTCGGTGAAGTTGCTGGAAGTGCTCATCTTCGCAATCGCTTCCTTTGATAGTTGTTCCTTGCCTCCGCCCGTTGAATGATCCAGCGGTGGTTTGATGATCAGGGTGGTTGGAATAGCGGCCGGCGAAAGTGACGCCGCACGTGATGTGCCCGCTGTTCCAGAAAGTGCCGCCAGTGATCCACCCTGATTGCTTCCGCTTCCTGCTTTGTCCGACTTGTCTGAGTGATGCTTGCCACTGCCGGAAGTGCCGAGGGATGATGATGAATAGCCCTGCGCGGAGGACGATGATCCAAGCGCTCCCATCGCGGTCGACCCCGTACCGAGTGCAGAGCCCATTTCAACGTCCTTCGAAGATTGGCTGGTGCTTCCACCGATAAGGCTACTACTGCCACTACCGGAACTTGTACTGCTGTTGAAACTTCCTCCCCCGCTATTGCTGCTATTATTGTTAGCACTGCTACTACTACTGGAGGATTTCGACGATTTGGAGCTTTTATCTCGCTGTAGAAAAGGGGTTGTAGATTAGTTATCTGTAAATCTCCATGTGATGTTGGGAATACTTACACTTTTGCTATATTTATCCTTCTCCTTGGAGCTACCACTACCACCACCGCTTCCACCCGCACCCCCAGACGAGCCCGAGCTGCCCTTGCTTGATCCGCTACTGCTAACACTTCCAGAGATTCCAGAACTGCCCATTCCGCCACCACTGCCGGTACCACCGCTTCCACTACCACTTCCAGACAAACTCGAGATGCCCGAAGACGATGACGACGACGATGAGGACAACATGGAGGAAGATCCGCCCGCCATCGCTGCGCCGCTCCCCGATGCACCCCCCGAGGATGCCAACACCGAGGAAGACGCAGAGGACGATGAGGACGAAGTGTTGGAGCTGGAACCACCACTTGAACTCTTCGAAGCGCTCGAGGATTTGCGCTGCTTGGAGGAGGACGACGAGGAAGACGAGGTCGACGACGAACCTCCGATGGTCGGCTCACCGGAAAGCCGGCTGGTCGATTTAAGCCCACCGGTACCGCTACTGCTGCCACTCCCGCCACCACCTCCACTAGTTCCACTGCCGCCAGACGCTCCTCCACCACTCCCACTGTGCTGCTGCGCAGGCGGAGGTTCCATTTCCTTTTCGGGCGAAGAAGGCCCATCGCTTGAGTTTGCCTCATGGCTGATGGGTTTGTACGGAGGGATCGTTTTCACGTTGCCGCCCTTTTTCTACGAAACAAAAGTAGAAAAAACAATGAATGTTTATCATCTGGAATTGGCTTTCTTATTCGGGCACTTACCAACTTGCTGTAGTGATGCTGACAGTAGCCGCAGTACTTGACGTTGTCTAAGTAGTTGCCGGCTTCTTCGCAAAGCAGGCCAAGCTGTTGGGCGCAAGTTACATGAAACTGCTGCTTGCAACCTGATTTGTTACACTGCATACAAGCGCCTACTGTGGCGCGCGAACCTTTTCCCGCCTCTTGACAAATGTAGCATGCTGCAAATGGATGGAAGATGGTATGACAACAAAAACTGCTAGCTAGGGCAACCTTCGTTCACAACTGGAAAACTCACTCTTGTTGTACCGCTCCTGGGGTATCAACTGCAAAATGATCGGTTCCATCGTCGTCACGTTCCCGAAGCGCACCTC
Organism: Anopheles ziemanni; assembly: GCF_943734765.1. Lineage (NCBI taxonomy): Eukaryota > Metazoa > Arthropoda > Insecta > Diptera > Culicidae > Anopheles > Anopheles ziemanni. Next base: position 14,231,206 of record NC_080706.1, read on the forward strand.
GGGAATGTACAGGGCGCACACGACGTGCGCCCATCCCTGATTGTCCGTGCGCTTGAGGGCACCGTCCCGCGAGGGGCATAGTTCGCAGCGGACCCGGGCCGACCGCTCCTGACTCTCACACTTCCGGCAGTACCAGGGACCGCTCGGGACCGTCACTATTCCGTAGCACGCCTGATGCACCGCCACGGCGCAACTTTGACCATCGCAGTACACTAGCGGATTTTCCGACCAGCCGCGATCGTCTGAACAGACACAACATCCACCGACCATCTCCTTCATTCTGGTCCGTGGATTAAAGTTGACCCTTTGCCCATCCACTGAACGAAATCAGTGCGCGCAGTGTTTTGGCCGCAGCCGGAAATGAAACAAAAAACTGGGAACCTTCCGCTGCGCTGTGGAATGCGAATTCTGGGGGTCGTTAAAGGGGTTTTGTGAAATATCTGGAGGGTTGCCGCTGAAAGATCCCACCAGATTCTGGGAGGAACACTTGCACAGCACGCACGAATTGTATTTTCACGTCTCTATTCAACAGACCGTCTCCGTTTTATCTACTTTAATTCAAACACACAATCCACACCGCACCCGCATTCGCCACGGGAAAACCGCATCCTGAACACCACACGCCCTCACGATTGTTTAAAATCGGGCTTCCAACGCGCCATATCGCGTCCCACACTGCGGACGGTGGCGCCTTATTACACCGCGAAGAACGCCGACTCCTGCACGCATGTACGCACGCACTCACGCACGCACCGCCACCAGCGATGCACCGACACAGATTTTCATCAAACTTTTCCTCCACTCCCGATTGCACCTAGCGGTAGAAGGCGTGCAATGCAGCAGCTATCATGGTTCTGCTGGAAGAACGTGTTGTATGTTTGTGTGCCACTTCTTACACTTTCCCTTGCTCTTCTTGTGTGGTTGCTGCTCCGCCACCGCACACTACGCGGTAACAAACATTTCTGCCATCTCCCGGAAACCGGATCTGGAGCGTCGTCGCGCACCTCGCGATTCGGGGCAGAAAAACCACACAGAACCACCGATTCACCGTGGATGTTCACTGATCCCACCTCGGATTATCCTTAAAATCGACCTGTTTTGTAGGTACCACTTGCACAAGGCGAACCACCCGCGACATGCAACGCGTTTTCCGATGCGTTTCCCCGTACGAAGGGGGTAGCGTTTCCAGGGCGACACGTCGCGTGCACTTTTCCGCGAATGGCCAACGTAGGCACGGCACGGGAAACGTTCCGGCACCCGTTTACGGCAGAGAAAACGTTTGCAAAATACAATGATTTGCGTTGGAAAACAGCTCTCTGACAAACGCGACGAAGTGCTGTTGTGCAAAATCAACAATCACACAAAATTCTCCATTTTATTTCTCCGCTTGACAAGGTGTGCAGTGTTGCTAGTTGAGCTGAACTAGAATCCCACTTTTAAATTATAACACCCATCGGGTATAAAATCGTCCTATCCGGTTGTATCTAAAGGATAATTGAAAGTTCTTTTACATGAAACTGTTGTTAAATCAAATTATTTTGTTAGTTTGTTGGTAAGAAATGTATGTTTTTACCCCGGCACAGAATCGTAAACACTGCAAGGCCGATGTTTGGCAACACTCTCCCCAATGCGTGGAAAAAACCAAGGCTACATCACTACTAGGTTCTACCAAAAGCATGTTGCCTGAAATCTGGTTTTTGGTAAACTTTATTTGAAATTTCTGCTGAATTTGGATCTCGATATTTCAGTGTTAATTTTTTGTGTTCAGTTTTATTTTTTAATACGTACATTGTATTACAAATTTTCTTCTTCTTCTTCGTCGAGGATTTACACCAGTAGGGCTATTGAATCCAGCTTCCTGGGCGTTCGCAAGCTAATCTGGTGACATAGACCTCTATTAATGTTAAAGGACCGGCTGCTAAGGCCATATATCCTTTTTTCTGTGTGGGTATTACAAATCAATCTTAAATTAAGTGTACATACCAGGTTGACGCTGGCATTGCTTTGCTTTTCTGCGCTCGCAGCGACCCAATTTTTACTCTTCAAATTTTCTCTCGAATTCGCGTGAGCAATTTGCTGGAATGGAATGACATTTCAAGTCAGTCTGATCTCATTCCCCGCTAGGCAGCGAACAAACGTTCTACTTTTTTGTATCTGGATGAAACAAATGTAGGACGTTTTTCGAGCAATCTCACCATACAAAACAAACAAACAAAATACAAAAATACTCACCATACAAAACTGCTCGATGTTTGTGTCACGTAGGACGTTTTTTAGGACGATTTGCTCGAAATCGCCTAGCGGGTCGTTTGTTCGAATCTTTGGAATCCGTCTAGGGATCGAATCTTCGAATCTTCCGAATTCCGATTCTGCCAACACTAGTCTGATCTCACTCGTTCGTAAGTCGTTCGTCTGCATTTTCCAGTCGTAGAAATCGAAAAATCGTGCGCGTTGTGAAGGTGTTTTCCAGTTGCTGGCAAAAAGGCTTGTACCGATTTGTAAGTAGTTGCACTCTATTCACTTTTTCCCTTTAGGAAAATGTATTAACTGGGCTGTAAATTGTCCACGCAGAAGAATATCAAAGACTTTCACAATTTTCCTTTTTTATTGATTGGTTGGCAGGAGTGAAAGCAGTCTCGCACAGTGAGACGAGAGCGAGTCAAACGCTAATCGACCGTAGCGAGTGAGAAAGAAAAAGCAAAACCCAACTTCCAGACCAGACGGCAATCAGTGAAAAATGTCTGCTTACGGTGGCGAAACGTTCGTCGTGCTTCCGCCCTGCACGGAATCCAACCGGAAGCAGATTATTTTCGGACGCAACGGTACGGGCTCGGCCGAGCAGGTGTCGGAGGTCATTTACGTGCCGGCGACGACTGACGGTGAGGCAGTTTCACTTCCAAGCGGCTGTGAAATCGAGGGAGTGGCGTCAAGCTATGCCGTCATCCTGAACAAGCCGGCCGGCACCTGGGGCGCCGAGAGCGGCTCCAACGAGAAGGCCCTCACCATTGCCCTATCCTACAGCGAAGGATCGGTTATGGATGGAAAAGTGTCCGCTGTGGATCTGGTGCGCCTAGGTCTAGAGCGCAGCGATAGTGCGTCGGCAGCGATCGATACGCTGGTGGGGCTCGTGGAAAAACACGCACCGGAAGAGAAAAACGCACTGAAGGCGGCCTTTGTAGTTTGTGATCCGGCGGCCGTTTGGCTGCTCAATGTGGCCGGCCAGCTTTGGGCGGCGAAGCAGGTCCAGGAAAGTAGCCTAGCGTTGGCCGCAACGGGATTCACGATTGGAAGTGCTTTCGATCGCAGCACCGAGGGGTTGGCATCGAAGGCACAAGAGGCCGGAGCGTGGGATGGCGCGGGAGAGTTTAGCTTTAGTGATGCACTTGGAGGCAGTCCGGCGTCTGCGGCCACCCGTTCCTGGCCTATGCACGAACCGGGAGCCGAAGGAGCCTTCGGTTTGAAGCAAATGTTTGAATGTTTACGTGCGGTCGGTTCGGATCCACCGACCGGCCCGAGCCAGGTGTCGGTGCTGAGTGCGGAAGGTGTGCTGGCTTGCCACTGGTTCACGGCGACTCCGCAGGTGGAGGAATCCGTCTTCAAACCGTTTATTTTCACTGCCGGAGCAAAGATTTCGCCCTTAACCCGAGTGCCGGAGGGCGAATCGCAAACGCTGCTCCATCGACTGCACAGCAACCGGAAGTGGGGGTTGGTCGGTAGCTTGCTGAGCTCCCTCGAGGCCACCTGCATGGATGAGGTCAATCGTTTCCTTAGCGAACACTCTGGCGAAGCGTGCCAGGAGCTTGATGAGCTTATGAAAGACTGCGTAGAGGCGGAAGTTAAGTTCTACCGCTAAGCTTGGGGTGAGGATTCGGTTGACCACACTCGCACAAAACATGGCAATGGAGCGAACTCGTTTGATGGACCGTGTTGGGTAAACCCCACTTCAGCCGACCGGTGGTATGTTGGGAGAGGTATTTTTTAAATCTCTAACCTTTCAGATCAGATTTCATGTGCGCCAGTTTTCGTCAACAATTCTCCCTAGCAACCATCCGGCCTGAACTGTCGGGAACCCAGCCCGGTCACAACTCTACTCTAGGACTACTACACTGCTGCGATATATTAACATTTAACTGTAGGAAAAACAAAATGTCCCGAATCATCCTTGTGGGACTAGAGGACGACGTCCTCTCCATCTCGTTATGTTGTGATTTTTCGTTCTGTGTGTGTGCGCGTGTCTCGTTTGTGTTTATTTGTTTATTTTGTAGGTTTTATTACGCTTTTTTCGCGAATTCCGTTACAGATCTCGCTACGGCAAATGATTTCCTATTTTTCTTAGCATTAAGATCTCAATGAAGCAAGCCTTTTTCTCGAAAATTCACAATCGACGCATAGCCAGTTCTATTTTTTGGGTGGCTTTTTTTTTAAAGGATTCCAAATACGTGTGATAATGTATTTCCTCTCACAAACGATAATTACTGGGCATGTATTTCAAAACAGCTTTTTGTGTGGAATGCCTGCAAACAGAATCGATAAGCATTCAAGCGATACGCATACGATTTTTTCAAATACCCAGTATTGATTTGCATTCTATATTACTTAAAACGTCAGTCGTAAGCTTAAAAATGTTATTATTTGCGTTTGTTATTTTTGTACACCAATCCTACAAGGATGTATTCACAAATGAAGATCGTTTCCGAGCGAAATAAATGATAGGTAGAAAAGAACCAAAAACAAAAACAGCAAAGAAACAAAGGCAAACATTAAAAAGCGAAGCTATGCCTTTGAAGCATGTACACATCAGGTCTTCAACTAACGAGATCGTGTGTTAAGATACATTCCATGTATGCATTCAGTGTATGAATTTAGCTTAAACTTCCGGTAAATGGACAGCGCTCCTGCCACTTATCAGGTGGCGTAATGCAACCAGACACACATACTTTCTCATACATTCTCATCATTAGTAACCGAAGTGACATTCTAGTTATCCCATATATGATATTATTCAGTATCAAAATCATGTAACACGGCTTTCCAAAAGAGATGAAATCGAAAGTAAACATGTAAGGAAGATTGTCTTCGAAACGAATCGTAAAACCATGTGAAGAAAAAAAATCAAGAACAATAATGAATGTAACGTTACCGGCATATGCTTCTTTTTCGAACGTTCGTATGAACACAAGCAAAAAAAAAAAAAAATGAAAAGCTGAAAAGAACACTAGATAACGCCCACATTTAGCCTCCCCTCACATTATTTAAGCTGACTGTAAACGCGGAAGATAATGCGCTGATTTGTGATCGTGTGAAACAACAAGATCGTCTTCATAATAATGAACCAAATAAATATAAAAAAAAAAAACAAAAATATGTTTACCACAATGGAAAATGGACGTTTTGCGATTTTATCGAATGTTACCGGTGGAAGGCATATCACATTGGGTAAATACCTTGAGGAATCCGGTTCGAGCAGCAACGCAGATGTGAACAAATTAATCATCTTTTTTGGAAACAGTTCTACGCGAAACACAACTCTTCCACCCTCCGTGTCGTACTGGCATTGGGGGAAACTTTTTTCCGTGATCATTCATCATGCGGATCAGAGGGCAGCCAAAAACCGAAAGTCCCTCACCACACCACGTGCCGCTTCTGCCGGGTTTGTATGATGCCTCGAGATTATATGGAACGTTAAACGTGAGCTTAAAAACTCATAAATTTCCTTCGTTCTTTGTAGACACCATTCAAAAAGACACGTGGAGGATGATGTCACGTTTTGATTTAGTTTGCCGATCGACCCTTTGGCGCCCGGTACCAGGATGTTTGTTTGCATTGGCTTCTCAAGATGATTAAACACACGCACCCTTCACCCGCTGTCGAAGCGAATGGGAGTCTCCGTCCGGGTGTTGTGAAGAACCACTGTTTCCCGTGAAGGTGGGTATGTTTATCTTAAAGTTCGCATAAATATAGTTGCACTTAATCGGGCACGGTCATTGACTCAGGCGCGGAAATCTAATACCGGCCGAAGATCAGCCGAAGATGAAACAAGAAACATAAGCACGCAACACACTATGTGAAGATGGTATCCGCTTGCCGGTGGTGTTGAAAGCGAATAAGCAAGCATTCCAAAACAGAAGCGGATTACATTTCGCGAGAATGCAGTGGGCAGTAAAACCCGCTGCCCGGTGGAATGGATTCTCCTAAAATTCATCACGCATGAGATTTGCTGCATGCGTGACGACCTGCTGTGCGAGCTTGTGTAAACCCGGTAGCAAATGGAAAACGATATCGTTTCCCACGCCAAAAGATCCGCGCGAAGACACACGTCCACGATCCATCATGTGTGGGTTACTCGAACCAGGATGTGGACGAGCGAAGGGAACCTTTTGGTAGCAGGTGTGTTTCGTGAGAACAAATCATCTAAAAATAATAAAAATAAACTTTCAGACCGGACAGAAACAGTCAACTTTCGGCGCTGCCTGACTGATCTTTGCCACTCGTGGCGAGGAGGTGTTGTTGGTGGTCATTCGCTTGCGCCTGGTCGGAAAGTGTTGCGTCTGGCAATTGAGGGTAGCCGTAAATTTTCACACACACACACGCGCTGGGGTGTCCCACGAGGGATCGCGATCTGGTTGCAGACAAGCTAAATAATTTATTTGAATTTAACAAAATGATCTTATTCCCGATCATGTTAACAACGTGCGGCACAATTCAGAGGAGTGTTACAAATTAGTGGCCCTTTACACGGTGACCGGGTACTTTCCTTCTTTCCGCCTACTGCTTTCGAAAGTGCCTTAGGGTTGAATTTTCACCTATCGTTTCACTACATGCAAATCGACGATTAGTAGTGGACAGTTGTTTCGTGGGGGTATGGGACTTTATTATGGTGTTTACATTCATTGGACAAGGTGAAATAAAACAACGACACGAGCGATTTAGATAACAACGTAAACAATCGATAAATGTCCGAATGGATGATAAACAAAGTTCCGCCGTTAGTAGCTTTCGGAGTACGATTAGCTGTTAGTTTATTTGAACCACGTGGTGGGCAACATTTCACGGGACTTTCCACAAGGGGAATGCTTTGGGGATGTAATTAATATTGTCGCTCTAAGAAGTGACAATTTGGCACAGTATTTTATTTGAAAATACTGGCATGAGCTTACTAGCCACAAGAGGATCATCTGGTCCCGACTCTGCTATCTTCATCGTTGGCCAGTTTTATCTCTCACCGAGCGGTGCGTTTAATGTCAAGCGAAACTTTACAGCACCATAAAGTAAGTAAACTCACTGGTACCACCGTACGCGCGTTTCGATATCCGCTTTGGTTGTGCAGATTTGAAAAAGGCGACATAAAAATACGATCCGCCGAATACCCAAATCGATCGTTAAAACCGCACGACGTGTCGTCGCGCCAGGGAAAGGCAATCAAGTTCAGCCAAAACAAATCCCAAAACTCTGCAATTCGTGGAAATTAATATCTTTCAACGCCGTGTCCTAATTGGAGCGGCGGTGCCGTGTCGGTCAGTGTTGAATCCAAGAAACAATATCGCATCGATCGGCGTGTTCCGAAATCCGGATCGTTTTACACACGTGGAGCCTCGCAAAAGAACCGCTGGAACACACAAAGTTTTGGGACACGCGTGGTCATATGCATACGAGGCGAGTAAAAACAAAATGATACTCATAAAACCACAAACTGGAACGAAATGCCTTCATCAAAGGTGTTTAATTTAATGCGTACCGAGCAACGGACAGGTTCAGTTAACTTTACGACCAATTCGCCGATAATGATTCCGTCTTTCGGCCCACAGGTGGGGGCCAACGGTTGAAATCGGTTTTTTGGTGTGCTTTCCTTTCGGCCTTTTTTTGTGGTGCTAAATTAAATTTGTTCCCCTTTTGGTTTGGTTCCCTTTTTTTTTGCTTTAAATGCCCAAGGACGCACTGCACTTCGCAACCTGTTAAAAAGTGCAATAGTGGGGCCATCTTCAATATTTCCCCCCAATGACTTCCTGCCGGCAGCCGCAAGAGGGGCAACGGATATCTTTTAAAATATTACCGTATGCTACCCGAAATTTGGAACCGCGGGTCGCCGATTTGTTGTTGGCACATTTTTGCCTTTTCCCTCCCGGTTTCCCACGAGTTCCGCAGTAAATTCCAATTTGCATACAATAGGGGCCGTTTATGGGCATGCTTTCACACCGATTCCGTGAATTTGGTGCTGAAGGATCGATTGCGGGACTTCCTTCTTTTTTTTTTTTTTAGGGGTTTGTTCATCGCTCTGTGCAATTAATCGCACTTTTTCGTAGGGAAATAAATTACACAATTTCATGCGTCGAGTTCTTTGCGAAGCTGTTTTAATTTTATTTGAAATTGCAACGGTTTTCTGTAAAACGGGAATTTACTTGCCCTCGGAGATAGTGAAGCAAGAATATCACGCAATACTTTCACGGTACTTTGCATAGTTTATATGATAAGCGCAAATTGATTTGATACTACAACTTCCAGCAACCGTTATTGAAATGAAATCGTCAAGAAAGAGTATGTTGCAATTAAAACGTCCAACGCACTACTAATGAAAGCATTTGTTGAATATTACCCCAAAAAGCAATCGTCCCACATCGAACGAGTTTATTGAATGTTTCAGCCAGCGACACATTAGCGCTCAGGATCCCGAATGCAAATGAGAACACACTTTATTTTTACTAAATAGCAATGTTTTTCTCGCTCGGCCACCACCATCCCTTGCCGTGTAACCGGATCCGTTCCCACCTCTGACTGATTAAGTGATAGCAATCTTGTCGTAAGCCGCGAAAAACAACGACAAATCCTTCGAAGTTACGATAACACTCCATGGTGGTGGTTTCCAAAATTGAAAACCTTCGGACCCGCACCGTGCGACCTTGCGTCGCGTGGAGAGGCTCGGTTTCGGTATCTTAATTATCCAAATTCAGCCTCCTTCCACCTGCGTTGGTACGCAGTTACTTCTTCTTAAAACCGCGAACTTCGAACGGCGAGCGAGAGGTTCACTGGCTTTGATCCTGCCTCGGGAGTTGCTTACTTTCACGCTGTCCCTTTGGCCGCAGCCTCTCGTCGGCCCGCGAAATGGCTTTCTTAACTTCTTTATCCAATCAACTTCACAACAATCAATTCGAACGGTCCATGATTCAATCCGCAACAGAGCGAAGTAAAGTGAACGAGAAAATATGCCCAAATGGAAACGGGGCGTGGTGGACCGCGAAGGGAGGGATTAAAATTTTTATTTGCTGAAATATAACAATCACAAACTAATAATAATTTTGATTATCCCGTTGCTCGTCACGGTTCGCTTCTGGGAATGAGGGGCCATAAGTGCGGCGTCAACCTGCTTCGTTTGCGAGCGATTCATGTGTCTCCGGGTAGTTTGTCTGGAATCAGAATCGGTCGGTGAATTGCAGTTCCGTACAGTGAAGTACAGTTTTTTATTCCGAAAATGAATTTTTCTATTTTTAAAATTATCTAAAGTGAATCTGTAACGTTTTTTTTCTGGTGTTTGGATCATTCGTTATAAAGTGACCACTTTGATTCTTTTTGGATTGATTATTTTATTCAAAGGAACAGGTATAATTTAACTGTTTCATTCCTTTTTCCTTCGCAGCAATAGGTAAAATATTTTTAACTAAAATTTAATGATTTTGTGGAGAAATAAATAATTTAATTTTCAAACTATAAATAAGAACATTCAAAAATAATTTTAAACACAAAAAAATATAGCTGGTTGCACATAACACAAGTAACGTATCGTATACCCTTTCAATGGTAAAAACGGCCATTGCACTTTAGACCGGAATCGGTAGTGGAGACGGCGACGTCTCTTTTTCCGATCGATTGAAAGGTTTTCCTTGCAGCAGCAGCAGAAACGAAGATTGATTAAGCACCAGCCAGTTCGGTAAAAATGTAAATTTCTGTCAGTCATTTGCATAAAATAGTGTACTTTACGATTATGGGTTCCTCCTTCCCCTGTTCCAGGTGGCTTGCGATAGAGCGATACCTGAACCTTTCCTTGGTTTGTTGGTTTTTTTTCCCTCCTTGTTCTTGTCTCGACTGGTCCATATCGATGGACAAACGATGGCAACATTGGCCTGTTTGTATTTATCTTTTTCCCCTCTGTAGTAGTCGTTGTTGATGTTTCGCTTCCAAAGTTTGTCCTCCGAGCCTGGACGACAGTGGTTTTGGCACGCAATCGACAATAATCGTCGGGCGAGAAACCCGATCTCGACGCAGTTTGAATCCAGCTTTGGGGGTGGGATTTGTGGCCGCCGGGGCGGGGGTGGAGAAATGGTAGCGAAAAAAAACCGGGTGAAATCGGGAAAAAAGGCTCGGTGCGTAATAAAACATTTTACGACGTTTTAATTACGGATCAATTGAGTCGCGGAATGGGCAGCCTTCAGATGATCTACGGAACGGCCGTTAAGTGATACGGTTGCAGTTTCGGTTGCCATTTCGCGTTAGTATCTGCCACTAAGCTGCCTGTTTTCTTCGCCTTTCTAGATCACAAGGCGAGGATCAGATCGGCAGTGGGTTGACTTTTGTTGTCATTTATTTTTTCGACATAAAAAGAGCACAAGGCAGGTGTTGGCAAGGATTTTTGAAGAGTTCTTTTCCTCAATATTGTTTATAACAAAACATTATTGTGTAATAAATTGTAACACATATTCCTTATATTAATATTACGTTATTTAGCAAAACTTTATCAATTGTTGCAACTGACTTTGCCTATGTTGTTTTCCCATTGTCCACGCAAAGAGAGGTAATTTACGATGATCGATAATCTCGTTTGAATGTTTTCGAAGCGTCTCCGTGATCCAGTGATACCTCGTGGTCCGTAAAGTGGTCTTCGCTGTGAGGGCGTAGAGTTACGGATTCACTTTGTACTACTACAAGAAGTAGCTCGATCGGCCAACAGATTTACAGGCGCCTGAAGGTGCGTGAAGCTGCCGAAGATCGCCGATACCGAAATGAGATCACTTCCCCCGGACGTTGCACGCCGTGCCGTGAGGTGTTTCGTTCCGGATACGTAGGACTGGCCGGTTGGTTGTTTGCGCCTGACATAAGTAGAATATATGCAGAACATAAACGATTCAAAGGCACCCACACGCAATCGTGGAGACTGTTTTTGAAACAATCTTTTTTTTTACCTCTTGCGAATCGGATCGAATGGAGTCGAATTCGTCGTGCGGTTTGAGTTGCCTGCGGATCGATCGGAATCGAATGAGATGGACTAATTTTGTAACCCATTTCGAGTGAGAGGTCAAATTTAAAGTAAAATGTTTCCTTTCTCGTTTACTGCTTTACCTTCATGTGGTCAGGCATATTTTTTCGAAGCGAAAGTAGGAAATAATGCAAATGGGTGACATTGAGCTTTATTGAATGAACTCTGCCGTTATCCCTTAAGTATGAAGGGGATTTTAAAAATAGCATGTATGATTATTATTGTTGCAAACAAATCAAGTACGTTCTAAAACATTTTTGACGACTTGTTTAAATTGTCTGTAAAATTTTCAATTTCCATGTAAATGTTTCTAAATTTTCTGGGAACCGTATTTTGCTTGATCGAGAAGAACAGAAAGAACAGAGAAAAACAATGTTGTAGATCTCCGAGAGTCGATCGATTGCTATTAATTCCCTCCACGATCCGCGATGCACCGGTGCGAATGATCCACTCTCGAGGGCACAAATTAATTAACTCTCCTTGCTCGGTGGCCATTTTCTCGTTCGTCATCGGAAAAACTCCAGGGTCTCCAGGGTGCTGTTCGACAGTTGTGTTATGTCAACCCGGTTCGTGTGCGGACCACGCAAGCTGCGTGCACCTTCTTCAAGCAGGACATGACAGCGTGCACGTTTCCATAAATTTTTCGCCTCTTCCTTTCCTGTCCTCCGAAGGCATACTCCATTGCGGTAGTTAGCACCTGCAAATGTATCTTCGAGCGGTACACGGGCTTCAACCTACACTAATAGAAACTAATGCCGCTCAATTTGCTGCATTAAGGGAACAGTTGTTGGGTGCATTTCATACTATGCCCCCTCTCCCTCCCTCATCCCATCCACCTTTCCAGCTCCCTTGTTGATGCTGTGAGCAAACGTCGGCCCTTCTTGAGCACTAGGAAACACCGGCTCCGCACGATCAACTTCCAAATACGTCTCAAACGCGAGCGCACGCACGCACTAACTGGCGTAACGAAGAAGCGTGTCATTTCCCCCACCACCACAGCCCCCTTTACTCTTTCTCCGTTTCCGTGGACGTTCGGGACGAGTTTCCAAATTTGTAGCGCGCTCAGCTGATAATTGCCCGTCGGGGTTCGAGACTCTTGAAGCCGACAGGAATTTAGCACTGATGCGGGCACTCTGGTGGAGGGGGGTTGAGGGAAAACAGCCGGGGAATACTACCCGCTTAAAAAAGGCAAATTAATGAACCCCCATCCAATTGGCGTCCTGCCCGGGAGCCCGTTTGGCGCCCCGTTTTGGGTAAACAATGTCGTGACTATTAATTTGACGCTCAAGTGTTTGTTATGCATATTATGTGCGTTCCGGTCCGATACCTTCGATTTTATTTTTTTTCTACCGTATTTCCTTTCAACCGTACCACACCCAAGTGGGGCGGTTCGAGACGGGGGGTCTCCCGAAGGGAGGCGCGCGAACGAAAATCATAAATCAGCGAGTGGATGACACGTTGTTTTCCGATGCCGGTGGCTTCTTCTTGATACGCGCGCGACCCGTTCGGTTCAGAGGTGTCAAGAAATGCAGCTGATTGGAGCATAACGTCTTGGCCTTGCGGCGGTCACGCTGCATAAAGCATGATTGATAGGCTATATAGCGTCGGTTGATTCTTTCCCCTTCGTGCCTCGAATGTGGAAAAACACTCGAGCGGATTTGTACGCGAGCGTGCAAATGACAAATTTATTCCACATCGATAATTAATGTTAGCTCTATTGAGGCTGGGTTCGATTTAGTGGTTGGGGTTTTCAATTGGATCATTTAAACGCATGTGCGTGTTGGGGAACATGAACGTAAACAACAACATTTAGTATCGCACGTGTTCGTTGGGATTAGGCTTATACTTTGTTAGCATAATCATTAGTAATCTGTTCATTTTAAATAAAGGGAAGCTTAAACGACGTGTAGTTTAATTACAAATATTTTAAATTTAAATTTAATTTTTCCACAATTCAAATAACTACTCACCTTTAGTGCATCTGTTTGCAGTCCACTTTAAAAGACGTTGAACAATGAAGTATTAAAGATCAGATGAACTATTCCGTCCGTCCACGTTGGACTGAGTTGTCTTCCTCGGAAAGTAATTTCATTTGATCTTTTGCTCTGCGTTAAAATCCCTGTTCCCCGCATTTCACAGCGTGAGACAACATCGCTACGGCCGGCTTCGACAAAAAAAAAGGTCCCCAGGTCCGGGTTCTGGCTCTCCAGTTACAGGTTTTACACTAATCAAGTGCCCAGAGCAAGTGCCTCTAATCCGGATTATCTGAAATTTATGTTCCTGTCAGAGCAACCCAGGAGGAGCTTTTTTTCATTCCCTCTTTTGGTTTGCCTCCGTGTTAAGCTTCCGTCCGTTTCGCGGAGTCAAAGTGTCCTCGACGCTATCGGGTGTTTTTTTTCTTCTATCAGAAGACTTGTTTTACCTTCTTCCAGATATTATTTCCGTTCGCACTCTGAGAGTACTGAAAGTGTTTGTACGAATTGTTAGGAGCTTAAAGCAAGGGGGGGAAAGCGTAACACTTGCGCTGGCATCGAATTAAAGAAATAAATATTTCACTCCACAAACGACACCATCTCCAACAGCAGGTGGTAAATCCCGTTTTCAGAGTGGAAAACCAATAGTTGTTGTGATTCTGTTTCGCATAAGCGGCGTTCGAATCTTTTGCCTACACACACGTGGTGTTGTTTATATAAACTTCATCAACAGCAACAACAAGCGTGTCTCATCTGCCGCTTTGGGATGTTCCTTTGGTACTCCAATCGTTCAGATGAAGCACCAATTCACCCTGTTGAAAGAATCCACCCCCTTGCGAGGCATGGGTTACATTGGGAGGGTGCGTTGAAAGAAGCAACAGGTGTGGAACGAAATAATAGGATCGAAAGGCGGAAATAACACTCGGTGCTTCGGAAGCGCCAGAGAATCTCGGCTGACTCGGCGATGTTGCATAGAGATTTACTCTCTCTCGTGTTCGAATTTCTGTGATATTTTTCATCATCGTCACGCAACACGGATCCGAATGTCGCACAGACTGTAGCCGATTGTCACGACGTAAACGAGGAGGTTGAATTCGGCAGAGTTAACCGTTTTAGGACGACGCGGGAGCGGTGTTAAATTGATGACCGGTGGAAATTACTCCACCGGGAAGCGTGTGGGCGAGGGATGAAACAAGTTTTAATTTGAAGACCATATAAGAAAGGTCATATTTTTAGAAACTATTACGAATAAGGCGAGTGAGTCTGTGCGATTGATCCGTGAGTCTATTAGATGCTCGTGATGGCAACGAATCGAATGAGGTCAATACAAATTCAATACTAAACGCTTACAGTAGCAAATAAGATATTGTAAAGTACAATGTTTTGAGAATCTGTTTTGTTTGAATCATTATTTTATTTGGATGTGAAACATTCCCAACAAGTATTAAGTATAGTTTCTTAATAATCTTGAACGGATTTCAAATCCATCGTTTTTTCGAAAACCTAATTCACAATTAACCTTAAACTACTGCTTGTTATTACTAAAATTTCGAACATTATTATTGATTTAAAACTATCTCTGGCATTTAAAAAAATAATAATTAAAAAGAATAATTTCATTAACTGTGGTTTAGAAAACTCCCCAACAATCAACTACATCGTATCTTGTAATGTAAGCTTTACACATTATAAGCTTCAAACAAGATTTTTAAACGCTGCTTAAATTGTTTATGAAAACCAAAACTTCACTTTCATTGTAGCTAACTACGTCGTATCTACAAACTTTACACATTATTCTTTTCAAACATGAATCAACCTCTTCTTTATCTACGTCCCTCCATTTTCTTCTCATCGTGTTGGGAAAACTTTTACCCAAGATAGCAATGGTTGTGAGCCACTCGTAAGTATATTTTTTGTCACCACTGCCGCCCGCACAACACCAAAAGAGTAGTAGAAGCCAGGTCAACGGACCCTGTTTTTAAATCCCGCCAACGTAAACGGAATTCTAACGCTTGAAACGTGGGGAGCCGGTCGCGTCAAAGTGCATCGAAGACGTTGCACCTCGCGAAGTGCATTCAGTGCACGACCTGCTGTAGCAGGTGATGCAACTAACGCCAGATTCAAAACATCCGACGACGTCGAGCGGCTCGCAACAGTTCGCAACTCTCGAGAGCGTGTCGCGTGTTTGGTTTGGAGGAGAAAGCTAACGGTCTAACTCGCGAACTCCTCCGGGAGCGAAACGAGACGCGCGCGTGTGTGTCTCGAGCGGCAATCTCTATCTGATCGTCGGCCGGCCGGCCAGTTTCGTCGGTCTCGCGGCATTCCGGAATCCGCCGGTTCCGCCACAGCACGCGCGCGTCCGTTGCGTCGATTTTCGGTTGCGTATCGCTCGAAACGAAACGCCAGCGCCAACAACGCTCGAGTCAGTTGGAAGCCGCCAGTCGAAGGTGTCGGTTCGCTTGGGCACAAACCGCTTGGGCCAGCGCCAGAGTTATCGTGTGGATGTCGGAGGACCGTCGGAGTCCAAGCATGTCGCGCTCGTCGTAGAACAACGTGTTTCGCGGGTGGCACAGATTTGTCGTAAAGTTGTTTCTTTCGGTCAGTGAAACATAGGCTGGGAGCACTAATTTTTTATTTCTTTGCGAAAATATGCTCAGCTTTGTGGCGGATCATTTTTACGGTCACCCAAAATCCTCCGGTTGGAGGGTTTATCTTTCCCCAAGAGACCATTCCAACGTCGCGACATCCGCCAAAGGATCCCATTCGGGACTCGTGTTACTTTCTGACCAACGACGAAAAACAAAACAAAAAAAAGATGGACAATGTAATTTAATAAGCTGTGCAGAATGCCGTGTGACAAATCAGGAAAAGTACCTCAACTCAAAATGGTGGAGAAAGCAAAAAGAAAAAGAAAAGTGGAGTGTTCCAATGCAAAAGAAAAACTACGCACCGAAACATGAAAACAGTACACCGTGAAAATGTCAACCAACCCGTGGCGTGATTTGTTTTAGTCAAGCTTCGGATAATTTATGTTTTTAAAAAATGATTCTCTTTAAGTTGTCTCGGGCACCTATTTTGGAGTTCAGCTCCGTCCTCGGAAGATTCAAGCGGAAAAACAAATGAATGACAAAAAAGGGGCAGCGGAACGCCAAGTGAAACTCTCGAGAAATGTTACTTAGTGGACAGAAAAACGAAAAAAAGTACAACCCCCAAAAAGACTCCTAATGCGCTAATCCTAATGGTCGAACATTGTGCTCTCTGAGCCGGTCTTTATTTTTCTCCAACTTTTGTTTCCCACTGCCGAGCATCGATGTGTTCGACGGTGGTGGTGTGGTTGGTCGGTGGTTTCTGTTCAATTTTCTCCAATTTTCCACCGACCCATAGTTGATCACTTTTGATTACATCTAGCTGTGTTTTAGGATGTGTTGTTGATGTTTCTGTCATTTTTTCCGATCTGTTTCTTGTTCCCTGTTCGAGTGACGCGTGGGAGTCCGAAAAGGAATCGCTGACGTCCGGATTCGTCTGTTTCGCGATTCGGTCCGCGGTTTCGTGGGAAAATGGTTCGCCCGAGGACCGAAGATGAAAGCGCAAGTGAAATGAAGGCGAACTTTACTTTACTTTATTGGTGCCGCACAGTTTTATTGCATGCTAGTGGCTTTCTTCTTCTGTCCTGGTCTCGCACGGAAAGGTTGAGAGTGAACTGATGTTGGAAGAAGAATTTGGACCGGCTCTCCGTCATTTACGGTGTTTCGTTGCATTACATTGGATATTTGATCCGGACTGTTTCCTTCTCCGCCGTGGGACCGGACAACCGGAGTGTTGCCGATGAGAAAGAATTATTTTTAAAAAGTGAACAACATAAGTTCCGTTTGTTTGTTTCTTTCTCCGAGGCGCCCTGCCACAGTTGGAGGCAGCTTCGTCAGTCGGCTTTTACAGATTGTTTATTTTTATTCCATCCCTCAATCAACACCTTGCGGCGCAGGATGAGAGGGCGGGGGAACGGGGAAAAGTCACATTCTTCGGGGGTCACCCAACATTCCTGTTCGACTGCGCGGCTTCTCTGCCGGATGGTCAAAGTGCAAATACGCCGTTTTCTTACGTGCGAACGAGGGCGACACGTCAGGTTGTGTGTGTGTTTTTTTATTGTTCCCTTTTGACGTGTTCTACATCGGTCAGGAACATTGGGGAAAACTGGGCGAACGCTAACGATAATCGATGATAAATGTGAGATGAGGTGAGCCCTCGCGTGTTTCGAAAGTCCAAACGACATTTTTGTCCGAAGAAAAGTTGAAAAAAAGCAGTAAGTGCTCGAGAAAGGAGTATGAGATTGTCGAATGAAGATGGAAGGTATGAATATTGATATTTTCTGAACCTTTTTACTTTGTGTGGGACTGTGCAAGTCCAAGGAGAATTCTTTTAAGAAAAGGAAAAAAAGGCATGCTGCAAACAGTAAAGCAAGCGTTGATAATGGAGGCGCCCAGTGAAACATAATTTTATTTGACAACCATTGCAGCAAAAAAAAGGGGAAAACGGGTTTTGCATTTTTCATCACCGATTCGCCGATGGTGTCCATTTAATTTACGGCCTTTATAAACGCTTCAACCGAATTTTAAACACATCTTAATTATACCAACACAATCGGGCCAATAACAAATTCATGTCCTGAGCGGGAAAACATCTCCAACGTGCACACATTTTTGTTCCTCCGCTTTATTGTTTTATTCCGCTCGGCCAATCTATTTATAATGTGCTCCATATAGGAGAAAAGGTGCAGTTAATTTGGTGCTTCTTTTCAACGTTTCTCCTTCTTCGACTTCGGGTTCGCTTCCTTCCTTCCTTTGCTCTAAGGTTTTCGTTTGTTTGCAATTCCTATCAGCAACCCGTCAGTGCGGTATACAATGAGGAGAACAGCAGCGCCGAGAATATGATATTTATATTCAAAAGGTCCCCTCAGCCGTGCGTGGAGTGAGTAAACATAGCGAGTGCAGTGCAGATGAGTGCATCTTCAACGCCACGTTGTGGGCGCCTTCGGTCAGTGATTTGCTTTCCCTGTTAGCATTATTTATAAACACATACAAGAGTGGATGCTGGGGGGGGGATGTGAAAAGGAGAACAAGGGTGTGGGAAAGTTCGGATGCTGGACAACGTGAGTAGCAGTTTGCGACGATCTGTGAGCTGTGACTTCCAGAAGTTGCGGCGTAGACTCGGTTTTGTGTGGGAAGAAGGCTGGTAAAAAGGTGAGTTGATAACGACAACGATCGATTGGAAAACAAAATGTGTTCAAACTGAACATTTGATAGTAGATTGTCGCTTCCGACAAGGATGTCCACATGTGCGCCCACTCACGTGTTCAGATTCAAACAATATTGGTCCGAAGTCTTTGACGGATGTTTGCCATAAAGTCGACTGTTTGTTTCGAAACTTTTGTGTGTTTGAGTTTTGCTTCCCTCGCTTCTGGGTAAAACCCTCCTAACGAGTTTCATCATCCTGAGCGACCTTGCGTCGAGGACGATAACGTCCATTTCCAGGAACCTAAGACATCCTCTTACAACGCAAACATCGAAACGGTTTGAAGGTAAACGTAGACTTTTCCTGTTCCGTCTGCCTTTCTGCTGACAATGGAATCGTAGATTCTGTCTTCACTCGAGTGTTGGAATAATAAACGTCCCATTCTTCAAGCCTAAGTTCTTGGTACTGAACATAAAAGCAAGCTTTACGAACAAGGACTGATTGATACATTCAGCATAGACGCTGGTCTTTCATTGATCAACACTCGTTTAAATAGCTTAATAAACGACCTAAGGGAAAACGCTCCCGTAACCTTCTAACAAGGATGCAGAAGGAAAGTTCTTTAAAGGCAGGGGAAAACTTTAACCTGCATCGATCAGATGAATTTCCTTTTACTCTTTCCACAAAATCTCGTTCGAGGGTACTTTGGAGCAAGTTTTAATATCTGTTTCTTGAGCAACGCTGTACTCTTCTCTTGCCGGCGGCAAAACTGCTCAAGGAACGCACGGGAAAGTCGCTGCCGGGCGTGAAATTGAAGTTTTGATCCGTTCTACGTGTACACGCTCTTGCTAACAACCAGTTGATGTTGAAGCACTTTTTGGCACTTTATAGAACTTGATGTCGGAGTGTTAGAAACAAAGCTAGACGATACGCGGGAGTAGATAGAAAATTCGGGAAAGGCTTTAAAAACAATAATGTACATTTAATGTTTGAATTTATTCAAACTGTGAAGTAAATTCCAGTAGACGTGCCTAATGATCGTGGGAAAATTTCTACTGCCTTTAAAATGAGGTAAACATAACGATATAATGATAAGGAAACATTTCCTTTTTATGTTTGCACTAGAATATATTGTGCTTTCCCCTACATAATCAACATTCCAACGTCCTATCGTCACTGGAATGTCGTTGGAAAAACATTGCAAAATAAAAACATCTTGTTTACGATCCATTAGCGGAACAAGCTTTCCATTCTGGTAATTCATTAGCACCCGTAGTGTTTTTCTTTTTGCACTGTTTTGTCCTAAAAATTTCGTAAAAATTCTCTTCATGCCACGTGTTTTTTTCTCGCTTTGATGGTGCGATTGCTTGCTTACATCTACTAACCTCCCAGGGAAATGTTTTCACTCACCGCGTTGACAACGAGTTGGGCTTTATTTCCCTTTTTACATTCCCGTTTGATTGCCTTTCGTATAATAAACCCTGCATCGTCGACATTTCGGGAGATTTGCACTTTTTTCTTTACTTACGAAAAACCTCTTTTCACCGAACCAGGGCTCTAATGTCGCTGATTTTCTGGGCACATTTTATTTAGAGCTTTCTTTGCACCTTCGTTGCTATGCCTCATCATTGATATGCCTACGATCAAGCGGTACGATAAAGGCCGCCTTTTTCCTCCCACCAGTTTGTATGCCATCCTTTGTTGTGGAACCTTTTTTTTCCATTCCAGTTCCGTTCCGTATAACGCAAAGGCGCGCTATATTTTTATTTCATTCACCAGTATGTATTTGTTTGCTTTGCAAAAATATGAATGGATCGGCCCATTGCTGGGAACCTAAACATTTGTTTATCACATCGAGCCCGGGTCACCAAAGCGCGCTTTTCCGGCAATGGCTGTTGATTTCATACTCTATTTACTTTTCATACTCTATTTGCACCCATGATTGGCGGATTACTTGGTCATCAAGGCTTGGAAGCTGCTCAGCATCGGAAGTGGCTAGGATTGGGGTGACACTACGCCGTTCCGATGCTGAGCGGCGTGTAAGAGCATCTGCCACCAAGGATGGGCGGGTTTTCCTTGCTATTAGGCTTCATTGCTAGCAATAAACTATTAATTTGGTTCAAAAGCGAACAGTGGAAAATATAGAGAAAATATTTTCTGCGTTCAGTGGCTTTTCTTGCCGTTGGGAGATTAAAGTGGTTCAGGGATAGGGTAAAATAAAATGATTTTGAAAGGTTAAGAAAAAATGTTTCAAACGCTTTGACATTTTGTTAACTTGTAATCTCCCTTTAAGTTGGCTTGGAAGGATTTATTTGTTGAACAACAAACTTGTTTGTGAAGCTGGGAAGATTATCGACCAAACGAAAGTGAACTCATTAGGCAGAATGGAACCAGGATTTTGTTGACAAGATCCACTGCACCCACGTCACTCCAAACCGAACCACCAGGATCAAATCAAAACCCTAAGCTCATTAGGGCACAAAATTAAACTGATTCCGTTCCCTTCTACACAAACAGAATCTTTATTTCCCCGATGTCTAAAGGTAAAAGGAATGGAAAAAGAACGGATTTAAATCTTTTCCCCCTTCGGTTCTGGCAATGATAGAATTTGCTACTGTTTTCACCCGCTGATAAGGATCAACGTGTGTTGTGATTTACGTCAGCCGCTTCCGGGAAGCTTCTCTCGGGCCAGGAAAGGTTGTCATCCGGCGGTCAGCCGGTTCACCACGGGGTGCACCAATCAGCCAGCCAACACGCGCACCAAACAAGGCCGCTTTTCGTCACAATATTTATAGCCTAGCCACACGAACGGACCTGCTGATAGCAGTGAGTCAGGTGCCCTTTAAATTGCGCGCGACATACGGTCGTCCATCGTTTGTGTGTGTTTATCAAGAGGGGATTTCTGTCTGCGAAAGTGGGTGAAAACATAGGAAATTAATAAATTCATCTAAAATGGCAGGGCGATGCATAAAGAGAGGCCTCTCGTGCAGCTCCGGCGCGTAACCGTTTTCATAACTCTTTCTCGCCCGAAACTGCGCACGAGGAATGTCGAGTTCATAATTTAACCCTCCGACGACGGGTCCCGTCTCTTGTTTCGTCGAACTTTCCTGTCGTTTCTGGTCCATTCCTTTAGCGTTGGAGGGAAGGAGATATATTCAAAATACTTACGAATATCATCAATTACGATAAGCGGCACACACGATGCAATTCGCAGGTCTGCAAAGTCACAGCCATCGGTTAATTTTTTCGTGCTTGTTGGATTTAATTTTTTCTTCCTTACCTTCCTTGTTGACACGCCACAAATTCATCTGTTGTTGCCGATCCTGACTCCTCCACATCGTCGAGTGCAATTAGCACTCGAAAAGTGCAGTAAATAAATGATGCCCATTTATTAGCCACTTGCAGGTTTGATGGATCTTGAAGTCGTGAGGTGAGGTGTAGATGCGGAGGTCCGACACAGGTCCAAATTAGCAGTAATGTGCTAATTTTTTTTCCAGTCCACTCGTCGAGTTGCAACCGGAGACGTCCCACACAATATAGTTTCCGCACAAAAAAATGCCCAATCTTCTGATTCCACCAATGCATTCGAGGCGACTTACCACGCAAGTGTCAAATTTAATGTAATACCTACCGACCTTCAGCTACTTACCGAGGACGTGTACGGATAATCGGACGCTCGCATCACTCCACCGGTTTGCTCCAGGTACTTCAGGGTGTTTCTCAGAGATCCTCCTCCGCAGCCCTAAGAGGGACAAGACGGAGCTGGTTTAGTATCGTAGGAAGGACCTAAGAAGAAGCTGGTGGTACTTACCAAGTTCCCGGTGGCGGTGGAGCAGTCCACCATCTGCTGCTCGCTCACCAGCTCCACCCGCCCGATGTGCTTCATCAGCTGGGCCGACACGGCGTACGCCACGCTGAAGGCGTAGCAGGAACCGCACGACTTCTGGTTTGCCTGCGGCGTCTTGAAGCCCTTCTCTCGCCAATCGAGCGACTCCGGCAGGTCGTTGCTAGAGCTGACGATCTCGTCCGAGATGCTTGGACTCAGCTTACGGTGTGGGTCCATCTTTAGCCGTATCAGTCGCTTCCGGTACTCGCTGTTTTGCTGTGGAGGAGTAGAAGGACTTTAAATCATATTTCCAAATCTATCTGTGTTCTTGCCTTTTAAAAGGACCTACTGTAGTTCAGAAATGAGTGCTACAGTAAAATTAATAGAATTAAATGAATTCGTCTATGCATTTGTTCCAACTGCTAATAGCTCTCCAACAGGCGTAACATCGCGAGCACCATTGCGAAAGTTACTTCCATTCGAATGCAAAGTGTGAAGCCATTACACCGGCGAGAAGTGATACCCAAGCCACGCGATGGGAAAACCCACAGAAACTTAATGAACTGAGGCTCCCGACGAGTGTGAATCAGAACACCTTCATCCTTCCGCAAAATGGTATGCTAACCTACCAAGCTCTAGTCTAGGGTGCATGTGATGGAAGCCCTAAACATTTCCCAGAACACAGAGAATGTGGAATGTGTCTTTTGGCATGCACGGGTAACCATCCCCGTTGCCCTGGTGCGGCAAAACGACCTTTATGTAGATCATTGGAAAAAGCTACCAGTCGTTTCGTGGAACGAAGCTGAATACTGTCGGTTGTTGGGCTGCGAAATGTAGCTGCCAATGGCGTTTGTCCTTACGTGCTATCCAAACGTTTAATAAACTATTTTTCAATATTTGTTTCTTTGTCACTCTTCAAACTAATAACAGGACATAATGTTTAGAAACTCCTAATACTTGCCTTTAACAAATGCAAAACCTCGTTATAACGTAAAATAGAGTAAATCACATTATGGTCTTACTTGTTATCGGCTCATATCATAATCGGCTTAATTGAATTTGTTTGTTTTGCTATCAGCCAAAATCCGCTCTATCCACGGCAGCCGACTGTCTGCTTCCGATAGTCAGTGTTAGAAAGCTGGGTTAGGTGCAGCCGGCGCTTACACAATTTAAATTATCTTCTCCAAATAACCACCAAGCAGCGGGAGATCATTAATATTGATTACCTTTCACGTTTGGTCGCTTTTGTGTACGGATCATGTCGGTAAGCCTGTTGGTTATCCGTTTTTGCCTGCACTCTGCAATGGCAGGATTTTTAGTACCTCCGTCAGCTCTGGAGTTCCGATGGGATAGAGTTCCAATGGTAGCTGTTGAACGAAAGCTTTCCTTTTTTTCCCTACTCGTACGCTCCAGGCACTACCTCAATGTAGTCGGCATCATGAGGCTTAATATTCGCGCGCGTGTGCCACGTGGAGATGTGCGCCCCGAACCGTGCACATAAATTGCCCTGGGTGAATGTTGAAGCCCCACATCAAATCAACCCTTTCCGAAAATTGGGTTCTACGGTAAGCCTCCCGAAGCGAGCGGAATGGAACCCTTCCGATATACTTACCATGTCGGCGAACGCGTTCGGTGCCAGCCGGAATCGGTTCTTGCCCGCCGCAAACTCCTTGTTGTGCTCGTTGATCTCCTCCAGGTTGTCCATGTAGGCGGACCGCCGGCGCTGAGCCCGGTACTGGGCGTAATACTTTTTGCGGTGCGTTTCCTGGATGGGAGCAGAGAGCGGTTTTTGAAGGACTTAAGTGGCTCCCTTTTTAACTTCACAAAATGTTATTTTTGGAGGCAAATTATGTATATTCTCGGAAAATCTGGTCTTGGCAAAAAGCGAAAAGGGCAAGTTCGGTAATGTCTCTCTCGTTCTTACCATGTACGAACGGAAGGAGTCACTTTTCTCGTTAGGAGTTGACGTGGCATTGACGGATGGAACACCCGGTGCTGGAGTTACAGGTGCTTTCTTGCCGACGGCTGCCACCAGCTCCTGAACTTCAGACTCGGCGCCCACGACAGGTTCGAGTTCCTCCGAGAGCGAAATCACTTTCCAGTCTGGGAACGATCTCTTGCCAGCCGATTGAAGGATCGGCGTTTTCGTTCTCGTTAAGTTCATATCCGGATGTGGTAAACCTCGTGCTGGATTGGTTTGCGAAGGCGGAACGGCAGTGGTGCCGTAGTTGTAGTCACCTTTCGGTCGTTGCTTCCGTTGCGCGGTGACGCTTCCAATCAGTGCCAAACTGCCTACGGAAAACCACAAGATTAACCAAACGGTGGCAAGCTTCATGGCGTCTCTATTGAGGACGTTTACGAGCGGCTATTAAACGCGAAACAAGACAAGACTTGGCAAAACGTTGGCGTGTCACTCTTTGGGGCGAGTTAATTATCGACTGACCGGCACGAAGGCGAAGTGCGTCTTCAATTCGAGCGCGCGTGAAGTGCGATCTTTGCAAAAATGAATATTATGTGTTTGGGGAAAATGTTTCCTTTTCTTTTCCATAAACATTCGTATTTGGTGGTCTGTTTTTTTGTCCGATCGATTCTTGAGTGGTGTTTGTCAATGATTTAAATTATTTATTTGTTTTCGTTGACGTCAACATCGACAAGTGGTATTGTCATAAAACCAACCGCAGTTGTTTTTGTTTACTGCACACTCGTTTAATGATTTCATTCGAATTGTTTTTTCTGTGGTCGAGTAAAATATATTTCTAGACAGGTCAAGCGAGACAGTTGAATTTTTACGACAACCGGTCCGTAACGGCCTGCTTTGTCTCTTAACCTACATAGTTCTACTCGTGTTTTTACTTTTTGGTTTTCTTCGGCCGCTTAAGGTTTTTCCAATGGCTTTGCCGTCATGTTCGATGGAAAAGTGTGTTAATCATCAATTTGTCAGGGAAATCAGCTTTCGAACAAAGTAGAGAATTGTTTAACCCCCCAGCTTAACCGGGCAAACGTGATACAAACTGGTCGGTCTGGTAAAATGACGCACTTTGGGGGTTCCTAGAAAATACATTTATCCAAGGTGACAGTTCATGCCATGACGAGGGTTTGAAAAAGAGTTCCGTTCTGGGTTAGAAAAAAATAATACAACATTGAAAAACACGTGTTTCAATCATGAGTGTGCATAGAGAAGGTTCTATAAATAAATTTGAATCTTTTTTCCGGATCTAACCCGAGTCCCTTTTGGATCGCATTTGGAAGTAGAAATGTTTCAACCAGAAACCATGAGTTGGCTCTTCCTAGGAAATAAAAACTAGGAAAGTATGAGATATTATTCATAATGAGAGAATTTTGTAGAATAAAAATGCACCAAACGGTAACATAACAGGCGTGGGAGATGCTTTACGCCCAACAAAACATAAAATTCATCGAGCACCAGCGAAGCATAATTAGACGGCGTCAACGGTGAGTGATGCGTTGGAAGTGGTGCGAGGAAAAATTTTCATCCAATAATAATAACTCTGTTTGACAGTTCCCTTACTTTTTTCCCCTCGTTCATCCTTGTGGTTATTCCCGGATCTGTCCATTCATCTGTCACATAGAGGAAAAAATGCGTGCGGTCACGGGGCGCGTGGGGTTTTCCAAAAAACATTGATGATCTGCAGCTTCCGTGCGTGAAGGTATAAAAGCAAAGCTAAACAAACATAAAAGATGCACAGAGGGTGGAGGGGGAAAAACAACGAAACGATGCTCCCAATAGGATTCCATTCATCTATGTGTGTGCGAGGCGCGCGAGCAAAAATGAAAAACCACCTCCCGGGAAACAATTGGGCGCTGTCGAAACCTCGCGAACGGTTCTGAACGTTTGCGAAAGGAGTAATACGCTCCCAAAAGGGAGCAGAAACGTTATCTAGGTCGATCACGACCTGTGGAGGACGGAAAGGAAAGTGGAATTGGTGCCGAGTTTCCGTGAACCGAAATATGACTGAAGCCTTTTCGAAAACATTAAACATCCTGTTCAGACGAAACCCGTTTGACACGATTCCCTGATGTCGTGGTGCTCCGTGGGCATACTTCATACATTGTTGGGGTGGTTTATGGCCGGGCAAAATGTTCGTTTACTTGATGAACTCGTCAGGTTTCAATCATGCTCCAATTTTGCTCATCGCTTGTACGCGCCAAGCGCTAGAAGAAATAATTTTCACTTTGTCCCTGCACAAGTCCTAACCATTGGGATGTAATATATTTACCCATGGCGCTAGAAAATTAGGGAAAATATTTTGTCGTCAAAAAGCAATCAGTTTGCACATCATAAATATCCATCGATTGCAACACGAGAAGCAATAACGAACGAGCCGAGACGTTGGGCAATATTTTTTCAAATATCCTATTCCACTCACGCCTAGTGTCGGTCGTGAAAAAAAAAATGGGAAGACCGTTTGTGATTTGTGCATCGGTAGCATTATTAAAAGAAGATTTATGAAGTGCTATTTTCACGCTGCGACTATGAAGAGTGTTTCACATTTTATTTACTAAAGGATGAAAAATAGAATCGATGACATTTTTTATGGTTATTATCACAAAATACTTTCTATTTGAATTATTACCGACATAAATTTGTTTTTGATGTACTCCAATAATTGCCTTTATATTTCTATTTGGAAACACCGCAGAAAAGCGTGCCTCGTAAACCAGTTGACAAGAATTTAAATAAAATAAACGCTGTTCCTCGGACCACCACCATTTCTCTGTATGTGTTTGCTCTTTGGTGGGAAAATAAATAATACAATATTTATTTCTTGTGCGATTCCGATCGTTTGCATGCGTGTCGTTGCGGTTTGCACGGTGGTTTCTCACCACCCCATCTGGTTGGGCACGAAATTGCCACCAACGCCAGCCATGGAGGGAGGATAATAAATTCCCTTAATGATCAATCGATCAATCGAAACAAGTGCGCGCGTTCGCATTTCAGCTTTCGGGATTTTCTGCACCCATTTCTGCTCATAGAAAGCTGGCCGGTAGGGAAGGAGAGAGGGGTTGTGCAACCGGGTGGTTGTGCGTTAAAAATTCAATCTTGGTAATTGAAATCACCCGCCACAATTTATTTCGCCTCATCCAATGAATACAAACATGGCCGGCGCAAATGATCGAGCATTTCATTTCAGAGCGACGACAAACAAAACAAACTAAAAAGCAACCACGGTTTATCGAAATGAAGGCCACGAACGGTGGCAAACCGGTGTGCGTGTCGTCACCCCGAAACCGCGGGTGACAAGTTTAAAAGGCATCGTGGTGAGGATAAGTAAACACCGAACAAATTCACTGCACGTCCCGGCGGTCGATCGCTAATTGAGTTTAATTTATGACCACTCGGAGGTACATTTGTACGCAATTTGGGCGCCAGCTGGAATGAGATCAGGCATTTTTTAAAATACCGACCCAACGGCTTTGGGACTCTTGTTCTCGCGAGCGGACGTACTTCCATTTGCATTCGCTTTATGGTGCGTTAACTCTCCGCGGGTTTGTGGGTTATTTATGAAGTCGATATATTTTGGCATGCTTTTCACCGTTTACTAAGAGTTCAAAGAATTTTTCGCAATTTCGCAGCGTGGGTCTTGTCACGTTAATGGAGAAATTATGAACTTTGAATTTTAGAATGGAAACGAAATCAAAAGACAAAACCGGTATTCCACTTCATTATACCACTTAATAGACGGAACCCCCGGCTTCCGGTTTGTAAAGATAAAAGGAATGCGGGACAAATATTTACCTTCTATTTAACGATCAAACATCCTGGGGAAGATCGCTCGATTGGATCAGCAATCGATGAATTGGGTCGTAGATATATTTCATCTCGATGGGAGAACCTGTCAATAGCTGAACGCACATCCATCACGTGTAACGAACAGTTCTGTTTCGAGTTTACAGCTTCCGCTACTTGAAAGCAAAAGTGGAGTGGACTTTGCATTACGTCCGGCACGTTGGCTTACACGCGCGCCCTGTGGAAATGGAAAAGTCCGACGGTCCAAGATGTGTTTCGTTTCCTTTTTTCTATTGGCCTGAAAAGTGTGGAAAGATTATGTCACCAAGCTCGTTTACATCGTACGAGCCACTTCAAATAACCGCAAACACCAACGGGGCTTCCGGTGTGTGGGAAGTTTCCGTAAAGCAAAGTGAGAAGTTGTTGTTCTTTGGGAAGTTTTCTTTCGTCCGCCAAGACGCCCGGATTCGCGGAACTGGGGATCGATCGGGTCGAATGGTAAGGTAAATAAACGTGAAAATTATTCAATGTTGGTGAAATCGCGTCCGTTCGTGGGATGCTGCTTCCGATGAACTTATGTTAACGGTTCAGGTCCGACCGATCCGTTAGCAAGAAACGATACTTATGCTTCACTGAGCCCGAACACCGACTGCCGTTAATTTGGAGAATATTATCAATCTTTTTAGGAGGTACATTAAGCAGAATGGACTAGTCAGCATTCCATTGAAATACTATAGTTTCTTCTAATCAATTAGGAGCTAAGTTTTGTGGGCTTTGTTAGAATTTTTCATAGAATAAATTTCATATTTCTGTGTTAATAAGAAGGAATGATGTCTAGATTGTTTTTTGTTCAATTTTCCCGAACAACTTATTTAATCATCTGCTCATTTCTCTAGAATAGCTTTTCATTAGTTCCAACGCTCCTAAAGTGCAGATATTTACACCGGTATTATAGCGAGAAATTCTATGAATGTTACAAAACTCGAACGAAAAGTTTCTCAAATTTACATGGAATCCAGAGTTCATAAATATGTTTTAATATTCGGTATCTACTTCTCATGATCAAACATACAATTTCTTGCGAAAATTTTTATTTTAATTAGCTAGTTTAAGGTGGCAGTTTCATGAGTGACTGATTTTTGTACCAAATGATATTCTGTGAAATTCGTTATCTCTAAATGTCTAAAATTTGTTTGCCAGGTAATTAAACGGAAGGCACCGGCATTATGGAAAAACATAACGCTTCAGAAAAGAGTGTGACATTTTTCCACTGAACAACTGGTAGAAGAAGAAAGAGCTAGCTTAACATATGAGAGATATAGAGTTATAACTGGTATAACGGGTAGTGTCAGGTGTGACCCGAGTATACGTATGTCATCTACTCTCCGTCAGCACCTGTCACTAGAGATCAGGAAGAACGGTCTCTTCGAACTGAACCGTCTAGGAGAACGGACGAAATATATCGATCGGTCGATCATCGAGTACACGACACATTATTGGCTCAGCCGGTAGGATGTGAGTATAGTGAACAGGTTAAAACAGTGCAAATTAGTGATTCATTTTTTTTGTGATCCTTTGTGTAAGAGTACCCGAAACTCGTTTTTTTATTAAGCGTAGTTTCATCTCCGATCGATCGTCAAAGATCGGGTGATTTGTGGTGCCGCCGTCCTGTAACGTGCTCACATCAATTTTATTTGTCCCATCTTTTGTCTCCTTTGACCCAGTTTTTTTCAAAGAGCATCGAACTTGGCGTTCGAAAGATAGTGCGCACTACAAGATAGACGCGCTATCTAAATACAAAACCGCACTACCAGATAGACGGCTTTTGTGATCTATTGTAGTTTTTTTCTACCTCTTCTGTTTTTTTTTTGCAATTGTATGAGTGACCTGGATAAGCTATTATTTACCAGACGCGAACACGTGAGTGATAGTGAATATAGTGAAAGTGCTGATTCAATAGATTCTGGAAGTTTAGCTCACATTCCAATTGCTAACTTAAACATTGAGCTAGGAGCGATGTCGCTCGAACAATCGCAATCCCAAATGGGAACGACAGAAAATGTGTTAACGCAAGTGATTTCACAGTTAAACATTTTAAATGATAAAATAGAACAAATAACTGCAAAGCAGGAAGCGTATGAAGCCACGGTACAAAGGCCATCGAACTTTGGAAACACGTGTTCATCAAACACGATTGCAGAGCCTGTTTCATTGCCTCTTGTTACTAGTGATGTTTTTCGGATCCCCGATCCAATAAAATCAATACCGCCTTATGATGGAAATCGAAAACAGCTACAGTCTTGGTTAACAGTAGTAGAAAACACTCTGAAAATTTTCAAAGACTTAGTAAGCTCCCAGGTGTACGCTATTTACGTACAATCTATTTTAAATAAAATTTGTGGAAATGCTAAGGACGTGCTGTGTTTAGCTGGTAACCCGATAAATTTTGAAGAAGTAAAAATAGTACTAATAGAAGCTTTTGGTGATCGTCAAGAGCTGGCCACATATAAAGCCCAGCTTTGGTCGAATAAACAAAGTGATGACATGAGTATTTATGCATATTATAAGAAAACAAAAGAATTGATGCTTAACATTAAAACAATTGCTAAGCAGAACAGTGTGTACAGTGAAAGTTGGACAGCCATCTCCAAGTTTATAGAAGACGATGTACTTGCCGCATTCATTGCCGGGCTAAAGCACCCTTATTTCGGTTATGTACAAGCATCTAAGCCTGATAGTATTGAAACTGCTTATGCGTTTCTTTGCAAGTTCACTGCAAATGAAAAAATATCCTCTCAATTGACACAAACAAAATATCAAAAATCCGGTGCAGTTAACAAGACATTTGGTACTAATACAAACGCAAAAACATCTTTTGTGCATACCCAAGGGCCAAGTCAAACATATTCACAGGTCAACCCAGTTCAACAAAACCATTTTAAAACTCATACAGAAAAAATGGAAGTAGATTCCTCCACGAATAGTCGGTTTACAGCCAATAGAAACATTATTAACAATAATGGAATTCCTTCACATAATACTGAAAATTTCGGCGGTGAAGAAGATGAAATTTTGACAAATTTTTGGCAGGTCAAAGAGAAAATAAATTCAAAAATACTTAACTGGCGATTAGAGTCAGAAGATTACGATTACGAAGTGAAGTATAAGCAAGGAAAGACAAACATAGTCGCTGACGCTCTTAGTCAAATACCACCAGAAATTCATGCAAATGAAACAATAACAAAAAACTCTTCGAGTCCTAAGAAACACCTCTTAGATACTACCAACTCCGAAACCTCAAGTTTAGAAACCATTTATTCTGCCGAAAGATCTGGCGATTATAACGGAAAACAAACTGCTATATTTGCAAAAGAAACTGTAATGCAAACCCAACAAGAAACACTATGTAATAA
Organism: Anopheles ziemanni; assembly: GCF_943734765.1. Lineage (NCBI taxonomy): Eukaryota > Metazoa > Arthropoda > Insecta > Diptera > Culicidae > Anopheles > Anopheles ziemanni. The sequence goes on from NC_080706.1 coordinate 14,262,638, forward strand.
CAATTTCACAAAAGAGTGTTATGTTAGTACACTACCAGAAACACATAGCAATAACAATTTCACAAAAGAACGTTATGTTAGTACAACGACAATAGGAGATGATGTGAAACAACCAAACGAACAAAACAACCTTATAATAACAGAACACCCTAGTTGTATCCATAGCTGTGCGATTTGTACATTTTATGCAGAATCAAACGAACAGATTAGAAACACACAATGTGCAATAACGGATATTCTGAATACGAACATGCACAAATACGAATGATCGGATACTAGATTATTACAAAAACAAGCAGTCACGCAATATAACAATACAAATCATCCAACTACAGAATTAGTAAGCAACACCGACTATAGAACACCAGAGATTTTGTTCTTTAAGGCAAACAATAACATGCCAAAGGCAATTAAATCAAATAGACGGATGGGAGAAAATATTGTAAAGCGGGCTTCACCAATATTTAGCGAGTGCCAGAAACTTTTTGGATTACCTGAAATAAGAACAAAATTGCAACCGCGAGCAAAGAAAATTGTGCCAAAGCGCGTAAAAGAAAAACCGTTCGAAAACGGAAAAGGTGTGATAAGACACAAGGCCAAAATCAAAAGACATCGTGCTAGATATTTTTGACCACCTTCTTTTTCATGATATAAGACATCTCGTTTAATTTTTCATTTAATCACTCATTAACTATTACAAATTATGGTATCCATACAAATTTAAAAGTGAACCATCCTATGTAAATAAGATAATTGTGAATGGACCTATAATTTGTTTAGATCAGCTTCATTTAGGGCTAGTATTAAGAAACAAGAACTATTATAACGAATTCTGAAAAAATGTATTACTTCGAACTTCTTCGGACGAGGACGACCGACTTTCACCCCCCGGAGAAGTTATAACTGGTATAACGGGTAGTGTCAGGTGTGACCCGAGTATACGTATGTCATCTACTCTCCGTCAGCACCTGTCACTAGAGATCAGGAAGAACGGTCTCTTCGAACTGAACCGTCTAGGAGAACGGACGAAATATATCGATCGGTCGATCATCGAGTACACGACACATTATTATAGGTTTACCGGAAATTTTTCCCCAGAACGCCAATCAAGAAGCTGTCAGTTTTTATCGCACATAATTTCGTTCGTTCCGGCCTCTAGAGCCCAACCGGAAAACCCGTCCGGAGAGGATGTTCTATGATGTCCAGGCGGAAATTCGCTGCGTTCCACGGTAGCGCACGAAAAGCAATTTGCTTCTTTCCCATCTCCCGCCGCATTTGGAATTGCATTTTCTCACGATGTGATTCAGAAAAATACCGTTATGAGTGAGTGTGATGGAAAATCTGCACACGAAAGTGAGCGCGAAAACTTGTTGCAGATGGGGAAAAAAGTCAATACAGCTCCAAAAACACTCCTCCCAAAAGTTGCGGCCGCAAAGGAGGGAAGGTCGAAGTTGAGGCGCCAGCTGCATTCATCATGGAACGTTGACATTTGAATAGCTGTTAAACGTACACAAACCTACCGCTTGGTGGGGTCGATGCGAGGCGGATTGCAACAAGCGGTCCATCACCACCTCCCCCCCGCCCACACCCACAGCCCAGGGCTGCCCTCGTTTGGAGGCTGAATGGAAAATAAATCACTGTCGACCGACGCGGGTTTCGCTCCGCAAGAGAAGGTGGAATTTGTGTCGCGTTGCTTCCGTCGCGTTTTCCGTTTCCTCCCCCACGCTGGCCGCTGGATCTACCGTGTGCGTTTCCTTTTTTGGGGAGACAGGAGGGGGAGGATGCTCATCGCTCCGATCATCGGACGGAGATTGCCGGAACTGTATGGACAGCTTCATTGACTGCCGGGTGTTGGGGTTTTCCCTCGCCCGTCGTTGCGGTGCAGCAAACGCATCGGTAAATTAAATAAACACGTCGCCGTACATTGTGATGTCATTTGGAGTTTAATTTGTTATCCTTCAACTGCAGAGCGCACCATCATCATTCGCTGAACACGTAGCCGCTTAATTAACACTTCGTTTTGGGGGACCTCGATCCGGATTGTTGTCTACCTTAAGCCCCCTAATGGATTGCAATTGAGAGGTCCGTCTTGTCTTTCGATAAATCATACCGAAAACGGACGGCGATCGGTTTGATTTCTTCATCCCATTGCATTTGCGCTCGGTGGCGAAAGCCGGTACGATGTCATTTCCGACGATATTCCATTTGTCTTGACCCAGTCTGACCATAACCATATTTCACAATCCGCCTCCTCCGCCCGACGAACATCGGGTGCAATATTGCTGGCCACGTATTTTTATTTTCCATGTCATCTATTGGATCGCCACAAACTCCAGCTTCGCAAGGCAGTCAACGTACCAAACTTATTGGGTTTTGTGATTCGATGGCAAATACGGAGTTTTGCAATCTGTGTTCCATCGATCCCCCCCCCCCCGGTCGGAGGCAAACTTGGTCCAATATTTCGTTATGTATTGAATACAATTAAACTAAAAGCACAAACAAATAGTTAAGGAAAAGAAAAACCTTTCTCAATTGATTGGCTCGAATCTCTGTGCTTTTCCTTCGCAATGTGAAATTGAAATATTCGTTTCCTTTTCTATATATTAAGCAACCGCCTTAGCATCCAATTCAACCGCCTTATCCAAGCAGGATAGTTTGTTTGATTTATTCGACTAGAAATGTTTGAATAGTTGTGCAATAGTTGTGAAGGAAGAATTGTCTTTGATTGGATGGAAAGTTCTTCAGCACACTGATAGCTTTGCTGTGCGAACTCTACGGACTGCATAGTGTAAATGGAATAAATCAAGTATTTTTATAACGATTCGTCATCCAGTATCAAAGGTATATTTTGTTGAAATTTCAAGAATTTTCACATTGAAAATACCTATAAAAAGATCTGAGATGTATTAGTATATTGATTCGGTAAGTATATTGATTCATGGCGAAAATGTGTTCGTAGAAAATTGAAGTAATTTTTCCCGATAAACTCCGTCTTTCATAATTATTTTATCTAAGAACAAGGAAGACAATTTTTTGTTAAGACGAAAGCGTAGGTAATGAAAGTTAGTATACCCATCGTTAGAGCGATACTCTGTTGTATGTACAGTTTTAGCAGGCACATAACATCACAGAAATTTCACCCTCGAGCGATCGGTAAACACAAGGCTCTTCGGGAGGCGTTTGATCCTGAGCTACATTTCCCGGTAATCGGGAACACGTTTTCACGCTACCCGAGATCATCTTGGCGAGAGCGAGAGTTTGGACAAAAATCATCGGAATTATTGCGAGTTAAAGACAACAGATTTATACCATGACGTAGTTTCTAGGTAATCACGGGATATTATGTTGGTTTGCTTGCTTTTTACCGTTCACGCGACGTTGTCAAACAATGCACGTGCCGTCAGAGGAAATGAACGGAAAAACAAGGAAACATGTTTCTTCCTAGGGCTTTACTTTTACAAGTTTGGAAAAAATGTGTGAAGGAAAATAGGACGAGGAAAAATCCGCTTCCTATACAAGCCTTTCGTGAATGGCAGCAGGCCATCTTCGTTAATCGTACAACAACAAAGAATAGTACTTAGGAAAAATGTTCACCAACTTCTAGAATAGAAAAAATGAAAGCAGAATAGAAAAATGAAACAAAATGGAGGTCACGTTGCGATGAGTTGGGAAAACGTTTGAATCGCATGAAGAAATATGATTAATGGGAGTCGTTGTAATTGAAGCCATGATCCCGGTACTGGGAAGTAACCGACGTCTGAAAGTCCGATTTCTTCTGGCGATCAAACACACTCCCCTGACCAGCTTCCTTCCCGGGGGATTCCAGAAAACAATGGCCGGCTTTCTGCAGGCGAACTGAAACTAGAGCGACTGCTTTCATCGCGATGCGGTTCGGAGAATCCCTAGAGGTGATGAGGTTCTGGTGATTTCGAGAAATTCTGCCCCATGGGTTTCGTGTGGCGCACACAAGCATGCTGCCAGTGCATGCCGGAAGTGGCGCGGAATTACCTTAATAGGAAAATTGATTGTAAGTATCAATCAATTCTCGTGTTCCACGCCGCGTGCTGACAGCTGCAAGCCCAACTCGTCACGCTTGTCGTGTCGTCGTAGATCGTCCGTTTGGTCTCTTGGTCGTGGTCACGTGTTTTACTGCACTCCGCCAAACCGTGCCACAAAACTGTTGCAGTCCGCGAGCGCGAGGTTTTCTGCCCGAGACGTATGACATATTGCGTATGAATTATTCAATCTCCGAAGCAAATCTGTCACGCGCCCATCGGGTCGGCCCTCGAGGCGCGTCGGCCCCTTACCAGACCGTATAATCTATGTCCGCTGATCAGCATTTTGGGTGTTGAGGTTACAACGCCGACCATGAATTCAACCAAGACGAGACGGGACTGTCCAAAAGGGCCGAGGCCAGTCTGTGGTGTGTCATGATGCGTGGAAAGGGTTGAGAAGGCGTAGAGAAGATACTTTCTTCGCTCGTGTTGTTGTTTCAAGACCTTACTGCCCCGCATTGGGTTATAAGCTTCCATCCGAGGGCAGATGGAACTGCATTAGCATTCCCACACTGTGCATCTCAGATGGGCGTCCGGGGGAAAATGGGGCGGGAAAAAGATGGCGCGCAGGCGACAAATAAAGAAATAGCTGCCCCTACGCTTTGACACGGAGAAAACATGGAAACATCGTTTAAATTGTGCCTCGATTTGGTGCTGAGCGAAGCATCTGGCACTGGTGGTGAGTTATTTGTGCCGCCTGTACTCGCATACAAAGTTACCACCCACCCTTTTCCACTTTTCCACCCCATGCATCCCCGGGCGTGACCGACCTTGAGGTGACCAACAACAAAAGGGTGACGAAGGGATTTTTCTTCTTGCAGTACGTTTTTACTTTTTCTCACACACACGCACACACTGGTCAAATCGATGACCGTGACGACAGCCACAGCTGGTCCGGGCTTGGGAAAGTTCTGCCGAAAGGGCTCGCGGTTCTTTTGTGCTCCTATCGTGATCAATTTATCACGAACAGCGGCCGTGCCGGTCCTTTTTGCCGACAATGGCCACGCAAAGTTTCGGGGTCGGGATTTCAGTACGGAATTGAGGCACTTTCGTTACGATTTTGGTGATTTTCTCTTACTTTGTACTGGTTTGGTTTACTTACGGATCAATCATCTCAACCCCTTCGAGGTGGAGCAATATCCTTTTGCAAGAAAAATATCTTTCTCGTTATGCTCCCATTCAAACGACCCATTCGAAACATCAGTTATATTATTTGCACTTTTAGCAAGTCCCAAGACTGTTATCCTTATACTGTAAGGCTTATACGCTTTGTAAAATTATGAGACTCCTACTTGTATTCAACACTTCATTAATTTTGTTCTCAAACATCATAATTTAAATCGGATCCTCACACATCTTGCTGGATTTTATTTCCTCTCATTTCTCAACGCATTTATTTAGCATTGTTTCACCATAAAATTTGAACTTTATTGTATCGGGTTTTGTTTGCGTTCGAAGCACGTGAGTAACACTGCACTAAGTAGAACAAATTGTCACGTTGACATTTCGTATTGTTTATTTATTCGCTTGTGACATTTCACATGCTGTCCAAGAGGAATGTTAAAAGTGTCTTTTGGTGAATAAAGAATGTAGAAAAGCAATCTTCACGAGGGCATTGCATTGGAATTACCTACCCAAAGGGTTATTGCGGGTAAATTATTTCCTTTATTCGTTACATTCTTGCCAAAAGGCGTGCCAGATGTGTGATGAGGAAAAAAAACCTGTGAGATAAAAAGGCATCTCCAAAAATGCCTTTTCAATGGGAAAAAGTTAAATAACTGGCAACACTTGGCAATTTCCAGTCGGTGGAAGAGATGTGACTGATTTGAACAGCTTTTGTGTCCAGCTGCAGTTTTAATTGATGTTGGTTATTCCTCAAGGCAGCTCCTTCCGTAGATCGGAAGGTATTTGTGGTTTCTCGGCGGTCTTTTTGACTGCAGCAATTTACCAATAAGTAAAAAGCCAGTTCGGAATGTAAAACTAACCGTGACAGGCTTCACCAGATCGCAAACGGCTTCGAGAATTCAGGCAAAGGGATAGTTCAGCGATTCTCAACCTTGCACAAAACGATTGACTAACAAATAAAACAAGTACCGGACGTCTCTAATGCATGAAGAAAATTATATAACTCTGGATTCCATGTTTCGGATTAACCTTTTGTAAAAGAAATATTTTTTCTTGGTTTTGAAATATTATTATTTAGCATTATAACTATAATGTTGAATACACATGAGTACAAAGCCTTAAGATTTTTCAATTATCTAAAACTTGAACAACAACAAACTGAGAATATTTTAAATCATTCTTTATACCATGCAAATAAGATTATCTTGTTAATCAGAAACAGTTAATTCTAATTTTGCTTTGAGTACTACTAATGTTAGTTATTATAGTTTCTTGAAATCAAATAAAAATTCAGCTGCTACGTTTTCCGACCGTGCCTTCAATCTGATTTAGACAAGGTACAGAAAGTTGAGAACCTCTGGATAAGACGGATGCTGGAATGACACAACTTTTCCTACCCTTTTCCTCTCTTTCTCTATAATGTGTGAAAGCTATTCTTCTCCCTCATTCTCTTCCCCACTCTTGGTCATCACCGATAAGTGTCAAGATCGTGAAGGTGACGATAATTGCTTTATTGGCGGAACAAGCCGCCAGTCCGGCTGTGAGGCAAGTCCAACCGGCCTAGGGGAGAGGAAACTGGTTGAGGCCGGCAGGAATGGTTGGAGTTAGTTTGCCGAAAACAGCATAAGATATCGGTTCCGATCGTGGAATTCGGCATTCGCGACTTATTCCGACAGGAATTATGTGCTTGTGTTACGTTTTCGCTTGTTCATGTTCGCGTTCCGCTTTTCCGTTTTCCGCCCCAAGCCAAAGTTTGTCCCAGCCAATGGCCATATGCCATCGTTTCCTCTTCCGCAGCATTCGCTAAGATGCCCCTCACCTACCTTTCCCACCGCACTCATAAACATAACACAACAGTTCACCAAATACGGGTTCGATTCGATTTTGGCCTTTTGCTTCCCCGCATTTCCTGGTGGGTGCCCTTTTTTTATGGTTGATGAATTTGTTTCATTTTTACGATTGCTTTTCCGCCTCCGATCCCGCTTGACTGAAGCGGTCGAGGGGAGGATGCTGGGCGATGTGGCGAGATGTGTGTACCGAAGCCGGAATGCCGTCGTCGAAAGGGCCCGGCATCGTGACACGCCGTTTCTGCGACACGCCGGGAGGACACCGGGGGCATCGTAAATCTTTATTCAGTTAACCCGCCCTCGAAGCCCGGCCCGAAGGCGGCAGAAGGGGGGCAAGAAGCAAGAAATAGCAAGTGGAGAGAAACATTAAATTAATGTACGAATTATGTAAACGGTGTCGATCACCTCCGGCTCGAAACGAAAGAGCATAGTACGATCCAACGCGGTTTCTTCCGGTTTATGTTGTTTGGGGTTTTTTTTTGAGTTGTTTGCATTTTTCCTGGAGCCTTTTTTTATCGCCTCAAACCACCGACACCTCTTGGTGGGTCAAGGGCCAGCGAGGTCAGCAGGCGAAAACCGGCACCCGGCGTCACCATCTCGGGGAAAAGGAGGTGTTTTCCAGCGATCGAAACTTGTCGCGAGCATAAAAGTGGTAGCCCGTTAAAAAGAAAACCCCCACGACAAACAAACAAATGGCATCCAAAAACTCTTCGAAATGCGTTCGATCCTGAGTTCCCACGCTTTATCTCAACTTCTTCCCCGGCGAGCTCCACCCTTTACTTCTGGGAGGGACTTTTCTTCTTTTCCTATATGCCCCACTCGAGGTTTCTACGATGTGTCAAAGTGTTTGCTTAATCCTACCGCCACGATACGGGAACGATTACCTTCCCATTGCCACCGGGTTCGGGCCTGCCCGGTGATTAATCTCGCTGACAGCTGAATGGGGCCCGAGAATGTATTGATTTATGGACGGCGTTAAACAAAATGCCTTCAGGCCGGGGCCCGAGACGACTTCCCCAAGCTGTCCCCGTGACGAGGGATATGGAGGAGTGGATGAAAACTGGATTTGGGAAGATAATATGCATGTCGTTGAGACGGGGGGCGAGTTTATGCTCGCCGTTTGGGGTTGGGATGGGAAATAATCAATCGCACCCATCGATATTTCGACATTAATATCAATTTGTTGCCCGGTGTCGGAACGGGGCGAGGGAAATTCAATTAAAATCGATGTTTAAACTGTCTTTTAATGAAAACTTACGACAAACATTCGAGATGAAAAGAAACAAAATTAATCAATTTCATAATGGGGTCGTAATCAGAAAGAAATTTAATATGGTTATGCTTACCATAAACGTACAAAATGCAGAGGAAGACCGATGGAAAAAGCACTTTACCACTGATGGAGCTTACCAGATTGTTTTGCTTATCAACATTAAATTGGATAGTGAATGAAGAGACTGCAACAATAATGAGACCTTTTTTCAATTAAAATGTACCAAGGAAAAGCTTCCTTGCGACATTTTTCATCGCGATGATCGTTAATATTTGTAAAGCTTTTTATTGAATCATTTGCTGATTACTTTTTCTTTCACTACGTTCAACATCGTGCACCATTTTTCGTTGAGGGAGGTTGTAAAACCATTTTCGATCCATTTTATTAACAACCGCGTAAGAGCGTGCTGCCCGGGCGAGTAATTAAGCACTTACTCTAATGAGCCATAATGCTCGACGTAATTTGTTTATAAAGCCTTCTGTTCCAGACCACCTACCCCCGGCACAAGTACCGTCCACAATTCTCCTCTTCCTGTACCTTTTTCACAATTGCTCCTAGTAGTGACCTTGTTTTTACCGATTAACCACACTCGTCGACGGGGCAGGGTACAACGTTTATGGGCCGTTAAAATTTACAGTCCTCATAAACCGGAAATCTGGATCATCGCTAATCCTGGCGAGGGGCCCGAATTTCCGTGCCACGGTAATTACCACCAACTAAATCCTACCGGCGGTCAACTTCCCAGCTGTGGCGCGCGTATCGGCCATCGTGACGTGGGAGATTGTTTATATTTTTATTTAATTTATTTAATGTTTCACGAGATACGCATCATATTCAGCATTTTCTAGCTCCCGGTTTCATGCTTGTTTTATTTTTTTCTATTACCATTGTTTATACTATCGGTTTCACTCAATCGTGACATACGATCAATCTTTTTCCAGCCATCGAATCGATTGGGCTGTTTACATATTCTCCTCCCCACTTTAATGTTGTCTGCCTCATCGTATGCTTTCTCAAGCGGGGCGTTAGTTTTGGTTTCGGACAATAGTGAAATTAACTTAAAGATTTGCATGAAGATTTGAGAGTGAAAGTGTGCGAGTGAAGCGAAACGGAAGCAAAATGATTGATCACCCCGTTTGGCGGGGATTGATTGTCGGATCAAGCGAATAATTTTCCTGTAGATAACCTTAGCCAAGGTTTATGTTTATGTTTATGATAGAGACGATTGTGGTTCTCTGTGAAAAGAAGGATACAGATTTAGTCGGAAGACTGTGACATGGAGAGTAAGGTTTAGTGGTCAGTTCAAAATGTTTACAATTAATTTATTTTAAATAGAAAATATGAGATTCATGTTAGTTGACTAAAAAGAAAACATGGTTCGTTTTATTCCTTTTATACATAGATCGCCCATTCTCCTTTCATCCACAGAACAACACATCACAACGTCGGGGTTGAGACAAGTTCACGGTGGCAATTTGTGGACACACACACACGCGCTCGGCCACTGATTGCATCTATGTGGTGGATGTGGGAAAAATAGTAATTTTCCTCCCATCGATCTGGTACGCTCGTGGCGTGATCCATTTTCCGGTAGTTCTTTTTTCCAACGCCAAACAGGACACCGACGCGTGTGTGTAAAACGTGCTGTGCAGTGTAGTGAAAGTGCAGTGGCAGAAAATTGCATCGCGGCAGAAAGGACATCGCGATGCAACGATGGCCCCGCCAGCTCGTGCGGCGGCGAACGATGCAAAATGTGCGAACGACGAGACAAAAAGTGCGATTGCCAGCGCAGGCGATGAAGATGATGACGATCCGTTGATTCCGAAGCGTTGAGCGAAACTGCGCGAGCGTTAAATTAAACTGAAGTGTGACCGTCCCAAAGGGGATGATAGTAAAGAGTAAAGAATCAAAGTGGGCAAAGTGAAAAAGGAATAACACATAGGGAGAAAGAGAGAAAAAAGAAGGATAAAAACAAGTGGAAACTAAAAGAACTACAAACCCTACCCAATCTCGATCCGTGGTGCGGATTGCAAATCAAAGCGTGCCATCGCCATGGAGGACAGGCAGGATCCGGAAGGGGACGTTAAGGAAGCGTTGACATCCAGTCACGGGCAGCCCGACTTCCACAGTTCCAGCGACGAGGACATTGGTCTGAAGTGGTTGGCACTCAACGGAAGCGAGCTGGGCGCGGAGTATCAGCAAGTAAGTACGCTGGACAGCACGAATTCGGACGTCGTCGTCCCGCAGTTTGCTGGAAATATCGTGGAAAACTCCAGCAACTCGTTCGAAAACGTTTGAAAACGGAGAACAATTCGATCCGCGTGTGATTGATTGAGTTTCATACGCTCGGTGCGGGTCGAACTGTTTCCGTTTAAACCAGAATAAATATGATTTTAATTCCCATTTCAACCATTTCCGTACCTTCGTAGCACTTGGGCGCCCTCGAGCAAACGGAATTGCTGGCCAACATGTCGAACGGGACGTCCGCTTCGATCGAAGAAATCAACACCTATTACTTCTACGAGGTGAGTGTCCGACGTTCCTTGTTTGTTCCTGCTCCCAAAAGTTCTAGAACTTCGACTGCATTGCAAGGTATGATTAAATTAAAGTCAAATTTTCCTTCGATGCCTTGCGCGGGGAGAAGCAATATGCTTCAGGGGAGACAACCGTTGCCAACAACATATTTCGATCGAAAACAAGTGGAAGCGCAGTGTCGTAAAAATCTCGCGAAAGTTATCGCGAAAACACAGCACGTCCAATACCTGGGTTGGTTTGCATGTGCTTTTGTGTGTGACAGTAATTGGTAGCAGGAAAAGCACCAACCGTGGGGACGTAGGAACGCTTTAGAACCCCTTTACATTACACTTGGCGAAAAACCTGTTGGCCGTTAAACGGGCGGCTGAAATTTATCGCACCAACCGTCTAGACCGGTTGATGTGATTTTTATTGAGCTTTTCCACGCCCCAGCCGTTTCTTTGGGGCCCGACCGAGGGAAAGCGTTTTTGATCAGCATCCGGGCGTGCTTTCACGCGAGCTGCGCCCTCGTTAGTTGCAGCGAAATATTGTCGATTGAAGTCAAGCTCTCAAGAGTATCGGGTAGTGCGTTGCGGGAAAACACTCGGCGGGTTGTAGATTGTGTCGAATGTCAAGAAAAGTTGCCAGAACAGTATGGAGCACCACGTTCGGGTCTTGACAAAGAAACACCTGAGTACCTGCGCTTTATGCTTTATAGCGATCGTTTACTGCGAAGCGTCTAATGAGGGTTGGTAACTGCAATTTTCTAAGTGGTAGCGAAAAAGGGCGATGCAATTAAAGTGAGCTCGCGAAAGATTAATTGCACAAAAGCAATCTTAACAATGTGTGAGCTTCCCTGCGGTAAGAAAACCACAAACAATTAATGTCTAATTCCATTGCCAAAGAACAAGTGGAATTAATATATTTTGAAACTAAATTACAGCTTTGATGACTTGAATTAAGCAACTTGGGAAAGTAGCTGAAGTGAAGAATATTATTTGCAATCAAATGTATTTGTACAGAAATAGTTAAAGTACGGTTTTCTATCTTAAAGAGTGTTTTATGTTATTTCGTTGATGCTTACCGAATTTTTACCTCTACTTCTTACTTCCCTCAGTTTTCTAAAAAGGAATCTCTATTAAAAATGTAATAACTTAATACGCAATGGATTAACAATCCTATTTAGTTAATTTAGAATGTGCAAAATCTAATTTGTTCTTTTAAATTGTTTGCAGCACTTTCGTATCTCGCTAGAACTGCACATAAGTAATATTCAATATCTCTTTACAAATGATTTCTCTTCAAAACATACCCTGGAAAAGACTCTCTCGTCGTTCACATTAAAAAATAAGTTTTAACTGTCCTAAAATTTGAAAACTCGTTCAGAAAATAGCAATAATAAGGTTTATTTCCATGTTCAATACCCTTTCATCACTAATTTAGGAACTTGCCTCATATAAAATGTAACAGTAAACAAATGATGAGACAACACGAACGAAATTATGGAAAAACAATGTTGTTTGCGTTGACAGGTACAATATTACTTGAAAATACAAATTATAGCTGTTCAGAGATCTCAAAACAGAAGTTAGTTTTTAGGTGGATAATTCAAGACATCAACATAAATAGGTTAACAGTAAACATGTAAAAGTAAAAAAGAGTTTTATATTTCCTGGATGAAATCTAACCGTGTATATTGAAATAAAACTCATGTCATCTCAGTAAATAGTAATGTTTCATTAGCTTGCTTTCTCCATTAAGAAGAAACGTTTGGAAGTTTCGGTTTCCATTCCGGCAGCTGTTTTACATTTTCTTTATTTCTGATGATGTTCCCAACGCGTGGGATGGAAAGTGTAATAGAATTCTTCCGTTCTGTTCAGCTCATTACGGTCTTTTCTGTTCATCATTAATGGCTGGATGTTTTCGAGTAACGCAAGAATGGATAACGAGTAGCAGTTAATTTTCCTCGCACAATCCTACCAATGGTTTGACGACGACGATGACGAAGGGATGCATGCAACCATGGCCGTGTTCGAAAACTCTTCAGCGGTGTTAAATTGGCAGCTTGAGAGAAACTTTTACCCCTGTGCAACGTTCTTCCGAGTCCGAGGGCGGAAGCGGAAATGACACGAACATGAGAAAAGGACGTTTTTTCTCGTCGCCATTCCATTGACATTCGTCGCAGGATATTGAATATTTGAGAGGAGCATGTTGGAAAACTTTTCCCTCCTCATCGTTGCAGCTTTCCTCAAACTCAACAAACTCTTCCATATCTTTTTGAAAACAAAAATGCAAAAAGGAGAATAAACCTTGGAAATCAATTCGCCAACATAAAGAAACTGTCGAAAGGCCAAAAGAAAGCGCCAACTGGAGCGCGAAATGAAAATAAAAAGTCGTCAAAACGGGTAGGGTTTGTTGAGGGGCAAGTGCGAGTACCGCTTCCTTTCGTTCCCTTTCTTTGCCTTCGTCCTGGTTTAATGCGAGACACCGTCTGTCGAATTAAAGCGTGGCCGGATCCGGCTTACGAAAGAGTTAGGTGCGTCTGGCGTCGCCTCCGGAAGGGAAGTTAGCACAGCAGTTATCTTATCCGTTTCGATGAGGTCGTGTTTCCTTCTGTCTTTTTTGTTTGTTTTGCTTCTAACATCACAACTGAAAAGGAGCCTAAAATTGAGCTCACGAGTAGCATTGCTAAGAGGTTCTGTTAAAAGAAAAACACCAAGTAAGGAACCGAAAAACCGACGAAGGACAGACAGACTCGTTGGTGAATGAAAACGTTGGCACGTTGGCAGTGTTGAGCAACATTTTTATTCCACATCCGGTTTTTTTCACTTCGCAGTAATCGAATATGGATGAACGGGAAAGGAAATTCGCACGCCGAATACCGGAAGGAAGTTGTGGTGGCCCCAATGATGACGGTTCGTGTCGTGGAAAAATTGGGGTTGGCGAAGTTTTCTTCTTCAAACTTCAACCACCCTTGGCGGTGTGAGAATTGTCCTTCCGGTTCGTGTCCGTGCGTGTGCTTGAACTTATTTCGTTGAGACTTTTGGCTGAGAGCGCTTGCTTCTCCTTTTGTGTGTGTGCTTTGAACCATTCCAAAGAACCATACTGTAAAGGGTGACACGGCCAGTAACGGCGACTAATTTATGAACATCGATTCGATCGCGAAATGGAGAACGCCATCGAATGCAGCCAGCAACGCTGCTAATTTTTCCCCTTTTCATGTCGTTCGGTGTGAAATTGTTTCCTAATTTGTAGCCAACCGTGCGTTCCGTTTGGTGGAAAAGAAAGAAAGCTGCTGTTACTGTGTCTTTTGAGTGGCTTTCGAAAGCGCTTCAAGGATAAAAAATCCATAGTGTTTCACTGGAGCGTTTTCTTAGATTGTAGAAAAGAAAACTAGAACAAAAATTTTCGCCGTCGCCAAAAGCCAAAGATTGTTTCGGTTCGCCGATCGTCAAAAGGGTGCAAATAGTCGATCGCGCCAAAGTGCTAAGAATGGTAATTTGAAATCGTCCGAGCGAAGCGATATGATGCCCGTATCGCAAAGCAAAAGAAAGGAAAAGTCAACGGTCTCATGATGGTCGATTTCGGGGGTTCGGAATCCAGCTCCTCGATATCGTGCAATCGTGCGACACCAGAAACAACCAAGTACTTGAAAAAGCTATCAACTGCTGGCGAACGATGTCACTTTCAGGAGAAGAAAGAACAGGATTCGTAATGCAATCTAATACGGTTGAGGAAACGAATATTTTTGCGTTCTGTCACGGCCTGATGATTTGGGGTCACTTCCTGCTTTACTTGCCTCAATCCGATGAAATCGATCGGACGTGGATGTGAAGTACAATTACCGAAAGCACACGAATCTTCGATTGATGGAGGGGGCGATCGATCACAAATCAATATTTATTCGCCGTGGAATCTATTATTTGATTTTGAACTGCCTTAGTTCTCTAGATTTGTCAAATTTTCCAAAAGAATAAAAATGATCTGTATGAATGAAGAATGACATTGAAGCGATGGGTATGATCGGTGGCCATTTCCACATTAATTGGATTCAAAACAGTCCAACTCCACAATGGAGCTCCATAGTTAGTCTCGCAATAAATCACATGAAATTGATTTACAAACTGAAGCAACCTTGCTAGTCGAATGGTGCAATAGAATGGGAGAAAGTGAATTCATTTTCGTTCCCGACTTAAAGAGGCAGACACACACACCGTGGTCGTGTTGCACCGGCGATAAAGATATAAATTATTTTCTGGGCAAAGTTCCAAACGTTCTCAGCTGGAAACTGTTGGGCGGACTCGAACGTGGTGGTCCAATGACCCAGAGAAAAAGGCACTACGAGACTGTCTATGGCCGGGGCGGTGTTCTGTCCCGTCATTTAAATGTGCATTTGGAGGAGCGGGAGTACATTATTCGTCTGAAACCGTGCAACCCACGCACGCATTGGCTTGGAAGGACACGATAGTGGATGATCGATGTCGATAAAATGGTAGCGATTCCTTTAAGACCGCTTTCTCTTTAAGAAGATACGTCCAACGTATCGTGTTGGTTTTGTGCTGAGTTCGGCGAAAAACAGAACTCTATTTAAAGTGCTGTACTATTGCGCAAAACTTTTGCAATATTGCTACTCCGTTTGTTTTTCCTTCGCTCGCTCTTTTCAATCACGATCACGTATCGCGGTTTGCACATCTTGATTTATGTCCATTTCTTGACCATAAGCAATCGGTTCAAAGCGTCGCAATGTCGTCTGGAAAGTACGCCGGGGAAAAAAAACTCTTCCTCGGCAAACGGGAAATCGAAACGAACCCTCAAGAAGCCATGTGAACCCACACGTTCCGTGCCGAACATGGTTTGAACGTTAAGAGCTTAAAACTATCGCCCGGCGAACGCACGGAATGGTCACTTCCACATGGCGTTTTACGTGGTATAAATCATGAAAATCTTCTAAAAGAAACAAGTTTGAAGGAAGGAAAAAAGAGTAGAAAACACTTCCGATGATACGCGACACACTAGCTGTAAATCATCCACCAACACGTGCACTTAACGGATCTCTGGCAATGTCTGGCCCGAGGGTGTGCGTAAGAAATACTAATTCACGCGTTGCATTCCTCGTAATGCCGGTAGGAGCGACAAGTGTCCAGTCTTGCTGTCTGTCTGCCTTTTTCCTTATCGGTTTGCTTATCTGATGCAGTTGGTATGCCTTCCTACCCCGTTGATTATGTTTGAATCATTGTCTCCAACGGCCGAGACATTTCGGTGAAGCAACAGTTGGATTGCGGTTGCATTCAATCGGGCGACGTCCAACGTCCATTCGGACATAAATGTCGGACAGTGGGAGGAGCAGAGTTTATGTTAATGCTTATGTTAATGCCGCTAATGCTAGCCTATGTAAATTTACATTTCATGCAACCATCGCAGCACTTCTTTTCTCACCGAGCGCAACAGAGAAATGAAAAACCCAGAAAACCTCACTTTGGCCAGTCGCACAACTTAGTATTCCGTCCGTGTTTAATTGACATTAAGAATCGTCGTCGCTTGAAGCGGGTTGCTGGAACCAAATGGTAATTGAATTTGAACACACCAAACGCAACGGAGTCCCGCCAACCCCGAGAGGCCAACGGTTTTAAACGTCGCATAATTAGTATTCGATTCGATTCGATGCAAATTCGGAACGGCACTGGGAGATGTTGCATGTTGTGTCTCGGGGAACTCTACTAAAAACCGGCATCGTCTGCCATTGCACCGGGATGCGGCACGGATCGAACCGAAACGATTCCCAGTAATTGCAGTCTGTAGATAATTGAATTCATTTGCTCGATCGTTGCTTTTCGATTAATCGGCTGTCCGTCGGTGGTTGGTATTTACCCATTTTGCAATGTTTACCAACGGGTTGGGAGAAGAAGACTTCTGGAACCCGAACCAGGTGACCGGAGTTGGGCGTCACGTTCCGTTCTGCAAGCCTTTTACCAAATGGGTTCGTTCCTACGGAGAATAACCATTTGGCGCGATTTCGATAATATTCCAAAAAGTCAGGGACGCTCGTGTTTGTGTCGCTTAATGTGTTGCCAACACGCCAGTCAATGTTGCTGATGGTTGCCATCCTTGTATTTCGTTTTCAGCTGTTCTTGCTTTACTTAATGCTCCTGTCAGGATCATTTTGCGCAGATAAATGGGTACCCGATGCAGGCACTGTTTGTTTGATGGTGGGAAAATTGTGATTTTGTTTTGCTTTTTCCTCCAGGTAATTTCCGTCAGTTGATGGCTTCATTTTGTCCGGCGCAAACCTGCGTGGGGAAAGAAAAATGTGTCACGAAATGACGCGGGACGCGGTGTAAAGTGTTGAACGGAATCGATTGTACCGAACGGTGGCAAAAAAGGACCTAAGGTACCCCATCATTAGCCCGGGCGGGAGTGGAAAGGTCGAAAATTTAATTTTTCTGTCCACATCGCGTTTCGCTTGCAGACGATGATGACGTCCTTGACAGATGTGCCAACGGCCAACCGTCTGTAGTGACTTCATGTCTTCTGGCGCACGTTTTATGGTTCGATCAAAAGCGGGGGATCCATTTCGGAGGATCGATTCGAACGGAACATTTGAGCAAAGGTTGACGAATGGTACGGCATCTGGTCCTGTCTGGACGTTTGCATACTTAAAACTTTGCATGCCACAGATGTTTTAGGTTTTATGGTCCTTCAGATACGTACGTCCTGCAACTTCTGTCTGATTGAAATCCCATTTCTATTGCATAACTACAGGCGCGCCGGCGGTTGTCAAACGGGAATATAATAAATCGGAATGCTCCCTGACGCGCCGATTAACCGAAACATGACACCGATTCGGTGAAACAAATCATTAACAACTTAATATCCCGATAAGACAGTTCAATAACTCCTTTATGGTTGGACAATATTTTACCACCCGCCCCCGGCTCCATCCCGGGCAGCGGAAGATTGATTTCGCCGCTCGATTGTCATATTTTATGGTACGGGAACAATTTATTAGTTTTCCCTACCCCCACGGTCGATGTGGTATCGCTTTCTCTCCGCCGTGGGAGAACCTCCGGGATCACTAAAAATCGCACTCGGAATTGAAATGTGGCGTGCCGCGGTATCATAAATTGGAACCGAAATCTAAATCACAGATCGTGACGCCCAATGTTGTGTTTATTGTGCCACCGAAAATGATGGTAGCTTGTGCCGATGTCCCCAGCGGGGGCTTGCGAAAACATTGCGAAGCATTTGGAAAATTGCTTGGTCGTAAACTTTTATGATGGACTGGCCTACAAAGAGAGATTAATTTTATTTTGTTATTCATTAGCAATCATCAGCGTGCATAATGGCCCTGGAAAAGGTGATTAGATTAGTTTGAATAATTAAATGGATGACCCGAAAGGTTTGCGTGTTAGTATTGTTGAAGTGGTCTAATGGTAGAAAGCAAGTATAGGCCTTAGAAGACCGAATGAATCTAATAA
Organism: Anopheles ziemanni; assembly: GCF_943734765.1. NCBI lineage: Eukaryota > Metazoa > Arthropoda > Insecta > Diptera > Culicidae > Anopheles > Anopheles ziemanni. The sequence continues at coordinate 14,280,927 of NC_080706.1, forward strand.
TAACACTTGACCGGAATGCATCGAGCAAAAGGGTACAACCGTGTTTTACTCTGTAATTTTCTCCTCTTGCTATCTAATGGAATAACCATCAAGCTCGTCCAGCGTCATCGACGCCTAGATCTAACCCGCTCTTCGGCGATGTGCCCATTTCTTTAACCTAATCGTTCGCTCTATCGCAGAAGAAGATAGCTTAGTCTTAGACGATTGCTGTGTGCATCCCTCGATCGCCGATAAATAATGCTCATAAAACTGCCAGCTTAGAAACGAACCGGCCAACGAACAGAGCCGTGTTGGATCCCGGAGTCGTTCGTGTGTGCGCTTTTTCGCTGTATCGAGAAACAACCGTAGCCCTTTGCAATTAAATCAACCGCCTAACGATGGCCGGGTCTTCAGGCGGCCGGAATTTTTATTCGCAAACGATTCGGCGTCGAACCAGTCGATGGCCAACGCGGATCGATTTCGCGCACTAGTGTTTAAGTATTATTTAGTGGTCGTAAATCGATTTGTTTAGCCGTAAACTCACCACCCTGGGGGCGCAAACAGAAACCCGAGGGAAAATGCCGGCCAGTTTTTGGCCCGGTTGGCACCGCACAGTTTGGTTCGCGCGAAAGCAATGGTAGCGCACGAAAACGAACGCAAATGAAGTGGTTGGTTTTATTCGAAACTCGGTAGGGTCAGTTGGAGGAGATGGTCAGAGGCACGCCAGAGGACTTCGGCAACCCACTTGCCCAACACTTATCTGAAAGGAAACGGTTCGGACACAAAACCGTCTATGAGCGCTCACCGCTCGTCGATTGCGTCAGAGATTGACGATTTATCATCTCGGAGCCGGCGTTAATTAACGCAGAAAACCATAATCATTTCCGTCGATCTTTAACCCGAGCCGTCGACGGTGCGGTGTAAAATGCCCGAACCGGATGGCTTCGAGGCCCACCGAGAGTTGCATTTCGAAGGCTTTACGAGGACTTCTCCGAATGGCCAGCAGAACTTGCTTCCGTTGGCAGCCGTCATAAATATACGATGACAGATGGCGGCAGGCGGCAAGATTAAAGCTAGTAACGTCATAATTATCCACGAGGATTACTGGTTTAGGGCATAAAGCAATTTGGGAGCTTTGAAAGGGGATACTAAGAGTAACTAACCCTTAGTAAGATAGGATCATCTCGTTGAACTTTCTTGATAACTTTCGAACTCCAATTTCTTAGCCTTTTTACAATCGCTTATCGTTCTGAGTAGCTCCTCTGTGCGTTAACGTTTTGCGACAAGCTTTACTTTTGCTGAAACAGATAAAGAACTCCCCTCCCTGCCAGAAGAAGTGGCAAACACATTTGTGTACAACTATCACAGTAACTTCATCGGCGCCGGCTAAAGATCCATCCGTCAGCGCTGGTTCAAAGACCTCGGGAGACAGAATACCGACGCCGTCGCATAATCTAAGCATCCACAACCGCAACCGTTTAACAGAGCATCACCGACTCCCTGAATGTGGTCGATAGAAAATGATAATTATGATCATCATCGTTGCTTATTCTGAGAAGCCGAGAGCCTGAGGAGGGGTTGGTGGAATGTCCAGCGGGGATCTGACCTACTATACACCATCAGTGATCTCACGGAGCGTGGCCATATGTTTGGTGGCCAATGTCTCAACCCATTATTCCGTAAGCACACACTTTTGCTGAGCTTCGCCAAAAACACATACACACACACACGCACCCGCACAACAAGAGCGTACAGTACAGTAACGACCAGTGGAACCAGGAATTATGGACATCGCCAACATCGTCCCGCCGACTCAGCTCCTTTTCCCACCGGTGAATGGCGATAATCGGTCGCGTCGTAACTCGGCACTGGCAATGTGGGCGAGCATGACCTTCGGTGTGGGAAAGTCCGCAAGACCGGGCGGCAAACCGGGGGGGTTGTATGGGATAAAGTTTTGCTTTTCAACTAAAGACGCCAACTGTTACGCGGCTGAAGAGACCGCTGAGGGCCGGTTCACACAGGGAGCTCAACAACTAATTACCGATTTGTTCGACGATGAATGGGTTTCCCTTTCCGGGGAACGGTTATGTCTGCTCTGCAACCCGACATCAATTGAGTTGCCACTCGAAACCCAACCCCGTAATGGAGCAACTTTTCCGAATGTCCAACACTTAGTCTTCGTTGCGTTGCATTTCGTTATGGTTTAATTTGAACGCAACAGCGTGTGTAAAATGTGATTGGAAATGTAAAACATATACCTTCTGGTTGTAGTGGAAGGACTTTCCCGTGGAGAGTTCGTGGAAACTACATGGTCGCGTGCGCGAAAAACCCTTTCCTACCTTCCACAACCACCGAAAGGAATCTCGAGTTCATCTCGCCGGTCGTGGACATTACTTTGTTGCATCCAACAGCACGAGGCAAAAGCCCGAAAGCCCCACGGCGACACGTGCCGTCCATCCTAGGAGCGTGGCCTGTTATCTGCTAAAGTATTCATTTTGCGCTTCAACAAGCACGAAATTAAACGCTGCTCCAACCGCGTTTCCAGGGTCCACCGTCCCTAACACCGTCGGAACGAATTCCAAATCCGATCCGATATGAGCAATGTGTGAGCTTTCTCTTACGGCCATTAGTTTTATCCTTTTAAAGTGCGTCCTGGCTGCGCACGTCCAAGGCTCGCTTCCTACTTCCGATAATTCGTTTAGATAGTGCTTTATTTAGGATGCCATTAAATTAAATGACCTTTTCCGCTTTTATATGTTTCTATCCTTCCTGCCCATCGTTTTCCACGGCGCACTCGCATGCACTACGCTTTTTTTTTAAAAAAAGCTGTTCACTTTCTTGGACAGCTCTTTGTCCACTCGGTTGTACGTTGCCGTACTGATTTTCCACGACGTCTTACTAACATCGAGAAGGAACAATAAAATAGCTAGAGTTTTCTAGTCTTTGCCTCTACTTTGAGTAGAATAGATATTGTTTAAAACGTCTTGCGAGCAGTTTCCTTTCTATCTCCTTCGGTCGAGTACTTTTTCCACGAACCACGAAACTAGATGTTGAACATACATATTTGTATCACTCTCTATCGCACTTACTCGTCGAACTTTTTTTCCATTCCATTTCTATTTTTTTTCATCGAAGAAATTGGATTGCGTTGAAGCGTGCAACAGGTTTTTTCGCCTTTCCTCCCACTTTCCCCAACCCGCCTGTCACTTGCGGATGGTGGTTGTTTCATTATTTATGATAGTTTTTCCCGCCCCATCGTCACCGATGCAATGCAACCGTCGCCAGCAACGTACTTGACATTGGAACGTGCGCGAATTCCACGTGTGTACATGGGTTGTGTCTGTGTGTGCCGGTGGGCCATGCCCGCACGAGACCCGCACGGGGTGCAAGCTGATCGCCACATAATCGCTACATTAAGAGCAACACCCCGTGGATTACAAGTAAATCAAGCTGATTATCGCATAATAACTCAATAAACCCGGCAGCCCCGAGGGCCATGTTTGGGCCACAGCAGCGCGTTTTCCAAATCGAACACACTCCTCGCCATGCCGGACGCGTGCAGTTGCAGTACTGTTGCAATCTCCCCCCCCGAAGGGGAAACCCCAGGGGTTTCGACGGAGAGATCTATGGCCGTTGGTTGGTAAGTTGAAATGACTCAATTATAAGAAAAGCCCAAAGCTCGATTGAATCATCTTTGAACCAAAGTAGGGAGATAACAACATTATAAGATTTATAAATAAAAAAACTAAATAACATTTTAAAAAACACTTAGATAAAAACTTATACAAGAGTAAATATTTGAGTGAGACATAGGAAACTTATCAATGCGTGCTTAGAGCGAAGAACCGTTGATATCGATTTGCTAATGGAAATAACGCTACCATTGCCATTGACCATTGGCCACGTATGGCAAATGGTTCGTAACAAGCCATACTGAAAAGCGTGAGCTCCTCGTGCAGCGTAAGTCAGGCGACGGCAGCACGGAAAAGGCAACGCCAAACCTGTCCTTATCTGATATCTAGTCAATCAATTTGTCATAACGTTGCTGCACACGACGACACTGCACACAACTGGCCACCCTTCTGCCCTGCCGAAGGGGCTCGAGCACGGCTGGTGTGGCAAAAGTCGTGTGCATCATCGATCGGTGTCGTCGTGAAGAAGCGATGGAAAATGCAGACCGGACAACGGGGGGAAGGTATCATGTAGACATCTTTCCCTTTTTGTGTTTTATCGACATGTATGTGCTGAGGAATGAATTCCTTCACCAAGGCCATTTCCACTCCTCTGCGAGGGCTATGGAAAAGCACTCGACGGGCGATGATTGTGCGGTTCGGTTTATTTTCTCACTTCCCACGGAGTCTCGCTTTTCCATCCACAAGGAACATTGCAACAGAAGAAGAGCGGGTTTAAGATATTTCCTCGGAAGCTACTGATAGCCTTCTCCGCGATGCTTCAGACATTGTGCTCGGCTGCAAAGAAAGCCGTGAAGAGGAAAAGTACGGGAAACAGTCGCTTCAGCTAGAAGGATATTGAAGTGGTATAAGAGCATCTACCATTCTTTTATTCGTAGAAAGTTAGGGACGGTATTGGTTCTTAGTATATTTTATTTCATTTTGGGTTGATAGGAGTTTTAAAGATTGTTAAAAACTAAATTTATGTAAGAACATCTTTTGAAGTATATTACAAACAAACAACTCTAGTGTTTGTTATGTTTGTTTTGGAAAGTCCTCCACCGTGACATCGTTGTTCGCTCGAGCGGAAAGTAGTTGGTAATAAAATTTAACGTTTATTATTCAAATACTCTACCATTCCGTTTTCTACGGAAATAGGATAAAAAAGTACCAAAGATGTAAAAAACACGTGGAAACTCCCGAGACAAGATGTAGTTTCTTTCGTTTTCCACAAACAGGAAAAGAGGCCAATGCCTGAACTAATCCAATCAAACGAATAAAGGCTTGACGATCGGGAGGAAGTTTTGTATCGCAACGTCGTTTTCGATGCGTTTGTTTCACGAGCGTGTTGGTTCCGACGCACTTTTAGCCCATCCGAAAGGACCAAGTTCCAATTCGTTTGACCTACATTTCGCTTTTATTTTGTCTAACAGTTTTTATGGGCCAGCGGGTTTTTCTTTTTGTTTTGCTCGTTTTGGTTTTCGTTTGCCATCTTTTTCGTCATCTTCGTGCGTCAGCATCCGTCTATTTGAATTTCGAGAGACGACATTAAATTTATTATTGTATTTACGCAGTTTAGGCTGATGCAAGTCGAACTTCCTTCCGAGGCAGGCTTTTATTTTGCTTTCCCTATCCCTATCTGCCCATCAACCACTCCCTGTTTTTGGGTGTTTGGAAGTGGAGGAGTTGTTGTCATGTGTTGCTGTTTTCTTCCCCTACGTCGTACATCGGTTTCCTTCCCGACTTAGCGGCGTTCCATTTTCCGGGAGTTGACTTCCGGGAAGAGTCTTTTGAGGGTGAGTTTTTGCGAGACGTCATAGGGCTAGGTCTTCCCGCCCCAGCCTAGTTTGTCATCTGGTGCCCATTTCCGGGTGTAGATGCTCTTTTTTTTGCCCTGTCACTTCCCTGTAGGACCTTCATTGCCCAACTTCATGTACGCCTTCTGCACCGGGCAGGAATAGGCAGGACCCGTTCCCGCTCCGGATCCTGATGAATCGTATCAGTACCGGTGACAAATGGGTCGCAGTTAAGGACATCCCGAGTTCCGTACCCCTGTTGATACTCCAGTTTTTTTTTCTTTCACACACACACACAAAATTACTCCGCTTACTGGGAAAGCTCGCTAATGAAGAAGGAAAAAACCAACCCAAAAACGAGACGCATCGGGTGATTGCTGGTGGCGCCGGATGTTATTACCGGATGCGGTTCGCAGGGTGGTGGCGTGGAGGTCTCCCCAAGCTCAATATCGAACCCTATTGGACGCAACAAACCGTAACGTACCCACTCTAGGGCGGACAAGACCCTTCGGCGTTTCGACGAGGAGCTTAAGTTGACGTGAAAAATTAGAGGAAAACGGACGGACACGACCCCCGTTTTCGGAGCACGAGTTGGCAATGAAGTTGAAATAGGCCATTTTGGGGGTGAGTGTAACCGACTCATTTTGACTTTCTTTGAAGGGTAAAAGTACAGTGCTGGTCGTGTGGAAGTGAGCAATCCATTTTCGTTTATATTGATGGAATGGATTTACTTGGGTTCGAAAATTAAAAATGCGTGGTTCCGACTTGAATGATTGGATTATCGTTTCCGTCCTTCGGTCGTTTCTGGTTGCGGGAAATGTAAATATTTCTTTTTCGTCAAAACTTTCGGGTATTATGAAGTAGATTTCCAAAAGGTTGTTTTTTTCAATACCTTTCCTGAATATCCTTTGCTTGTTTTCAATAAATAACAACAGCTTACGGGGTTCTCGGAAAGCTTAAGCTTGTTATTTCCGAATGCCTCTTTTGAACGGCAAACTCGAGGAAAGTCAATAAGAACGGTTCGCCACCAGACCCACCTTTCGGTCCGCACTGTTGGATTGGAATTTCGGGATATTGCCTTACCAGTCAGTCAGGCTGGTATCCAGGTCAGGTCAGGAAAATGATCTTCCACAGAATTCTCTTCCCTTTTTCCCCCAAGGCTCCTCTCGTTGGATTCTCCTTTGTCGAGCCATATACAACGGAAGGGCTATAGTTCATCAAAAGGTTCTTGCCTTCCCGGAGGTGAGGGTGGCAGAATCTTCCAATTTTACTCTCATTACATGCCCAGGATCCAGCATTGGAGTGAACTTTTGGCTTAGGCGTCTACACGAACAGGCACTGCCTTGCTTGGACTGCAAAACGACAGCGAAGCAACAAGCAAACTTCCGGTCTCTGGCTTTTGGGCACTCCCGGGTTCTTCCGAAATTGAGAGTATTCCTGGCCCGCTGCGGAATCTCATCTGGGTCAGCGAGGACAGCGGATGGAGGGATCAAATATTTGTCTTGGCGGTGGTTCGGGAGGAGGGCAGAACGTGAGCTCAATGTTCCTCCAGAGCATCATCATCATGGAGTCTGGAATAGAACGTGGATGCGAGATTGCTTTCACTTACCCTCGCAAAACGGCATCCGAATTTCGGGAAATGCCTATGTTAATGCATGGCGAAAATGACCGGAAGTTGGTAGTTGATGGAATTATCGCTTCCGATTGGAATCGGTTTGATTTATGACCCTGCGATGAAACTGGGTTGAGCGCATAAAAAGTGGAACAAGTGTAAGGAATTGACTTCGTTGGCGCAGCCAAACTCCATTCATTTATTTGCTTATTTATTTTTATCCTTATTGACATATCCATACTGAGGGAATGGAGCGCGAACGAAACAGCCCGTTTTTAGGATGCTATTTTGAGTGCCTGTAATCTTCCGGAAAGCAAAAACATGTTGTCGCTTGATTTTGCTGAACGGAATAAAAGTTGATTGTATACGAGGAGAAAATACAATTACGATTCCCTTTCTTCTCGTTTGACAACGAATATAAGGTTATGTCGCGGGGCCGCTCGTAAATTACCGCAGGCGGAAGGGTAGGCTATCCTGTCCGGAAGTGGTGATTGGATCTAATCGATAACCGATGTACCGGAGAGATTGATGGTAATGGATGGCGTGATTGGTGGTGAAGTGTGTGCTTTTAAAAGGTAAATAAATAAACTCCATCCTCCATCATGTTGCGACTCATGTTGCCAGCTTGTCACCGCATCAATTTGTCCACGGGGGCCAGTACCGCCCGGACATCACCCAACATTGTGGTCTATTAGGGCGTCTAATTGCATCCCTTCTACAGCACGCAGGTGTGTAGCACGCGCACGCGAGCTATGGTTAATATTTTATGGTCAGCAAATCAACCCAGGCAAGGTCCTTCAGACGTCAAATGTCAAAACACTGGATGCGTGCACACGACCACGTAGCGACAAAAATTCGTTTAAAGCGAACTCACCCCAAAACAAGTGCGCGTTGCCCACGGTGACGCCTAACGAGGCCCAACATTCATCGCCGTGGATTACGCAAACCAGTAGTTGTGGTGTAGGGTCCAGTCCCTCTTCGCAGCTCCGCCTGCTTCCCTACAAGTGCACGGAGTGACAGATAAACAACGCTCCGCAGTCGTGTAAATCGTGTCAAACCGACATTTGTAAATTCTGTCGAATCTCCTAATTGGTAGATTGGTTGGTTTTGGGTTGGCTCGAAACGATTGGGACGTTGGAGGTCGCACGTGCCACACAGCCTTGCCCCGCGTTTTCTCTCGCCTCCACAACCGACAGAATGGAAGCTAGTGGTTCGTTTTAAACGCATTATTTCCCCCAGTTATTTGGAGAAGTGGGGAAAGATGCACCGGTATGTTTTCTGATCAATTCTACAATTTTAAAATATATAAACTAGTGAAATAAGTTTATAACTATGTCTTATACATCGCACGGCTCTAAATCTGCAAATAAAGCCAACAATCATTTAAGATCTCTCTGGCAAACAGACCTTCATCGAGTAATTTGTTATTTAACGAATCCTTGCCTTCTGGTCGAGAAAAAAAGTAAACATCTTCCTCCGTAGGATGGTTCATGTGAGCCAGCAAAACACCCAAGCTTTCTATGCTAATTAAATTTATTAGTATCTAAACCACATATACTTCAGGATGTACATATGCTCCATTTACGGATGTACATCTTTCAAATGATTACCTTTAGATAATTTATAGTGAATCATACGGTGCAATGGTATTGGGAACAAATTTAATTAATTTGTCCACTTTAGTTTCAGAAACCATACATACTAAGTATATAAATGTATCATAGCTCTATAATACTACCCATGGTTTAGGCCTTTTTACCTCACAATTTCCTGCCTCAAGTTAGAAGTCAACTTTTGCTATTTTTCATGTAGTTTTGATATTTGCTCCTAAAGCGAAAAACATCAATTTCTTGTAATATATTCTAGAAAAATACTCTAATTAAGTAATCACGGATCAATTTTCTATCCTCTCTTCTACTGTCAAAAATTGATTAAATGGCATTAAAACTCTCAGGTTACGATTAAAACAAAGCGCCATTTTAAATTGTGGGGTTTGGCCCAGATTAGGGGGTAAATAATAAAATAAAATAAAAATATATAACAGGGGGGGCAAATATAAAAGGGTAATACATGTTAAAAAGTCGAATTTATGTTGTTAGCTTTAAGGGTGCATCTTGCCCCATTTCACCTTACTATGCACGTGCTTTATGGCCAGAGCTCGGACCGACAGTTGCAACCGTGGCGGATCGGATCAGCTCTCCGCACAACGCCCCAAACGACGAAAATAAACATGTGCCACAAAACGCTTGGAGTTGGTGGCTGATTCGCTTCGGTTCATGTTTGTCTAACTCGCGTTTGCACCTCAGCGTGTTCGCAACCTTTTCACCGTCCGCCCAGGGTAAATTGTATAATTGTTGCCAATTAATTGATAAACTCTGGGCTCATTAGTGCCCGTTTTGGATGGATTGGAAGGAACCGAGTGCCCGGTTGGGTGGAGCGCGACTCAGCAAGTGGATCAAAAGTGGTCCACCAGTGGTTTGCATCCTTTGGCGGACCGCAGCGGGTGGAATTTCGATTGATCATCATTAATTTGATGCACTTTTGGCCAGCGGCGGCGTCGGCGACGGTGGTCTCACGCACGCCAAGGAAAAGCGATATACTTATCGGTCGGCTAGAAATGGGGAGGTCCAAATGCTGGGGCGAGTGCTCAACCCCGGGCAACCAGCCGGCAACGAGCAGGTATGTTGATTCGATTAATTATTTATGAGAATGCGAAGTCGCCATTTACGGAACTGGGCAGCGACGGTGTCGGCACAGTTGCAGTACAGTTACAGCCACCCATTTGCCCAACTCTGGTCACTCCCGGGTTGGGTCTTCTGCATCATCTCTCGCCGCAAGGCACGCACAAACCGTTTGCCATAACGACCCAGCAGGAGCCGGTAGTCGACGTTCCTTTCCACCCCTCGCGGGGCAACTGGTCCGTGAGCTGGTGATGCTTGGGTGTTGATAAATTCGCGCACTCCGAATGCTGCTTCACCTTCGCCTCACCGGCTTTGATTTGTAATGTATATTTATGCTCGCATAAACCAGTCGACCATAAAGTGTCGAGTGCGGTGACTAATGAAAAGTTGAGCTGTCTTTCGTGTTTGAAATCACTCCGGCCGAGGTGTGAGCCGTTCCGTTTTGGCAGCACGCAACACGCAAAGGTGAGAAAAGTGGACAACATATCGTAAAAACATTGAATTATTAATACAGTTGTGCGGGTAGAGATGTTCACACAATATAAAAGCAAAGTTATTTCAGTATTATCCAATTTGTTTATCCTTACCTTATCGTTTGCTCTTTAAAACAAGGTAATACGAATGGATTATCAACAAGAATAATTAATTATATTATCGATAGAACAAAACATTAGAACATTAGTTTCTCCAATCAACTAAAATTCTATAATATTCATGATTTTATTTTTTTAAGCTGTTGGTAAAAGATTTTCAAACATAATAAATAGAATTAAACCGTAGCAGTCTTCCAAGGAAAGCTAAACATAAAAACATTAAAAGAAAAACATTCAAAACTACCCAAAAAACGTTTCTCTAAAACTGAATTATTGTGTCTGCAAACAGATGCCAACTTCTTTGTTCAATTAATATTCTTTAAACACTATTTAAATATACTTTCTAAAACTGTTTTGCCAGCTTCGTGCGCTGAGATCAATCAAATCAGTATGGCTCATTAAAGCTCACCAGGTTTGATTGTAAATGACTCTTCAATTTTCTGTGCGCGGCAAAGCGATGCTTCACGGAACGATTGTGCCGTCGTGGTGCTAAATGAGATTGACCTTTCGCATTCGCCATTTTAAAAGGCATCACACCGGCCTACCGATGGTTAGCTAAATTTTAGTCCGAGATCTCTAATGAGAAGCGCCTCCCTCTCTCTCGGGGATTATTATAATGATGATTACTTCACCCTTTCCCGAGGGTCCGGGCTAGGAATATCATGCGTATATGTGTATCATGGTATGTATGTGGTATTTGAGTGCATTGGTGGTTTTGTGAGGCAATAATCAACCACGTGTCGGGTGTTTAATGAGGCGTATAATTTCGTTCCATCGAGTTGAGCAGCGTTTATTGCATACACCAAACGATGGTTTCGCGGTTCCCGAACCCGAACAGGAGCCGTATAATCAATCGATTAGAATGCAATTCCCTTCGATTAGTGGAGATTGCAGGCGCTCGCAAACAATTAACGGCGATTGCGAAGGATAGAACAGGATGTGCAGGTTGTGAAGTGCTTCGGAGTGAAATTTAATTACTGCAAAGCTTTTATCGCCAACCCGAACGACACGCCCGGAGAGGGTGTTTGAGCATTAATTGAATCGATTTGATGTACTTCAGCAAATCGATCAACTGTCCATAAATTGCTGCACTCCATTATTGATCTACCTGATGATTGCAGAGGCGTTTTTAAAGACGATTTCAGAATTAAAACGCTCAATAGAAATCCAAAGAGATACCCTTTCCAGTTGCTCTATAAAAAGTACTTTTTTTATATTGTAACCGGTTTTTCTCGCCTCCGTGATTTTCCGAAACAGTTTTCAATCGACCTTCAACAGACTTCGTCGACCATTTCAAGGGTTTTCGTTTTTGTCCCACAAATCTTTCTATTATTTACTCCACTTCAGACAAACTGCCCTTAAGTGCATGCCACCGTCGGATGGATGGAAGACGACCGTTTGTCAGTATGGCCGATACTTGCCACCTTTCAGTCTGCGCTCGTTTCGACCCCTTCCCTTCTCCCCTCTCATCCTACACTTTCGCTACGTGGGTCACATTTGATGTGCTCCGCCGGAATGACGGCGGATTCCAACATTTACACTTAAACACCCAAAAAGTAAAATAGAATCATGGTACGAAAGGAAAAAAAAAAACTCATGTTTCAAGCACGTCAAAATCGTCGAACAGATCGTGCCCCCCCCGCACGTTCTACCGTGGGAAACCTACGAGTTTGGAGAAAGTCTCGATTATCGACTGTCACGAGGGAGTCGGCGACGACGAAATGGGGGCCATTTGGAAGGTTGCTGCCAGCGCCAGAAGTCGTAGTCGTCCGGTATTTTCTCGGCCACCAGCAGCTCCCAGTAGGATCATTAGGTTTCGTTTTCTACCAAGAAAATCGCACCGTCGAAAGCAAGTCCCTCACACACACACACACACACACACACACACACACACATGTGTTTGGAAGGCCAAGACAGTTTTACCGACGTGATCACGTTTGTTCGCATGTTCGACAGGAGCATGCTTTTCATGGTTTTGATGGATGATGTTCGACTGAGTGTGGAATACCTGATGACGAGGGCATTGTACTACCGGTTTGCGTTGGAGAACCACAGAAGAGAATAAACCACAGCGAATATCATTCCTTTATAACCACAAAAATTCCGTCCGTTCTTATCGTTCCGTGTGTTTTTCCTCATTTGTTTTCTTTTCAGACTGAACAATTTGCAGTATTATGGATATTATTTGTAGTGATCGTGCTCGGCAATACGGCCGTACTGGTGACACTGTTTCTCAACAAGAACCGCAAGTCCCGGATGAACTTTTTCATCAAACAGCTTGCCATCGCAGGTAAGTTCGAGGAATGCACTGGGGAATTTGTTAAACCGATGGAAACATGTTAGATCTGAAAAGTTGTTAGAGTCATTGCCAGTGAATTTTGTTTCGAAACCAATTAAATTAATTTCTATAAGGCACCAACAGGTATTTGACCGAGCGTATCAAAATTGTTGGCTTTAATTCTTGAAGCCTCGAAGTCATCAATTATTTTCGTTAGCCGAAAGCAAGATAATGTAAAATGTAATTATAATCATGATTACCAGGCTTTAACAAAGGTAAACGTAGATAAATTTAATCTTCAAAACTAAGTTGTGCCTGTTATCATTTGGTTGTAAACGATTTCTCGAGGACATTTTTGATTACGTATTTCGAAATCAGCGCTGTACTTTGACGTGAGATTCCTTTGAACTTTGTCTCGTATAATGTTAGTGGCAACCCACATCTAAGGAAATATTATTAGCTTAACGCCAGTGGTCCGCTTGTGGGCAGTGTACCTGGAATGCACCGCAAAAGTGGTTTAAATTACCGGATGCTTTCGGAACCAAACCGCAAATAGGGTGGGAAGTTGGGAGGGTGAAAATTGCGACCAAAAACGCCCACTGAATGCCCGCACTTTTGACCGTTTCAGATCTCAGCGTCGGGCTGCTGAGCGTGCTGACGGACATCGTGCAGAAGATAACGATCTCGTGGCTGGCCGGAAACGTCGCCTGCAAACTGATCCGCTTCATCCAGGTGTGGGTGACGTACGCCTCCACCTATGTCCTGGTGGCGCTCAGCATCGACCGCTACGACGCCATCACCCATCCGATGAACTTCTCCGGCTGCTGTAAGTGTCCCGCGAATCGCACCAAATTTAACCGCCCGTTTTGATTAGAGCATCATTTTACCACATTCTTGTCTCGTTCTCTGCTCCCGCGGGGCCGTCAAACCCACGTGCGCGACTGGGCGCCTCCATCGACGGTGCTTTTTGTTCCATTGCTGAACAGGGAAAAGGGCCCGACGGTTGGTGGCGGCCGCGTGGGGCTTCAGCGCTGCTTTCGCGTCTCCGATGCTCTATCTCTACGAGGAACGCGTCATCCAGGGTGAGTGATGAACTAATGCCACCGTGTCCTGGACATGTGTCCCTACTTTTAATTTGTTTTCGCCAACCCCCGCAAACAGACCAACTGCAGTGCTGGATCGAGCTCGGCAGTGCGTTCCGGTGGCAGGTTTACATGTGTCTGGTCGCCGCCTCGCTGTTCGTCATTCCGGCGTTCATCATTTCCGCGTGCTACGTCATCATCATCCGCACCATCTGGAGCAAGGGCTCGATGCTGGGACCGGCGGCCGTCGGCGGCACGGGAGGGGCTGGCGTCAACGGGGGAAAGCGTAAGTACCGGGGCTCGTAGCTGTAGGTGGCATTTTCCTACATCAGAGTAGGGTTAGCGATTAAATTGCAAAAGCGGTCCCGCAAGCCCACGTAAGAACATTGAAAATTGAAATCGACGCTACCCACCATCATATCGGTCGTGTTTCTTTGTTGCTATAAACCTTCATTCAATTTGAGATGCCCCATTGCTATTTTTGTCATAATTTTTACATAAAAATGAATAAAAATTCAGGGATCTCAAGCAGTTCTGTCGCATTTTAAAAATTGTTCAATCTTGGATCGTTTCGCTCGTTGACGTTAATCAAAATCATGTGCTTAATCAAAGGTGGTTAATGCAAAGTAAACAAAATTTCTGATTCATGGAATCTGGGATCTCCGTATTGCCGGCATTTGTTTCCACGCTACAGATCTCTTTTACACTTTCATTCATCAATTTTTCTTCCGAAGAATATTGATCTGATTACGAATAATGTTTTCTTCGAAACGAATCAGATTTGCATGCGTACGTCATTGCCGGGTGACGAAAGTTTTCATTTTCATTTTCATTCATTTTCCCAACTGAAGGGAAGCGTCGGTAGTCTAGGCAATTTTGGAATTAGCATCGACAGACGAGCAGACATGACAAAATAAAAAATAATCTCAGACCTATGCGATTTGATGTTAATTTAATCACATTGATTCGCGAGAACCATGTTTTGGGGAAGAATGAAAAACGACCACGAAATGGCACAAAGTTGCTTATGAAAAGATTATACATTTGATCTTCCACGAACGAAAGGACAGCTTGTTAAATAGATACGACTTATCTAACAAAAAGGTGGTCGTAAAGAAAAAAATTACGTTCATAAAAATACTTGGGGTTATTTTCAAACAGAAGTCCATGTCAAATTGATTAAATTATCAAAAAGATCATTAACCATTATTTGCCATGTGAGCCAGCAATAGAACAAATTTCTTAGAAGGAGGGTTCACTGAGGTTTTTTTCCGTTTTGAATCGCGTGACAATCTTTTTATCTGAATATTAAAAAAGTTGGATATGAAAATTGATCACTTTTCTTTATCCTTCGTTAATAAGATAATTAAATTTTGGCTTTTGATAAAAACAGCAACGAACTTTGAAGTAAAAAAAAAATACAATATAAGTAACAAATCCAAGCTTGTCCCCTCTTTTAAGAGGAGATCAAATGCTGTCTAAAAAGCTTTTGACCTGTCTTCTCATCAGAAGAAACCAATACCAATCGTTTGTTTTTTTATAAACCTCTCAAGTTCTTGCTAAATTTTAGGAAACATTTATTTACAATTTAATCTATATTGTTTTTTTTTTACAGATCGACCGTTGAGAAACGGAGGCTGCGCGGAGCTGGCCAGTAGGAGGGCCAGCTCGCGTGGTATCATTCCCCGTGCCAAGGTGAAGACGGTCAAGATGACGATCGTGATCGTGATCGTGTTCGTGGTGTGCTGGTCACCGTACATCATCTTCGATCTGCTGCAGGTTTTCCAGCAGATTCCGAAGACGCAAACGAACCTGGCGATCGCCACCTTCATCCAGAGTCTGGCCCCGCTCAACTCGGCCGCCAACCCGCTCATCTACTGTCTCTTTTCCACGCACTTTGTGCGCACGCTGAAGTAAGTAACGGCGAGATGCAAGGTCCTTTCCAACCCGCAGGAGCACTCAGTTTAATGCATTGTTTTACCTTCGTCTTTGCAGAAGACTTCCACCATTCCGCTGGCTTCTGTCGTCGCCGCTCTGCTGCCCGAGCGAGGAGGACCGCTCGGAGCGGGCCCGTTGCGGGACGGCCTCGAACGGGACGCGCAATCTGCGCAACCAACACAGCAGCAGCTCGATGCGTACGCTCACCACGTCGCTCACCATCTCCACCCGGCGCTCGACGGCGACGGTTTCGACGCGCGGCACGCCGGGTGGTGCCGGCCGACTGCTGGTGTAGCGAGGGGCGGTGGGTGGTGGGCTGGCGAGCGCCCCACCGCCCGGTGCCACCCAGGTCTATCTCGACACCGAGGGCAAGATATTCCTCGTGCACAAGACCGCCCTCCGAAGTCGGCTTGCGTGAATATAACCAACAAGGGACAAAAGGAAAAATCAAGGAGACGCGCGGGAAAACCAAACCTCCCCAAGGACTTCCATCCCAGCGGTGGGCTAGGATGTTTCCAGCAACGAAAGTTTATCTAGTCAAGAACGGCGCCTGCTTGTACAACGCAAAACGCAACGAACCACCCTGGTTTCTTTTTAGCACCGCAAATGGGAAACGGATTTTCGGCGAAAAATTTCCCGCATCGGATCGCGAACCTTTCGCCACTCATTATCGGTGCCGGAGACGGCGCGTGGGAAGCCCATAGTAAAAGCCAAAGAAAGTCTGAGCGCTAAGAGGATGGAAGGATTTCGTCCTTCGGCGCACCCCCCTAATGGAGGAGTAATGCGGGTTGGCAGCATAATTTGTAATTTGTTCACCCATGCTTATGCAGTCGGGTCGGGTCGTTCATGTTTCCATGCAGCCCCATCAGCAGCAGAAGCAACAACAGTGTTAACCCACGCTCCACCGTAGATCAACAGCTTTGGCGAGTGTTTAGAATCCGCAAACCGTGAGCATAACTCGAACCCTGTAGGCGGCACTAGTTGTTTTATGTAGCTTTGGAGCATCGTTCGTAGAACGTCACAGTCGTTAGCAAATCCCATTCTTTTAAGGCCAGGTCACTGATCGGCCCAGTTTTGGTAAACTTTTATCGAAAAGGAACGGGATCGTTCAGAAACCCAACGCGCACAAAGCAAGAGATTATGCCTGTTAATGGTCTACCACTGCCTTAAGCTCGTTTGTTACCCTCTTCGATATTTATGGTTTTTCCAAACGGCACTCAGTCAATATTAATTATAAAAAAGGTACGGAAATCCTTTGCTTTAGTCACCCCGCTTAAATAATTCAATCCACATCCATTCCGTTCAGTTTGCTCAACCCCACCATCTTGCAAATAAAACCGAACCTTACGTTCAAAAGGCCATGATCCTGCAAATAAAACCAAAAAACCAAACACAAACATGCTTTTTTCGAGGGGTTATGCGAGGATTGCTAATTAGTTGTGCGTGCACAAAGGAAACAAATCCGGTTTTCCACCGAAAAGTCGCTCGTTTCGAGTCAAACATGAGGTCAGAGGTAGAGTCGGTCGCCAGCCGGTATTTATACACGTTTACCCATTTTTAACGCATTCTCCGTTAGACTGATGTTGTTTACTTGCTTTTACTACTCTTGTACAAAAGGAAAAGAAAAAGAAAAATGGGAAGATTTAAATGTGAAAGAAAAAAGGTGTAAATTTGTATGACAAACATTCTGTATACCTGTTGATGATATGTATAAATATACGAATATATATAAAAGCTCTTATGTTTCTATGCTGAAAAATTCATGGAAGGCATTTTAATGAAGGTTCGAGGTTTGTATGGTGAAAAAAGTTTACTTTAAAAAAAAAATTTCAATTTTAGAAACCTTGTTCATCAGAAAACCAGAAACTTGGTTTTATTTCGTACACAGCAGGCTATGTTGAGTTGGACTGTTTACGGTCGACGTCATCAAAACAGACTGAAAAAGATTGCTATCAGAGAAAGGAAATCCGAGCCCATCCATTTTCCTCACCCAGCCGAGGAGGAGGTTCAAGGCTCAGCTTTCGGTGCCATTTCCGGGTTTCGTGAGTCGTTGGGACTTTTCTTCGACAAACTCAATTCCCTAGTTCACTGAACTCTTGCGTGATTCATGTGGTTCACTATATTTGCTTTCTCTTTGAGCGTCAAGGGCCAGATTTAAGTTCGCAAAGGTCGCGCCCTGCATCGAGATCGATTGCGGGCTGGGTTTCCATCGACGTCAGCAGCCTACGTCGAAGCCTACGGAAACCAAATACCTTCGGTTGGCCAGATAATGGGGAAATTATTCGCTTTTCCCCTACCGAGTGCGATTGCGGAAAGCTTTTCCACTTGGTAACCAAATACCACATCACAAGGCGTTCATCCGGCTTCGACCGGGAAGACGAGACTTGTTTCCGGAATTCAACTCTATCAACCGCTTCCCTTGAAGTGACATTCCTTCTTTCGCTAAGAGAGTTTATGAAAGGACGTTTCTTTCCATCACACGTCTTCCACGAATGTTCGGAATGGTTTCTATTTGATTTTATTTCCTATATGTTTCCTCCGCACTCACATTTCCACTCACTATAAGAACCGTGCGCTTTTTGGTTACGGTGGAGAACATTTTAAAGGAATAAATTTTTCCGTACACGCTTGACACAAGTTGTCCACAGGACGAGGAACAGAGGGGACAGACAGACAGACAAGCAAACAGTACGGCGAGAAGGGCGAGAAAGCGCGTCGTTTGAGCTTTCCGAAACATGTCGGATTGCATGTCAGCTTGGACGTGGAATTATCTTTATGGAAAACCGCGTTGGATCTTATTTACATACGCGCGGAAAAGAGCATTTCATGGGCTCGGGTTCTGGGGGGAACCGGAAAGAGTGTTTAAGTGGTTGAGACAAAAAATAGACAACGACAGAGCGGCAAATCCGGACACCTCGTCTTCTTCTCGAAGGGATAGCCCTTGTGTTTTGTCTTTTCTCGGTGCTGTGACCGAACCGTTCCTTCGTTGTGGGCCATCTTTTATTATCGGCTCAGTTTATCTATGCTGGATATACATCTTTGCGGTGTTGCTTTGCTTCACTTCTTCCCTCCTACGTTCACAGATTGCCGAGCGCAAATTTCTCAGCCAAATCCTTTCAACCGATCAACCCGTGGAGAAAATGGCCTACACTAAACGGTCCTGATGAATGCTGCAACATTTACATAGCACACACATACACACTCACACACACACACACACCCTCACACAAAAAATACATACATACACACACAGTATACAGCGCACACATTTACGGTAATGGGCGTGCATAAATCTTATTGGCCCTCGGTCGGTTTCGTAGTTTCGCTGAGGTTAGGCCCTTCTAAAGCCTACAATCCTTGCCGGCCGGCCAAGAACTTGAACACGACAACACGTCTTTTGCAAAGGGCTTTCTTGCCTTTCCCAAGTGTGGCGCGTGCTAGCGCCTCGTCGAGTTCCTAATCTCAGCGACCTCTGTTAAACTCCTCCATTGGTCGGGTCATTCATTGTGAGATTCATCAAACCGGCAACCCAACCGTTAAGCACCGGAGTCACTGACCGCACTCGGACCACGTGGACTTGGTCATTAGTATGAGCTCCTCACGCCCCTTTTGTCTGGCCCGGAAACCTCATTCGGCCCGGGATGTTTCTTTTAATCTGGAGTAATTTTTCTTCAACCCACTTCTAGCCTCTAACAATTAGTGACGCATGAGGCATGGACCAAGCTGTTGGAAGGATTTTTCTTGCCTCGAAAAGTCGGCCGCAAGCCTTGGATTAAGCTCCAGAAATGACACTTTGTCATCCTATCGTTTGACTTTCTTTTAGAAGTTGTCGGAGTCCTTCTTCTTGGTGCGGTTTTCCAGTTTGTTTTTCTTCTGTTCTAATCCACCGGTCGGTAGGTTGCATTTCAACTCTTCCTCTGCTTCCTCCCTCTTCTAGCCTCTAACCGAGTTTGAGAAACATTGTCCTTCAAACCTCGAAACCTCCTACGTTATTTCTTTTTCTCCTGTTTCATACACTAGCCTAAATGACCAACCGACGATTGGCAACTAGCTTTCTTCTAGCCGTCGTATCGCGCGACCGTGATCTAGCTTCGCCTGCTAACAGCTTCTTGTCGCTGTGTTTATGGTTTCACATTTATTCCGCTTTACAGCGTGGCCTCGTCGTGGTTAGTGTCGTCCCACGCAACATTATCTTGTGTTTCAGCGTTCCTCCACAGCGAACCTGGAGTTTACACCTCAGACATGGCGAGTTCCGTCTTTGGCCGCTCGACGATGACGACCCGGGGCGGGCGGAGGCAGGATCGCCGGGAAACGGTCAACGAAGTGGTCAGCGTTCGCATCGAGTCGCTGCTGTTGTGGTTGTGGAAACGGCCGTGTGCCGTCCCGTTGGCCGTCGTTCCGTTGCCGAGCGGAAGGTTGCCGGAATCGTGCGGCCGGCAGCACCATTTCGTCGACCACAACCATCGGAAGGGCGGCAGTCTCCTACAAGCAGAGGAAAGGAAAAGCGATGATGAGAAAAACTTCTACTAATTTTCCCACGAAATGTGTTTGTGTGCGTGGGGTTGCGGAGGACGATGATTCATAAGTTTTAAAGTCAGCAAACGTTGCTTAGCGGCGGAGAAAGAGGGGTTCGCACCAGATGACGTCTGATGATTTCGCAACATGACGCACGCCGGCCCCGAAAAGCCGAGGGCCGGGGCACGTTTCATCTTGTGGCGAAATTATCTGCACCATCAATCGCATTTCCAGCGTCAGCCATCGGCAAATTATTACGCTCGTAAATTGAACACATGTTGGATTCGGACGGTTTTGCAATCCAAACGCAAAGCCCAGGCAGTAATATATCAATTTTCTTCGGTTTTAAATTACTCTTCGAATCCCATTGATTCACGGCGTTTTGGAATTGAAATCCACAATTCAATTCCAGGGATATGCGATCTGTTTTGGCGAAGATTGCTTTTCCATCGCATGGAAAACACAGACGTTAGCATTTTATTTGTAAAAAGTTAATTTGAATTTACACGAATCTAATCTGTTGTTATTGCAACATGGGCGTAATACCGATGATCAAGCTTTTTTATTTGATGTATGTTGTTAGTTTTTCTTGTTGTTGTTTTAGTTGAAAAGCCTAAGGATTTTTCATTTCCTTTTTTATAATTAAAGAGCTAGTCAGTAAGAATCTTCATAGCAACATCCATCTGTTTCGTTTGCAAGTGTAAAGTATGATTTACAATGTTCCAACAATTTGTTCAGTCTATATTTCACCTCAAGCCATTCTACAACAACTCTACATGGTTTTGTTTGAGCTTGTTAAGATAATTGTTTAACAGAAGCATTTTATGGCATGGGTTTCACCTATTCACTTACTTGATCATGCGACAAACTTGCGTCGAGAAGAGACAGTAGATGAGCGGGTTGGCGGCCGAGTTGAGCGGGGCCAGACTTTGGATAAAGGTGGCAATGGCCACGTTGGTTTGCGTTGGCGGAATCTTGCCGAACACCTGCAGCAAATCGAAGATGATGTACGGTGACCAGCACACCACGAACACGATCACGATCACGATCGTCATCTTGACCGTCTTCACCTTGGCGCGAGGAATGATGCCACGCGAACTGGCCCTCCTACTGGCCAGGTCCGCCATCCCATTGTGTGTTCGATCTGAAAAAGAAAGGACGAACATTAATGGCCTAGGAAAATGTGGTAAATATTGCCGAATCTTACCGATTGGGCCGAGAATGGTGCCTTTGGCCCAAATTGTCCGAACGATGATGGCGTAACAGGCGGAAATGATGAGCGCAGGGACGACGAAGAGTGATCCCGACACCCAGCACATGTAAAGCTGCCACCGCCACGCCTCTACCAGGTCGATCCAGCATTGCATTTTTCCTGCAAAACGAATGCAACCGGAAGTGAGTTTGATGTTCTTCCTCCGTTCTACCTTCGATCTTCGACTCGCGTGCGAGCAGATGCGGTACACTAACCCTGTATTAGTCGCTCCTCGTAAAAGTATGTTATCGGTAGGGAGAAAAGGATACTGAAACTCCAAGCGGCTGCCACCAGCCTCCGAGCGCGGCTCCCTGAAGCAAAAGCAAACGACAAACCATTGATCAACCGATCGGCTCACAGGGGAAGGGAGGGAGATAGTAAGGAGCACCGGGCGAGGCGGAGGTCATGTATACTTACAGCAGCCGGAGAAGTTCATCGGATGGGTGATGGCATCGTACCGATCGATGCTAAGCGCCACCAGGACGTACGTGGAGGCGTAGGTGACGCACGCCTGCACGAATCGGATCGCTTTGCAGGCGGCATTTCCGGCACGCCAAACCACCGTGATGCGCCATATGATGTCCGTCAGGACGCTCAGCAAACCTACACACAGATCTGTAAAAAATATAAAAGAGATTGTAATAAAAGTAAATGCTCACAAATACAACGTGTTAAATACATGATATGCAAAATTCTAAAGAAAATATACGGCACAATTTATAGATTTCACTCAATTTCATTGAAATATACGAGAATTCAATAATACTTTAGCAAATAAGAAAAAATATAAACAAACCACAATTCAAAAGCAAAACAATTAATTATTACGACATCAATAAATTAATATAATCATATAGATTGCTTTGTAGAGCTCTCAAAAGTAAAACAAAAAATAAATTTATTTAATTATTTATTGCAGCATGGTAGCAACATTTTTAATTAATTTCACTTCGATTTAACTCAAACACGATAGAATATAATGAAATAAAATTAGATATGTCAGAAAACTACTGAAAAAACGAAATACAACAACAAAATAATTAATGAAGACAAGAATCATAAATCAATACCATCGCAAGCCTGTTGCGTAAAACACCATTCAATGATGGCATGGTAAATTTAGTTTACTAGTCTTGGTTTGAGGTTCAGAAAGCATTTATAAGTTAACCGAAGTTGAACTCGTTTAAACCGGCCACTGGATCCTTGATGGTGTTAAATTATAATATCACAAACGAAACAGTCTCAACATTATGACCCTAGCTGTAAGTAACAACTTACTTCTGTCGTATTTAAGTATCACCATCCAAATAGCACCACTCTTTAGAACAAATCAACCAAAGACACTTTCTACCCACACGGGAAACCACCTGCTTTCCCTTCAGTTATTACCTCATCCCTCAGCCCTCGGTCAGAAACAAATGCAATCACTGCCGAATTACTCGCCCGCTCCCCCCTTCGGCCACCCCGTACGCTCTCCGGTATAAATTCTGCCTCGTTTACTCAGCGTGTAAATCGCGATAAATAGTAACGGAGTGCTCGCATAAATCTACTCGTAATTTATGTGCCACTAGATCTACCGAACCCGACCAGTGCCGGTGGTCGACGAGCGAACGTTTCGCTTTCCCGCCATAGTTCCCGGCTAAAGTGAGAAGAAGTCTGGACTCGGAGGACTCCCGCTCTCCACCCCCATCTGGAGCCGCCGTTCCTTTTCGCGTGTTCGAGTTATGAGAGGTGGTTAAGATATGACGACCCACCGTTGGCATCGCCTCCGGAGAAAAACGGAACGGTAGTATGTTATTTTTATGAGCCGAAGTAATGGGGACGTGTAATTGAATGAAGTTGTTCTCCGATCTCGTTGCCCAGTGTGCGTGAAGCGTAAATAATTTTCCGAGCTAGTTTCTGTTTGTTTTTCTTGCTTGTTGCGGAGTAGATGAATTAAAAATGGAACTCTTCTTTGGATTGCATGGAGTTGGATTGAATTTGGAAAACGAGTTTTGCAAAAAAGTTCACCATTTGAATGTAGATTTTTGTGACTTCTAAACGAACCCAGGTTCAGAAATAAAATATTCTATTGAACATTACCTTTGCCTCGATTCACTTGCAGACATTTTGTCATTAGTTAGATTGGAACACGATGTAAACCTTGTATGAAACGAACGAACAACTTCTGCAAAACAATTCCATTCGAACTTCTCCGCCGCATTTTCCACTTGCTTTTAGCTAATGATAATTGCATTCCACGATTTCCACCAGCATAAGCGCAAATTCATCAAATGAAGCGTAAATATTTTACGGCTCGCGAGTTGGGAGAACCGTCCTGCTTTTTTGCGCACTGCATCCACCGGTTTGCTTTCCCTGTTCCCAACTCGGACCGTACTTTCCATTAGCACGAGATTATCTTTAATTGTGTCGATCCCCGGGTTTTCTTATTGTCGCGTAAAATATGGAACAGTGTGGCCTCGTAAGCACGAAGCGAACTTTTCCTACGCTCCGAATGTCACCGACCGAAGGAAAACAACAGAAAACAAATGGTGGAAAATGGAAAATCGATTCCGGTTCGTCCCTGATCTTCCGTACGGCCCCGAACGGAGAGGAAAGGGGAGCAAGATTTTGGGTCAACCAAACGGAGCGTGCAGTCCGAGGACAACAAATTGTGCATCTTCATGATCCACCCGCTATGTTTGCCTCCTCCTTCCATCCCCCTTCCCCCCCAATTCAGGTCTTTTCTGTTTCGTCCACCGCCGGTTCACAAGCGCACAATGTTTTCAATGAAAAACATGATCCACCCCAGCATAAGACATGAGTGCGCCCGAAGCAAACATAAGGCTATAAAATGAGACAACCACGGGTCAAACAAACAATACGGCGTGCGTTCCGGAAGCTTGGAAAATAACTGAGAAGGAAGAAAACTATATAAAAGGAAAGAGAGAGGGAGGGGGGGAAAGAAAAGTGTCATCGGAACAAACAAACGCTTCAAACGAGAGCATAATTTATATTCATCGCCGGTTCGTGTTTACGGGATTGATGATTGTGCTGTTGTTATCTTTACGACATTCAAAGACGCAGTCGTGTCTCCTTTTCTTGCGCTTCCTAGTCCAATCCTCAGTAGGAAGAAATCAACCCCAAAAGACAGTTTGCGGTGGCAGGAGTGAAAAAAAAGGTATAAAATGAAAAGCACAAGATGATTCAACTTGTAGAATGACGAAAGTTTGACCCCATTTCCTGCACTCCGAAAGTGTGCGAGTGGGTGAAAGAAGGAGTGACTGGGGGAGAAAACCACACCCCTCCCAAGTGACCATTCAAGTCCGAAAGGGAGGGACGATCCACCCTGCTTTGGTGGTTTCCCGTCAAATCACCCGCAACGTCGCATAAAAGCGTCGTTTAAAGTAGATATGCTCGAATGGTTCGAAGGAAATTTCGGCTGGCGTCGCGTTTTTACTCCCTTTATTTTCCCTTCCGAAAGGTTGCCAGCACACATCACATCAGTGGAAAAGAAAAATGTCTGGCGTACGCCCTTTATGATCAAACTTTCCGCAGCCAAGCGCCAAAATGACGAACGAATCAGCGCAAGCGAAATAAATTCCGTCATGCGGATTGCTTCAGGAGAGCTACGAGCGATTCGAACTTTTTGTTGCATTCTTACAAGATTTGCAGGAAGTCGCCATTCGTTGCTCAAACAAAATTCAGGAAATTGGTTCCGAAATCATTTTGCCTGAGAATCCGTTCCTTCGTTCAACAGAGCTAGAAAGAGCAAACAATAAACCGGATTATTACTCTCGACCGTAAGGATTATCCAGTTGGGGCGTGAATATTCTCAAACCCTAGAACAAACCTGTCCCGCAACCCAAATCCTCCAGAGCCTCCCCGAAGAAGCTTGACAGTGACTAGCGAACATCGTTAATCGCTCGGGACCGGTTTTATAGCAATAATGATTTCAATTTTCGGAACGACTCAGACGTTCTTTTCATTACTGAGGAACTGGCCAGGTTTAAGCCAACGAGGATTTTCCAATCTTCCATTCTCAGCAACGTAAGTTGGTTGCCCGAACAGCAGAGTTCGCCGTATTTTGAGAGCCCTGGAACGATCTTCAATATTTAATAAAATGCGCGAAACAGGTGAAGTGTAATCATTTTTCAAGTGTACAGAAAATCAATTTCGAACCAGCACGCATCCTGTTGCAACGCCATTAAATGCCCTGCCATCAGAGCTTATTTTGTTGCTATTATTAATTTCCCATTAACGAAGGGAACGTATATCGCCGGCATCAGAGTATAATTAATATTCTGCTTTATACAGTTCTTAATATGATCCATCAAAAGATACAAAAACGCACAATATGTGAGCATATCAACTGGAAAAGCCATTTTTGACACCCAGTCCATCACGGCGTCTTACCGGCTATGGCGAGCTGCTTTATGAAGAAATTCATTCGTGACTTGCGGGTCCGATTCAGCATCAACGTCACTAGCACGGCCGAGTTTCCCAGGACGATCACGGTGAAAAGCACCCACATCACCGCGAACTGTTCAGTCTGGAAAGAGAGGAAATGGAAATAAAGGCATAAGAATGAAGACAAGGCAATTACATTACCAGACTTTGCTGATACTGAAAAACCAATCAAAAACATTGGTATGCGAGTACCTCTTGGCTATTACTTTACAACAGTGATTGACTGCCACCATTGGGGCATGATTCAATTTTAATTGCACTTTCTACACCTTCTTTGTAAACTATTTAAATAATTTTGTTAAAGTCAACACAACGGTAGACTGTCCTTGAAAGCTTTAAAACTCTACCTAGCAACTACTCTAGTCCTTAACCTGCTTCTCCACTCAAAAGTGTCACAGAATTCTAGTTTGCGGAGCAGATGCGGCGACAATGCGGAAGGGATCAATATTCATGCGCTCCAAACTGGTCAACACACTTTGCCGGATTAGTTCTGGATCATTTCACCAAAGGTACGAAATGGCGAAAGGCGCTCTGAGTAAACTTTCACTTGTCGCATCATTTTGACGCACTTCATTTAACGTTAGTTTGGCTTGTTTCTTCCGTTTTGCTGTTGCGTCCAGTCGGTATGCGGATGAAAACGGCTAAAAAGGACTCCTAACGAGGTCTTAACGGGGACAACTTTTCTCTCGGCCCTTCTCGGTGGGTTTAAAAAAAAACCAGGCGGGGCAAAGTCGAGCTCTCCGACATCCGGGTTAAATCTTGAGCAAGCGAAACTTTACTGTGAGACGGCAAATATTGTCCTACCAGCAACTCGTAGCTTCTTCACCCCCTCTGGAAGAGTTTAATCAGTGTAATTGAAAGTGATGTAATTTAAGTTCCGGCCTGGTAAGAGGCTGCCATCCGGACACCGGCTGCCCGTCCCACAAAGGAGTTTGAGCGTCCCGGGCTTGGCCAGGCGTGAAAGTTTTGCTTTCGGAGAATTTATGAAAATGCCATCCCGTTGGGTGGCTTTAAAGAAATTGAAAATACTTTACTGTACGGTGGTGCAGCACGCGTCTGGTGAATCCCGGTCGTTTCTGCTAATTAGGTAGTCTAGCGCTAACTTAACTTGTGAGGATAATAATAAATTGGTACGCTTTCGATCTCTGCCCGAAGGGTGGGAGGATGAGCTCGTGTTTCTTACACCAGACAGGGTTGGCCATTTTGATGGATAATTGGCGTGAGTTGACCAAAGAGTTAAAACTGCTTTAATAATTATGTTTACCAAGTATTGAACTTTAAGTGCCAGAAAGGGTTTTTTAAACACAAAACAAGCCATTGCACCAAACAGGAACTGTTATCTTATTTTATGTTATAACTCTGTAACGGTTTGATGTGAAAAATCTGACTTTTTTCATATCATTTTTATTATTGGATATTTTCAAAATTACTTGTTCTATTTTTAAATTAGCTGAAACTTCAAATATGTCATGAAGCAATTCTCCTCAAGGTCGACACGCGTGAGCACCATCAAAGCACACTTTTTAATGTTAATAATTAAAGGTTTACGCTAGAGTGAGGCAATTGATACTTTTTATTTTTAATACCCACCACTATCCATACCTGGTGATTCATACGAATGAATCTCATCGACAATCAATGTTAGTACGACAATGAACCACAGAGCATTAGCTATTTGCCAACTAAAACTGTGCCATACATCTTTCTCAGAACAATTCGAAAGGTCATCATGAGTCTATACAAGCGTTCATACACCAACGAAGAATAGTTTAACTATGAAGCCCTTCACACGACTTATTTATTTTATTCTGTTTGAAAACAATGTACGCAACGATAGCGTAAAATAAAAAGTACAAAAAACTAAGACATTCAATAAAATCGCCTTGAGACGATAACACAATCTTCTAGTACAATCACCATCAGTGAATACTATTTAAAAGCTCTTGACATACTGGATTATTCATTTGAAGTCGTTGGAGGCCTTCGTTAAGTTGTGCGAGTTCAACTTCTACATGCTTTTATAGCTCATCGTTCGCGCTCTGGATCGTATACTACTCGGCGAATCACGAAGAGCAGGGCTCCAGAAGAGTCGAGATTACTGATGGCGCAGGTCGTACTTCTTTTTACTCTAGTCATTTTTGGAGCGAAGCGGATCGTTGGTGAACAGTTTGGTGCGTATAGTTAAACACTCTTCATTTTGAGGATATTCCATAGTCCGCTGGTGTAATGTGTCACATTCTCAATCTGCAGAAGACCCATCGTCTTTCCGGCTTGCACAAGAAGGTGACTATTGCGTGCTTGCTACAGGCGAGACTGGTGTGTGCCGGAGGTCTGAATTGTGTGACTGGCGTCAGCCCAGAGTTTACCATCGATGGAAAAACATTGTTTACTGTAGGACCCATGCGACAGAACACATCGTATGCTGTCCCCCTGCAAGCTTATTTGGCGCGGAGTTTGCGACTAAAGCCTGCAGGAGTGTTCCAAGTATATTACCCAGAGTCATACCTGCCTGTTCGGGATGTCAGAAAACTGAACTACCATTCATTGCGGCGCTCGGGGGAATACAAAAATTTCCGAGTCGATTTGAGCCGAATCCTTTCACTTGGTTTTGCGGTAGTAGTCTGATTACGCCCAGCTATCTATTAACAGCAGCACACTGTTTTTTCGACATAAAACCGCCTATGGTCGCAAGAATGGGAACATCTAATCTACTTGCAAGAAAGGAAGAAAATGACTGGATTCAGGATCGCAATGTGATGGTGAGGTTTGGCAAGTGAAGATGTAGAAGGTTTCGATAAGGTTGTCAATCTTTTAATTTTATAATTGGGCTCTCTTGCAGTCAGTCAGCATGCATCCTAGGTTTCGCTCGGTATCGAAGGAAAACGACATCGCACTTGTGTTGGTGGATTATCCCTTCATATACAGCGATAAAGTGACAAGCGTTTGCCTTTCCACTAGCCAAGAGGACGTGGCTGGACAACTGTACGCTGCGGGCTGGGGCATGACGGAGATAAGAAACAAATCACCGGATCAATTGCTCGGTACACGTCTCACCACTAAGTCTATCGATGAGTGCAAGAAGATGTACGAGAACATTGAAAGAGTGAACCCGTTCTTCAAGAAAACAATAGTATATGACACGCAATTCTGTGCCCTCGGAGAGCCGATTGGAGAGGGATCTTTTAGTGACCTCTGCCGAGGTGACTCGGGTGGGCCGGTTTACCGTAAGGTCGCCACTTCCGAAGGACCAAAGTACCGCCAGATCGGTATCATTTCGCATGGCATCAACTGTGGAGGAGATGTGCCTGGCGTGTACGTTCGAGTTACGCCCTTCTTGGATTGGATAGCGTCGGTGGTCGGGACTCTGGAAGACTGATCGGGTAGACACACATTTGGCCTTTCTTACCATGTCTGCTCAATTTTTTCTGTTTACTTGTTTTATAAATACAGCTTTATTCGAAAACAAAAACATCCAACCCAATTCGCTTTGCGCCAGCACATTACAAATGATACACCTAAAAGCACACCAAGTGCCAACTTTTAGCGCTAGATAGTCACAAGGATCCTCACAATAACGCATGCTCTTTGCTTATTGCAAACATCCTACTCTCCAACCTTGACACCTCTGCTTGTGCGTACTTACATGGCTGCAAGCCCTACATACCTTCAATGCCGTGAGTGATCTGTTCGACCACAATTTGTCCATCGCCAGTTTTCGTTACCGCCTCTTGCCTCCTACATCGTGACTGTTCTTCACTTCCTTCCTCCTTACGATATCCTTCCTTTATTCCTACCACATGAGTAATAAAATTCAGGAGTACGAAAAGTGAATATAAAACACATAAATATGAAGAGATACTAGCACAAATAGACAGCACAACCGACACCAAGGATCTATGGATCCAGATCGGAAACCTAGAGAGTAAAGGCACATCAGTGTACTCCGATAACGAAATGGGACGATGCTCAGGCGACCGCATACGCCGGTACAGTGGTGGTTTTTGTGAGTAGGTCAGCCGCTACGACCCCGGCGGTGCAATGGAGTGATTTAATCATTGACCCAACCAACGGCCAAAACAATCGAAACAAAAAAACAAAAAAACAAACAAAATTAACCCACCAAAAAACCCGAAAACCAAGCTTAAAACTCAAAAACCAAAGATCAAAGAAAAAAATCCAAAACCCAAAACCCTAACCAAAATTCCCTAAATCCAAATCAACCAAGCGCTACATAAATAAAAGACGATAACACAATCTTCTAGTGCAATCATCATGAGTGAATACTATTTAAAAGCAGCTATCGACGCACTGGATTATTCATTTGAAGTCGTAGGAGGGCTTTGTTAAGTTGTGCGAGTTCAAATTCTCCATGTTTCTTTAGCTCATCGATCGCGCTCAGGATCGTTTACTATTCGAGGAATTACGATAAGGAGGGCTTCAGACGGGCCGGAAACTGATGGCGAAGGTCATACTTCTTTTCTCTCTAGTCATTTTTGGAGCGAAGCGGATCGTTGGTGAACAGCTTGGTACGTATAGTGAAACATTCTTCATTTTGAGGATACTACATATTTCGCTGTTGTAATGTGTCACATTCGCAATCTGCAGAAGAACTATCGTCTTTCCGGCATGCACAAGGCGAAGAAGGTGACTATTGCGTGCTTCGTACGGGTGAGACTGGTGTTTGCCGGAGATCTGAATCGTGTGACTGGCGTCAGCCCAGAGTCCACCATCGTCGAGGGAAAAACATTACTCACTGTAGGTCCCATGCGACAGAGCATATCGTATGCTGTCCCCCTGCAAACTTATCTAGTGCGGAATTTGCGACTAAAGCATGCAGGAGTATTCGAAGAATGATTCCAGAGGTAGAATTTCATTGCGCGGGTTGTGGAGCAAGTGACCTACCATTCATCGCGGCGCTCGGGAGACGATACGAAAATGCTTTCACTTGGTTTTGCGGTAGCAGTCTGATCACGCCCAGGTATCTACTAACAGCAGCACACTGTCTTATCAACATAAAAACACCAGTGATCGCAAGGATGGGAACATCTAATCTACTTGAAAACAAGGAAGAAAATTACTGGATTCAGGATCGCAATGTGATGGTGAGGTTTGGCAAGCGATAATATAGGAGGTTTCAATAAGGTTATCGTTCTTTTAACTTTTCTAATTGGACTCTCTTGCAGTCATTCATCCGGCATCCTAGGTTTCGCAGGATCTCGAAGGAAAACGACATCGCACTTGTTATAGTGGATCATCCCTTCATATTCAGCGAAACAGTGGCAAGCGTTTGTCTATCCACCAGCCAAGAGGACATGGACGTGACTAAAGAACTGTACGCGGCGGGCTGGGGCATGACGGGGAGCAGACACGAATCACCGGCTCAATTGCTCGGTACACGTCTCACCACTGTGCCGATCGATAAATGCAAGAAGAAGTACGAGCTCATTGGAAAAGCGAACCCGATTTTAAAAAAGACAATATATGACACGCAATACTGTGCCATCGGAGAGCAGATTGCAGAGAGATTTTTCAGTGACCTCTGCCCAGGTGACTCAGGTGGGCCGCTTATCAGCGCGGTCTCCTCTCGAAGAGGACGAATAATATATCTTAAGTACTACCAGCTCGGTATCATTTCGCATGGCATCAACTGTGGAGGAGATTTGCCTGGCGTGTATGTTCGAGTTGGGTCCTACTTGGATTGGATAGCGTCGGTGGTAGGGACTCTGGAAGACTGATTGGGTAGACAAACATTAGGCATTTGTTACCAAGTCTGTTCACTTTTCTTTTATATGGTCACCTTTTTGTATATTGCAAATAAAAATCAGCTTTCATCGAAAACAAAAAAACAAATCCTGTCCAATTCGCTTTGCGCCAACAAATTTCAAATATAGAGAGATAATAAAATGGTGAATTATGCCAATCTTACATCTAAAAAAATCCTAGGTTTCGGCCCATGAGCGCCGGGGCTCACTACCTCGACGGCGTGGGTTCGAATCCCAACTGAGACCGGACCCTCCCCTGTACGAGAGGACTGACTATCCACGTACAACAGGGAAACAAGTCTCGTAAGCCCTTAACGGGCAGGCATGACCAAGAGGTCGTTACGCCAAAAAGAAGAAGAAGAAGAAGACATCTAAAAAAACACTTAAATTTCCAAATGAAGTAAAAACGCTTTGAGTCTCTGGGTCATTCGTCTGTTTGTCTATAAGAAAAAGAAAAACATTACTGTTGGTTGTATGCATCGATCATAGGAAAGGACAGTAAAGTAATAGTTAAGTACCCCGGACCAGAACCGGCGTTTAGACACAGCGGGACGATAACCAACCCAACGCCACCGCAATCACCGAAAACCAAACAAACTTTCAGAATGGCATTCCCAACATCCGCCATTACACGCTTGGGGAATATTCGAGCGGTAGTGGCGGCGGAGTCGTCTA
This sequence comes from Anopheles ziemanni, assembly GCF_943734765.1. NCBI lineage: Eukaryota > Metazoa > Arthropoda > Insecta > Diptera > Culicidae > Anopheles > Anopheles ziemanni. Next base: position 14,313,210 of record NC_080706.1, read on the forward strand.
ACGATCTACTCTCCTTGCAACGTTTCGCTGATTATTTTTCAACTAGGTGTACCGTCATTGCCCTTGTTCTGTGCGTTCCAAAATTATCTCGTTTAGTCGTTGAGTTGCCGCTTCCGGGCGCGTCTGTCGTTAAACAACTTGGAATGGACTTGATAACCGGCTGTCTTTTGCGCCACATCTCGACTAGGTGTTTGAGCGTGCAATTTGAATTTTGATCCTGATAACCCGTATGGCTTCCGCGATTCGGGATCCCTTGGGCCTGCAGGCGCTGTACTGCTGCTGAGTGCGTCCCGTCTTGGACTATGGATGTGTCATCTGATCTCCCGCTGGTGTCATCATATGATCATCAGTAAAAAAAACATGACACCTAGACACGATCAAGTCTCCTATAAAATACAAAATAAACCTAAACGAAATAACAATAGAAAAAATGGTGGAGGAAGGAAAACTCTAAAAACCATTCAAAACAATAACAATAATAGCAATCCCCAAACTCAACAGGTGGTCTTTCCAAGATACCAACAATTACCAACCAATAGCGCTACTCCCTATCATAAGAAACATTATGAACACCGCAGTGCTACGCAAACTAATGAACAACTCGTTGCCAACAGAATCATCTCTGACTCCTCTATTGGTTTTCGAAAAAAATGACGACCAATGACTACATAAACGTTCTAGTTTATGACTCTAGAGTTAATATTAACAATAAAAACAAGAATAACGCACACCGAATCACAGGTCACATATGCACAGAGCTCTCAAACGCATAAAACAATCCCAAAACGAACCAACAAATTAAAAATATAGAACAGAACAATTTATCGCCAGACAATACCCAATGGATAGCAGGTTTCCTAACAAACAGGATAGTCCAGATAACGAGCGAAGAAACCAAAACGAACTAATCAATTAAAAATAACAAAACTAAAGCTTTGCCCTCAGAGTTCATTGAATTGCATTTCCAAACCCTAGTTTACGAAAAAGAGGCAGCTATTACGACTTTTCCGGCCGCAGTTATGACTGCGACGGCACGGATTCCCATAATCATGGCACAGCTTGCTTTGTGCTGAGGCAAAACCTGTAAATAAAATCGCCTTCAGTCGATAACACAATCATCTAGTGCAATCATCACGAGTGAATACTGTTTAAAAGTAGCTGTTGACGCACTGGATTATTCATTTGAACAGTTGATGTTGGAGGGCTACGTTAAGTTGTGAGAGTTCAAATTCTCCATGCTTCTCTAGCTCATCGATCGCGCTCAGGATCGTATATTACTGGAGGAATTACGATAAGGAGTGCTTCAGATGAGCCGGGATTACTGATGGCGAAGGTCATACTTCTTTTTACTCTAGTCATTTACGGAGCGAAGGGGATTGTTGGTGAACAGTTTGGTGCGCATAGTGAAACACGCTTCATTTTGAGGATATTCCATAGTCCGCTGGTGTAATGTGTCACATTCTCAATCGACAGAAAAACCATCGTCTTTCCGGCTTCCACAGGGTGAAGAAGGAGACTATTGCGTGCTTGGTACAGGCGAGACTGGTGTTTGCCGGAGGTCTGAATTGTGTGACTGGCGTCAGCCCAGAGTTTACCATCGATGGAAAAACGTTACTCACTGTAGGTCCAATGCGACTGAGCATATTGTATGCTGTCCCCCTGCTAGCTTATCTGGCGCGGAGTTTGCGACTAAAGCATGCAGGAGCGTTCCAAGTTCAAAGTTTATCGAAAAAAAGGTGTGTTGGGGTTGTCAAAAAACTGAACTACCATTCATTGCGGCACTTGGGAGGAAACTCAACATTCAGAGACGACATAAACATCCATCCATTTGGTTTTGTGGTAGCAGTCTGATAACGCCCAGCTATCTACTAACAGCAGCACACTGTTTTATCAACATACATACGAAAGTGATTGCAAGAATGGGAACATCTAATCTACTTGAACGTAAGAGAGAAAATCACTGGATTCAGGATCGCGATGTGATGGTGAGGTTTGGCAAGCGGTGATATCGCAGATTTTAAAAAGGCTATCGTTCTTTTAACTTTTCTAATTGGGCTCTCTTGCAGTCATTCATCCGGCATCCTAGGTATCGCAGGATCTCGAAGGAAAACGACATCGCACTTGTGTTGGTGGATCGTCCCTTTATATACAGCGATAAAGTGACAAGCGTTTGCCTTTCTACCAGCCAAGAGGATATGGACGTGACTGAAGAACTGTACGCGGCGGGCTGGGGCATGACGGAGATAAGAAAGGAATCACTGGATCAATTGCTCGGGTCAAGTCTCACCACTGTGCCGATCGATCAGTGCAAGGAGAAGTACGAGCTCATTGGAGAATCGAACCCGGTTTTAAAAAAGACAATATATGAAACGCAATACTGTGCCATCGGAAAGCGTATTTCACAGAGATCTTTCAGTGACCTATGCCCAGGTGATTCAGGTGGGCCGCTTTACATCGAGGTTGGCACTTCCGAAGGACTGAAGTACCGCCAGGTCGGTATCATTTCGCATGGCATCAACTGCGGAGGAGATTTGCCTGGCGTGTACGTTCGAGTTGCGTCCTACTTGGATTGGATAGCGTCGGTGGTCGAGCCTCTGGAAGACTGATTGTATAGACGAACATTTGACCTTGGTACCAAGCCTGCTCACTTTTCATTCATCCGTTTACTTTTTTTGAAAATTGCACAGAAAATACAGATTACATAGAAGACAAACAAAATCCTACCCAATTCGCTTTGCGCCAACAAATTACAAATATGGTTAAGGAGAAAATTTTTTTTGCCAATGTCACACTTAAAGGAACACTTAAATTTGTATATGAACTAGGAACGCTTTGATTCTTTGTGTCATTCGTCTGTTTGTAGATAAAAAAAACCTTGTGTAAAATCCATTTACGTACTGTGCACTCGAATCTGCTTTCAATTTTATTATCTAAATCTATATCTTCTCAGATAAAAATAAAAAAATATATGTATACATAAAATACATTTCAGAAGCAATCTAATAAAAAGTATGACATAAATGCTCTTTGTCGTTTTCTATGGATCAATCTAATAAAAAGTATGACATAAATGCTTTTTGTCGTTTTCTATGGATCGAACAAAAAAGTTTCGCCGCCCCCGGGTGGACTCGAACCACCAACCTTTCGGTTAACAGCCGAACGCGCTAACCGATTGCGCCACGAAGGCGATGGATGCCAGTGCAGTAACAGTAAAATATAAGCTACGGCTGCGCACACATCGTCTGACACTATCGAATGGCTATAAATAGAACATGACGGACACGACGAACATAAAAACCGGTTTCTTTTGACAAATTTACGGAATATCGAGCAAACTAACAAAATTCGAATGGACATTTAAACTAGAAAAATTAAACCAAATAAAAGCGCGAACAGTTTTTAATCAATGTTGGGTACTTGCTAAATAATAACTAGTTCGTCTGGTATGCCTGTGCGTTGGTGTCGAACGCATAAAAAAATGCACGTGAGGTGCTGTTATAATCATCGGTTCAGTAAACATCAATCACATTTGCCCTTCGCTGATGTAAATTCGAGCAAAAATGCAGTGGAATCGGCCCCAGTTTGCATCAATATTTACAGGACTGATGTGGATGTGGATACCACGACAAAAGCGAAGAGCAGCTTCTTCGTTTGATTGATGTGTCAGTTTACGGTTCATTTCGAACCCAGTGCACTCCTAATGGATTATGTCAGAATAACTAATGGCGCTTCACCATTCCCCACCTGAGTCTACTTTCCAGTATTTGAACAAAATTAATTGATCGGTAAAACAACCAGAAAACGTAATTAAGGTTAGAGTGCAGGGAAATACATGTACCTTGAATCGAGAAATGTTTATTTCCTAACCACCTCAGCAATGCGTTATTAGACTTCCAGTTGTATATTCTAAAATGCTGTGGAATGAAAAATACAGCATGCAGGCTGAACCAAATGAAATCGGTCGCAACTTCTACATGTTCATGTTCTTTGCAAAACGACCCTCGACGAAATAAGCTACTCTCGATCTTTAACAGGTGAAAACCATTACCATTCACCGGGAACATTTCCAGGACAGACCCCCCACCCAAACAAAAATGGCATGAAGATCTGCATCCAGGTTCACTGACGGTCCCCCGGGGGGACATGGACTAGCGATGACCGTTTTCAAGGAACAGCTCAGCTTCCACTTCCCTCAACTGCGTAGGTACGCATTCGAGAAGCGAAGGCAAGCCTTTGACCGTTATGGGTGCCAGTGAAGCGATGGTGGCGATGGTGCGCGAAATTCCCCAGCTATTCAAGTATGCAGTTTCCAGTGAGCCGAAGGAGATAGGGCGGCACGGAGGAACCGCAGACGGAAAGTAGATACCACCGTGCGGAAATTATTCACAATTAATTAAATTGCAATATCTCGAGGCTCGAATGTCGCTTCGCTGTCGAGGGAAGGTAATTAGATGGTCAACATTTCAAAGAGGGTTGCACCACACACCACACGAAATGCCTATCCGCGCCAGGGTTCCGAAAGAGGTTGGTGGTTTACACAAGCACAGGCAGCAATCCGTGGTTGGCGTGCAGCGTTACCTCAAAAACCGCAACCCTCTCATCTTGCCGGGGTGAAGTCAGGCGGAATGCAAGAAGACTGCAGTTGGTGCCCTGCTTGTGTCCCATTGATGGACGTCTTCGCACGACACGGCCCAACCTGAAGCAAAAACTGGACTATGTCGCTCGGTGGTGCTCTATATATGTCTCAATTTTTAAGAAGTTACTCCGCCGACTCCTACCACAAGAGTTCCCTAGGGTCCTTGGGTGGTTCTTGGTTCCTTTAGTGTTGGCCTTCGGGAAAGCAGGGAGACATCAATCCAAAAAAGGGAATTGATCAACTCCAGGCAACAACAGGCAAGATCCCGCTCGCTACAAACTATGAACGAGGATTATGTATCGTCCAGCCTGGGTTGGCCCTCTAGTTCCTCGATATCACTAGGTCCCGATCACGACGGTCCCCCAGTTGGTAACGGTGGTGCAAAACTTGATCGCCAACGGGGTGTGTTCCTGTACCGTGTGTGTGCCCATAAATTGCACCAAAGTCCGAGCGGGAAGTTGTACGTTTTCGTCCACCAACGACGCTGGTCGAATCTTCCGAAAGACTATGTGGAGGAGAACGTCTTTTGCCTTTTGTCTCGTTCTCGTAAACCACCTTACAGACAAGCCCGACTATAGTGTTGGCTATCTGATTTAACAGCCTGTATAAATCGCCTACCGGTAAAGCGCACACCGTAGTGCGTAGTCCGCGGAGTTACTCAGTGAATATAGTCCTTAGCGGAGCTCGCTCGGAACATCATTACGACCCGCTCGTTTGCCGTAGGTTCAGCCCAAAAAGGAATAACGAATGCTGATTGAGATATAATTTGTATGCTACGATCCCCACGATCAGGCCCCCGTCCCTCTTGAGTGGGTTTCCGGAAGCTGACAGCCCAACACCAAACAGTGGTCTCCGTGGTTCTTTTATTCGTTTTGTTCCTTTCCCTCCAACAAAATGACCCACACGACAATCAACAAACGGTATGAAGTTGTAGATCACCATCAAGGCTAGACCCAAACGCGGTGATTTATTGTGGCGAATCGTTGTCGGTCCGTACTCCTAGCTTCAGGTCTCCTGGGAAACGCCAACGACGCTCGAGTTCTTTTGAGTACTGTTACAGGGCAACGCTCCGAAGCGTCGCTACCTGGTCGCACTATCTAAGTGTTCCATCTGTCAGCGATCTTCTAGTTGCTTTATGTGACAGGGAGCGTGTTTGTTTAAATTTACGATCGGTGGTTTGCGATTCTTGTAGTTAATACAGATACCGAGGTGAATCTATTGTGCATGATCGTCTGTGTTGGATATTAAGCAGGAGGATTTTAAAGAACTAAAGTAGATGTACCCCGGCAATTATTAATTTAACTCAACTCGCAAAATGCCATTAAACAGTAGACGAAAATCCGGTTCCTAAATACTCATTATGAAGCGCTTAGCAACCATCGTTTTAATGAACTTCTAGCTGAAGTAACAATGTGGTACCAATTAAAACCGCCGTCGATGGAGTTATCAACCGAGGAACAGCAGAACGACAGAAAATGCGGAAAGCTTAGCGCTACGTGAAACTATTCATTCCGAGCGAAACCCCCGCGACCTAAACCACAATTTCCCAGTAATCGTAGATAAAACTATCGGAATCGGAATTCATCTGGACGGAGCACCCCGATTGTCGGCCCGGCGATGATCGCTCGCAATTAACAGGTCGCTCGCCCGGCGCAACAGCCACGCGACCAAACGCATCAAACGCACGATGGCGTGCGCAATTAGACTCTTGTCAAACTAGTCGGATAAGTAATTGGCACACGGCTGCAAATCACGAAACGGTCCCCGTCACGCAAGGCAGTTTACTGCGGGGTTGTTTTTTCGAATACTTTGTATTTAATATCGTTCAGTTGTGTTTCCATAGCGATACACCACCATTAAGGGCTTCATAGTATCTACTTTCCACGGACTAGAATGCCGCCCAACACAACTTTCGTACCGTCCCAAGCCGGAGGATACTGTGGATTTGTTTTGTGCCTCGGCAAAAAATTTGATCCCGTGGCAATCCTTACGGTTGTAGTGGTTATGAAAACCCACAACTAAAACCCGCGAGTTTAATGTGGCGTAAAAGCAACACGACTTCCACGTGATCGTCGCTGAAAGGAAGCACGGTTTGGTTTGTAAAGAGTACTTCTAGCTTTCCAGGCTGCAAAGAGCTCGCCACAACCGCACTGGCAACGTGATTCTGTAGGGAAAATTCGAGTACTCGAGGAAGACTTTTCCGTGCGACCGTTTTGTGTAGGCTATCGGATTGTGGATTTTGTTGTTGTTGGTTGGGTTGTTAACGGGCTAGTCCGTTCCTCAAATCGGTTTTCAACACGCGCAGACATTTCAATTGCCCACTTTGCGGACAACTTTCGGGTGGCTATAGAAGGTTGGCACGTGCAATTGGAAAAACTAGCTCTGCAAAAACGTTACTGGGAAAGCGATTCTTCAAACGAATTCAATACATCACATGCTTCAATATATCACATTTATGCTTTCAAGCGCCAATTAAAGTTGGCTACGGTTAAAACTTTACAATTGTAAGCTAAAGATTTTGAGAACCTGATTTTTAAAATGGTACAAGTTATTCTTATCGAAATGTTTCAT